>NW_028276074.1:2217500-2942500 GCF_052056855.1 Sturnus vulgaris | reverse complement strand
GTCCCACTGCAGATGTTGTTGCTCACAGCCAGGGCTGCCTGGCAGCCACTCCCAAAGTGCCCTGAGCATTCCTTTTGCTTCACCTTTGCTTTCCTTACTCTTTCCAGAAATCTTTCTAGATTTCTTCCTCTTACCCACCCTTGTCCCCTCTCCTGCCAACAGTCCATCCCTGTTTGCCCTTTCCTCTCTGGCCACACTCTCCATTTCTGTTCTTAAGTTGGCACCATGGGATCATCCCTTGGGGAGCAGGATCATCCTCCAAGTGCTTCAGGAATTGTCTGCAGAGTCCTGCACTGCCTCGTGCTGCTCCCTTGCCAGAGGCACCACGGGCCAGGGGGGCACATCTGGGCTGCTGTGTCTGGGTGTGGGGCTCCCTGTTCTGGGCAATCAGGAGGGGCTGGAGAGGCTCTGCAGGACTGACAGGATGGGCTTTGGGGCTGTGTGGAGAAGCTGAGGGACCTGTGCTGCTGGACCTTGTGAAGAGGAGGCCCAGGACTCATCCTGCAACTGCTCCAGGGTTGGTTTCAGAATCACAGAGTCAACAGGGCTGGAAAAGACCTTGGAGATCATCAAGTCCAACCTGTGCCCTGACACCACCTTGTCTCCCCTGAGCCTTCTCTTCTCTAGGATAAACATTCCCAGCTCCCTCAGCCATTCCTCACAGGACTTGTGTTCCAGACCTCTCACCAGCTTTATTGCCCTTCTCTGAACACACTCCAGCCCCTCCATGTCCTTCCTAAATTTGCTAGGCCAGGAATTAGACACAGCACTCGAGGTGCAGCCCCACCAGTGCTGAGCACAGGGAAAGAATCACTTCCCAGCTCCTGCTGGCCACACCATTCCTGATCCAGGCCAGGTGCCATTGGCCTTCTTGGCCACCTGGGCACACTGCTGCCTCATGTCCAGCCTGCTGTCCATCAGTGCCCCCAGGTCCCTTTCTGCCTGGCTGCTGTCCAGCCACTCTGTCCCCAGCCTGTAGCACTGCAGAGGTTTTTGTGGCCAAAGTGCATAAGTGACCCAGCACTTGGTCTTGTTAAACCTCACCTTGTTGGATTTGGGCCCTGGATCCAGTCTATCCAGGTCCTTGAGCAGAGCCCTCCTACCATCCAACAGATCAAGACTCTCAGCTAACTTGGTACCACTACGGTTCCATGAGGTCCTGGAGTGTCACAGTGGTCTCCATGATTCCTTGAGGCTTTCCAGTGTCACAATGTCCCTTTGGTTACATGGGACCCCTTGGTGTCACAAAGTCCCTTGTATCCTTGGGCCTCACAGTGTCACAATGACACCTTGGTCCCCCAGTGCCCTGCAGTGTCACAATGGATCCTTGGTTCCATGAGGTCTCGCAGTGCAGCAATGCTCTCCTTGGTTCCACAGTGTCACAATGGCCTCTTGGTCCCAAGGTGCATCACGGTTTCAAACATGTTTCCTTCATTCCTTGAGTCCCTGAGGAGCAGCACTGGCCCATTGGTTCCATGGGTCCTGAGTGTCACAATGGTCCCAACGATTCCATGAGGTCCAGCAATGTCACAATGGTCTCTGTGGTTCCACAGGCCCCACAGTATCATGTAACTCCTCTGTTCCATAAGGCCCTCAAAGTCACAGTGAACCTTTGGACCACGAGGCTTTGCTTTGTGGTGTCACATTGCAAATGCTCCCTTGGCTCCACAGTGTCCCAATGGACCATTGATTACAGGAGGCCCCTCTGTGTCACCCTGGAGCTTTGGATCCATGCAGCCCTGCAGTGTCACAATGGCCTCCTTTGGCTCCACAGTGTTACAATGGACCACTGATTACATGAGCCCCTCAATGTCACAATGGACCTTTAGTTCTCTGCAGCCCTGCAGTGTCACATAGGCTTCTTGGTTTCATGAGGCCCCACAGTACCACAATGGTCCTCCTGGTTCTGTGGGGACCATCAGGGTCACAATGTTCTCTCCATGGTTCCATGAGACCTCACAGTGTCACAGTGCTTTGATTATTCCACAGGCCCTCAGTGTCACAATGGTCTCCATGATTCCATGAGTCCCCTCAGTGTCACAATGGTCTCTTTGGTTCCATGACACCCAAAAACACTGTAATGGTCTCCACGGTTCCAGGAGGCCCCACGGTGTCACAATGGACCCTTGGTTTGATGAGGTCTCAGTGTCACAATGATCCCTACATTCCATGGAGCCACACAGTGTCAGAACAGTCCCCTTGGTTCCATCAGGCCCAGCAATGTCACAGTGGTGTCCATGATTCCATGACGCCCCACAGTATCACAATGTCCCCTTTGTTCCATCAGGCCCCACAGGGTTACAGCATTCCCTGCACACCCTGAGGCCCCGCATCTCCCAGCCCAGGCTATTGCCATGGTTCCACTCACTCCCAGTATGATCCCAGTGACTCCCAGTCTCTCTCAGTATGTCCCAGTTGACCCCAGCATGCTCCCTGTCACTCCCACTTCCTCCCAGTTGCCTCCAGCACGATTCCAGTTGCCCACAGCCACTCCAAGTCACCCTCAGTGAAGTTCCAATTGCTCCCACTAAATCCCAGTTGCCCCCATCATGGTCCAAACTGCTCTCAGCATGCGTCTGATCACTCCCAGTATGGTCCCAGTTCCCCTCAATGTCATCCCAGTTGCACCCAGCTGCTCCTAGTGTAGTCCCAGTTATGGCCAGAATGATCTCAGTGGCCCCCAGTAGAGACACAGTAACTCCCAGTTGCTCCCAGTGGCCCCCAACATGACCCCAGTTGTACCCAGTGTTGTCCCCTCCAGTATTCTTCCAGACACTCCTAGTATATTCCAGCTGCCCACAGCATGCTCATTCCCACTCATCCCAGAGACCCCAGTATGGTTCCAGTTGCCTCCAGGATGATCTCACTCATTCCCAGTATATCCCAGCTACCTCCAGTACACACCCGTCATGCCCAGTTGTTCCCGCTAGCCCTCAGTGTGGACCCAGTGTAAGGGTCAGTCCGAAGTTCCCCTTGATTTTGCCTCCTGACCGTCGCAAGGAGACCTCGAGGACCCCCACCCAGGCTGACTCCGAACAATGGTTTACTGGCCTGGCCAAGGTGGATGCTCGTGACTGTGTGCTGGTGTATTGTATTCACTGGACTGTGCTGTCATGGCACCAACCAGAGACTGTGTTGTACCAACTGAGGACTGCTTGACTGTACCTGTCTCCTGCAGCACCACACAATGGTCCATAAATCTTCCCACCTCTTGGCCAGAGGCCACTCATTTCGGAGAAGGACTATAAAAGAGCGACCCTCTGGAGAAGACCCCTGAGATCTCCCCATGGATGAAGACTCGTCTATCAGCTGACCCGTGAGGACGCCCGTCTCGTCTGTTGGTAGCTATTTTCCCATCCCCTTCTTTTCTTTTTAAATCTCTATACTTTGTTTCCTATATCTCTCCCCTCTATTGCAACTGAGTTGTTGACATTTAATGAAAATGCATTGCTGTTGTTGAATAAACTGATTTTCTGCTGTTGAATAAACTGATTTTGTCCTCTGCATTTTGCCTGTTTGCACCTTTGAGATCAAAAGAACCATCACGACCCCTGCTCTGTATTAATAGTGGATTGTGACAGCAGCCAGACCTGTTACATGGTCCCTTGGTTCCATGGTGGCCTCACAGTGTCATCATGATCTCCTTGATTCCATGAGTCCCTGTATTGTCACAATATTCTCCTTGTCACAATATTCTCCTTGCTTCTGTAGTGTCACAATGGCCCCTTACTTCCATAAGTTCTTGCAGTGTCACCACGGCCCCTGGGCTCCATGCGGCCCCGCTGTGTCACAATGGCTCCTTGGTTCTCTGGGCCCCACAGCTTCATCACTGACCCTTGGTTCCACAGGGGTCCTGAGTTTCACAAGGGATTTCACCCCCTGATTCCATGAGGCACCAGAGTGTCACAATGGTCTCTTTGGTTCCATGAGGTTCCACAGTGTCCCCATGGTCTCTGTCAGAGGCTGGATGAGATCAATGTCCCAGACACCTGGGCATGAGCTGTCAATCAGTCACACAGTGGGCTGGTGCTGACCCAGGCTCTGATTGCCCCAGCAATCACAAGTCCCACCTGGGGGAGGCCCACAAAGGCCCAGGGGCTTAAAACACGGAGCAGGCGCTCAGCCCATGGTCCATACCCTGCCTTCTCCTGGGGTCTGTGTCTCACCCACACTGGAACCCCAGGGGTTGGGAGCCATGTGTGTGTCTATCTTCAGAGTTTCTGTCTTTCTGCCTCTCTCTCTTTCCTCTCCTTCTAATGCTCTTTATATAGAACAATTTTGGGCACTGCAACAAATTAAGTGTTTAAAGATCTCGAGGTTAAATGGGAAAGGTTAAGGAAGTTCCTACTATTAAAAGTGTTTCATGTTAATTTCTATTATGTATTGAATCCTTTTCCAAAGTTCCTTGATTTTCTATATTTCACCAGTCAAATTATGTGTCATTTTGACCTCTTGAGAATATCTGGCTGGGGTTTCTCCTGTGCAGCAAGCTCGAGTAAAGGAACCTTTGGTCACCCCCAGCATTTCAGTGTTCTGGGGTGTTCCAGCCCTGCAGGCTCACCATGGCCTCTTGTTTCCATCAGGCCCTGCTGTGTCACACTGGCCCTTGGTTCCATGAGCATCTGGAGTGTCACACAGCTTGATGACATTTGTCCTTGCTGCCCCTGCCATCCCACTGCCCCAGCAACAGCCCCGAGCCACCCGTGAGGGACAGGCCCTGCTGGGCCAGGCCTGGGCTCAGGCCTTGGCCTTTCTGCTTCCTCCACCCAGCCCAGGCCTTGCTCAGCATTGCAGTTCCCTGCTCACAGCCTCGGGCTCCTGCAATCCTGCCCTCAAGGATCTGCTCTCACCAGTCCCTGGGGAGCCTTTGGCACTCCCTGCCCTCAGTGGGGCCACTGATGCTCCAAGGGACTTGGAGTTTTGCTTCTGCCTCCTTGAGCCGCTTCTTCAACCTTCTCTCAGTGCCTGAGGGTCATGGACTCAGCCCCAAATCCACTGTGGGGATCATTAACATACAGAAAGTCCTCAGGAGCACCTTGTCTTCTTCCAGTTGTCTTCAAGTTATCAGGGGTTGTGCAGCTGCTTGGAGTCAATTTGGAGTTTTGTTAATGGGGAAGGATTTGATGTGCATCTCATGACTTTTGTGTTTTTAATCACATGAATAGTTTTTCATTTTCCATTATAGAGAAGAGCTGATAGAAGCATTTCCCAAGTGATCTTGATGCTGAATGTTTCCTTGGGAGGTCTGGGCACACAGAAGAATGAGCCCCTTGCAGGCTGCCCCTGTTTGGACAACCTGCTCCTCACCCCCAGCCTCACAATCTCTGACATCGCCCACCTGGGACTGACATCCCTGTGCCCTGCAGCAGAACCTTGTCCCCTGAGCTCTGCAGCTGGCTGTCCCAGCCCATTGCACCATGTCCCACCTGCTCTCTTCAGGGCTCTGCCTGCACACAGGACCAGGAGAAATTTTCCTGTTTGTGAGGAAAGAATGGAAAAGCCTGAGCAGGTTTCCTGAACAACAAACCCAACTGAGGAACCACATGCTCAGTCCAGGCTGTCTGGAATGATGTCACCTTCCTACGAGGGACAGTGTGACCAGCAATGATCTCTGTAAGCAGAATTCTCTGAATATTTCAGCTGAATTCTCTGTTCTTTCCCTGGATCTCTGTTGCAGATGGAAGCTTCTGGTGCCACCCTCACCTTTAATCTCACTTTTGAATGCAGACAGATGTTCCCAGGTGTGTTAAGCAGATGTTGCTCAATGTTTATGCAAAGCTTTTGTATCCTCATGGAACCAAGGGGACCCTTGTGACACAGCAGGGGTTCATGGAACCAAGGAGACAATTGTGACAGTTCAGAGCCTCACAGAAACAAGGCTCCATTGTGACACTGAGGGGAATCATGGAACCCAGCAGACCATGATGACACATCAATATCACATGGAACCAATGGTCCATTGTGACAATGCAGATCCAAGGAGACCATGGTGACACTGTGGGACCTCATGGATCCAAGGGGCCACTGTGACACTGAAGAACTTCATGGAAGCCAGGGTCCAGTGTGACATTGCAGCCCCTCATTGGAACAAAGGAACCATTGTTGACAGCACAGGAACTCATGGAACCAAGGGGCCGTGGTGACACAGCAGGGCCACATGGAACCAAGGAAATCTGTGACATTTAGGAACCTTCTGGAACCAAGGGTCCACTATGACACTGCAGAAACAAGGAGATCATTGTGACACTATGGAAGCTCATGGAACCAAGCAGCCATTGTGACACTCCAGGACCTCGTTGAACCAGGGAGACCATTGTGACACTCCAGAACCTCATGGAACTAAGGGTTTAATGTGACACAGAAGGGTCCCATGGAACCACTTGTCCATTGTGACAATGCAGATGCCAGGAGACCATGGTGGCAGCATGGAAGCTCACGGAACCAAGGATCCAGTGTGACACAGCAAGGCCTTGTAGTATCATAGAGACCATTGTGACAGTACAGAACCTCGTGGAACCAAGGGTCCATTGTTAGAGTCCAGAACCAAGGAGACCTTTGTGACACTACAGAACCTCATGGGACCAAGATTACATTGTTATACAGTGACACTTCATGGAACCAAGGAGCCACAGTGACACAGCAGGGCCCCATGGGACCAACTCTCCATAGTGATACTGCAGAACCTCATGGAACCAAGGAGAACACTGTGACACTGAGGAACCTCATGGAACCAAGCAGCCATTTTCACATGGTGGAACCAAGGAGAGCACTGTTGACAGAACAAAACCTCATGGAACTGAGGGGCCATTGTTATACAGCAAGTCCTCGTGGAACCAAGGGGCCATGGTGACACTGTGGGGACCCATGGAACCAAATGTTCATTGTGACACTGCAGGGCTGCTTTAACCAATTGTCCATTGTGATACTGCAGATCCAAGAGACCGGGGTGACACTATGGCAGTTCATGGAACCAAGGGGCTGTTGTGACACACCAAGGCCTTGTGGAACCACAGAGAGCATTGTGGCAGTGCAGAACCAAGGAGGCCATTTTGACAGTATGGACCCTAATGGAACCAAGGGTCCATTGTTATACAGCAGGGCCTCATGGAACCAAGGGGCCATTGGGAAACTGTGCAAGAACCATAATGGAGTCAAGGACAGCACTGATGTCTTTATTACAGCATAGTGGTCACTTGGGCAATCCTTGCTCCATCTTAGTGCCCAGAGCATCGAATGAACATTGAATGAACAGAGTTTTTATCAGACACATTGATTATGTGATTTATTAGCTATCCCACTTCCTTCGACTTTATTTGACATAGTTGCACCCCTTATTGAAAGTCTTTATATGGTTCTTTGGGTCTGTCTTCAGTATCCTTCAGTCTTTTTAGGTGGCTGTTCCTCTATCCCCGCTTTTGAGTAAGGGCAATATTGTTGTTTTGTAGAACTTCTGTTTTGTCAGCCTTGCAGAGCTGAGCTGGCATCCTCCTTGCATTTTCTGTGACTTCTGTTTGCCTCAGCTACATCCTTTATCTGTTTCTCCAAGGCTGTTCTGTTCTGTTGTACTGTCCTTGACAAGAGTAAATGTTGTTCTGTTCTCCTGTCCTTGTCACAGTGCTCGCCCCACATGAGGCGAGTCTGCAACCCCCTCCAACCCATGGGCTTGGGGAGGGCAAGTGTTCCTGAGGGAACAGGGATGGGACAGCTGGGCTGGACTGACCCAAGGGATGTTTCATTCCATGTTACACCACGATCAGCAATAAACTGAGAGTAGTGGGGGGCAAGCGGCGTAGGGAATTGATGCATTTTTAAAGACATTTTTATTCAAAACAGCACCTACACATACAGAATCCTCTCCTGCCACAGCATGGTTAAATATTTTCTGCTGCTAGGAGATTTCCTGTGGATTTATTTTGCTTCTGTGTATGGCCTTTGCTTTTTGTGCTTGCTTGGTTCATGGGGTTTTTGCTGTTGTGGCTGGGTCTTGCTTTGTTTTTATTTTTTGGTTGGGTTTGATTTTTCCCTATTGAACTGCTTTTTAATTGATACATAAGTTCTACCTTTTCTTGTTGCTTGATTGGCCCCTGATGGCAAGAGAAATTTACTCAACTCAGTCATTTTGCCCAATTACATTTTGCAGTCACCATTAACTAGATGAGTTTGGTCACAGACTCCTTGCAATTTGGCAGCATCTACAAAGGAATTGAAAGTGCATTTTATGCCTTTATAGCAATAATAGAAATGTTCCACACTGGTGGTCAAGGGCTGGTCACTCAGGGAGGTCACCAGGGAGTGGCTGCCAAGAGGACTCTGTGCCATGGATGACATTTGACCCTGATTGTTCAGCCAAATTCCCACCCACCCCATGTTCCACTCCTGCAGCCCAGCTCTCTCCAATCTGGCTCTGAGGAGAGCACAGCAGACCATGTCCCAGGCCTGGCTAAAGTCTGGGCACACAACATCCCCTTCTTTTCCCTCCCACGGGGGTTCTGCAATCCCTGCCTTGTGCTGCCAGTGCCTGGAATGGCTGCAGGAGGATTTGCCACCTGCCCTTCCCTGCTGAGCCTGACCAGTCTGTGACTGTCCCAGTGCCCCTCCCTGCCCTGTTTGCAGACTGGTTCCATGTCTGCCCTTTCCAAGTGCCCAGAACCCTCTGGGATGGCTCTGTCCTTTCCAAGGGGTTTGAGAGGGGTCTCACAGTGACACTTCCCAGCCTTCTCAACATCCCTGACTCCAAAGGCCTTTTCCACATGCCTCAGTTCCAGGTCAGTGCCCAGAGCACAGCACAGCCCTGTCCAGGTCCTTAGGATGGTTCAGAATGGAGGCAGCTCTGATTTCTCCCCACAGACCAGGGAACTCCAATGGTCTCTCTGTGCAGTCCATGGCTGTCCTGAGCATTTTTTCCTGGAACCTCCCTGCCAGAATGTTTCTCTCTATGCAATCCTAACCACAGCCCGGTAATGAATTCAGGTGTTTCCCAGAGTGTAGTGGCCTCAAGGCACTGTTTGTGCCACCAAAACTGTGCCACCCCCATGTGCTGATGATGGTGTTTGTGCTCACTTGGGTTCATCTCCCCACACACACACAATACACTGCTGAAATCTCCTCAATACACACCAAACATGGCCTGCTGGCCTGGTCACTTGGTGTCCCTCCATGCAGGGACAAACAACCTCCTGCAGCTGGGGGAGAGGCCAGTGCTGGGTGTGGTGTTTGCAGGGGCTGGTGTGGGACAATTGCCCTGGGGCACCTTCCCAGGCTGTTCCCAGAACAAAGACACAGCCCAGGCCCTGCCCTGCTGCTCCTCAGGTCCATCCCAGGAGCTCTGGCTGTGCCAGGACACTGCTGTGTGCCCCCTGCACACTGCCCCTCTGCCCCAGGCTCCTCACTGTCTCTGCTGAACACAAGCACGGTAGATACTGATGGAGCAATACTGTGACTAATGGCATCCCTTGGTGGAAAATATAATCAGAAGTTAAAAAAAAAGAAAAACAAGTGGAAAAATAGAATACACCAAATAGAATAACAAGAAAGACACATGGCCCAAAGCAGTCTGGGCAGTCTGTAATGAGTTCCATTCTGAATGCTATGCAGAACAAACAGGCACTTTATTGTTTCTGAAAAGCACAGAGTGGTCATATTCCTCAGGGCATCCTCAAGCTCCTGGTCCCTCAGGCTGTAGATGAGGGGTGCAGGGCTGGAGGCAGCACCGAGTACAGAACTGACAGTGCGAGAGGCAGGGATGGGCACCAGGGTGGCACAGGTGACCTTTGGGCTTTGCAGGGCCCAGGCACAAGGGCTGTGCCAGAGGCAGGGCTGAGGTCACACTCTGTGGGCTGGGGCAGAGCCCAGCCAGAAATCCCCCCTGAGCCAGCAGCTCTGCAGTGGTGGCCACCAGGCTGGCTTGCCCAGGGAGGCTTCTGGCCATGGCCTGCAGGGAGCTGCTGCTGCCAAGGTGCCTTTGGTGCCTCAGGCTCTGCCTGGCACAGGTCCCACCACGGCTCTCTGCTCTTGTGCCCGAGCCCTTCCCTGTGCTGGGGCTGGCCTGGGGCTTTTCCTGCAGCAGGACCTGGGCTGGCCATGGCACAGGAAAGGCAATTCCTGCTGGAGCAGGAGGCTCTGCCTGGAATGGGCTCAAACAACTCCAGCAATGTCCTGTTTGCAAAGCCCCAGGGGGAAATGAAAGAGGGGGGTTCGCGCTGCTTTTGGGGTGAATAATGCTGAAACCAGCCTGACTCCTCCATCCCAAAGTTCAACATCCTGAGAGGGAGCTGGAGCTGTGGCAGAGCTGGTAAAATCCCCAGAGAAAGGAACAACCAAGTGACACCACTGAGAACTTGTGCAGAGCTGCTGAGCTGGCACAGCCTGGGCACATCTGACTGACAGGGCAGCACTTCAGACTAGAAAAGCCCCATCCCAAATTTTAGTGGCAGCATCTCCTGACATTTCCCTTTTCAGAGGAGTGAAGACACCCCTCAGGGTCACTGCTTGAGGCTGAGCTAAAGGACCCTGAGCCCAGGGTCGTTGGTCTGGGGGAGTGACACCCATCTCTACTTAGTTCTGCTTTGATACAATTGCTACAAGTGCTACAATTTCTAGAGCAGTACATTAAAATAGATGTTACAGCTCCTGTACTGTGGAGTAAATAATTCTGATTAAGATCTTTATGTCTAATAATGAGCATAATCAATCATATCTCTATGTATACAAATATTTGTGGTTTGCCATTCTTAATGTTGAGGGACAAAGTTGTACAAAGATTCAATTCCATCTGTTTAATCCTTTACACATAAATCCTTAACAAAGTCTGGGGCTGGGATTGGATCCAGGCACTCCCAGGCTCCTCTCACAGAAGGAGTTTAGAAAGCCTGGGGCTCCTGGTTTGGGGGAGGTTGGGGGTGTAATTGGGGTGTTGGGGGTCCTTTCTGCACCCAACAGGAGCTTCTCTAATGAACTTTGCCTGAAGCTCCCACTGTGCCCATGACAGGAGCCCCTGTGAGTGTCTGTGACATCCCGGCTCTTTGGCAGCCTGGGCACTCCTGGGGTGTCACCCTGGATCCCCTGTGAGTGTCTGTGCCCTCACTGTTCTTTAGGAGCACAGGGATGTCCCCACTGCACTCCTGCCACTGCCTGTGACAAATTGACTCCTTGGCAGGGCAGAGACACCTCTGTTGTCACTGTGGAGCCCTGTGACTGTCACCTCATGAGCCTTAGGAAGATTAAGGAGCCCTGGGATGTCCCCATGGATCCCCTGTGACTGAGAGTGACCAAACAGATCTTCAGGAGCCCAGAGACCCCTCAGATGTCCCCATGGAGCCCCTGTGCCTGCACGTGAGCTCACAGCTCTTGAGCAGCCTGGAAACCCCTGGAATCTGTTCATTCCTGCTCTGCTGAGGATGGATCCTCAGCAACTTGGAGGTTCCCTAATGACTTTTAGTTCTCCAGAGACTTGTTCAGCTCTTCAGTTCAGGAATTCAGTGACAAAGGCTCCTTAATATTTCAAAACACCCTAACAAAGCAAGCCCCTGGGAATAATTTCATTTTAAGTCTTTAATTCTTCTGTGGTTAATAATACAGATTTCAGAAATGTATTCAAAGAGAATATACCATGCTGTTTTTAATACAGGGACTTTTTCTGTCCTATTTAGTTTTGTTTTCCTTTTTCTAGATTAATATCAGTAATCTCCAGTTGATATTGATCCCCCTAACCTCCTAATGCAGTCTGAATAAAGATGAAAATCAAGACCCTTTATGGCTGACAATCAATCAGACTCTGTCCCTACCCCCACCCCACCATTTCCCCCATCCAAGCCCTGGCACTCAGAGCAGCCTTGTGCAAATCTGAGCTCCCTCCCCTCCAGGCTGTGCCTGCAGCTTTCAGCTCCTTGGCACCAACTCCCACCTGCTTTCCTTGGAGAAGGAGCTGCCCCAGACACAGAGGGATGTTCATTTCTTGTCAGCAAACAAACCAAGGGAAGGCACAGCTCCATAAAAAACAGAAATCCAGCCCAAGGAGTGCTGGGCAACGGAGCCACATCCAGGGGTGTCCCCAGGGCTCAGGACTGGGGCCAGGGCAGTGAAATCTCTTTCTTGCTGATGTGGACGAGGCCATGGAGGGCACCCTGAGTCAGTGTCCAGGTGAGGCCAAGCTGGGTGTGAGTGTGGCTGTGCTGCAGGGCAGGAAGCTCTGCAGAGGGATCTGGACAGGCTGGAGCCATGGGCCCAGGACAATTGGATGAGGTTCACCAGGGCCAAGGGCTGGCTCCTGCCCTGGGCTCAAAACTGTGGAGACCTTGAAAGGCACTCTCAGTCAGAGAGGTGCGAGGGGCCTCTCTCTCAGTTATTTCCTTTTGATAACAAATCCTATTCTATCAATTCAGAACAATCCCTGTCTTGCTCCAAACCCGTGCCCTCTCCCAGTCCATCAGCCTTTCAGTCACTCCCACCCTGTTTCTTTGTTAGTCCCCATGCCCCAATCCCACTCTTGTAACACCCCATGTCCCCTTGTAATTGGTCTCTGATACTTCTTCCCCTGCTCTGCTCATCCCAGATACCTGACCCAAAGCCCCAAACCATTGCCTGGGCTCTTTGTCTCTGCTGGACTGTGCTCACACATGGCTGAAATAAATATGTCTGTAAAACCCCTGCAATCCTGTTTCTTCACCTGTGTCACCTCAACAAAAACCCAGACCACAACACACAACCACCCCAAATCCCTGCCTGTGCCCTGCCCCTGATCCCCACAGCCTGTCCTGTTTCCTTCATCCCTGCATTGCCAGGGACTTTCTGGGACAAGGCAGCTCTGCTGTGGGTATGGAGGGAGGTGCAAGTGCCAGCACTGCAGTGAGAGCCACAACTCATCAGGTTTGTGTCCATTGAGGGGTCAGAAACTGGTGAGATTCAGAGGCACAGAAGGTTTCTCTTCTCTGTCAACAAACAAAAGTTGAACAGGATACAATTTAATAATCATCACAGCTCTTCCCTCAGCTCTGTGTGATGTCCCAGCAGTGTCTGATGAGTCTACCACCCACAAGGGGTTTGTGTACAAAATCAATTTCGGACAAAGATGATTCTGTGACAGATATAAACGCTGGTCAAGTGTTGTATCAGGATGCTCTGCTTGGAGTGGGGGTTAAACACCTCCAACAATGCCCTGTTTTCAAAGCTATCACTGGTAGATGGAGGAGTCAGGCTAATTTTGATGTTGAGGAAATGCTGAAACCAACCTGACTCATTTTAACTCCTCCTGTCCTGGCTGATCTCCTTTCTTACTCCTTTCCACCCATTGTCTTTTGTCCCCCCCAGCCCCCCAGTGCAGAGCCTGGCTCTGTGTTCTCCATCAGCTCCTGGCTGGCACTGCCAGGCTGGCATGAGGAGCCCCTCAGCCTTCCCTGCTCCAGGCTGGACAAGCCCAGCTCCCTCAGCCTCTCCTCACAGCCAAAGGGCTCCAGCCCCACCTTGGAGGCCCTTCCCTCACCCTGCTCCAGCTGCCAGACATCTTTCCTGCCCTGGGCAACCCAAACCAGGCCCCAGTGACCTGGATAATCCACGGCCTTGATGTCCTGGTCACACAGCCCTGGCCCCTTGTCCCCGTGTCAGGCTCTGGGTTGATTTGTGGAACATCCTTGGGGGAGGCTGTGGCTCCAGGTGGAGCAGGGGGATCCCGGGGGACAGGGGACCCTGCTGGGCATGAACAGCATTGGACTTGTCTGGGGAAACTGTGAGGGGGGCTGGGGCAGAGTGACCAACCCAGTGACCTCACACAGCCCTGCTGGGATGTCACACTGCCCCTCCTGTGATGTCACAGCCTGCCCTGTGATGTCACACCTCTGTCCTGTGATGTCACAGTCAGCTCTGTGATGTCACAGAGACAGCCCGTGATGCTCAATGGCCTCGCATACCTCACTCTGTGATGTCATAACCCACTCGGTGATGTCACAGCCCACTCTGTGACCTCATGTTACCAGATGATAAATTGCCCATCCCAGCTGAGCTAACACAATTCCTGTTCTCCAAAACCACTGGCCTCTGGAAACTTCACAATGCTCATTGTGTGAGAAAGAGAACTGGAAGTTCCCCAGCCTCAGTGTCCTGCCAGCTCAGCCAGGCTGAACTGGAACATTGGGGCCCACGACCACCAGGGACCACCAGAGAGATGCCCCAGGACAGAAGAACCCATGGGTAAAGGAAAGGGAAAATATGTTCATGATTTTGGGGAAATGATTAACATATGTGTGTTTAGTCCAGGACAGTCAATGAATAAGTTTGCAAAGTACAGAATATAAACAGAAATTTCCTGTACTTGGCTTTGGGAGGAGCTGTCCCCTGTGTATGCAGCCAAATAAAGAATGCTGCTTTTTAATGCTATATTGGTGATTGGGAGTATTTTATTTTACTGAATTTTTGGTAACACTCCCACTGCCCAGGAAAGCTCTGTCTCCTGCTGTTCACAAACAGAGAAGGGTTGGTGGGAGATGTGGTGGTCAGAGGCTGTTTGGGGTACAGTGATCACGAAATTATTGAGTTCTTAAATATTCTGTGAAAGAAGGAGGGGCATCAACACAATTTCTACACTGCCCTTACAGAGAGCAGAATTCAGCCTATCCAGGATACGGATTTGGGGATAACTGACTTTTTCAAGGGAAACAGTCCTTAAAAACAAAGCATTCCAAGAAGGATGGAGACACTTGAGGAAAGAAATCATGAATGAGAAGGAGGAGCATGTCCCAGTTTGCCAGAAGTCAGCTAGTGAGGAAAATGACTGGCCTGGCTGGATATGGAGCTTTTTCCAGGCACTCAGGGAGAAAATAGGGTGCATCACCTTTGGACAGATGTGCAGGCAACTCAGGAAGTGTTTAAGGATGTTATTAGGTAATGCAGAAAAAAAATGAGAGAAGTGAAAACTCAATTAGGACTTAACCTGGCCACTTCTGTGAAAAATAAGAGAAAATATTTCTATAAATAAGTTATTAGCAAACCATGGGATAAGGAGAATCTCAGCTTTTTATTGGATGCTGTGGGGAATAGAGAAACTGAAGATGAGAAAAAGGCTGAGCTACTTAACCCATTCTTTGCGTCAGTTTTGAACAATAAGCCAGGATGTCCTCAGGACAAATGTTCTCCTGAGCTGGGAGATGGGGACAGGGAGCAGAACAGACCCCTGTAATCCAGGAGGAAGCAGCTGGGGACCTGCTGAGCCACTCAGATGCTCACAGGTGTCTCTGGCACCAGATGGGATCCATCCTAGGGGGATGAGGGAGCTGCTTGATGAGCTCCCCAAGCTGCTCTCCATCATTTCTCATCAGTGCTGGCTCAGCAGGGAGGTGCCAGAGGACTGGAGGTGCCAATGTGAGCCCATGCCCAAGAAGGGCTGGAAGGAGGATGTGGGGAAGTGCAGGCCTGTCAGCCTGACCTGGGTGCCTGGTGAGGTGATGGAACAGATCACCTTGAGTGCCATCACAGGGCACCTACAGGATGGCTGAGGGATCAGAGCCAGCCAGCGTGGATTTCAATATCTGCATTGATGATCTGGATGAGGGCACTGAGTGCAGCATCAGCAAATGTGCAGATGGCACCAAGCTGGGTGTGAGTGTGGATGTGCTGGAGGGTAGGAGGGCTCTGCAGAGGGACCTGGCCTGGATCAGGAATGGTGTGGCCAGCAGAACCCGGGCAGTGATTCTTCCCCTGTGCTCGGCACTGTTAAGGCTGTGCCACAAGTGATGTGTCCAGTTCTGGGCTCCCAATTTAGGAAGGACATTGACACTTGTGATACCAAACCAACTTGGTGTCACCACAGTCTCATTAGGCCCTAGAATATCGTCATTATCTCCATGATTCCTTGAGGCCTTCCAGTGTCACAATGTCCCTTTGTTCCATGGGAGCCCTTGGTGTCACAAATTTCCTTGGAACTTTGGGCTTCATTGTGTCACAATGGTCGCCTTGGCTCCATAGGCACTTGCAGTGTCACAATGGCCCCTGGTTCCATGAGACCCTGTAGTGTCATAACGATCTCCTTGGCTATGCAGGGTCACAGTTGGACTCCTGGTCACATGAGACCCCAAAGTGTCACAATGGATCCTTGTTTCCATAAATTCTCACTGTGTCACGATGTTCTCATCTGGCCCCACAGTGTCCCAAAGGTCTGCTTGGCTCTGCAGCTTTAAAATTCCCCTTCCACGCTCAGGGCAGATTTCCACCTCTGTAACTTATCCTCACTTCCACCTCCTGGTCGTTGTGCTGTGGCTCATGCCTGTCATTTGCCCTGGGGCAGCACAGGCTCCCTGGCCAGCACAGGCCCCACATCCCCTCATCAGACACGGCACAGCACAGGGAGTGTTTTGGGTGGGCAAATGTTCCCCACCAGAGTGTCCACTCCACACCTCAGTGTCCAGTCCCAGCACCCACATCCCGTGCCAGGGATCACAGAGAGCCCTGCTCTGGGCTCTGCCAAGGGCTGGGTGAGGAGGGAGCCCGGGCAGGGCTGATGCTGCCCCTAGAGCAGTGCTGAAATCGGTAGGAGGAAGGAGATAAGCACAGAACAAATAGACCAAGAAACTGGGGTGAGTGCCCAGGTCTGGAAGTGGCTGATGGAAGAGGCTGGAGGGATGCTCAAAGTCCTGGGGCACCTTCTCACACTGGCCATGCCACCAAAGCCACAGACCAAGCTCCTCAGTGCTGCACCTGCCTGTCTGAGATCCCTGCCAGGGGACTGGCACAGCAGCACACACCTGCTGGAACGTGTCCTGGCCCTGCAGAGTCACACAGCTCAGCTGACACAAGTGGGTTTTATCTCCTGGGCACTTCCCAGTCTAGCCCAGCTTCTGCCCAGCTCTGCCCACCTCCCCTGCCTTCACCCGAGCCCAGCCCATTCTGGGTGAGCCCCATAGCAGTGCCTGCTCTGGGGTGCTCCAGCACTGGGGGCACTCACCCCACAGCCCTGGCCCCCTTGAAGGCCTCGGAAGCTGCTGAGGGGCAGAGAGGGAGCTCAGCCTCCACAGCAGCCCCAGGGCTGGAGCTCCCCATGGCAGGGGAAATGGAGCTCAGGGACAGTGCAGAACTGCTGGTCCTGGCTCCAGGAGATGCCCAGCACAGGCTGCCTCTGCCTGCTCAGTGCCAGCCCTTCTCTCTCCCCAGGCCAGCACAGCAGCCCTGGGCAGGGGACAGAGGGGCCTGGCCAGAGCTGGTGCCTGCAGCAGCAGCTTCCTCTGCATTCCTCCCTGCAGGCACAGAAACGCTCCCTTGCTCCTCTCCCTGCACATCCCTTTCCCCAGCTGAGCGTGTCCTGCCTGGCCTGGCTGGTTGTCCTGCTGGCCCAGCCCCTGCTCCCCACAGGGCCCTGAGCTGGCCCTGCTGCTCGGGACACACCAGGTTCTGCTGCTGTCCATGGCCGGGGCTGCAGGGAAGCAGCAGCTCCAGGGGGAAGGTTGCAGAAAGGCTCTGGGCAGGGAGGCTGAAAGAGGCACTCCAGGGTCTGCAAGTTCTCTGTGTGGGAGCTGAGCCTGTGACCCCTTGAGCCCTCCCAAGAGCTGGGGCTGCACCTGCAGCTCCAGAGGAGATGTGACAGCTGGGAGCAGAGATAAATGATTCCTGCTGGATTCTTTAGTGTGTTTACTTCTACAGGTGACCTGGATCCATATGTCCAGGAAGGAGGTGTTCTGTGTCAGATAACACTGCTAGAGTGATAAGAATAATAATTTTTAGCTGAAAATAATATTTAATTCATAATACACAATGAGAAGTAAAAGACATATGATCAGAAGAGCATCTGAGTTTTTCAGAGGATGAGAGACTCATTGAGTTCCAGTAGTCAAAGCTGTTCAAATACTTTCCTCAGGGCTTTTTGAGATGAGAGGTGACCACCAGGAGCCAAACCCTGCCAGAGCTCTCTGTCCTGTCCTGGCAGCCTTTGTCTGGGAAAACCGTTGCGTATAGGGAATTTTTCAGGGGGAGTATGAATTCTGACTGTGGGTACCTGGAAACACGGACAGTTCTTTTCCCATAGGAGGGAAAGCACAGGGCCCCTGTGCTCCAGGGGATGATGAGAGGCAGACCTATGACATTCCAAGATTAGCCAGACAGGTGAGGTGGCCCCCAGGAAGTGAAGCCAGACAGACCTGTTCCATCTCCCCTTGGTTCCACAAGGCCCCAGAGTTTCACAATGTTCTCCTTGCTTCTGCAGTGTCACAATGGCCCCTTGCTGCCATGAGGCCCTGCAGGGTCACAATGGCCCTTTGGTTCCCCACAGTGTCACACTGGTCTCCATGATTCCATGGGGCCTTGCAATGCCACAATGGTCTCCATGAATCCACAGTGCCCTGCAGGATCACAACGGCCCTTGGGCTGCACCAGGCCCTGTAATGCAGCAATGGACTTTTGGTTCCACAAAGCCCTGCTGCTTCACACCGGCCCCTTGGCACCCTGCAGCCCAGCAGTGCCACAATGGTGTCCTTGGTTCCACAGGGTCCACACAATTTCACAATGGCCCCTTAAGTTCAGAAGGCCCCACAGTCTCACCATGGTCTCCACAGGAAGGAAATCACAGAGCCCAGTGTTTCAGGGGCTGATGGACTGCAGCCACCAGAGGCCAAGGTCAGACAGACATCTCTGTCCTGGAAGGTTTATCTGGGAGCAACTCTTGGATATTTGAAATTTTGAATGTTGATTCCCAATTTCCGCCATTTTTCCCTGGAAGAGAAGGCAAGTTCTTTTCCATAGTTAGGAAAGCACACAGCCCCAGTGTTTGGAAGGCAGGTGAGAGCCGGCCCTCAAAAGGCCAAGGCTAGCCAGGCTTGTCTGTAATGGCAGCTTTTGTGTAGGAGTAATCCTTGGATCTAGGACTTTTGGAGGTGGAATCCCAATTTTGGCCATGGGCACCTGGGACGAAGGATGGTTCTTTTCCATACAAAGGAAGACACAAAGCCCCAGTGTTTCAGGGCAGAATAGAGGTGACCAGCAGAGGCCAAGGCCAGCCAGAGCTGTCTGTCCTGACAGCTTTTGTCGGGGAGAAAACCTTACGGATAGGAATTTTGGAGGAAAAGTACCAATTTTTTGGCCATGGGTGCCTCTGGAGGAGGGATGATTCTGTTCCATATGAAGGAATGCACTGAGACCCAGGGTTTGAAGGCAGATGATAGCCAGCTCTCAGGAATACAGGTGCAGCAAAACTTGTTGGAAATGGTAGCTTTTTTCCAGTAGCAGTCCCTGGATATTGGAAATTTTGGAAGAGGAATCCCATTTTGGCCATGGATGCTTGAATGAGAAGGACGGTTCTTTTCCATTGGAAGGAAAGCCCAGAGCCTCAGTGTTTCAGGGACACACTAGAAGAGACTCTTGAAAGGCCAAAGGCAGATGGACCAGTCAGGCCAAGCCAACCAGACCTGTTACCTGTTCCCTTAGATCCATGGGGCCCCGCAGTGTCACAGTGGTTGTGTCATATTGGATCCTTGGTGCCATGAGGCCCAGATGTGTCACACTGGCCTCTTGTTTCCAAGGGGTTCCACAGTGTCACAATGGTCTCTTGTTTCCATGACGCCTTGCAATGTCACAGGGATCTCCTTGGTGCTGCAGTATTCCAAAGGTCCCTTGGTTCCATGGAGACTCACAATGGCAGAAGGGTCTCCTTGGTTCCACAAGGTCCTGCAGAGCCCCTTGATTCAACGAGGCCTCAAAGTGTCACAAGGATTCCATGAGGCCCTGCAATGTCACATTTAACCTTTGTTTCTATGGGATGCTGCATTATTCCATGAATCCTTAGTTCCATGGGGCCCCGTAGTGTCAACAATGGACTCCTTGGTTCCATGGGACCACAAAGTGTCACAACAGTCTCCATGATTCCATGAGTCCCTGCAGTGCCACAATGGTCCTTTGGTTCCACGAGGCCTCAAAGTGTCATCATGGTCTCCATGGTTCCATGAAGCCCTGCTGTGTCACAACGGCCTCCTTTGTTCCATGATGCCTGGTACTGTAACAAAGTTCTCCTTGATTCCATGGTGTCAGAATGGCCCCTTTGTCCCATGGAGCCCCACACTGTCACTGTGGTCCCCTTGATTCCATGAGGCCCTGCTGTGCTACAATGGCCCCAATGGCTACAATGGTCTCCAGTGAGACTCTCTACAACCACCTGAACAGAGGCTGTAGTCAGGTGGGGGTCGATCTCTTCTCCCAGGCAACCACTGACAGAATGAGAGAGCACAGTCTGAAGATAAGCCAGGGGTAGGAAATGTTTGACATCAGGAAAAAATTCTTCACTGAAAGAGTGATTGGGCACTGAAATCTTCTGCCAAGGGAGGTGGTGGAGTCACCATCCCTGGAGGCATTTAAAAAAAGTCTGGACGTGGCACTCAGAGTCATGGTTTAGTTGATGAGGTGATGTTAAGTCATAAGTTGGACTTGATGATTTCAAAGATCTTTTCCTACCTCATTCAATCTGTGATTCTGTTTCATAATAGTCTCCATTGTTCCATGAGGCCCTGAAATGTACCCCAGAAATGTCTTCATGGATCCCAAAGAGGCCCCTCTTTATCCTGTCTGTGAAAATTATTACAAAGATGAGAAAGAGATTCAAATAGGACTAATTGTCATAAACAGGGAGAAATCAATGGCCGATAGTGGTCAATTAATTCACGAAGGGAATCGTGTTACTTAGAACCAATGACCATTAATTTTTCTGGTTGCTAAAATTGTATCGATTTTTTCATATAAATATAAAAATCAGGTATAAAAAAGAATAATAGCATTATAAAAATAAAAGCATCATTATATTTTAATTATTTAATTAAATTACAATAGTAATACTAAATTTATAGGGGGTTTTTATGTTTTAGGATGTCAATCCCAGATAGGCAATGTCAGACATGGTGAGGCTGGGGGTGAGGAACAGGTTGTCCAAATAGCATTGGCCTGCAAGGGGCTCATTCGTCTGCATGTCCAGACTTCCTAAGGAGACATTCAGCATCAAGATCACTTAAGGAATGCTTCAGTCAGCCCTTCTCTTAACTGAAAAATAAAAGTAATATGCCCTTGATTAAAACCTAAATTCCTTCTCTTCCCACTCGCAAGGAAAGCTCAGTCTCCTGCTGTTCACAAACAGAGGAGGGCTGGAGGGAGATGTGATGCTCAGAGGATGTTTGGGGTAGAGTGACCATGAAAAAATGCAGTTTTTTAATATTCTGTGAACGAAGGTGGAGAATCAACAAAACTTCTACACTGAACCTACAGAGAGCAAATTTTGGCCTATTCAGAATGTAGATTGGGGGAAAATGAACTGATTTTTTTACAGGAAACAGCTCTTAAAGGATTCCAGGAAGAATGGAGACACTTCAAGAAAAGAATTTTGAAGGAGCAGAGGCAGCCTGTCTCTCACTTTCCTCAGAGAAGAAGGTGAGCTAGCGAGGAAAATAACTGGCCTGGCTAGGCAAGGAGCTTTTACCAGGAACTCAGGGAGAAAATAAGGTGCATTACCTTTGGACAGAGGGGCAGGCAACTCAGGAAATATTTAAAAAAGTTGTTAGGTCATGCAGAAAGAAAATCAGACATGAAAGCTCAAATTAGCAGTTAACCTGGCTGCTTCTGTGAAGGATAACAAAAATGATTTTATAAATGCATTAATGGCAAAAGCAGGGACAAGGAAAATCTCCATTCCTTATTGGGGGGGGGGGGGGGTGGATATGGTTACCAAAGATGAGGAAAAGGCTGAAGTATTCAACCTCTTTGTTGCCTCAGTTTTCAACAATAAGCCAGGATGTCCTCAGAACAAGTGTTCTCCTGAGCTGGGAGATGGGGACAGGGAGCAAAACAGACCCCTGTAATCCAGGAGGAAGCAGCTGGGGACCTGCTGAGCCACTCAGATGCTCACAGGTGTCTCTGGCACCAGATGGGATCCATCCTAGGGGGATGAGGGAGCTGCTGGATAAGCTCCCCAAGCTGCTCTCCATCATTTCTCATCAGTGCTGGCTCAGCAGGGAGGTGCCAGAGGACTGGAGGTGCCAATGTGAGCCCATGCCCAAGAAGGGCTGGAAGGAGGATGTGGGGAACTGCAGGCCTGTCAGCCTGACCTGGGTGCCTGCTGAGGTGATGGAACAGATCACCTTGAGTGCCATCACAGGGCACCTCCAGGATGGCTGAGGGATCAGAGGCAGCCAGCGTGGATTTCAATACCTGCACTGATGATCTGGATGAGGGCATTGAGTGCAGCATCAGCAAATGTGCAGATGGCACCAAGCTGGGTGTGAGTGTGGATGTGCTGGAGGGTAGGAGGGCTCTGCAGAGGGACTCAGACACCAATGTGACACTGACACTGCAGGGTGTCATGGCACCAAGAATCCATTGTGACACTGCAGGATTTTGTGTCACCGGGGGTCCATTGTGACACCGTGCAAACAAGGAGTCCATTGTGGCACTGTGGAGCTTTATGGAATTCAGGGGCCCCTGTGGCTCCATGGGGCCTCATGAAATCAAGAAAACAGTTGTGACACTTTTTGTCCTTGTGGAAACAAAGAGACCACTGTGACACTGCTGGACCTCATATAACCAAGAGGCCATTGTGACACTAGAGGGACTCATGGACTGAAGGAAACAATTTTGACACTATGGTGGCCTATGGGACCAAGAGGCCATTATGACACTCCAGGGCCTTGGGGTGACCAAGGCGCCATTGTGACACTGTGGGGCACAAGGGTCTAAGAGACTTGGTGACACCCAGGGGCTCCATGGAACCAAAAACTGGGAGGCCTCATGAAATTGTGACACCCTAGGGCCTTATGGAACCCTGTTGACATTAAGCTGGGTGGGAGTATGGATCTGCTGGAAGGTAGGAGGGCTCTGTACACAGGCCTGGACAGGCTGGATCCAGGGCCCAAATCCAAGAAGGAGAGGTTTAACAAGACCAAATGCTGGGTCCTGAACTTTGGCCACAACAACCCCTGCAGTGCTCCATGCTGGGGACAGAGTGGCTGGACAGCAACCAGGCAGAAAGGGACCTGGGGGCACTGATGGACAGCAGGCTGGACATGAGCCAGCAGTGTGCCCAGGTGGCCAAGAAGACCAATGGCACCTGGCCTGGATCAGGAATGGTGTGGCCAGCATGAGCAGGGCAGTGATCCTTCCCCTGTGCTCAGCACTGCTTGGGCAGCACCTCAAGTGCTGTGTCCAGTTCTGGGCCCCCCAATTTAGGGAGGACGTGGAGGGTCTGGAGCGTGTCCAGAGAAGGGCAACAAGGCTGGTGAGGGGTGTGGAACACAAGTCCTGTGAGGAGTGGCTAAGGGAGCTGAGGTTGTTTATCCTGGAGAAGAGGAGGCTCAGGGAATCATGGTAGTGTCAGGGCACAGGTGTGACATGATGATCTCCAAGAACTTTTCCAGCTTTTCTGACTGTGTGATTCTCTGAAACTACCCCTGGAGCAGTTGCAGGATGAGCCCTGGGACTCCTCTTCACAAGGTCCAGCAGCCCAGGTCCCTCCACTTCTCCACACAGCCCCAAAGCCCATCCTGTCAGTCCTGCAGAGCCTCTCCAGCCCCTCTTCTTTGCCCAGAACGTGGAGCCCCACAGCCCGACACAGCAGCCCAGATGTGCCCCCCTGGCCTGTGGAGCCTCTGGCAAGGGAGCAGCACGAGGCACTGCAGGACCCTGCAGACAAATCCGGAAGCACTTGGAGGATGATCCTGCTCCCCAGGGGATGTTACCTTTGTGCCAACTCAGGAACTGAAATGAGGAGTGAGGCCAGAGAAGAAATTGCGAACAGGGATGGGCTGTTTGCAGGGGAGGTGATAGGGTGGACAAGAGGAAGAAATCTGCACAAAGAAAGAGTAAAGAAAGCAAAGGTGAAGCCAAGGAAATGCTCAGGGCAGTTTGGAGGAGGCTGCCAGGCTCCCCTGGATCTGAGCAACAACATCTGCAGTGGGACAGGAAACTCACAGCTCATGGGAACAAACTTTCTGGCTGACTTCAGAGGACACGACAAAGCTGAGTGGTTTCCCTGCCGTCCCCCAGCCCTTGCTGGCCCCAGGGACTGATGGCATTTGTGCTGACTCAGCTCCATGTCCTCACAGCAGCACCATGGGGGTGCTGAGCCTGCTGTGTGCAATGCAAACATGGGCTCCTGAGCCAGTGCTGCCGTGTGTGTGCCTGCAAGGATGCGGCTCCTGTGTGAGCTGGGGGAGAGGCCAGGGCTGCAGAGGGGAGATGTTGTTGGCAGGTGCATGAGGACGCTCTGGGACGCTGCCCTGGGGTGTCCAGCGCAGTGGGGATGGATCAGCCCCTGCTCTGCTGCTCCTTGCCAGGGTGTCCTCCTTGCAGGGAGCTTGCAGAGCACCAGCCATGCTGTTTGCCCCCAGCCTGCCCACGGCCAGCCTGGGGCTGCTCCTGGGGCTTTTCTGTGCTCAGCATTGGGCTGGCCAAGTGCTGTGGAGAGAGCGTGGCCAAGGAGCCTGGAGCCCCCAGGTCCTGCCCTGAGGCGTCAGCGCTGCCCCAGCAGTGCCCATGGCCTGTCCCTGCTGCAGCCCCGGCACTGCCACCCCCAGGGCTGTGCCCGGCCCCGAGAGCACTCAGGCCCTGCAGCAACACGAGGGCCAAGAGGGCAGTGGGGCAGTGGCACGGGAGCAGCACTGGCAGCACCAAATGCTGCTGCTGCTGGGCACAGCTGCTGTGCCAGCACTGATCTGCCCCAGCTCTGCATACAGACATTGCTGCTGCAGCTCCAGAGAAGGGAATAGAAGGGGCATCTCTCGAAAAAACTCTGCTGGAAGAGAGATCCTTTAGTTAGTTTAAAACCACCAAGAACACAGCACCTTATTTACACAGTCTGTGGCCACTGAGAAGGTGGAGAGAAAGAAAATGAGAAATGGCATGAACAATGCAATTTCTTCATGGATTATAGTAAAAAAGTAAAACAAACACAGTAACCTCCAAAATGAAACCAATGAGAATTACCAAAGTGGCTTTTATTACAAGTGATTTGCAGAAATTGACCAGCAGTTTACAGTTTCTTAAATCCTCCAGTCATCAGTGTCCACAGTGCAGCCTTGAGCTCCTGGTTCCTCAGGCTGTAGATGAGAGGGTTCAGGGCTGGAGGCACCACTGAGTACAGAACTGACAGGGCCAGATCCAGGGATGGGGAGGAGATGGAGGGGGGCTTCAGGTAGGCAAATAGGCCAGTGGTAATAAACAGGGAGACCACGGCCAGGTGAGGGAGGCAGGTGGAAAAGGTTTTGTGCCGTCCCTGCTCAGAGGGGATCCTCAGCACAGCCCTGAAGATCTGCACATAGGAGAAAACAATGAACACGAAACAACCAAAAGCTAAACAGACACTAACAGCAATGATCCCAAGTTCCCTGAGGTAGGACTGTGAGCAGGAGAGCTTGAGGATCTGGGGGATTTCACAGAAGAACTGACCCAGGACATTGCCTTGGCACAGGGGCAGGGAAAATGTATTGGCCGTGTGCAGCAGAGCAGTGAGAAAGCCACTGGCCCAGGCAGCTGCTGCCATGTGGGCACAAGCTCTGCTGCCCAGGAGGGTCCCATAGTGCAGGGGTTTGCAGATGGACACGTAGCGGTCGTAGCTCATGATGGTCAGCAGGGAAACCTCTGATCCAAGGAAGAACACAAGCATAAAGAGCTGAGCAGCACATCCTGCATAGGAGATGGTCCTGGTGTTCCAGAGGGAATTGTGCATGGCTTTGGGGACAGTGGTGCAGATGGAGCCCAGGTCAGTGAGGGCCAGGTTGAGCAGGAAGAAGAACATGGGGGTGTGCAGGTGGTGGCCGCAGGCTACGGCGCTGATGATGAGGCCGTTGGCCAGGAGGGCAGCCAGGGAGATGGCCAGGAAGAGGCAGAAGTGCAGGAGCTGCAGCTGCCGCGTGTCTGCCAATGGCAGCAGGAGGAAGTGGCTGATGGAGCTGCTGTTGGACATTTGCTGTGTCTTGGCGTGGGGATCTGTAAGAAAAGTAATCATGGAATAGTTCAGTTTGGAGAGGACTTGAAATATGCCAGCCCAGCTTGACCGCACTTTCCCCCCACTGCCTGCCAAGACTGCTGCTTGGAGCTGTCCCTGCCAGCAGCTGCTTCCCTGTGCCCAGGGCTGGGCGCTGCCAGTGCTGCCAGAGCCCAGCCCAGCCCTGGGGGTTCAGCTCTGCCCTGCACACCCCTCCCAGCACAGGGTACTGCCCAGGGCCAGCTCTGCCTCTGCAGGCTCTGATGGCAATGTCATAGCTATCCTGAGGAGGCTGGAAAAGTGACACTGATGCTGCCTGTGAGGGACCCTGTGATAATTTCTGTCAGTGCCTGCTTTATTAAAATCCAAGAAAAAAATATTATATTTTTTCCAAACTGAACTTAGAGATTTATATCTATATGCAATTTCCCTTCGAGGCAATGCAGAGCAGTAGATTATAAAATCATGATTTTCCCTTTTATGCAGGCCCTGCCTCACTGTGCTCCTTGTCTAATCTACCTAGAAACATTCTGGAGTTAAATGTTATGCTGGGAGCAGTTCTGAACTATGCAGCATCCTCACCACACAGGGACAACCCTTCCAAGCCTCACCAGCTGTCTCCTTCCACCCAGGCCTTGTCCCCCAGTGCTGGGAGCAGCTCCCAGGGCTGGCTGACAGTTGTCCCTGGCAGGCAGCAGAGTCCCTGCCCCAGCACAGCGCCCTGGGCTGCAGGACCCTGCTCTGCATCACAGCCCTGGGCACCCCTAGCTGCTCTGCACAAGAGATCATCAGAGAATGTACTCACACAGTCTGCAGGCATTGGGATATTCCAGCTTTAGGAGATGGCTCCAGGAGCTGCAGCTGCATTGTCCTGCAGCCAGAGGCTTCCTGTGTCAAGGGCTGGGAGTGATTCTGCCCCAGTCACTTCTCAGCATCTTCCCAGCCCTGACTGATTGAAGCTCTCTGTGCCTCTGTGCTGTGCCCGGGGTGGATGCAGGCAGTGCCCCAGCCCTGCTGAGCTGTGCACAGGAGCTGCTCATCAAGGGAAATGTGTTTTTGAAGCTCTTCTTGGTTGCCAGGATTGCCTTCTGAGCCAGGAGCCCAGCCCAGCTCATCAGCACAGACACAGCACAAGGACTTTAATGACCCCCTCAGGGATTGGGGCTGAGTCTCTGAGCATCAGACCCTGAGAGGGAGCTGAAGAAACCTCTCAAGAACTCCAAGTCACAATCAAACTCCAAAGTTTCCTGAAGTTTTAATGGTTCCCTCTGAGGGACACAACTGAGAAAGTGTCCCCAGATTCCAGTCACAGCAGGAAATTGGAGGCAGTGATGACAGGTGGGGACAAAGAGAAGCCAAGTCTTGTTGCCCTGGGGCACAGCAGAGTCTGTGCCACCAAGGGCTGTGAGGAGACACCTTGTCCTGAGCCACTGGAGCCTCCTGGCACAGCCCCAGCAAGGCTGGCCACTGGCACCCCTTGTCCTGCCCTCAGCATCCCCCCACATCCCAGTGGCCTCAGGGATGTGCTGGGACGAGTCCCTGGGGAGCCTTGGTCAGGAATGGCCCTGGGGGGCTCCTTCATGCTCCCAGGGACTGCAGGTTTTTCAGAGCACTTTGGATTCTGCTTTTTCCTTGGAGTTTGTGAGAGCTTTGTGTAATCATGGCATCTAATTATCTGCTTTAATTAGTCCCTTGAGAAGCTTTGTCAGTAACAATACTCAGTAAGGCTCATTAATGTTTCAAGATACTTCAGTTTTTTCAAGGTACTTTCCTTTTTCCTTTCTTCTCTGACTCCCTGAAAGGTTTTTGGGCAATCATAGCCTCCCATTCTCTCCTCCAAGGAATCCATGAGGAGCCTGTGTTGGGGATGGACCCATTAACACCTCAAGACACTTTGGGCTTCTCTTTTGACTTTGATTCTTGGAAGAGTTTGTGCATACTCCCCTCAGGCCCTGAGGTTCGAAGGCTCAGCCTCAAATGCACCACGGGGCTGATTGGGATCAAGCAAGTCCTGACAAACCATGGCTCTGCCTTGATTTCCTTCTGATCTGGTGAAGTTCAGGAGAAGGTTTTCAACTCCAATCATGGAGAATTATGTCAAAGAGCTTCTTAGAAATATCTGTTCCTATTTCAATGGATGCATTTTCTTTCAGTTCTCTTTAGAGCAGAGGTGATTGCAGCATTCCCTGATTGATATTGATCCAGGGTCTCTCCTCAGGAGGTCTGGCCTGCTCACAGAAGCTGTGCCTTGAGGTCTGACCTGGTGCGGACAACCTTGCTGCACATTCCCCAACCCCATCTTGTCTGTCCTCACTCACCTGGCACCTGCTTTGTTTGCAGAACTGACTCCACTCAAGCAAAAATGAGTTTTTTCCCTTTTTTATTTTTCTTGGCTTTTTTTTTTCTTAAGCAATCTAAAACTCCCGGATTTCCTCATTGCAAACAGACACCTTCCATTAGTGTGTGCCAGCCCAAGGTCCCACCACGGAGCTTTCCCTTCCCCAAGGCAATATATGTAAGGAAAAATGTCAGGGGGACGCAGCAATACAGAGTTCTTTATTTTGTCCACACACTTGTGGACTCCTTGGTTCTACAAGGGCTCGCTGGGTCACCATGCACTCTTGGTTCCATGAGGTTCTGTACTGTCAATTTGGGATTTGTGGAGATTTGGGTCCATGGGACCCCACAGTGTCACAATGCTCTTTTGGGTTCCATGAGGTCTTGCTCTGTCACAATGGACTTTTGGTTCCTTGGGTTTCCATATTCTCAGCAATGGTCTCTGTAGTTCCAGTGTGTCACAATGGACTCTTGGTTCCAGGTGGCCCCACAGTGTCACCGTGGTCTCCTTGGTTCCACAAGGCCGTGCAGTGTCACAATGGCTCACAGGTTCCATGAGGCCCCACAATGTCACAGTGGCCCCTTGGTCCCATGAGTTTCCCCAGTGTCACAATGGTTCCTTGGCTCCACGTGGCCCAGGTGTCTCACAATGGACTCTTGGTTCCATGGGGCCCCACAGTGTCACAGGGGTTTCCTTGGTTCTGTGAGGTTCTGTGGTGTCACAATGGATGTTTGGTTCCATGGGGCCCACAGTGTCACAGGGGTCTCCTTTTTCCTGTGGCACCCAGCAGCAAACCCCACTGGCACACCACTGCCTGGGAAGAAGGAGAAGGGGACATTTGGAGTGATGGTTTTTGTCTTCCCAGGGCACAGTGACGTGGGCTGGGGCCCTGCTGTCCTGGAGATGGCTGAACACTGGCCTGCCCATGGAAGGGCTGAGAGACAACAACCTCTGTGCATGGAACTGCAACAGCTGAGAGCTCAGGCTGAAGGCTGGGTTTAACAGACTGTCACCAGCACAGGAACCATCAATGTGAGAGGAAAGATGTGTGCTCATGTCTTTACAAATCATTTGGTGGGTGAAGGGATGGGTGTTAAGGTGTTTGAAATGGGTTGTAACATTTCTACTGACTTTGGGCAGCAGGTTTGTTACCGGGCCCAGCCAGCTTGGCTCCTGACACAGACAAGGGTTTTCACTGGTTTGTACTGGTTTTTACCTATTTTCCTGGTTTGTACTCGTCCATACTGATGTTTTCTGGTCCATACTGGTTTGTACTAGTTACTAGCAGTTTGCATTACACTGTTGTTTACTTTTTTATACTGGTTTTTACCACTTATACTGGTCCATACTGGTCTATACTGGTCCATACCGGTTTATACAGGTTTCAGGGTGCCATCGAAGCTGTCATTCATGGGGCAGTGTCTGGGGGTGAACCCCAAATCCTACGAGGTGTGGCACCACCAGGGCTGGGTGCTGAGCCGCGCTGCAGCGCCCCCTGCTGGCCAGGGAGGACCTGGCACTGTGCGAGCACCTCCTGGTGGCCAACCCCTGCAACTGTGAGTGGCTTGTACTCGTTTGTACTGGTTTGTGCTGGGATAAGATCCAGGGCATATTGGGATGGGGCTGAGGTTACTGGATTGTACTGGGTTATACTGGGAGAGAGTGTGTGAGTGTCCGGGAGGATCTAGCACTGTGTGTACTGGTTGTAGTGGGTTATGTTGGTTTGTACTGGGATGAGGTGCTGGGGTGTTACTGGTTTGTACTGGGTTCTACTGGGAAAGGGAGCAGGGGTGTGTGAGTGCCCCCTGCTAGCTTGGAGGACCTACTGGCCAACTGCGAGTTATACTGGTTTATACTGGTTTATATTGGGATGGGGTGCTGGGGGTCACTGGGTTATAATGGGTTATACTGGGTTATACTGGGATGTGCTCCTGGGAGCGACTGGATTGTAGTGGTTTATACTGGATTATACAGAGATATTCTGGATTTTACTGGGCTAAACTGGGGTGTACTGGGTTATACCGGAAGGGGTCTTAGGGATGCTTGGCACTCCACTGGGATCAGCTTCTGGGGATGCTGGCCATACTGATTTATACTGGAATGGAGCTTAGGACCTACTGGGAGTGACTTCAGGTTGTGCTTACTGGTTTATACTGGGAGCTGCTGCTACGGGCTCAGGGGCGGCTCCCAGTGCTTACTGGGTTATACTGGTCCCCACCCAGTGTAAACCTGGGAGCCCCCAGACCACACAGGGAATGAGTTTGGGTGCATGAGGCCTTACTGGTTTATACTGGGAGCTGTTGCCACAGGCCTCAGGAGCTCAAGAGAGGCTCCAAGTGCTTACTGGTGTATACTGGTGCCTTCCCAGTCCACACCTGGGAACACTGGTAGGCACTTGTGGCCAGGCAGGACCTCAGGGCTGAGCTGGCCTTCACCAGGGCCTTGCTGAGCCACAGCTTCTCCAACTTCTCAGCCTGGCAACACTGCCTGTGGCTGCTGATGCCCACCAGGAACTACGGCAAGGGCACTGCCCCTGGAAGGCTGAAGGAAGGTGAGGGATTCCCCAAAACAACTCCCACAATTTTGCGAGATCCCCAAAATTTTCCAGCCCCTCCTTTACTTAAGGTGGGAGCTGTTGGGTTCTGTTGGGTTGAATGGGTAGACCTGGGTAGTTCCTAAATCCCCAATGACTTTAATGGGTACACCTGAACTCCTGTATACCTGGGTGTCCCCACTGAGATATTGGGGTTTTCCCCACTGCCCCCCTAAGATTTTGGGGTGCCTCCTTTGCCCACACAGAGCTGGAGCTGCTGTAGAATACCATCTTCACCAACCCCATGCAAAAAGCACCTGGGTGTACCTGCCCTGCATCCTCTCCTGAGGTAACTCAGGGCTCCCTCCTACCCCTGATGTCCTCACCTGGAGTTTTGGGGTACCCCCTGAATGTTGGGGTGTCCCCCAACAGCCCCACAGCTGCCAAGGGTCATCTGTGTCCATGTGGACTGGGAGGACAGTGGCCATCATCTTCTCCTGGCCTGTTAGGGTGAGTCAGGGCACTTAGGTGCCTCAAAAATAGTCCTGATATCCCCAGAAATTATCTGGGTACATCTGGATACTGCCCAAAATCACATGGATCCCCCCAACAATCACCTGGGTACCCCCAGAAATCACCTGGATATACCTGGGTACCCCCTGGACACCTGTATCACCAAAAACCCCTGGGACCCTCAAAACGAGTGTCTCAAACATCCTCATTGCTTTGCCAGTGTAGACCTGGTGCACCTAAACCTTATTGCCTTTAAAGGCTAGAGCCACTGTCTCTAAATTCTCATTGATTTCAATGGGTTAGCTCTGGAGTCCTGTTTATCTCCATTTATCTCTACAAATCCCTCCCAGTGGCCCCACTTTTGCTTCAGTGCTCCCAGTCACCCCAGTGTCCCTTTTTAGCCCTTCCCAGTGCTCCCAGTTTAAACAGTAACTCTTCCCAATCAAGCCCTATCAATGGATGGACCTGGTGTCCTTCAATCCCTTTTGACTTCACTGGCCAGTGCTGATGTCCCAAAACTTTTCGCGCTAAAAATCCCAGTTTTGGGCTTGGAATTCCCAGATTTCAGCTGAAAATGGACATTTTTGGGCTTACCTGCAGGCCTAGCTCAAGCATGGACAGCAGGTGAGGGATTAGGGATTTGGGACTGGCCTCGAGGAAATCATCCAGGACATCCAGAGCATTGGCACTACTATCCTATAGCAGAAATTCCCAGAATTCAGCCCAAGATTTCCTCCAAATTTACCCAAATTTCCCCATTTTAGGACCAAATTTCAGAAAAATCTCCACTGACATTAATGGAAAAAACAGGTGTCCCTAAATCCCTATTGATTTTAATGGGATAGACCTGGTGTCCATAAGTCCCTATTGATTTCATTAGTCACGTCTGATGTCAAAAAGCTGTGTATTGGGAGATTGATATTACAAGAGATGGGGCAACTGAGAAACGTTGTAAAAGATGGTTTATGGCCTCATGGTGTCAGTCTCATAGAAGGGTGAGACATTAAAGGTGTTACATCCAACACCATAATATCAGAAGCTGCCTCATTCTTAGTTACAATGCTTTATGTTCGTTTTTTAGCCAATCAAATACTTCTGTGAAGTTTGCCAGCATCCCTTTACACCAATCATTAATTGCTTTACTTCTCATGGCTTTGCCGCAATGTGTCATTTTTACAACCAATCCTAGAACACTTCACAAACTTACATTGATGCATCTTAAAATTGTAATTAATTATATAACAGGTTCTACTGCTAAACTTTAAAATTTTTGATATATAACTTATAATACTTTTCTTACATAATACATATTTCTGTTTGCTTAAAACATATTTCTACTTCAAGTACAAACTTACATTCTTGTTTTATATCTATTTTACTTTTAATGCCCTGATTCCCCAAGCCTTCTCCAAGGTCTTAGGTCAAACCTTGTATCCATCTCAATCTCTGAGCCTGTAGAGCTCTCTGTGCCTGCATTTCCCACACCACCTGTCATCTCTGCCTCCAATTTCCTGCTCACACTGGAACCTGGGGACACTTTCTCAGTTGTGTCCCTCAATGAGACCCATGGGCAGTATCAGACACTTTGGAATTTGATTCTGTCCAAATCCTTCAGAGGTTTCCTAGAAAACAACGTTTCTGCCTTGATTTCCCTCTGGTCTGGTCCAGTTCATTTGGAAGTTTTTCAACTCCAGTTATGGAGAAATATGACAAAGACCTTCTTAGAAATATCCATTCCAATTTTCAGGGGTGTATTTTATTACTGTTGTCTTCAGAGCAGAGGTGATTGCGGCATTCTGTGATTGATATTTGTGAGAAATGGATTTGTAAAGGATTCTCAAAGCCTGGCTGAAAGCTCACACAGTCTTGTACATCTCTATGCAAACTCTGAGATAAGGTGTGCTGACTTAGAAAGGCTGTGGAATAGACAAGACATGTTGAGAGAGAGATTGAACTAGAAACAAGTTTCAAATGATGGCCTTGCAAAAAGATCAGATATTTTGGTGAATTAGAACTGTGAAAGATGCATTGTGGCAATACTATGTGGAGTAAAATACAAGGTGCTTGGTGTTAGGATTATTTGCACCACAGCACAGCAAAAGCTAATAGACTAAAAATCATTTATAAAGAATTGTAAACAGGAAATAAATTGGCTTTGAAGAGAATGGCATGGAGTTTTACATCTCTTATGTTTCACCCTTCAAGGAGACTGATAATGAAAGAAAATCTTTTTAAAGCCCCTCTCAGTTGCCCCATCTCTGTAGAGCTGGGATTTTCCAACAGTGCTGAGTCCCTGGACATCATTCCCTGAGAGGGAGCTGAATGAAAACTTCTCGAGAACTCAAGGTCAGACTCAAACCCCAACATTTCTAGAAATTTTAATGGATCCCAATGAGAGATATGACTGAGAAAGGTTAGAGATAGGGCAGAACAATGGAGGCAGTGATGACAGGTGGGGACAAACAAGGGAAAGGTGTCTCTGATGCTGAGCACACCTGGATGTGTTTCAGGAATGCCAAGGGCCAAGGGCTGAGCCCCAGCCCCTGGCAAGGCAGATCCTGTCCCTCCCTCATTGCTCAGGGCTCTTCCCGGGCCACTGGGCTCTGGCCATGTGCAATGCCAAGGGCAGCACCATGGGGCGGCCCCTGCCAGGCTGCTGAGCAGGGACAAGGAGGCAATGAGGCCCCAGCACAGCAAGGCTCACTTGTCCCCTGCTGGCCTCAGGCCCAGGGCCAGCCTGCATGGCCCAAGTGCTGCAGGAGTTGGCTGTGTCAGGGCCTTTCAGCTGCTGCCCATCCCTGTGGCCTCTGCAGCCCAGGCTGTCCTACGGTGTCCATGCCCTGCGCCTCTGTCCCTGCAGGCTGTCGTCATCCCCCGGCTGCCCCACCTCGCTGGCCCCTTCCTTTGCTGACAGCTCTGCCTCCTGCCTGCCTCTGCCTGCACACACAAAGCCTTGGGCTGCTCCAGACTCCTTCTGGCGGATGTGCTGCACCACAGCCCTGCCCTGGGAGAGAAATTCCTTTCTCCCTGTGTCCAGTCTGGGCTCTCCTTTGCTGTCCTCTGTCTCCACCCCACTCAGCACAGAGCTCCTTCATGTAGTGGTCATGTTCTTGCAGCCTCCAAACCCCACCTTGGGAGACATCTGGACCCTCTCCCAGGTGTGGGAAAATTAAAATATTCTTCTCATAATCTAAGAAAATCATCAGAGGACAAGGCAGCCAGACTTTTCTGTCCTGGATACTTTTGTGTGGGCGCAATCCTTGGATGGATGGAATTTTAGATGTAGAATCCCAGTTTTGGCCATTGACATTTAGGTGAGAAGGGCAGTTCTTTTCCACTGTAATGCAAGTACAGAGCCCCAGTGTTTGGTGGTAGATGAGAGACAGCCCTCAGGGGGCCAAGGCCAGGCAGTGCTGTCTGTCCTGGCAGTTTTTGTCTGGGAGGACCCTTGTATATGGGGAACTCTTTAGGGGGAGTACCAATTTCAGCCTTGGGCACCTGGAAAGAGGGATGGTTCTTTTCCATGGGAAGGAAAGCACAGAGCCCCAGTTCTCCAGGGGCTGATGAGCAGCAGCCCTCAACATGCCAGGAACAACCAGACCTGAGAGGTGGCCCCCAGGAGGCCAAGCCAGCCAGATCTGTTCCATGTCCCCTTGGTTCCATGGGACCTTGTAGTGTCACAATGTTCTCCTTGCTTCTGCAGTGTCACAATGAGGCCCTGCAGGGTCACAATGGCCCTTTGGTTCTGAGGGGCCCCACAGTGTCACAATGGTCCTCATAGGAAGAAAACAACTGAGCCCCAGTGCTACAGGGGCAGATGTGGAGCAGTCACCAGAGGCCAAGGACAGACAGACTTGATGGTATTTGCAGATTTTTTTGTGGGATTAATCCCCAGATATACGGAATTTTAGAGGTGGAATACCAATTTCAGAAATGGACATCTGGAGGAAAAGGGCAGTTCTTTTGCAGGGAAGCACGGAATACCAGTGTTTCAGGGGCAGATGAAAGATGACCATCAGAGGCCAAGGCCAGGCAGACCTGTCTGTTCTGTTTTCAGTTTTTGTCTGAAAGCAATCCTTTGATATGGGGAATTTTGGAGATGGAATCCAAATTTTGGCCGTATCTGCACTGATAAAAGGGATATTTTTTTCCCTAGGAAGGAAAGCACAGAGCCCCAGTGTTTCAAAGGCAGATGAGAGTCAGCCCTCAGGAAACCAAGGCCAGCCTGACTTGTCAGTCATGGCAGCTTTTGTCTGGGAGCAATCCTTGGATATAGGGAATTCTGGAGGCAGATTCCCAATTTTGGCCATGGGCTCCTGGAGAAGGACGGTTCTTTTCCACAGGAAGGAAAGGCCAGAGCCCCAGTGTTTCAGGGGCAGATGAGCAGTGGTCCTCGACATGCCAAGGTCAGCCAGACCTGTCAGGTGGCCCGCGGGAGGCCCAGCCAGCCAGACCTGTTCCATGCTCCCTTGGTTCCATGGGGGCCCGACAGTGTCATAATATTCTCCCTGATTCCATGAGTCCCTGTATTGTCACAATATTCTCCTTGTCACAATATTCTCCTCGCTTCTGTAGTGTCACAATGGCCCCTTGATCCATAAGGTCCTGCAGTGTCACCATGGCCCCTGGGCTCCATGAAGCCCCACTGTGTCACAATGGCTCCTTGGTTCTCTGGGCCCCACAGCTTCATCACTGACCCTTGGTTCCATTTGGGTCCTGAGTTTCACAAGGGATTTCACCCCCTGATTCCATGAGGTACCAGAATGTCACAATGGTCTCTTTGGTTCCATGAGGTTCCATGGTGTCACCATGGTGTCCTTGGACCTGTATTGTCACAACGCCCCCTTGGTTCTGTACTGTCAGCAATAGCTCCTTTCTTCCACTGAGGCCTTGATGTGTCACAATGGCTCCTTGGTTCCATCACATTCCAGAGTGTCACATACAGAAAATCGCGCTATGAAAAGCCAGTGTCCATTAAGGAGACAGGGGAGTCTGCAACTTTATTTCAGTCAAGGGAAAGAGTCCACCAGGGCACACGCTCATGCAGTTTTCACTCTTGAGGTTCTGGACGCAGCAGCCTCCTTTATCCTAAACTCCCAGGTGCACATTGCCCTCTTCCTTTCCCCATTGGCTGAGGTACTAGGAAGGTACAGCCTTTCCAAATTGCCTACCCCATATCCCCCCTTGAACCTGTCATTTTACCCCAAAGTTCATAAACTCAAGCTCATGCAGACCCTTGTCTGTTTCAGGAGCCAAGCTGACTGGGCTCTGTAATAAACCTGTTGCTTGTAGTTAGAGAAATTAAGACCCATTTCAAAGATATTAACACCCATACTTTCAGTCATAGAATTATCTTGAAAGACAACTTACTCGTCAGTCACAATGGACTCCTCAGTTCCATGACGCCCCACAGTGTCACAACTGGCCCTTGGTTCCAGGAGGTTCCATGGTGTCACCATGATCACTATCAGAGGCTGGATGAGATCGATGTTCCAGACACCTCAGGGTGCTCGGAATGCCTGTGTGGGGCCAGGGCTGGGTCAGGCCTTGGTTTGTGGTGGGACAGAGCCCCGCCCCCAGCCATGGCCTGGCACAGCTGCCAATCACACAGCAGGAACAATGCTAACCCAGCTCTGATTGGCTGAGCTGTCAATCAATCACACAGCAGGGGCAATGCTAACCCAGCTCTGATTGGCTGAGCTGTCAATCAATCACACCAAAGGGTGATCTTATCCCAGCCCAGATTCTCTTTCTATCGACCTTCTCTTCTGCTGTTCTTCTCTATTTCTTCTCCTTCTAATCCTGCTTACCTGGAAGATTTTTGGATACTTTAGCATCTTAATGGTTAAAGGTTTCTAGGTTAAATGACATGAATGAAGTTAATGCTATGATAAGACACTTATTTTGAATTGGATCTTCTATTAAACCCTTTGCCAATTTTCCTTGAATGTCTATATTTTGCCAGTAAAATTTTGTGTCATTTTGACCTCTTAACTCAATTGGTTGGAGCAGGGTGCTGGTATCACTGAGGTTGTGGGTTCAATCCCTGTGTGGGCCATTCACTCAAGAGCTGGACTTGATGATCCTTGTGGGTCCCTTCCTATCAAGAATCTTCTTTGTATCTGGCCATGTTGAGAATACTTGGGGTTTCTCTTGTGCATGAAACTCAAGTGAAGGAACCTTTGGTCACCCCCAGCATTTCAGTGTTCTGGGGTGTTACAGCCCCCCAGGCTCACCATGGCCTCTTGTTTCCATCAGGCCCTGCTGTGTCACACTGGCCCTTGGTTCCATGAGCATTTGGAGTGTCACACAGCTTGATGACATTTGTCCTTGCTGCCCCTGCCATCCCACTGCCCCAGCAACAGCCCCGAGCCACCCATGAGGGACAGGCCCTGCTGGGCCAGGCCTGGGCTCAGGCCTTGGCCTTTCTGCTTCCTCCAGCCAGCCCAGGCCTTGCTCAGCATTGCAGTTCCCTGCTCACAGCCTCGGGCTCCTGCAATCCTGCCCTCAAGGATCTGCTCTCACCAGTCCCTGGGGAGCCTTTGGCACTCCCTGCCCTCACTGGGGCCAGTGATGCTCCAAGGGACTTGGAGTTTTGCTTCTGCCTCCTTGAGCAGCTTCTTCAACCTTCTCTCAGTGCCTGAGGGTCCTGGACTCAGCCCCAAATCCACTGTGAGGCTGATTAAAATACAGAAAGCCTTCAGGAGCTCTTTTTCTTACTTCAGGGGTTGTGCAGCTGATTGCAGTCAGTTTAGAATTCTTTTAAGGAGGAAGATTTCAAAGTGCGCCTCATCAGTTTTTTTCTTTAATCAAGTGAGTATTTTGTTTTAAATTACAGTTCAGAGAAGACCTGATAGAAGCATTTCCCAGGTAATCTTGATGCTGAATGTCTCCTTAGGAGGTCTGGGCACACAGAAGAATGAGCCCCTTGCAGGCTGACCCTGTTTGAACAACCTGCTCCTCACCCCCAGCCTCCTCATGTCTGACATCGCCCACCTGGGACTGACATCCCTGTGCCCTGCAGCAGAACCTTGTCCCCTGAGCTCTGCAGCTGGCTGTCCCTGCCCATTGCACCATGTCCCACCTGCTCTCCTCAGGGCTCTGCCTGCACACAGGACCAGGAGAAATTTTCCTGTTTGTGGGGAAAGAATGGAAAAGCCTGAGCAGCTTTCCTGAACAACAAACCCCACTGAGGAACCACATGCTCAGTCCAGGCTGCCTGGAATGATGTCACCTTCCTACGAGGGACAGTGTGACCAGAAATGATCTCTGTAAGCAGAATTCTGAATATTTCAGCTGACTTCTCTGTCCCTGTCCTTTCCCTGGGTCTTTGGTGTAGATGGAAGCTGCTGGTGCCACCCTCACCTTTAATCTCACTTTTGAATGCAGACAGATGTTCCCAGGTGTGTTAAGCAGGATTTGCTCAATATTTATACAAAACCTTTGTGTTCAGTAGGAGCGAAGGGGCCATTTTGACACTGAGGGGTGACATGGAAGCAAGGAGTCAGTTGTGACACTGGGGTCCCATGGAACCAGGGGCCATTTTTGCACTGCAGAACCAACACAGCTGCTGGACCTTTCCTGATTTCAGGAATCAGGGCTTGATACCGAAATTGTAGAGAGTCTTTCTTCCAGCTGGGACATATGGGGGGATATTTCCTCCAAATCATGTGTACCTGGTCAGGACAGGTTCCAGGTATAAATACACATTGATCCCACAAGCCCACACCTCCCTGCCCACCCCTCTCCACCTACTCCTGCTTTGTACTAAAATTAGCTGCCACCCTTCCTGGTGGTTGTGTTTGGTGGTTTTTGGGATGAAGGCTGTATGTCTTCCTCAGTAATCGCTGTTTGAGTTCTGCTTTTGGGCAGGTGCAGTGGAGGTTTGGCTCTCCCTCAGGTCAGCTTGTCCCACTCAAAACCACTCATCTGGTCCTGGCTGGTTTCTGGAGCCACAGGTTTCTGCTTTGTAGGGTTTGTACAATAGCCAGGTCTTGCTTTGCTGAGTTTTTGCAATATCTTAATGGTTTTTTCCTGGTAACTATTTTCCTATGTGGTTCATTACATACTGTTTCTGCTATGTGTTCTACGTCTCATTCACTGGCTTAAGCATATTATATGCTTTTAAAATTCTGAATTTTCAAAACCATAGATGTTCCCCATCTCATTTCCCCCCTTTTCTTCTAAATGATGCAGATTCTTTTGCTTTCTAAGGTATCTATCATACTCTCTATGACTGTCTTTACCCAGGTGATTCGATAACAGGATAGGCATTGTAGCCATTCTTTGTGACTCTTTCAAATTCCAGAAAATCATAACCAAGAACAAAACTTAAACTGATCAGAACTAACAAAACTACTGTCAGATGACACAATCAGTGTAGAAACCCTGCTGCAGTAGGAGACCACCCAAAAAATACATCCCACCAGTGGTGAGATGTGTCTCCCTCCAACCTTCTATGGTCTCCTTATAGTCTGTCTCATGGTGTATTGTGATCAAGATCTTCTTTCCCATTCTTCTGATTTCTTTAAGAATTTCCTAAATATCTCTGTGTTTTAGTAGCTCTATAACTAGAGTGAGATTCATTCTTCTGGGCACAGACAATACATCCTGCACAGTTGTCATGTTTGCCTTTATATACTGATGTGATACAACAGGTGCCCAATAGGAGAAATTGCACCCCTCAATTTTGACCAAGTTACAAATGCACAAATCAGATTGTGTTTCCTTTATAATGAGCTCGTCCACTCTTATGGTGGGGCATGCTGTTCTGAGGCATACACAACCCTGATCTATATATACCAGCAAGGTTGTCTGGTTGACTGAATGGATTCTGAAGAGACAGATGCTTTGTTGTGTATCCAGGCAGATATCTCAGTCATTGTTGACATTTCCTTCACATACAAACCTCAGTTGTTTTCTTGTGGCACAGAGCTCTATGTTAATCATCTGCCACTTGCCTTTAACCTCTTGTGCCCACGTTCTGTGTTCAGATAGATGTAGCACAGTTCCCTCGTGGTTTAATTCTAAAAGCCTTGGTTTCACATCCCTCTATTTTAAGCCTGAATTCAGAACAGTTAGTGAGGCATGTGTCACAACATTCAGTACCAATTTGAATGGGTTTTATAAGTCCCTGATGGAATCCGTCCTGAACAAATGCAAATTTGCATCCCCAGACATCTTTCCCTGGCCAGACAGTTGTGTTTGATATTTGTAACACCTGCCACAGAGACTTAGGAGAGTCAAAGTCAGAAGCTTTCCCCTGACACACATAAATGCCAGTCCCATTGAATATAGGAGGTCTTGCACACATGTCTGCCATAGCCATGGCTATGATCATCAGAGCCACAGCTTTCCAGGCTGCACCTGCCTGATTCTCCATGGTGACTGTGAAGCCTTTTTAATTCCAGTGTGATGTATCTATGCTGCTTGTTCTCTGATCTTGATGGCAGTGAAGGAGGTGAGGAGCACCTGGTATGGTCCTTCCTACTGTGGTTCCAAAGTCTTTTCTGTGAGAGACTTCACATACACACAATCTCCAGGTTGTACATTATGTACTGCTCCATCCAATCCCCTACACCAGCTTCTTTCTACATGTTTCCTGATATTACTGAGTTGTTTCCCTAGGGCCACCATGTATTCTGTGATAGTTTCTTCCCCACTTTGTGCTGATGTTCCCTTCTGTATTGCATAAGGTCGCCCATACAGGATCTCAAAAGGACTCAGCCTTTCCTTTGCCCTTGGTTTAGTTTGTCTGTGTAAAAGGGCTAAAGGAAGGGATTGAGGCCAAGGCAGATTGACCTCCTGTCCTAATTTAACAATTTGCTGTTTGATTAAATGATTCATCTTCTGCACTTGTCCACTTGACTGGGGATGATATGGGGTATGTAATTGCCAATCTATACCTAAACTATTACCAACCTGATGTACCACCTTTGCAATAAAATGGAGCCCTCTATCTGAAGAAATGGCAGCCAGAACCCCAAATCGTGATACTATCTCTTTTACTAATGCCTTGACCACTTTTCTGGCCTTAGCAGTTGTAGCAGGGAAATCCTTAGGCCATCCTGAAAAGGTATCAGTTAATACCAGTAAATAACAAAACTCCCTTTTCTTGGGAGTTCTGTGAAGCCTATTTGCCATAATTGGTCAGGTACATTTCCCTTCTCAATTTCACCCATTTCTGGCTTTTTTTTTTTTAGGATTAGTCTGGAGGCAGAGATCACATTGTTGAGTTACCTGCTTCACTGTAGTGTATCAATTTCTAGCCATGATGTTCTGATTTAAGTGTTCATACACAGTCTCTGGTCCCCAGTGTCTTTTCCTATGCTCCTCCCTTATTACAAACCATATTAGATGGCCAGGTATGATTACCCTTCCTTCTGGGCTAGGGGCCCACCCCTCTTTACTGTATGTCTCATCCAAATTTGTAATTAGCTTCAGATCCTCTTTGGCATAATTTGGTTTATCCTCAAGGGAGATTTTCCTGTCTGGGATTAGATCTCCTTCCAATTGTACCTCTCTTTTTGCTGCTTCTTTTGCGTCCCTGTCTGCCAGCTCATTTCCTTTTTCTGACTCCAAGTATGCCTTTTGATGTGCTCTGATGTGCATAATTGCTATTTTCTTTGGGAGCTGTACTGCCTCCAGCAATTTCAGAATTTCTTCTGTATGTTCAGTGTTTTTCTTTTGAGAGTTCAGTAGCCCCCTTTCCTTTCAGATTGCTCCATAAGCATGCACAGACCCAAAAGTGTTCTTTGGATCCATGTCTATGTTCACATTCTCACATTGGGTCAATTCCAAGGCTTGGGTCAAGGCGATTTCCACATTTTGTGCAGAGGTGTTGACAGGCAATGGTTCTGACTCTGTTACCTCATGGCTGATGGAGATGCCATATCCTGCATGCCTTTTGCCATTCAGGACATTGCTGCTTCTGTCCATGAACCAGTCCTCTGCATCTTCCACAGGAACATCCTTCAAATCCAGGCAGCTTGAGGATGTTGCTTCAATGGTTTCCAAGCAGTCATGGTGTACTGGTTCTCCTGTGTTTCCACTGAGGAAAGAAGCTGGATTGACAATGTTAGTGATCACAATCTCCACAGCATCCTGTTCTACCAGTATGGATTAGTATTTCAGGAGCCTCTGTGGAGAAAACCAGTACCTGCCCTTCATTTCTAATACTGCAGACACTGTATGGGACACCAACACAGTCATTTTTTGTCCCAAAGTGAATTTTCAGGCTTCCTGGATATTTATCACTACTGCTGCTACCACATTCAGGCATCCTGGCTATCCTTTTGTGGTCACATCCAATTGCTTGGAGATGTAGGTGACTGCTCTGTGATATCTAAATCGAAATCTTGTGCCAATACTCCCAGGGCGATTCCCTGTTTCTCATGAGAAAACAAAAAGAAAGGCTTACCCAGTTCAGGGAGTCCCAGAGCTGGAGCTGACATCAGGGCCTTTTTCAATTGTTCCAAGGCTCCTGTGGCCTGTTTGTCCCATTGCAGATGCTTCTGTTCAGAGTTGGTCAGTGCATACAGGGGTTGAACAAGCAACTCGTAATTATAGATCCAAAGGCGACACCTCTCAGTCATTCTGAGGAAAGTTCTCAATTCTTTTACAGTCTGTGGTTTTGGTATTTGGCATAGAGCCTCTTTTCAGGCTTGCCCCACAATTCTTTGCCCCACATTAATTTCATGCCACAAGTAAGTGACTTCCTGCTGCATTACCTGGGCTTCCTTCTTAGACACTCGGTGCCCTTGGAGCCCCAGAGAGTTTTAGAGACTCACTGTCCAAGGCATGCAACTGTCTTCTGTCTCAGTGGTGATCAGGATGTCATCTCTGTATTGTAGCAGTCTCCCCTTCCCGGGTGGGGCTTCCCAAGACTCGAGATCCTTGGCGAGTTGGTTGCCAAATATGGTGGGGAAATTCTTGAATCCTTGAGGCAGGGCAGTCCAAGTGAGCTGGGTCCTTTTCCACTTTTCCATTCAAAGGCAAATATCTTTTGGCTGGCTTCATGGAGAGGGAGGCAAAAGAAAGCATCTTTCAAATCTAAACCAGTAAACCAGGTTAGTTAAGGTGTCAATACTGTTAACAAAGTGTATGGGTTTGTTACTACAGGACATAAATCCTCTGCTATTCTATTGACTGCTCTTAAATCCTGGACTACTCTGTACGTTCCATCAGGTTTGTGAACTGGTAATATGGGAGTGTTCAAATCAGATTCACATTCCCTTAACAGACCCCATTGCAAGAATCTTTCTATTACCAGCTGGATTCCTTCCCTACCCTCTCTTTTTAAGGGATATTGTTTTATCCTTACTGGTCATTGTCCCTCTTTAAGCTTTACCTCTGCTGGTGATGCATTCTTAGCTCTTCCTGGCTTCTCAGTGGCCCACACACCAGGGTACACCTGGTTGATGATATCTTCACCCATTTTTCCTTCTATGGGAACCTCATTATTTGAATATATTCTTGAGTATCCACCTCCAGATTAATCTCTCCTTTTTCAAATCTGATTGTTGCGTTCAATTGTTCAAGCAAGTCTCTTCCAAGGAGTGCATATGATGAATTAGGTATAAGGTATAAGAATTTATGCAAGCCTATTAGTTTTCCCAATTTATATTTTAGTGTTCCACAAAAGTAAACTTTATCAGCTTGGCCAGTGGCTCCCTTAACCATAATATAATCTCTCACCTGAATTAAAACTGTGTTTAAAATCGAACACACTGCCCTTGTATCAATTAAAAATTTTATTTGCTTTTGATCTTTTCCTTCCCCTAGCTTCGTTATAACCAAGGGATCAGCCAGGGAAGATCCCCCTGGTTCCTGTCAGTCTTCATTTACATTTTTCACTACCCGTGTCCCTTTGTTTCCCTTTCCTCAGCATTCTGGGCATTCATTTTTTCAGTGCCCTAATTGCTCACATAGAGCACATTCTTTTATTCCTAGGCACAGAGGGGAAAGCGCCTTTTTAAAATTTTCATCTTTCTTTTTAACTACTGCCATCACCCTTCCTTCTTTCCCCTTATTCCCTTCTTCTCGATTGCTAAACACCCTCAAGGCTTCATCCAATAATATTTCTAAGTTTCTTCCTTCAGTGGGTCTGAATTTCTGAAGTTTGCATCTTCTATCACCGGTGGATTGACCTAAAAATAATGACACTAACTGCTGTATCCCGATATCTGATCTGGGTCCAAAGGTGTGCTACGACGCATTGTGTCTCAGCCTGTCTAAGAACTCAGGTGGTGACTCAAAGGGACCTTGTTTAATAGCAGATAAAGCTGAGCAGTTAATAGATTTGGGGATGGCTTTCTCTATTCCCTTTGCAATCCACTCCTGATATTCTTGTACCTTCTGTCTTCCTTCCATTCTATTCACATCCCACTTTGTATCCTGGGGGGGAAAGAATTCCTTTACATCCTCTCCCATGTCTTACAGTGCTCCTGGGCCAAATCCCAGGGTACCTTTGGGATCAGCTGTTTCTCTGGTTCTGTCATTGCATGGAACAGTAACTGTATAGCATTCCAATCCGGGTTATGTGATTTCACTATTAACCAAAAGTGTTCAGCTCTACTTAGAGGGTCCTTTCTGTAATCCTTTACATTCCTTTTCCAAATTTCCAAATCATTGGTATTGAAGGCAACCTTTAGTAGCATCATTGTTCCATCTGGTCCCACTTCTTCTCTAAGAGGTGCCTGCAAAGGTGCTGGTTGTTCCCTAGCTTTGCCCTTGTATGGGAGGATGCTGGACTTCCCAGGGGTGTTGGAGTTTGATCTGGTGCCCTTCCTGGGCTCCCACCCAACTCTAGTGATGGAGGAGGGGAGATCATCCAGATCAGAGTCTTCTTCCTTATATACCTTGTCATTTTTAGTGCACTTCTGACCAAGACTACAGGCTGAGCAGCATCATTTTAATATATGTGAGACCCTTCTGTTTTCTCTTTCCATTGCTAGGATCAGTGGGTCTTGTGGAGGGTTAATACCACAATCCCTTTGCCATTCTGGGTGGTTCTGTAAGATGAAAAACATCTGCATATGTTGCCTCATCCCATTTTCCTTCCTGCCTTAAAAACAACATTAACTTCCACATGGTGTTACAGTCCCATGTTCCATTTAATGGCCACTTTGCCCCGTCTTCTGATTTCTAGAGAGGCCACCATTGATTAGAGTATTTGATGAAAACCCTTTTGCTCTCCGTTTCTCCTGTCCCCACAACTTCCTTCCAGTGGGTTAGTATACATCCTAAAGGGCTCCTCCTGGGCATCTCTTTATTTTGCTGGGTCCCCATGATTTCTCTCCTTATTTCTCTTATCTCCTCTCTCAAACCTCTCCTGGCAATATTCTTTCACTTCCTCCCAGTGGTCATCGAAAACGTGCCAATCCTTGGGAACTGAAAGACTCTTTGCGCAGATCAAATTCACAATCTCACACTCAACCTGTATTAATTCCTGAATATGATGCCATGGGTCCGGGGTACACCTGGGGCATGTAGGCGTCCACCTCCTAGATCTCCAGTGCCACTTCCTTTTGCACCAATGACACTGTAGGAGGTCCCAGGCTGGATGCCACCTTGGTGTCCAAATTGCTGGTCTACACTCAAAGCAAGGAATTGGTCTAACCCTTCTAGGTTCCCTTTCCATTAGAGGTTGCTCCCAATCAAAACCCAGATGATTATCTATGGAATCTGAGAATATTCCTCCCAAGTGTACCTGCTCTACTCCCCCATCCTCCCGTACCAACCGTACAAGTTTCCCTTGATCGCTCAAGAAATCCCGGGGCTCAATCTGGAGCCACCTAGAAAGGGCTTCCTCCTTGCTTGTTCGAGCCCTCCGCACGCACTCCCAGCTTCCACCACCTTTTTAACGCTGACAGTTTCAAAAAAAAATCACTGACCTGTCATTAACAGTTACAGACACAAGAGGGCAGCATTACATCAGAAACAATAGAATCTCACGCCTCAGAAAAGAACAGAAATCTTTACTTGTTGCAATGACAGTTAATAACACAAGAGGGCAGTGTTACACCCGATATTGCACAGGTCCACTACAGAAAACAGAGAAGACATTCCCCAAAATCCAAACTCTCCACCACCAAAATGAGAGTGATGCAAACACAAAACATCAACCACCATAGAAAATGATTCCTTCCACCACCCTACAACAGACAACAAGCACAATTTATGGCAGTTAGTGTTACAGCAGTGAGTTATGCCATTAATAATATTGATAACACTGTAGTTCCTGCTCAAGTTACCCCCAAACTTGCTAGTGGCCACCCTAAGTGGTCAACAGAAACCCCTTTGCCAGCTTCCAAATACCTTCCCCAAACCTGTCAGCTCTGTGTGTCGGATGTCACTGACACACTGTTAGCCATGTGCAGGCATCCCTAGTGTCTTACAGGCTCACCTTACCTTGGGCCTCCCCCAAAACATTTTGGTAAAACGTTCCTCCAGGCCATATAGGAGGTTGGTTGCTCATCCCCGCAGACAGTGACCGGGGAGCAGAGGTCAGCTCCAGAAAAAGTCCGGGGTGCACTGGGATGTCGACGTCCCCTGTGCTCCAGCAGACAGACGAAGACCTTCTGGCTGGCTCAACAACTGATTTCGAGAATCAGCACTTGACACTGCAAGTGTAGAGAGTGTTTGATTGGCAGCACATGGGGGACACATGGGGGGATATTTCCTCCAAACCACGTGTACCTGGTCAAGACAGGTTCCAGGTATAAATATACATTGATCCGACAAGTCCACACCTCCCTGCCCGCCCATCTCCTCCTTCTCTCCCTTTGTATTGTAATTAGCTGCCACCCCTCCTGGTGGTTCTGTTTGGTGGTTTTTGGGATGAAGGCTGTATGTCTTCCTCAGTAATCGCTGTTTGAGCTCTGCTTTTGGGCAGGTGCAGTGGAGGTTTGGCTCTTCCTCAGGTCAGCTTGTCCCACTCAAAACCACCTGGCTGGTCCTGGCTGGTTTCTGGAGCCACAGGTTTCTGCTTTTTTGGGTTTGTACAATAGCCAGGTCTTGCTTTGCTGAGTTTTTACAATATTTGTTATCTTAAAGCTTTTTCCTGGCAAATAAGTTCCTATATGGTTTGTTACACACTATTTCTGCTATGTGTTCAATTTCCCCTCTACCTGCTTAAGCATATCATAGACTTCTAAGGTTCTGAATTTTAAAAACCATTTATGTTCCCCATCTCACTAGATCACACTGGGAGCCTCTAGACCACACTGGGAGCAGGTTTGGGCACATCAACCCTTACTGGTTTATACTGGGAGCTGCTGCCACAGGTCTTAGGGGCTCAGGAGTGGCTCCCAGTGCTTACTGGCTTATACTGGTGCCCTCCCACTATAAACCTGGGAGCCCTTAGACTACACTGAGGATGGGTTTGGGTGCATGAGGCCTTACAGGTTTATACTGGGAGCTGCCATCATGGGCCTCAGAAGCTCGGGGGTGGCTCCCAGTGCTTACTGGTTTATACTGGTGCCCTCTCAGTCTATGCCTAGGAACACCAGTGGGTGCTGGCGGGCAGGCAGGACCTTGAGGCCAAGCTATCCTTTGCTGGGGCACTGCTGAGCTGCGACTTCTCCAACTTCTCAGCCTGGCACCACTGCCTGCAGCTGCCAGGGACTCCAGAAAGGGCGAGGCTGGGGCACTGCCCCACAAAAGGCTGAAGAAATGTGATCAATTCCCCAGTAAAATTCCCACAATTTCACAGGATCCCCAAAGTTTTCCAGCCCCTTCCCTCACCTAAAGTGGGAGGTGATGTGTTCTGTTGGGTTGAATGAGTAGAACTGGTGTCTCTAAATCCCCTTTGACTTTAATGGGTACACCTGAACTCTGGTACACTTGAGTATTCAGATATTGGGGTGTTCCCCACTGCTCCCTAGAGATTTTGGGGTGCCCCCTTTGCCCCTCCCCAGAGCTAGAGCTGGTGCAGAACATTGTCTTCAGCAACCCCACGGATCAAAGCACCTGTGTGTACCTGCACTGCATCCTCTCCTGAGGTAACTCAGGGCTCCCTCCCACCCTTGAGGCCTTCACCTGGAGTTTTGGGGTACCCCCTGAATGTTGGGGTGCCCCCCAAGAGCCCGTCGGCTGCCAAGGGTCATCTGTGTACACGTCGACTGGGAGGACAGTGGCCATCATCTTCTCCTGGCCTGTTAGGGTGAGTCGGGACACTTGGGTGCCCCAAAAATAACCTGGAGATCCCCCAAAATTATCTGGGTACACCTGTGTACTCCCCCAAATCATCTGGATTACCTCAAAAATCACCTGGATGCACCTCTGGAACAGCTAAATCCCCCAAATCCCCTGAGGGCCCCCAAAACTGGTGTCCCAAAAATTGTCCTTGCTTTGACTGGGTGGACCTGGTGTCCCTGAATCCCCATTGACTTTAAAGGGTACACGTTGAGTCCTGTTTATACCCATGTATCTCTATAAATCCCTCCCAGTGGTCCCACTTATGCCCCAGTGCTCCCAGTAACCCCAGTGTCCCCTCTTGGCCCTTCCCAGTGCTCCCAGTTGAACCACTAACCCTTCCCAGTCAAGCCCTATTAATAGGTAGTCCTGGTATCCCTCAATCCCTTTTGACTTCAATGGGTAGACCCAATGTCTGAACATTTTTGGTGCCAAAAATCCCAACTTTGGGCTCGGAATTCCCAGATTTGGGACTGAAAACAAAGATTTGGTGCTTAAGTGGAGACACAGCTACAGCACAGGCTGAAGGTGTGGGATCAAGAATTTGTGATTAGCTCCCAGGAATTATGACAGGACTTCCAGAGTGTCAGCCCCATGATCCTGAAATGGAAATTCCCAGAATTCAGCCCAGTATTTCCCCCAAATTTCCCCAAATGTCCCCATTTCAGCACCACATTTCTGCAAAATCCCCATTCACTAATGGGTAAACCTGGTTTCCCTAAATCCCTATTGATTTCACAAGGTAGACCTGATGTTCCTAAATCCCCTTTGATTTTTTAAAATAGGTCGACTTGCTATTCCTACATTGCCATTGATTTCAAAGGGTAGACCTGATGTCCATAAGATCTCTATTGGGAGATTAATATTACAAGAGATGGAACAACTGAGAGACATTGTCAAAGATGGTTTATTGCTTTATTTCATCAGTCTCATAGAAGGGTGAGACATTCAAGGTGTTACATCCAGTGCCATAATATCAGAAGCTTCCTCATTCTTAGTTACAAATGCCTTATATTAGTTTTTTAGCCAATCAAAAACTTCTATGAACTTTGCTACTGTCTTCTTAATTAATTAATTTAATAATTTATTTGCTTCCCATGGCTTCAGTGCAATGCATCATTTTTCAGTATATCATATAACACTGCACAAACCTACATTGATACATCTTAACATCTAATTAACTTTATAACAAGTTATTTTTGCTAAACTTTAAAATCTTTTACTTACTTAACATACTGCTTTGCTTACATAATTCATATTTCTGTTTTCTTGAAACATATTTTGACTTAAACTACAAACTTATATTCTTCTTTTGTGTCTGTTTCACTTTAATGCTCTAATTCTCTAAGCCTTCTCCAAGGTCTCTGGTCAAACCCTGTACCCATCTCTATCTCTGAGCCTGTATGCCCAAGGCCCTGAGAGCTCTCTGTGCCTGCATTTCCCACACTGCAGTATCCCAATGGACCCTTGGTTCCCTGGGGACTCACAATGGCAGAAGGGTCTCCTTGGTTCCACAAGGTCCTGCAGAGCCCCTTGATTCAACAAGGCCTCAAAGTGTCATCATGGCCTCCAGGATTCCATGAGGCCCCACAGTGTCACAATGGACCTTTGGTTCCATGGGGTCCAGCACTGTTCCATGAATCCTCAGTTCCATGGGGCCCTGTAGTGTTACAATGGACTCCATGATTCCATGAGGCCCCACAGTGTCACAATGGCCCCTTGATTTCATAAGGCCCTGAAATGCCACAATGACCCTTTTGTTTCACAAAACCTCAAATTGTAAAAATGACCCCATGGGTTCATGAGGCCATGCTGTGTCACAAAGGACTCTCAGCTCCATGATGCCCCATAATGTCACAATGGTCTCCTTGGTTCTGCAGTGTCAGAATGCCCCCTCGGTCCCTTGGAGCTCACAGTGTCACTGTGATGCCCTTGTTTCCATGAGGCCCCTGCAGTGCCACAATGGTCCTTTGGTTCCTCAAAGTGGCCTCAAAGTGTCCTCATGGCCTCCTTGGTTCCATGACGCCCTGAAGTGTAACAATGATCTCCTTGGTTCCAGCGCCAGAATGGTCCCTTTGTCCCATGGAGCCCCGCTCTGTCACTGTGGTCCCCTTGATTCCATGAGACCCTGCCGTGCTACAATGGCCCCAATGGCTACAATGGTCTCCAGGGAGACTCTCTACAACCACCTGAACAGAGGCTGTAGTCAGGTGGGGGTCGGTCTCTTCTCCCAGGCAACCACTGACAGAATGAGAGGACACAGTCTGCAGATGAGCCAGGGGTAGTATAGGTTTGACATAAGGAAAAAATTCTTCACTGAGAGAGTGATTGGGCACTGGAATCTTCCGCCCAGGGAGGTGGTGGAGTCACCACCCCTGATGGCATTTAAAAAAGTCTGGACGTGGCACTCAGAGCCATGGTTTAGTTGATGAGGTGATGTTAGGTTATAGGTCGGATTTCATGATCTCAAAGGTCTTTTCCAACCTCGTTACCTCTGTGATTCTGTTTCATAATAGTCTCCATTGTTCCATGAGTCCCTGTAATGTCACAATGGACCTTTGGTTCAATGAGTCCCCACAATGTAATAATGGACCCTTGGTTCCATGAGGTTCCTCAGTGTCACAATGGTCTCCTTGGATCTGTTGTGTCCCAATGGCCCCTTGGTCACAATAGACTTCAGGTTCCATGAGCTTTCATACTCTCAGCAACAGTTCTGCAGTGTCACCACGGACCCTTTGTTCCACGAGGTTCTCTGCTGTAACATGGTCACCTTGGCTCTGTGAGGCCCTGCAGTGTCACAATGCATCCATGGTTGCAGGAGGTTCCACAGTGCACCTTCAGGTTCCACAGTGTCACAGCTGACTCCTTGGTTCTGTGAGGACCCTCTGTCACCAAATCTCCAAAATATCAGAATAAGACTCCTTAACACTGATTTCGTGTTAAAGAAGACATCCTTTATTTCAGGCCTCAGGTCCAATGTGGGATAACTCCTAAACTTATATGGACACGTGATTCTACAAGTGTGTTGCTTATATTTAGTCACTACATGTGTATTTCAATTTACCATAACTATAAAACCCACCCCAAGTTCCTGAATCAGTCTTTGTTTTTTCTGTCACTGCACCCTTGAGCCAGATGTGTTTCTCTTCTCTTCTGACAGTCTCTGCTGGGAAAGCAGCTCCTGCATGCCATGTTTCTCAGCTGAAAGTTCACAGGCACAGTAAAAATTGAATGAACCCTTTTGGTGTCAAGGCCAAGGCTCTGTGTGTGCAGGCAGAGGCAGGCAGGAGGCAGAGCTGTCAGCAAAGGAAGGGGCCAGCGAGGGGGCAGCCGGGGGATGACGACAGCCTGCAGGGACAGAGGCACAGGGCATGGACACCGTAGGACAGCCTGGGCTGCAGAGGCCACAGGGATGGGCAGCAGCTGAAAGGCCCTGACAGAGCCAACTCCTGCAGCACTTGGGCCATGCAGGCTGGCCCTGGGCCTGAGGCCAGCAGGGGACAAGTGAGCCTTGCTGTGCTGGGGCCTCATTGCCTCCTTGTCCCTGCTCAGCAGCCTGGCAGGGGCCGCCCCATGGTGCTGCCCTTGGCATTGCACATGGCCAGAGCCCAGTGGCCCGGGAAGAGCCCTGAGCAATGAGGGAGGGACAGGATCTGCCTTGCCAGGGGCTGGGGCTCAGCCCTTGGCCCTTTGCATTCCTGAAACACATCCAGGTTTGCTCAGCATCAGAGACACCTTTCCCTTGTTTGTCCCCACCTGTCATCAGTGCCTCCAGTGTTCTGCCCTAACCGGAACCTTTCTCAGTCATATCTCTCATCAGGATCCATTAAAATTTCTAGAAACTTTGGAGTTTGAGTCTGACCTTGAGTTCTTGAGAAGTTTTCCTTCAGCTCCCTCTCAGGGACTGATGTCCAGGGACTCAGCACTGTTGGAAAATCCCAGCTCTGCAGAGATGGGGCAACTGAGAGGTGTTTTAAAAAGATTTTCTTTCATTATCAGTCTCTTTGAAGGGTGAAACATAAGAGATGTAAAAGTCCATGACATTCTATTCAAAGCCAATTTATTTCCTGTTTACAATACTTTATAAATGATTTTTAGTCTATTAGCTTTTGCCGCACAGTAGAGCAAATAATCCTAACACCAATCACCTTGTATTTTACTCCACATACTCTAGGCACAATGCATCTTTCACAGTTCTAATTCTCCAAAATATCTGATCTTTTAGCAAGGCCATTTTTTGAAACTTGTTTCTAGTTCAATCTCTCTCTCAGCAATGTCTTCTCTATTCCAGGGCCATTCTAAGTCAGCACACCTTATCTCAGAGTTTGCATCCAGATGTACAAGACTGTGTGAGCTTTCAGTCAGGCTTTGAGAATCCTTTACAAATCCATTTCTCACAAATACCAATCACAGAATGCTGCAATCATATCTACTCTAAAGACAACAGTAATAAAATACACCCTTGAAAATTGGAATGGATATTTCTAAGAAGGTCTTTGTCATATTTCTCCAGAACTGGAGTTGAAAAACTTCCAAATGAATGGCACCAGACCAGAAGGAAATCAAGGCAGAAACGTTGTTTTCTAGGAAACCTCTGAAGAATTTGGTCAGAATCGAACTCCAAAGTGTCTGATACTGCTCACGGGTCTCATTGAGGGACACAACTGAGAAAGTGTCCCCAGGTTCCAGTGTGAGCAGGAAATTGGAGGCAGAGATGACAGGTGGTGTGGGAAATGCAGGCACAGAGAGCTCTCAGGGCCTTGTGCATACAGGCTCAGAGATTGGGAGGGATCCAAGGTTTGACCTAAGACCTTGGAGATGGCTTGTGGAATCAGAGCATGAAAAGGAAAATAGATATAAAACAAGAATATAAGATTTAGTTTAAGTAGAAAAATATTTTAAACAAACAGAAATATGCATTCTGTAAGCTAAGCAGTATGTTAAGGAAGATAGTAAAAGATTGTAAAGCTTAGCAATAGAACTTGTTGTAAAGTTAATTAGAAGTTTAAGATATATCAATGTGGGTTGGTGAAGTGTTTTATGATTGGTTGAAAAATGATGCATTGCAGCAAAGCCATGAAAAGGAATGCAATTAATGATTGGTGTAAAAGGATGCTGGCAAACTTCACAGAAGTATTTGATTGGATAAAGAACAAACATAAGGCATTGTAACTAAGAATGAGGCAGCTTCTGATATTATGGCATTGGATGTAACAGCTTTAATGTCTCACCCTTCTATGAGACTGACACCATGAGGCCATAAACCATCTTTGACAACGTCTCTCAGTTGCCTCATCTCTTGTAATATCAATCTCCCAATACACATTTTTTTGACATCAGACATGACTAATGAAATCAATAGGGCCTTATGGACACCAGGTCTATCCCATTAAAGTCAATATTGATTTAGGGACACCTGGTCTATCCATTAAAATCAATGGGATTTTGAGGAAATTTGGCCCTAACATAGGGAAATTTGAGTAAATTTGGAGGAAATGTTGGGCTGAATTCTGGGAATTTCCACTCCAGGATCGCAGTGCCAATGCTCTGGATATCCTGGATGAATTTATGGAGGCCAATCCCGAATCCCAGATCCCTCACCTGCCATCCATGCTGGAGCTGTGCCCCCAGGTAAGCCCAAGAATGTCCATTTTCAGCCTGAAATCTGGGAATTCCAAGCCCTAAATTGTGATTTTTAGCACCAAAAATGTTGGGACGTCAGCTCTGCCCACTGAAGTCAAAGGGGATTGAAGGACACCAGGTCTACCCTAGTGAAGTCAATAGAGATTTAGGGACACCAGGTCTACCCATTGAGAGGGCTTGATTGGGAAGAGTTACTGTTCAAACTGGGAGCACTGTGAAGGGCTAAGGGGGGACACTGGGGTTACTAAGAGCACTGAAAAAAGTAGGACCACTGGGAGGGATTCATAGAGATAAATGGAGATAAACAGGCCTCCAGAGCTAACCCATTAAAATGAATAGGAATTTAGGGACAGTAGATCTACCCTTTAAAGGCAATAAGGTTTACGGCCACCAGGTCTACACTGTCAAAGCAATGAGGATGCTTGAGACACTGGTTTTGGGGGTCCCAAGGGGATTTTGGTGATCCAGGTGTGCAAGGGGTACCCAGGTGTATCCAGGTGATTTCTGGGGGTACCCAGGTGATTTTAGAGGCACCCAAGTGCCCTGACTCACCCTGACAGGCCAGGAGAAGATGATGGCCACCATCCTCCCTGTCGATGTGGACACAGGTGACCCTTGGCAGCTGTGGGGCTGTCAGGGGACACCCCAACATTCAGGGGGTACCCAAAAGTCCAGGTGAGGACATCAGGGGTGGGAGGGAGCCCTGAGTTACCTCGGGAGAGGATGCAGGGCAGGTACAGCCAGGTGCTTTGGTGCATGGGGTTGGTGAAGATGGTATTCTGCAGCAGCTCCAGCTCTGGGGTGGGCAAAGGAGGCACCCCAAAATCTCTAGGAGACACCGGGGGAAATCCCAATATCTTGATGGGGGCACCCAGGTATCCAGGAGTTCGGGTTTACCCATTAAATTCAATGGGGATTTAGGGAAACCAGATCTACTCATTGAAGACAATAGGGATTTAGGAACACCAGCTCTACCCATTCAATCCAACAGAACCCAGCAGCTCCCACTTTAGGCGAGGGACGGGCTGGAAAATTTTGGGGATCTCGCAAAATTGGGGGAGTTTTTTAGGGTATCCCTCACCTTCCTTCAGCCTTCCAGGGGGCAGTGCCCTTGCCGTAGTTCCTGGTGGGCATCAGCAGCCCCAGGCAGTGTTGCCAGGCCAAGAAGTTGGAGAAGCTGAGGATCAGCAAGGCCCTGGTGAAGGCCAGCTCAGCCTTGAGGTCGTGCCTGGCCACAAGTGCCTACCAGTGTTCTCAGGTGTGGACTGGGAAGGCACCAGTATAAACCAGTAAGCACTCCTGATCTCCTGAGGCTCATGGCAGCAGTTCCCAGTATATCCAGTAAGGCCTCATGCACCCAAACCCATTCCCAGTGTAGTCTAGGTGCTCCTAATGTGCTCTTGGGGCTCCCAAGTTTATATTGGGAAGGCACCACTATAAACCAGTATGCACTGGGAGCCACCCCTGAGCCCCTGAGCTCATGGTGGCAGCTCCCAGCATAAACCAGTAAGGCCAGCACAACCTGAAGTCACTCCCAGTGGAGTGCCAGGCGTCCCCAAGACCCCTCCCAGTATAACCCAGTACACCCCAGTCTGACCCAGTAAAATACAGAATATCCCTGTATAACCCAGTATCAATCACTACAACCCAGTTACCCCCTGCACCCCATCCAAGTACAAACCAGTATAACCCAGTGTAACACACAGTCGGCCACTAGGTCCTCCCAGCCAGCAGGGGGCACTCATACAGCCCTGCTCCCTTTCCCAGTGGAACCCAGTACAAACCAGTAACACCCCAGCACCCCATCCCAGTATAAACCAGTATAACCCAGTACAACCAGTACACACAGTGTTAGGTCCTCCTGGACACTCACACAGCCTCTCTCAGTATAACCCAGTACTACCCAGTGACCCCAGCCTTGTCCCAGCACCCCCTAGACCCCATCCCAGCACAAACAAGTACAAACCAGTACAAGCCACTCACAGTTGCAGGGGTCGGCCACCAGGAGGTGCTCACACAGTGCCAGGTCCTCCCGGCCAGCAGGGGGCGCTGCAGTGTCCATTGTGACCCGACAGAACCAAGGAAACCCCTGTGACACTGCGGGGCCCCACGGAACCAAGAGTCCATTGTGAGACACCTGGGCCACGTGGAGCCAAGGAACCATTGTGACACTGGGGAAACTCATGGGACCAAGGGGCCACTGTGACATTGTTGGGCCTCATGGAACCTGTGAGCCATTGTGACACTGCACGGCCTTGTGGAACCAAGGAGACCACGGTGACACTGTGGGGCACCTGGAACCAAGAGTCCATTGTGACACTCTGGAACTACAGAGACCATTGTTGAGAGTATGGAACCTCGAGGAGCCAAAAATCCACTGTGATAGAACATAGCCTCATGGAACCAAAAAGAGCATTGTGACACTGTGGGACACCATGGACTCAAATCTCCATTGTGACAGTGCAGAACCAAGGGGCCTTTGTGACACTGCAAGGCCTCAGGGAACCAAGGAGTCCAAAGGACTCAAACATTTCTTGCAGGGTTCTGCCTTGGGGAAGGGGAAGCTGCTTGGTGGCACCTTGGCTTTAGCACACACTAATAGAAGGTGTCTGTTTTCAATGGGGATATTAAGGAGTTGTAGATTGCTTCAAAACAGAAAAAAAAAAAGGCGGGAGGGAACACTCCTTTTGGCCTGTGTGCAGCCAGTTCTCCAAGCAAAGGAGGTCCCAGGTGAGTGAGGACAGACAGGATGGGGTTGGGGAATGTGGAGCACGGTTGTCCACACTGAGTCAAACCTCAAGGCACAGCTTCTGTGAGCAGGCCAGACCCGAGGAGAGACACTGCATCAATATCAATCACAGAATGCTGGAATCACCTCTGCTCTAAAGAGAATAGCAATGAAATACACTCTTCAAAATAGGAATGTATATTTCTTACAATATTGGAAATATTTCTCCATAACTGGATTTGAAAATCTTCCTAATGAATGGCACCAGCCCAGAGGGAAATCAAGGCAGAGCCATGGTTTGTCAGGACTTGCTTGATCCCAATCAGCCCCGTGGTGCATTTGGTGCTGAGCCCTTGAACCTCAGGGCCTGAGAGGAGATTACACAAACCTTTCCAGGAGTCCAAGGCAGAAGAAAAACCCAAAGTGTCTCAAAGCATTAATGGGTCTCACTGAAGTTCATCCCCAACACAGGCTCCTCATGGACTCCTTGGAGGAAAGAACTGGATGCCAGGATCGCCCAAAACCCTCTCAGAGAGTCAGAGAGGAAAGGAAAATCCAAACTACCTTTAAAACCTTGAGTATCTGTGATGGGTTGACTTAGGAAGAGGAGACTCAGGGGAGATTCTTCCTAAGGGAGTTTCCTCTGTGGGGGTTGGGATACCTGCAACAGCCAATTAGAGGGGGTTGGTTCGCTCCGTGAGCACACATTTTGAGGGGGGTGGTCCGGAACTGACCCTCTTTGTCTTCCGGCGGCTGAGCAGGTAACATCAACCCGAGCTTCCCTCTCCCCCGTGCGGGGGGGGGGGGAGGCTCGGGAGGCCGCTTGGGCCCCGTTTGCCAACGAGGGGGACCCGATGGCTGGGGGGAGAAAAAGTTGTGTGATAAGATCTTCACAGCTTCCTCCTCCACGGGCCTGCGGCTCTGGTGTGGGGGGAGGCCGACTCTTGCTGCTGTCGGATGGGCCGGGCCTGCCCGGGTGGCCATGAGCAGTGTGGGGCTGCAGCCCAGCCCCAGAAAGGCTGATTGACACCTCAGCTGCCCCCCCCAGCACGGCCTGAGCCTGGCCCAACTTTAGTAGTTGTGTTAAACTTTAACTCTTTAGTGCTCAGATAAGATTTGCAAAGCCTCCAGCCTTTCCTTTGAATATGAAAGGGAATAAGAAGATTTCTGAAGTCAGTGATGTAAGAGCTAAGTTTTTAAGATGGAAGGAGAATGAGAAGATGCTGAAATGGCTGAAAATCTTTTTGTGAAATTGTAGGAATGAACTGATGTACTCAATATTCCTATAAACCATGGAAAGAGACATGGGGGGATGGAAATGTTCCATTTAATAGATGATTTGACTAAAGAGCACCTGTGTTGAGAATTTCTGTCCTGAGAAAAGAAGGGGATTTTGGTTTTCTGAAGATGAAGCCTGAGGAGAAAAAAAGGAGACAGAGAGAATCTTTGCGGTTGAACATTTCATTCTTAAAAGTAATACCCCATGGAGCAGACATGGCCCACATCTACAGCTTTGGGACAGCTGTAGAGTTTGGGAGGAGCGTCATGGTTGCAGGTTCCCGGGCGGATGCAAATCGTGAAAGATAAAACCACAAGAGAACTGTTTTTTTTTCCTTCTTGTGGGAAAAATCCCTACAACTTCAACAAGAAGAAGCTTCTCTCTCCAGGAGTGAACTGAAAAAGACTAAATTGGGCACTGACCGAAGTATTTGTTATATGTTTGTTTTCTTATGAAGATTGGGAGAGGGAGGGAAGGAGTGATCTAAAAAATCTTATTCTGAAAATTTTTTTTTTTTTTCTCCTCTCTTTTTGTTTGTGTCGTTAATAAATTTTCTTTTATACTCTCTCAAGTTTTAGGCCTGCCTTGCTCTTTTGCTCCTAGTTCTGTCTCACAACATGAAAAATAAGTTTATTCAAATTGGTAACTCAAACTCAAGACAGTATCTCAATGTATTAATGAGACCCACTGAGTGTCAATATAAAGCTCTCAAGGGACTAATTAAAGTAGATAATTGGGGCCATGATTGCATAAACTACTAGAAGAGTTGGTGTCAAAAGAGAACCTCCAAGTACCTTAAAAAAACTGAGTACCTTGAAGCATTAATCAGCCCCGCTGAGTGTTGTTACTGAAAAAGCCTCTCAAGGGACTAATTAGAGTAGATAATTGGGGCCATGACTGCATAAACTACTAGAAGAGTTGCTGTCAAAAGGGAACCTCCAAGTACCTTAAAAAAACTGAAGTATCTTGAAGCATTAATCAGCCCCGCTGAGTGTTGTTACTGTCAAAGCCTCTCAAGAGATTAATTAAAGCAGATAATTGGAGGCCATGATTGCACAAAGCTCTCAGAGACTCCAAGGCAAAAGGAAAACCCAAAGTCCTCTCAAAAACCTGCAGTCCCTGGGAGCATGAAGGAGGCCCCCAGGGCCATTCCTGACCAAGGCTCCCCAGGGACTCGTCCCAGCAGATCCCTGAGGCCACTGGGATGTGGAGGGATGCTGAGGGCAGGACAAGGGGTGACAGTGGCCAGCCTTGCTGGGGCTGTGCCAGGAGGCCCCAGTGGCTCAGGACAAGGTGTCTCCTCGCAGCCCTTGGTGGCACAGACCCTGCTGTGCTCCAGGGCACCAAGACTTGGCTTCACTTTGTCTTCACTTGTCATCTCTGCCTCCAATTTCCTGCTCTGACTGGAACCTGGGGACACTTTCTCAGTTGTGTCCCTCAGAGGGAACCATTAAATCTTAAGGAAACTTTGGAGTTTGATTGTGACTTGGAGTTCTCGAGAGGTTTCTTCAGCTCCCACTCAGGGACTGATGCTCAGAGACTCAGCCCCAATCCCCAAGAGGGTCATTAAAGTGCTTGTGCTGTGTCTGTGCTGATGAGCTGGGCAGAGCTCCTGGCAAATAGACAACTCCTGGTAACCAAGAAGAGCTTCAAAAGCACATTTCTCTTGATGAGCAGCTCTTCTCCCAGCCCAGCAGGGCTGGGGCACTGCCTGCATCCACCCCGGGCACAGCACAGAGGCACAGAGAGCTTCAATCAGTCAGGGCTGGGAAGATGCTCAGAAGTGCCTGGGGCAGAATCACTCCCAGCCCTTGACACAGGAAGCCTCTGGCTGCAGGACAATGCAGCTGCAGCTCCTGCAGTGATCTCCTAAAGCTGCAACATCCCAATGCCTGCAGACTGTGTGAGTACATTCTCTGATGATCTCTTGTGTAGAGCAGCCAGGGGTGCCCAGGGCTGTGGTGCAGAGCAGGGTCCTGCAGCCCAGGGCGCTGTGCTGGGGCAGGGACTCTGCTGCCTGCCAGGGACAGCTCTCAGCCAGCCCTGGGAGCTGCTCCCAGCACTGGGGGACAAGGTCTGAGTGGAAGGAGACAGCTGGTGAGGCTTGGAAGTGTTCTCCTTGTGTGGTGAGGATGCTGCATTGTTCAGATCTGCTGCTCCCAGCATAAGATTTAACTCCAGAATGTTTCTAGGTAGATTACACAGGGAGCACAGTGAGGCAGGACCTGCATAAAAAGGAAAATCCTGATTTTATAATCTACTGCTCTTCGTTGCGTAGAAGGGAAATTGCATATAGATATTAATTTCTAAGTTCAGTTTGGAAAAAATATAATATTTTTTTCTTGGATTTTAATAAAGCAGGCACTGACAGAAATTAGACCAGGGTCCCTCACAGGCAGCATCAGTGTCACTTTTCCAGCCTCCTCAGGATAGCTATGACATTGCCCTCAGAGCCTGCAGAAGCAGAGCTGGTCCTGGGCAGTGCCCTGTGCTGGGAGGGGTGTGCAGGACAGAGCTGAGCCCCCAGGGCTGGGCTGGGCTCTGGCAGCACTGGCAGGGCCCAGCCCTGGGCACAGGGAAGCAGCTGCTGGCAGGGACAGCTCCAGGCAGCAGAGCCCTGGGCAGGCCGTGGGGGGAAAGTGACACGAAGTTGGTCTGGGATATTTAAAATCTTTTCCAAACTGAACTATTCCATGATTAATTTCTTACAGATCCCCACGCCAAGACAGAGCAAATGTCCAACAGCAGCTCCATCAGCCACTTCCTCCTGCTGCCATTGGCAGACACGTGGCAGCTGCAGCTCCTGCACTTCTGCCTCTTCCTGGCCATCTCCCTGGCTGCCCTCCTGGCCAACAGCCTCATCATCAGCGCCGTAGCCTGCGGCCACCACCTGCACACCCCCATGTTCTTCTTCCTGCTCAACCTGGCCCTCACTGACCTGGGCTGCATCTGCACCACTGTCCCCAAAGCCATGCACAATTCCCTCTGGGACACCAGACACATCTCCTATGAAGGATGTGCTGCTCAGCTTTTTATGCTTGTCTTCTTCCTTGGATCTGAGCTTGCCCTCCTGACCATCATGTGCTACGACCGCTACGTGTCCATCTGCAAACCCCTGCACTACGGGACCCTCCTGGGCAGCAGAGCTTGTGCCCACATGGCAGCAGCTGCCTGGGCCAGTGGCTTTCTCAATGCTCTGCTGCACACAGCCAATACATTTTCCCTGTCCCTGTGCCATGGAAATGCCCTAAGCCAGTTCTTCTGTGAAATCCCACCCATCCTCAAACTCTCCTGCTCCAAATCTTATCTCAGGGAAATAGGGCTCATTACTGTTAGTGTCTGTTTGGTATTTGGCTGTTTTGTGTTCATGGTTTTCTCCTATGTGCAGATCTTCAGGGCTGTGCTGAGGATCCCCTCTGAGCAGGGATGGCACAGAGCCTTTTCCACCTGCCTCCCTCACCTGGCTGTGGTCTCCCTGTTCCTAAGCACTGCAGTGTTTGCCTACCTGAAGCCCCCCTCCATCTCATCCCCATCTCTCGATCTGGCCCTGTCTGTTCTGTACTCAGTGGTGCCTCCAACCCTGAACCCTCTCATTTACAGCCTGAGGAATCAGGAGCTCAAGGCTGCAGTGTGGAGACTGAACACTAGATGGTTTCAGAAACAGTAAACTGCTGGCCAGTTTCTGAAAATCACTTGTAATAAAAGTCTCCTTTGATTCTTCTTGTTGGTTTGCTTGTTGGTTTGTTCTTTCCTTTCCTTTGTTTTAGCTTTTCAATACTGTCCACAAAGAAATGTCATTATTTGTGCTGTATTTCCTTTTGATTTTCTGCATCTTTTCTGTGACTCAGAGACTGTGTCAATGAGGGGCTGCGCTCTTGGTAACTTTAAATAAAATAAAATAAAGATTCTCCCAGCAAAGATTTCTCCAGAGATGCCCCTTTTCTTCCCTTCTCTGGAGCTGCAGCAGCAATGTCTGTGTGCAGAGCTGGGGCAGATCAGTGCTGGCACAGCAGCTGTGCCCAGCAGCAGCAGCAGCACTTGGTGTTGCCAGTGCTGCTCCCGTGCCACTGCCCCGCTGCCCTCCTGGCCCTCGTGTTGCTGCAGGGCCTGAGTGCTCTCAGGGCCGGGCACAGCCCTGGGGGTGGCAGTGCCGGGGCTGCAGCAGGGACAGGCCATGGGTGCTCTGCAAGGTGCCTGCAAGGGGGACACCCTGGCAAGGAGCAGCAGAGCAGGGGCTGATCCATCCCCACTGCACTGGACACCCCAGGGCAGCGTCCCAGAGCGTCCTCATGCACCTGCCAACAACATCCCCCCTCTGCAGCCCTGGCCTCTCCCCCAGCTCACACAGGAGCCGCATCCTTGCAGGCACACACACGGCAGCACTGGCTCAGGAGCCCCTGTTTGCATTGCACACAGCAGGCTCAGCACCCCCATGGTGCTGCTGTGGGGACATGGAGCTGAGTGAGCACAAATGCCATCAGCCCCTGGGGCCAGCAAGGGCTGGGGGACGGCAGGGAAACCACTCAGCTTTGTTGTGGCCTCTGAAATCAGCTAGAAAGTTTGTTCCCCTGAGCTGTGAGTTTCCTTTCCCACTGCAGACGATGCTGGCCAGAGCCAGGGCTGAATGGCAGCCACCCCCAAACTGCCCTGAGCATTTCCTTGGCTTCACCTTTCTTTACTCTTTCCTGATCCAGATTTCTTCTTCTTGCCCATCTCTCTCCCCTCTCCTGCAAACAGCCCATCCCTGTTTGCCACTTCCTCTCTGGCCCCACTCCCCATTTCTGTTCCCAAATTGCTACCATGGGAACATCCCCTGGGGAGCAGGATCATCCTCCAAGTGCTTCAGGAATTGTCTGCAGGGTCTGCAGTGCCTCGTGTTGCTCCCTTGCCAGAGGCACCACAGGCCAGGGAGGCACATCTGGGCTGCTGTGTCTGGGTGTGGGGCTCCCTGTTGTGGGCAATGAGGAGGGGCTGGAGAGGCTCTGCAGGACTGACAGGATGGGCTTTGGGGCTGTGTGGAGAAGCTGAGGGACCTGGGCTGCTGGACCTTGTGAAGAGGAGGCCCAGGGCTCATCCTGCAACTGCTCCAGGGGCAGTTTCAGAGAATCACGGGATCATCAAGTTTGGAAAAGACCCTGGAGATCATCAAGCCCAACCTGTGCCATGACATCACCTTGGCTCCCTGAGCCTCCTCCAGGATAAACAACTCCAGCTCCCTCAGTTGCTCCTCACAGGACTTGTGTTCCTGACCCCTCACCAACCTGCCCTTCTCTGGACATGCTCCAGACCCTCCATGTCCTTCCTAAACTGGGGACCCAGAACTGGACACAGCACTCGAGGTGCTGCCAAGCAATGCCGAGTACAGGGGAAGAATCACTGCCCTGCTCCTGCTGGCCACACCCTTCCTGATCCAGGCCAGGAGCCATTGGCTTTCTTGGCCACCTGGGCACACTGCTGGCTCATATCCAGCCTGCTGTCCCTCAGTGTCCCCAGGTCCCTTTCTGCCTGGCTGCTGTCCAGCCACTCTGTCCCCAACCTGTAGCACAGCAGGTGTTGTTGTTGCCAATGTGCAGGACCTGACACTTGGTCTTGTTAAACCTCACCTTGTTGGATTTGGGCCCTGGATCCAGCCTGTCCAGGTCCCTCTGCAGAGCCCTCCTACCCTCCAGCACATCCACACTCACACCCAGCTTGGTGTCAGCACGTTTCTATGAGCCCCTGGAGTGTCACAATGATCTCCATGATTCCATGAGGCCTCCCAGTGTCACAATATCCGTTTGGTTCCATGGGATTACTTGGTGTCACAAAGTCCCTTGAATCCTTGGGCCTCTGCAGTGTCAAATTGGCACCTTTGTCTCCCAGGGCCCTACAGTGTCACAATGGATCCTTGGTTATACAGGGTCCAGCAATGTGACAGCGTTCTCTGTGGTTCCATGAGGCCCCAAAGAGTAACACTGATCCCTTGGGTCCTTGGGGCCCTGCAGTGTCACCATGGCCCCATTGTTCCCCGAAGTTCCAGAGTGTCACAATGCACTCCTTGTTTCCACAAGGCCAAAAAGTGTCACAACTGCGTTCTGGATTTCCTAATGCCCCAGAGAGTCACAGAGGCCCTGAATTCCATAGGGCTTCAGAGTGCCACATGGACTCATTGTTTGCACGGTCTCACAATGGAGCCCTGGTGACACAAGATCCTGCAGTGTCACAATGGATTCTTGGTGCCATAACACCCCGCACTGTCACTGTCACTGTGGTGTCTGAGTACATGAGGCCCTGCAGTATCACAGTGGGCCCTTAGTTCCAGGGAGCACCTAGGTGTCAAAATTGTTCCCTTAGTTCCACAAGTCCCTACAGTCTAACAATGGCCCCTTGGCTCAACAAAGCCCTCTGTGTCCTTGCGGCCTCTGTGGTTCTACAATGACCCAGAGTCATCAATGGACCTTGGATCCATTTAGCCCCATGGTGTCACAATGGCCCCATGCTTGCCTGGGTCTCTGCAGTGTCATAATCATCACAGAATCACAGACTCACCCAGGCTGGAAAAGACCTTTGAGACCATCAAGTCCAACCTGTGGCCCAACACCACCTTGTCACTCAGACCATGTCACTCATTGCCACATCCAGTCTATCCTTCAACACTTCCAGGGATAGTGACTCACCCACCACCATGGGCAGCTCCTGCTAATGCCCCATCACCCCTTCTATGAATAACCTTTTCCTAATGTCCAGCCTAAACATCTCCTCGTGCTGCTTAGGGCTGTATCCTCTTGTCCTGTCACTGTTTCCTAGGAGAAGAGGCTGACCCACCACTCGCTGCACCCTCCTGTCAGGGAGTTTTAGGGAGTGATGAGGTCTCCCAGAGCCTCCTCTTCTACAGGATAAACAACCCCAGCTCCCTCAGCCACTCCTCACAGGACTTGTGTTCCAGACCCCTCAACAGCCTTGGTGCCCTTCTTTGGACACGCTCCAGCTCTAAATTGGGGACCCAGAACTGGACACAGCACTCGAGGTGCTGCCCAAGCAGCGCTGAGCACAGGGGAAGAATCACTGCCCTGCTCCTGCTGGCCACACCATTCCTGATCCAGGCCAGGTGTCATTGGCCTTCTTGGCCACCTGGGCACACTGCTGGCTCATGTCCAGCCTGCTGTCCCTCAGTGTCCCCAGGTCCCTTTCTGCCTGGCTGCTGTCCAGCCACTCTGTCCCCAGCCTGCAGCACTGCAGGGGTTGTTGTGGCCAAAGTGCAGGACACAGCACTTGGTCTTGCTAAACCTCACCTTGTTGGATTTGGGCCCTGGATCCAGCCTGTCCAGGTCCCTCTCCAGAGCCCTCCTACCCTCCAGCACATCCACACTCACACCCAGCTTGGTGCCATCTGCACATTTGCTGATGCTGCACTCAATGCCCTCATCCAGATCATCAATGCAGATATTGAAATCCACGCTGGCTGGCTCTGATCCCTCAGCCATCCTGTAGGTGCCCTGTGATGGCACTCAAGGTGATCTGTTCCATCACCTCACCAGGCACCCAGGTCAGGCTGACAGGCCTGCAGTTCCCCACATCCTCCTTCCAGCCCTTCTTGGGGATGGGCTCACATTGGCACCTCCAGTCCTCTGGCACCTCCCTGCTGAGCCAGCACTGATGAGAAATGATGGAGAGCAGCTTGGGGAGCTCATCCAGCAGCTCCCTCATCCCCCTAGGATGGATCCCATCTGGTGCCAGAGACACCAGTGAGCATCTGAGTGGCTCAGCATGTCCCCAGCTACTTCCTCCTGGATTACAGGGGGTCTGTTCTGCTCCCTGTCCCCATCTCCCAGCTCAGGAGAACACTTGTCTAATATTTGGAAACTGTGGCAATGAATGGGTTAAGTGTCTCAGCCTTTTCCTCATCTTTGGTAACCATATCCCCCCTAATAAACAATAGAGGTTCTCCTTTTCTCTTCTTTTGCCATTAATGTATTTCTAAAATCATTTTTATTATCCTTCACAGAAGCAGCCAGGTTAAATCCTAATAGAGCTTTCACCTCTCTAGTTTTCTTTCTGCATGACTTAGCGACATCCTGAAATACTTCTTGAGTTGCCTGTACCCCTCTGTCCAAAGGTGATTCACCTGCTTTTAACCCTGAGTTTCAGGAAAAGCTCCATGCCCTACTAGGCCAGTCATTTTCCTTTCTATCTGACTTTGTGGCACAGAGGGACAGGCAGCTCCTACAAGACTTCTTTCTTGAATTTTCTCCATCCTTCCTGGGAAACCTTGCTTTTTAAAGGCTGTTTCCCTTAAAAAAAATCAATAACTGATTTGGTACTCTCCAAAACTGCATCCTGAATAGGCCAAATTCTATTCTCTCAAAGTCCAATGTGGAAGTTTTGTAGATGCCTCTCCTTCTTCCAGAGAATATTTAAAATCTCCATAATTTCACGGACACTGTGCCCCAAACAACCTCTCAACAGCACATCTCCCACCAGCCCTTCTCTCTTTGTGAACAGCAGAACACAGAGCTTTCCTTGGGAGAAGGAAGAGAAGGAAACCTCCCCAAAGTGCAGCTTGAAAGGTTCAGCCTGGAGGTGAGGGAACAGAAAAGTCCCTGCCAGGGCAGAATGTTGGTGCCCGAGGTGTCCCAGCGTGAGGCTGGGCCATGCCATGGCTCTGTGTGCCAGGAGCCGGCAGCGCTGGGTGCAGGGAGCCCAGGGAGGGCACAGCAATGCTGGGCTGAGAAATGCTGGGGGGGACAGCGAGATGGGCGTGTGCAGCCGGCCAGGGCACAGGAGCAGCACGCACAGGGGGCACAGCCTGCAGGAGAGATGGCCAAGGGCTGGGCAGGGCTGGCAGGGCCAGAGGCACCCAGGCCTTTGTGCCCTGGGCTCGGGCAGGGCCTCTGCAGCCCCACAGAAGGAACTTTCCTGGCAGGGGCTGCACTTTGCTTCTGCCTCGGCCCTCCCTCAGGAGGCTGGCAGGGCTTGCAGCTTGATGACATTTGTCCTTGCTGCCCCTGCCATCCCACTGCCCCAGCAACAGCCCCGAGCCACCCGTGAGGGACAGGCCCTGCTGGGCCAGGCCTGGGCTCAGGCCTTGGCCTTTCTGCTTCCTCCACCCAGCCCAGGCCTTGCTCAGCATTGCAGTTCCCTGCTCACAGCCTCGGGCTCCTGCAATCCTGCCCTCAAGGATCTGCTCTCACCAGTCCCTGGGGAGCCTTTGGCACTCCCTGCCCTCAGTGGGGCCACTGATGCTCCAAGGGACTTGGAGTTTTGCTTCTGACTCCTTGAGCAGCTTCTTCAACCTTCTCTCAGTGCCTGAGGGTCCTGGACTCAGTCCCAAATCCACTGTGAGGCTGATTAAAATACAGAAAGCCCTCAGGAGCTCTTTGTCTTACTTCAGGGCTTGTGCAGCTGATTGCAGTCAGTTTGGAGTTCTGTTAAGGAGGAAGATTTCAAAGTGAGCCTCATCAGTTTTTTTCTTTAATCAAGTGAGTATTTTGTTTTAACTTACAGTTCAGAGAAGAGCTGATAGAAGAATTTCCCAAGTGATCTTGATGCTGAATGTCTCCTTAGGAGGTCTGGGCATGCAGAAGAATGAGCCCCTTGCAGGCTGACCCTGTTTGGACAACCTGCTCCTCACCCCCAGCCTCCCCATGTCTGACATCGCCCACCTGGGACTGACATCCCTGTGCCCTGCAGCAGAACCTTGTCCCCTGAGCTCTGCAGCTGGGTGTCCCAGCCCATTGCACCATGTCCCACCTGCTCTCCTCAGGGTTCTGCCTGCACACAGGCCCAGGAGAAATTTTCCTGTTTGTGAGGAAAGAATGGAAAAGCCTGAGCAATTTTCTTAAACAACAAACCCCGCTGAGGAACCACATGCTCAGTCCAGGCTGTCTGGAATGATGTCACCTTTCTACGAGGGACAGTGTGACCAGCAATGATCTCTGTAAGCGGAAGTCTGAGTCTTTCAGCTGAATTCTCTCTCCCTGTCCTTTCCCTGGGTCTTTGTTGTAGATGGAAGCTGCTGGTGCCACCCTCACCTTTAATCTCACTTTTGAATGCAGACAGATGTTCCCAGGTGTGTTAAGCAGGATTTGCTCAATATTTATGCAAAACCTTTGTGTTCAGTTGGAGCGAAGGGGCCATTTTGACACTGAGGGGGTGACATGGAAGCAAGGAGTCAGTTGTGACACTGGGGTCCCATGGAACCCGGGGCCATTTTTGCTGTGCAGAACCAACACAGCTGCTGGACCTTTCCTGATTTCAGGAATCAGGACTTGACACTGAAATTGTAGAGAGTGTTTCATTGCCAGCTGGGACACCTGGGGGGATATTTCCTCCAAACCACGTGTACCTGGTCAAGACAGGTTCCAGGTATAAATACACATTGATCCCACAAGCCCACACCTCCCTGCCCACCCATCTCCCCCTTCTCCTGTTTTTATTAAAATTAGCTGTCACATCTCCTGGTTGTTGTGTTTGGTGGTTTTTGGGATGAAGGCTGTATGTCTTCCTCAGTAATCGCTGTTTGAGCTCTGCTTTTGGGCAGGTGCAGTGGAGGTTTGGCTCTTCCTCAGGTCAGCTTGTCCCACTCAAAACCACCTGGCTGGTCCTGGCTGGTTTCTGGAGCCACAGGTTTCAGTTTTGTTGGGTTTGTACAATAGCCAGGTCTTGCTTTGATGAGTTTTTGCAATATATCTTAATGTTTTTTTCCTGGTACCTAAGTTCCTATGTGGTTTGTTACATACAGTTAAGCTGTGTGTTCTATTTCCCCTCCACTTGCTTAAGCATATTATACATTTTTAAAATTCTGAATTTTCAAAACCATATATGTTCCCCATCTCATTCCCCCCTTTTCTTCTAAATGATGCAAATTCTTTTGCTTTCTAAGGTATCTATCATACTCTCTATGACTGTCTTTACCCAGTTGATTCGATAACAGGATAGGCATTGTAGCCATTATTTGTGACTGTTTCAAATTCAGAAAATCATAACAAAGAAAGAAAAACTCATCAGAACTAACAAAACTACTATCAGATGACTCAATCAGTGTACAAACCCTGCTGCAGTAGGAGACCACCCAAAAAATACATCCCACCAGTGGTGAGATGTGTCTCCCTCCAACCTTCTATGGTCTCCTTTTAGTCTGTTTCATGGTGTATTGTGATCAAGATCTTCATTCCCAGACTTCTAATTTCTTTCAGAATTTCCTGAATATCTCTGTGTTTTAGTAGCTCTATAACTGGAGTGAGATTCATTCTTCTGGGCACAGACAATACATCCTGCACAGTTGTCATGTTTGCCTTTATATACTGATGTGATACAACAGGTGCCCAATAGGAGAAATTGCACCCCTCAATTTTGACCGAGTTACAAATGCACAAATCAGATTGTGTTTCCTTTATAATGAGCTCGTCCACTCTTATGGTGGGGCATGCTGTTCTGAGGCATGCACAACCCTGATCTATATATACCAGCAAGGTTGTCTGGTTGACTGAATGGATTCTGAAGAGACAGATGCTTTGTTGTGTATCCAGGCAGATATCTCGGTCATGGTTGACATTTCCTTCACATACAAACCTCAGTTGTTTTCTTGTGGCACACAGCTCTATGTTAATAATCTGCCACTTGCCTTTAACCTCTTGTGCCCACGTTCTGTGTTCAGATAGATGTAGCACAGTTCCCTCATGGTTTCACATCCCTCTGTTTTAAGCCTGAATTCAGAACAGTTAGTGAAGCATGTGTCACAACATTCAGTACCAATTTGAATGGGTTTCAGAAGTCTCTGATGGAATCTGTCCTGAACAAATGCAAATTTGCATCCCCAGACATCTTTCCCTGTCCAGACAGTTGTGTTTGATATTTGTAACACCTGCCCCAGAGACTTAGGAGAGTCAAAGTCAGAAGCTTTCCCCTGACACACATAAATGCCAGTCCCATTGTATATAGGAGGTCTTGCACACATGTCTGCCATAGCCATGGCTATGATCATCAGAGCCACAGCTTTCCAGGCTGCACCTGCTTGATTCTCCATGGTGACTGTGAAGCTTTTTAATTCCAGTGTGATGTCTCTATGCTGCTTGTTCTCTGATCTTGATGGCAGTGAGGGAGGTGAGGAGCACCTGGTATGGTCCTTCCTACTGTGGTTCCAAAGTCTTTTCTGTGAGAGACTTCACATACACACAATCTCCAGGTTGTGCATTATGTACTGGTCCATCCAATCCCCTACACCAGCTTCTTTCTGCACGTTTCCTGATATTGCTGAGTTGTTTCCCTAGGGCCACCATGTATTCTGTGATAGTTTCTTCCCCTCTTTGTGCTGATGTTCCCTTCTGTATTGCATAAGGTCGCCCATAGAGGATCTCAAAAGGACTCAGCCTTTCCTTTGCCCTTGGTTTAGTTGGGATGTGTAAAAGGGCTAAAGGAAGGGATTGAGGCCAAGGCAGATTGACCTCCTGTCCTAATTTAACAATTTGCTCTTTGATTAAATGATTCATCTTCTCCACTTGTCCACTTGACTGGGGATGATATGGGGTATGTAATTGCCCAGCTATACCTAAACTATTACTCACCTGATGTACCACCTTTGCAATAAAATGGAGCCCTCTATCTGAAGAAATGGCAGCTGGAACCCCAAATCGTGATACTATCTCTTTTACTAATGCCTTGACCACTTTTCTGGCCTTAGCAGTTGTAGCAGGGAAAGCCTTAGGCCATCCTGAAAAGGTATCAGTTAATACCAGTAAATAACAAAAACCCCTTTTCTTGGGAGTTCTGTGAAGTCTATTTGCCATAATTGGTCAGGTACATTTCCCTTCTCAATTTCACCCATTTCTGGCTTTGTTTTTAGGATTAGTCTGGAGGCATAGATCACATTGTTGAGTTACCTGCTTCACTGTAGTGTATCAATTTCTAGACATGATGTTGTGATTGAAGTGTTCATACACAGTCTCTGGTCCCCAGTGTCTTTTCCTATGCTCCTCCCTTATTACAAACCATATTAGATGGCCAGGTATGATTACCCTTCCTTCTGGGGTATGGGCCCACCCCTCTTTACTGTATGTCTCATCCAAATTTGTAATTAGCTTCAGATCTTCTTTGTCATAATTTGGTTTACCATCAAGGAAGATTTTCCTATCTGGGATTAGAGCTCCTTCCAATTGTACCTCTCTTTTTGCTGCTTCTTTTCCTCCCTGTCTGCCAGCTCATTTCCTTTTCCTGATTCCAAGTATGCCTTTTGATGTGCTCTGATGTGCATAATTGCTATTTTCTTTGGGAGCTGTACTGCCTCCAGCAATTTCAGAGTTTCTTCTGCATGATCAGTGTTTTTCTTTTGAGACTTGAGTGGCCCCCTTTCCTTTGATTGCTCCATAAGCATGCACAGCCCCAAAAGTGTTCTTTGGATCCATGTCTATGTTCACATTCTCACATTGGGTCAATTGCAAGGCTCGGGTCAAGGCGATTTTCACATTTTGTGCAGAGGTATTGACAGGCAATGGTTCTGACTCTGTTACCTCATGGCTGATGGAGATGCCATATCCTGCATGCCTTTTGCCATTCAGGACATTGCTGCTTCTGTCCATGAACCAGTCCCCTGCATCTTCCACAGGAACATCCTTCAAATCCAGGCAGCTTGAGGATGTTGCTTCAATGGTTTCCAAGCAGTCATGGTGTACTGGTTCTCCTGTGTTTCCACTGAGGAAAGAAGCTGGATTGACAATGTTAGTGATCACAATCTCCACATCATCCTGTTCTACCAGTATGGATTGGTATTTCAGGAACCTCTGTGGAGACAGCCACTACCAGCCCTTCATTTCTAATACTGCAGACACTGTATGGGACACCAACACAGTCATTTTTTTGTCCCAAAGTAAATTTTCAGGCTTCCTGGATATTTATCACTACTGCTGCTACCACATTCAGGCATCCTGGCTATCCTTTTGTGGTCACATCCAATTGCTTGGAGATGTAGGTGACTGCTCTGTGATATCTAAATCGAAATCTTGTGCCAATACTCCCAGGGCGATTCCCTGTTTCTCATGAGAAAACAAAAAGAAAGGCTTACCCAGTTCAGGGAGTCCCAGAGCTGGAGCTGATATCAGGGCCTTTTTCAATTGTTCCAAGGCTCATGTGGCCTGTTTGTCCCATTGCAGATGCTTCTGTTCAGAGTTGATCAGTGCATACAGGGGTTGAACAAGCAACTCGTAATTACAGATCCAAAGGCGACACCGCTCAGTCATTCTGAGGAAAGTTCTCAATTCTTTCACAGTCTGTGGTTTTGGTATTTGGCATAGAGCCTCTTTTCAGGCTTGCCCCACAATTCTTTGCCCCACATTAATTTCATGCCCCAAGTAAGTGACTTCCTGCTGCATTACCTGGGCTTTCTTCTTAGACACTCGGTGCCCTTGGAGCCCCAAAGAGTTTCAGAGAGTCACCGTCCAAGGCATGCAAGTGTCTTCTGTCTCAGTGGTGATCAGGATGTCATCTCTGTATTGTAGCAGTCTCCCCTTCCCGGGTGGGGTTTCCCAAGACTCGAGATCCTTGGCCAGTTGGTTGCCAAATATGGTGGGGAAATTCTTGAATCCTTGAGGCAGTACAGTCCAAGTGAGCTGGGTCCTTTGTCCACGTTTCCATTCCAAGGCAAATATCTTTTGGCTGGCTTCATAGAGAGGGAGGCAAAAGAAAGCATCTTTCAAATCTAAACCAGTAAACCAGGTTAGTTAAGGTGTCAATACTGTTAACAAAGTGTATGGGTTTGCTACTACAGGCCATAAATCCTCTGCTATTCTATTGACTGCTCTTAAATCCTGGACTACTCTGTACGTTCCATCAGGTTTGTGAGCTGGTAATATGGGAGTGTTCAAATCAGATTCACATTCCCTTAACAGACCCCATTGCAAGAATTTTTCTATTACCAGCTGGATTCCTTCCCTACCCTCTCTTTTTAAGGGATATTGTTTTATCCTTACTGGTCATTGTCCCTCTTTAAGCTTTATCTCTACTGGTGATGCATTCTTAGCTCTTCCTGGCTTCTCAGTGGCCCCCACACCAGGGTACACCTGGTTGATGATATCTTCACTGATTCTTCCTTCTATGGGAACCTCCTTATTTGAATATATTCTTGAGTATCCACCTCCAGAGTAATCTCCCCTTTTTCAAATCTGATTGTTGCGTTCAATTGTTCAAACAAATCTCTTCCCAGGAGTGCATGTGGTGAATTAGGCATGTATAAGAACGTATGCAAGCCTACTAGTTTTCCCAATTGATATTTTAGTGGTCCACAAAAATAAGCCTTTTCAGCTTGGCCAGTGGCTCCCTTAACCATAATATAATCTTCTCCCACCTGAGTTAAAACTGTGTTTAAAATCGAACACATTGCCCCTGTATCAATTAAAAATTTTATTTGCTTTTGATCTTTTCCTTCCCCTGGCTTCATTATAACCAAAGGATCAGCTAGGGAAGATCCCTTTGGTTCCTGTCAGTGTTCATTTACATTTGCCACTACCCATGCCCCTTTGTTTCCCTTTTCTCAGGGTTCTGGGCATTCATTTTTTCAGTGGCCTAATTGCTCACATAGAGCACATTCTTTTCTTCCTAAGCGCGGAGGGGGAAGCCCCTATTTAAAATTTTCATCTTCCTTTTTAACTACTGCCATCACCATTCCTTGTTTCCCCTTATTCCCTTCTTCCTGATTGCTAAACACCCTCCAGGCTTCATCCAGTAATATTTCTAAGTTTCTTCCTTCAGTGGGTCTGAATTTCTGAAGTTTACATCTTCTATCACCGGTGGATTGACCTAAAAATAATGACACTAACTGCTGTATCCTGATATCTGATCTGGGTCCAAAGGTGTGCTACGACGCATTGTGTCTCAGCCTGTCTAAGAACTCAGGTGGTGACTCAAAGGGACCTTGTTTAATAGCATATAAATCTGAGCAGTTAATAGATTTGGGGATGGCTTTCTCTATTCCCTTTGCAATCCACTCCTGATATTCTTGTACCTTCTGTCTTCCTGCCATTCTATTCACATCCCACTTTGAATCCTGGGGGGGAAAGAATTCCTTTACATCCTCTCCCATGTCTTACAGTGCTCCTGGGCCAAATCCCAGGGTACCTTTGGGATCAGCTGTTTCTCTGGTTCTGTCATGGCATGGAACAGTAACTGTATAGCATTCCAATCCGGGTTATGTGATTTCACTATTAACCAAAATTGTTCAGCTATACTTAGAGGGTCCTTTCTGTAATCCTTTACATTCCTTTTCCAAATTTCCAAATCATTGGTATTGAAGGGAACCTTTAGTAGCATCATTGTTCCGTCTGATCCCACTTCTTCTCTAAGAGGTGCCTGCAAAGGTGCTGGTTGTTCCTTAGCTTTGCCCTTGTATGGGAGGATGCTGGACTTCCCAGGGGTGTTGGAGTTTGATCTGGTGCCCTTCCTGGGCTCCCACCCAACTCTAGTGATGATGGAGGAGGGGAGATCATCCAGATCAGAGTCTTCTTCCTTATATACCTTGTCATTTTTAGTGCACTTCTGACCAAGACTACAGGCTGAGCAGCATCATTTTAATGTATGTGAGAGCCTTGTGTTTTCTCTTTCCATTGCTAGGATCAGTGGGTCTTGTGGAGGGTTAATACCACAATCCCTTTGCCATTCTGGGTGGTTCTGTAAGATGAAAAACATCTGCATATGGTGCCTCATCCCATTTTCCTTCCCACCTTAAAAACAACATTAAATTCAACATGGTGTTATAGTCCCATGTTCCATTTAATGGCCACTTTGCCCCATCTTCTGATTTATACAGAGGCCACTATTGATTTGAGTATTTGATGAAAACCCTTTTGCTCTCCGTTTCTCCTGTCCCCACAACTTCCTTCCAGTGGGTTAGTATACATCCTAAAGGGCTCCTCCTAGGCACCTCTTTATTTTGCTGTGTCCCCATGATTTCTCTCCTTTTTTCTCTTCTCTCCTCTCCCAAACCTCTGCTGGCAATATTCTTTCACTTCCTCCCAGTGGTCATCGAAAACGTGCCAATCCTTGGGAACTGAAACACTCTTTGCACAGATCAAATTCACAATCTCACACTCAACCTGTATTAGTTCCTGAATATGATGCCATGGGTCCGGGGTACACCTGGGGCATGTAGACATCCATCTCCTAGATCTGCAGTGTCACTTCCTTTTGCACCAATAACACTGTAGGAGGTCCCAGGCTGGATGCCACCTTGGTGTCCAAATTGCTGGTCCAAACGCAAAGCAAGGAATTGGTCTCACCCTTCTAGGTTCCCTTTCCATTAGAGGTTGCTCCCAATCAAAACCCAGGTAACTATCTATGGAATCTGAGCATATTCCTCCCAAGTATACCTGCTCTACTCCCCCGTCCTCCCGTACCAACCGTAGAAGTTTCCCTTGATCCCTCAAGAAATCCGGGGGCTCCATCTGGAGCCACCTAGAAAGGGCTTCCTCCTTGCTTGGTCGGGCCCTCCGCACTCACTCCCAGCTTCCACCACCTTTTCAACTCTGACAGTTTCCAAAAACATCACTGACCTGTCATTGACAGTTACAGAGACAAGAGGGCAGCATCACATCAGAAACAATAGAATCTCACGCCTCAGAAAAGAACAGAAATCTTAACTTGTTGCAATGACAGTTAATAACACAAGAGGGCAGTGTTACACCAGATATTGCACAGGTCCACTACAGAAAACAGAGAAGATATTCCCCAAAATCCAAAATCTCCACCACCAAAATGAGAGTGATGCAAACACAAAACACCAACCACCATATAAAATACTCCCTTCCACCACCCTACAACAAACAACAAGCACAATTTATGGCAGTTAGTGTTATAGCAGTGAGTTATGCTGTTAATAATATTGATAACACCTTGGTTCATTTAAATTACCCCCAAACGTGCTAGTGGCCACCCTAAGTGGTCAACAGAAACCCCTTTGCCGGCTTCCAAATACCTTCCCCAAACCTGTCAGCTCTGTGTGTCGGATGTCTCTGACACACTGTTAGCCATGTGCAGGCATCCCTTGTGTCTTACAGGCTCACCTGACCTTGGGCTTCCCCCAAAACATTTTGGTCAAACGTTCCTCTAGGCCATATAGGAGGTTGGTTGCTCGTCCCCACAGAGAGTGACCAGGGAGCAGAGGTCAGCTCCAGAAAAAGTCCGGGGTGCACTGGGATGTCAACGTCCCCTGTGCTCCAGCAGACAGACGAAGACCTTCTGGCTGGCTCAACAACTGATTTCGAGAATCAGCACTTGACACTGCAATTGTAGAGAGTGTTTCATTACCAGCACATGGGGGACACCTGGGGGGATATTTCTTCCAAACCACGTGTACCTGGTCAAGAGAGGTTCCAGGTATAAATACACATTGATCCCACAAGCCCACACCTCCCTGTCCACCCATCTCCGCCTTCCCTCCCTTTGTATTATAATTAACTGCCACCCCTCCTGGTGGTTGTGTTTGGTGGTTTTTGGGATGAAGGCTGTATGTCTTCCTCAGTAATCGCTGTTTGAGCTCTGCTTTTGGGCAGGTGCAGTGGAGGTTTGGCTCTCCCTCAGGTCAGTTTGTCCCACTCAAAACCACCCGTCTGGTCCTGGCTGGTTTCTGGAGCCACAGGTTTCTGTTTTGCTGGGTTTGTACAATAGCCAGGTCTTGCTTTGCTGAGTTTTTGCAATATATGTTATCTTAAAGCTTTTTCCTGGCAAATAAGTTCCTATATGGTTTGTTACACACCGTTTCTGCCATGTGTTAAATTTCCCCTCTACCTGCTTAAGCACATCATAGACTTCTAAGGTTCTGAATTTTCAAAACCATTTATGTTCCCCATCTCACTAGATCACACTGGGAGTCTGTAGACCAAGCTGAGAGTGGGTTTGAGCGCATCAACCCTTACTGGTTTATACTGGGAGCTGCTGCCACAGGCCTCAGGGGCTCAGGAGTGGCTCCCAGTGCTTACTGGCTTATACTGGTGCCCTCCCACTATAAACCTGGGAGCCCTTAGACTACACTGAGGATGGGTTTGGGTGCATGAGGCCTTACAGGTTTCTACTGGGAGCTGCCATCATGGGCCTCAGAAGCTCGGGGGTGGCTCCCAGTGCTTACTGGTTTATACTGGTGCCCTCTCAGTCTATGCCTGGGAACACCAGTGGGTGCTGGTGGGCAGGCAGGACCCTGAGGCCAAGCTATCCTTTGCTGGGGCACTGCTGAGCCGCGACTTCTCCAACTTTTCAGCCTGGCACCACTGCCTGCAGCTGCCAGGGACTCCAGAAAGGGCAAGGCTGGGGCACTGCCCCACGAAAGGCTGTAGGAATGTGAGCAATTCCCCAGTAAAATTCCCACAATTTCACAGGACGCCCAAATTTTTCCAGCCCCTCCCTCACCTAAAGTGGGAGTTGATGCATCCTGTTGGGTTAAATGGGTAGAACTGGTGTTTCTAAATCCCCTTTGACTTTAATGTGTACACCTGAACTCTGGTACCTCAGATACATTCAGATATTGGGGTGTCCCCCACTGCTCCCTAGAGATTTTGGGGTGCCCCCATTGCCCCTCCCCAGAGCTAGAGCTGGTGCAGAACACTGTCTTCAGCAACCCCACGGATCAAAGCACCTGGGTGTACCTGCACTGCATCCTCTCCTGAGGTAACTCAGGGCTCCCTCCCACCCTTGAGGCCCTCACCTGGACTTTTGGGGTACCCCCTGAATGTTGAGGTGCCCCCCAAGAGCCCCTCGGCTGCCAAGGGTCATCTGTGTCCATGTGGACTGGGAGGACAGTGGCCATCATCTTCTCCTGGCCCATCCAGGTGAGTCAGGACACTTGGGTGCCCCAAAAATAATCTGGATATCCCACAGAATTATCTGTGTACACCTGTGTACTCCCCCAAATCACCTGGATCTCGTAAAAAATCATCTGGGTACACCTGGATATCCCCAAAAATTACATCCGTGTACTTCTGTGTTCCCGAAAATCACCTGGATTACCCCAAAAATCACCTGGATACATCTTGGGTATCTCTGGAACACCTAAATCACCCAAATCCCCTGAGCGCCCCCAAAACTGGTGTCCCAAAAATTGTCATTGCTTTGACTGGGTGGACCTGGTGTTCCTGAATCCCCATTGACTTTAAAGGGTACATGTTGAGTCCTGTTTATACCCATTTATCTCTATAAATCCCTCCCAGTGGTCCCACTTATGCCCCAGTGCTCCCAGTAACCCCAGTGTCCCCCCTTAGCCCTTCCCAGTGCTCCCAGTTGAACCACTAACCCTTCCCAATCAAGCCCTATTAATGGGTAGTCCTGGTATCCCTCATTCCCCTTTGACTTCAATGGGTAAACCCAATGTCTGAAAATTTTTAGTGCCAAAAATCCCAACTTTGGTCTCAGAATTCCCAGATTTGGGGCTGAAAACAAAGATTTTGGGCTTAAGTGGAGGCACAGCTCCAGCACAGGCTGAAGGTGTGGGATCAAGAATTTGTGATTAGCTCTCAGGAATTTTGGCAGGACTTCCAGAGTTTCAACACCATGATCTTGAAATGGAAATCCCAGAATTCAGCCCAGTATTTCCCCCAGATTTCCCCAATTTTCCCCATTTTAGCACCAAATTTCTGCAAAATCCCCATTGACTTTAATGGGCAGACCTGATTTCCCTAAATCCCTATTGATTTCAAAAGGTAGACCTTATGTTCCTAAATCCCCTTTGATTTTTTAAAATCGGTCAACTTGCTATTCCTACATTGCCATTGATTTCAAAGGGTAGACCTGATGTCCATAAGATGTCTAATGGGAGATTAATATTACAAGAGATGGAACAACTGAGAGACATTGTCAAAGATGGTTTATTGCTTTATTTCATCAGTCTCATAGAAGGGTGAGACATTCAAGGTGTTACATCCAGTGCCATAATATCAGAAGCTTCCTCATTCTTAGTTGCAAATGCCTTATGTTAGGTTTCTCGCTAATCAAAAACTTCTGTGAACTTTGCTGGTGTCTTTTTAATTAATTAATTTAATAAATTAATTAATTGCTTTGCTTCCCATGGCTTCAGTGCAATGCATCATTTTCCAGTATATCATATAACACTGCACAAACCCACATTGATACATCTTAAACATCGAATAAACTTTATAATAAGTTATTTTTGCTAAACTTTAACATCTTTTACTTACTTATTTAACATACTGCTTTGCTTACATAATACATATTTCTGTTTGCTTAAAGCATATTTTTACTTAAACTACAAACTTATATTCTTGTTTTATGTCTGTTTCACTTTCATGCTGTAATTCTCTAAGGCTTTTCTAAGGTCTTAGGTCAAAACTTGGATCCATTTCTATCTCTGAGCCTGTATGCCCAAGGCCCTGAGAGCTCTCCGTGCCTGCATTTCCCACACTGCAGTATCCCAATGGACCCTTGGTTCCGTGGAGACTCACAATGGCAGAAGGGTCTCCTTGGTTCCACGAGGTCCTGCAGAGCCCCTTGATTCAACGAGGTCTCAAAGTGTCATCATGGCCTCCAGGATTCCATGAGGCCCCACAGTGTCACAATGCACCTTTGGTTCCATGGGGTCCAGCACTGTTCCATGAATCTCAGTTCCATGGGGCCCTGTAGTGTCACAATGGACTCCCTGGTTCAATGGTGCCACACAGTGACACAATCACCCCTTGGCCTGACAAGACCCCCCAGTGTCACAATGGTTCCTTGCTTCCATGAGGCCTTGCAGTGTCACAATGGACTCCTTGGTTCCATGAGGCTACAAAGTGTCACAGTGGCCCCTTGATTCAGTGATGCCTGTGATGCCTTTAAGATTTTAGCCTATATATTTTTCAAATCCTATACTCAATAGTGCATAACTCTAAACTCCATATAAAATGTTAGTTAACTGTATTCACAGTTTGGTCAGACAAAACAATTCCTCTAGGCCTGAAACTCAAGGACACCCTACAGTCTCAGGGTCTGAAAAGTATAAACAAAAGTGATTTCAGGGGTGAGAAAACTGAGGGAATATGGCTTCATTACCTGAAGCTGTAATTGCAGGATTAACCCCTGATGTGCAAATGGACCAAACTTAAATCTGTCTGAAAAACTCATCATCACAATCCATCTTGAGTGTAGCCCCTGGGAGGCTTTTACCTGCCCAAGGTGAATCTAATTGAAGGCCTTTAATAAATACCCACTTTATACTCTTAACCTTGGCTAGCCTCTGCTCTAGGTAGCCACTCCAAGACATCACCTGTAGTGTCAGAATAGTCTCCACGATCCCATAAAGCCCTGCAGTGTCAAAATAAATCATTGATTCCATGAAACCTTGCAGTTTCACCATAGAGCATTGATTCCATGAGACCCCACAGTGTCACAACAGACCACTGGTTTCACTGAGCCCCACAGAGTCACTATGGTCCCCTTGGCTCCACAAGGCTCTGAAGTGCCACAATGGCCCTTTGGTTTCACAAGGCCTCCAAGTGTAAAAATGGCCTCCATGTTTTCATGAGGTCCTGCTGTGTCACAATGCACCTTTGGTTCCATGGTGCCCCATAGTGTCACAATGGTCTCCTTGGTTCCACAGTGTCAGAATGGACCCTTCATCCCATGCAGACCCACACTGTTCACTGTAGTGCCCTTGATTCCATGAGGCCCTGCCATGCTCTAACGGCCCCTTGGTTCCAGTGGGTCCCAAAGTGTCAGAATGGTCTCCATTGTTCCATGAGGCCCCGCAATATCACTGTGGTCCCCTTGGTTCCATAGGGCCCCACAGTGTAACAATGGACTCTTGGTTCCATGAGGTTCCTCAGTCACAATGGTCTCCTTGGATCCACAGTGTCACAATGGACCCTCGCCTCCATGTGGCCACGCTGTGTCACAATGGCTCATGGCTCCATGAGGCCACACAGATTAACCATGGACCCTTGGTTCAACGAGGCCTTGCTTTGTCACAATGGATTTCTGGTGCCATGACCTTTCATATGGCCAACAACATTCTCCCTGGTTCTACAGTGCAACCATGGACCCTTTGTTCCATGAGGTTCTGTAGTATAACATGGTCACCTTGGTTCTGTAAGGTTCTGCAGTGTCACAATGGGCCCATGGCTCCACGAGGCCAGGCTGTGTCAGAATGGCCCCTTGGTTCCTAGAGGTTTTCAGTGTCACAATGATCTTCTTGGATCTGCAGTATCACAATGGACCATTGGTTCCATGTGGCCCCAATGTGCCAAAATGGATTTTGGTTCCATGGAGTTCTGCTGTGTCACAATGGCCCCTTTGTTCCATGAGTTTGCACAGTGTCACAGGTGAGTCCTTGGTTCTATGAGACCTCACTATCACCAAATCTCCGAAATATCAGAATAAGACTCCTTAAAACTAATTTGCTAGTTTAGAGGGTATCATTTATTCACGCCTGAGGTTTAGTGAGGGATAACTGCTAACCATACGTGGACATGTAATTCTATATATAAATTTACAGCATGTTGCTTATATACAGGCACTAAATGCATATTACAATTTACCCATGAGTGTAACACCAACCCCAATTTCCCAGATTCAGTTGTCTTTGTTTGTATCACTACAACCTAGAGCCAGATGTCTCCTTCATGCTGTCAACCATCACAGCTGGGAAACCAGCACTTGAATGCCTTGTTCATGTGCTAAAAGTTCACAGTAAGAGTAAAAATTGACCTAAACTTTTGACATCAAGGCCAAGGCTTTGTGTGTGCAGGCAGAGGCAGGCAGGAGGCAGAGCTGTCAGCAAAGGAAGGGGCCAGCGAGGTGGGGCAGCCGGGGGATGACGACAGCCTGCAGGGACAGAGGCGCAGGGCATGGACACCGTAGGACAGCCTGGGCTGCAGAGGCCACAGGGATGGGCAGCAGCTGAAAGGCCCTGACACAGCCAACTCCTGCAGCACTTGGGCCATGCAGGCTGGCCCTGGGCCTGAGGCCAGCAGGGGACAAGTGAGCCTTGCTGTGCTGGGGCCTCATTGCCTCCTTGTCCCTGCTCAGCAGCCTGGCAGGGGCCGCCCATGGTGCTGCCCTTGGCATTGCACATGGCCAGAGCCCAGTGGCCCGGGAAGAGCCCTGAGCAATGAGGGAGGGACAGGATCTGCCTTGCCAGGGGCTGGGGCTCAGCCCTTGGCCCATGGCATTCCTGAAACACATCCAGGTGTGCTCAGCATCAGAGACACCTTTCCCTTGCTTGTCCCCACCTGTCATCACTGCCTCCAGTGTTTTCCTTTTACTGGAACCTGGGGACACTTTCTGAGTCATATCCCTCAGTGGGACCCATTACAACTTTATAAACTTTGGAGTTTCAATTTAATTTTGAGTTCTTGAGAAGTTTTCCTTCAGCTCCCTCTCAGGGACTGATGTCCAGGGACTCAGCACTGTTGGGAAATCACAGCTTTACAGAAATGGGGCAACAGAGAGGCGCATTTTTTTAAAGATTTTATTCCATTATCAGTCTCATTGAATGGTGGAAAATAAGAGATGCAAAACTCAATGCCATTCCATCAGAAGCCAATTTATTTCCTGCTTACAATATTTTATAAATGTTTTTCAGCCTATTAGCTTTTGCCACACAATGGTGCTTATACTTCTAACAACAATCACCTTGTATTTTACACCACATGGTCATGCCACAATGGATTTTTCACAGTTCTAATTCTCCAAAATATCTGGTATTTTTGCAAGACCATTGTTTGAAACTTGTTTCTAGTTCAATCTCTCTCTCAGCAATGTCTTCTCTATTCCAGGGCCATTCTAAGTCAGCACACCTTATCTCAGAGTTTGCATCCAGGTGTACAAGACTGTGTGAGCTTTCAGTCAGGATTTGAGAATCCTGTACAAATCCATTTCTCACAAATATCAGTCACAGAATGCTGCAGTCACCTCTGCTCTAAAGACAACAGTAATAAAATACACCCTTGAAAACAGGAATGGATATTTCTAAGAAGGTTTTGTCATATTTCTCCAGAACTGGAGTTGAAAAACTTCCAAATGAATGGCAGCAGAGCAGAGGGAAATCAAGGCAGAACCGTTGTTTTCTAGGAAACCTCCGAAGAATTTGGACAGAATCAAACTCCAAAGTGTCTGATACTGCTCATTGGACCCACTGAGGGCCACGACTGAGAAAGTGTCCCCAGGTTCCAGTGTGAGCAGGAAATTGGAGGCAGAGATGACAGGTGGTGTGGGAAATGCAGCCACAGAGAGCTCTCAGGGCCTTGTGCAAACAGGCTCAGAGATTGAGATGGATCCAAGGTTTGACCTAAGACCTTGGAGAAGGCTTGGGGAATCAGAGCATTAAAAATAAAATAGATCTAAAACAAGAATATAAGTTTGTAGTTCAAGTAGAGATATGTTTTAAGCAAATATAAATATGCATTATATAAGCAAAGCAGTATCTTAAGGAAGATAGTAAATATTTTAAAGCTTAGCAATAGAACCTGTTATAAAGTTAATTAGAAATTTAAGATATATCAGTGTAGGTTGGTGAAGTGTTTTATGATTGGTTGAAAAATGAAGCATTGCAGCAAAGCCATGAGAAGGAAAGAAATTAATGATTGGTGTAAAAGGATGCTGGCAAACTTCACAGAAGTATTGGATTGGATAAAATACTAACATAAGACATGGTAACTAAGAATGAGGCAGCTTCTGATATTATGGCTTTGGATGTAACACCTTTAAAGTCTCACCCTTCTATGAGACTGACACCATGAGGCCATAAACCATCTTTTACAACGTCTCTCAGTTGCCTCATCTCTTGCAATATCAATCTCCCAATACACATTTTTTTGACATCAGACTTGACTAATGAAATCAATAGGGCCTTATGGACACCAGGTATATCCCATTAAAGTCAATATGGATTTAGGGACACCTGGTCTATCCATTAATGTCAGTGGGGATTTTTCTGAAATTTGATCCTTAAATGGGGAAATTTGGGTCAATTTGGGGAAAATCTTAGGCTGAATTTTGGGAATTTCCACTCCAGGATTGTAGTGCAAATGCTCTGGATGTCCTGGATGAATTCCTGGAGGCCAGTCCCGAATCCCTGATCCCATACCTGCTGTCCATGCTAGAGCTGTGCTTCCAGGTAAGCCAAAAATTTCCATTTTCAGCTGAAATCTGGGAATTTTGAGCCCAAAATTGGTGTTTTTAGCACCAAAAATATTGGGACATCAGTTCTGCCCACTGAAGTCAAAGGGGATTGAAGGACACCAGGTCTACCCCTGTGAAGTCAATAGGGATTTAGGGACACCAGGTCTACCCATTGATAGGGCTTGATTGGGAAGAATTACTGTTTAAACTGGGAGCACTGGGAAGGGTTAAGGGGGGACACTGGGGTTACTGGGAGCACTGAAGCAAAAGTGGGACCACTGGGAGGGATTTGTAGAGATAAATGGAGATAAACAGGACTCCAGAGCTAACCCATTGACATGAATAGGAATTAAGGGATAGAGGGTCTAGCCTTTAAAAGCAATAAGGTTTAGGGGCACCAGGTCTACCCAGTCAAAGCAATGAGGATGTTTGAGACACTCCTTTTGTGGGGCCCCAGGGGTTTTTGGTGATACAGGTGTCCAAGGGGTACCCAGGTGTATCCAGGTGATTTCTAGGGGTACTCAGGTGATTTTTGGGCACAGCCAGGTGTACCCCGGTGATTGCTGGGGGGGATCCAGGTGATTTTGCCAGTATCCAGGTGTACCCAGATTATTTTGAGGGATATCCAGGTCATTTTTGGGGCACCCAAGTGCCCTGACTCACCCTGACAGGCCAGGAGAAGATGATGGCCACTGTCCTCCCAGTTGATGTAGACACAGGTGACCCTTGCCCCTTGTAGAGGGGCACCCCAAGATTCAGGGGGTACCCAAAACTGCAGGTGAGGACATCAGGGGTAGGAGGGAACCCTGAGTTACCTCAGGAGAGGATGCAGTGCAGGTACAGCCAGGTGCTTTGGTCCATGGGGTTGGTGAAGATGGTATTCTGCAGCAGCTCCAGCTCTGGGGTGGGCAAAGGAGGCACCCCAAAATCTCTAGGGGGCAGTGGGGAAAACCCCAATATATCAGTGGGGACACCTAGGTATACAGGAGTTCAGGTGTACCCATTGAAGTCAAAGGGGATTTAGGAACATCAGGTCTACCCATCCAACCAAACAGAGCCCACCAGTTCCCACTTTAGGTGAGGGGGGGGCTGGAAAATTTTGGAGATCCTGCAAAATTGTGTGAGGTTTTTGGGGAATCCCTCACCTTCCTTCAGCCTTCCAGGAGGCAGTGCCCTTGCCGTAGTTCCTGGTGGGCATCAGCAGCCACAGGCAGTGTTGCCAGGCCGAGAAGCTGGAGAAGCTGCAGCTCAGCAAGGCCTTGGTGAAGGCCAGCTCGGTGTGGAGGTCCTGCCCGACTGCAAGTGCCTACCAGTGTTCCCAGGTGTGGACTGGGAAGCCACCAGTATAAACCAGTAAGCACTGTGAGTCACTCCCGAGCTCCTGAGACCTGTGGCAGCAGCTCCCAGTATAAACCAGTAAGGCCTCATGCACCCAAACCCATTCCCAGTGTGGTCCTGGGGCTCCCAGGCTTATACTGGGAGGGCACCAGTATAAACCAGTAAGCACTGGGAGCCACCCCTGAGCCCCTGAGCCCATTGCAGCAGCTCCCAGTATACACCAGTAAGCACAACCTGAAGTCACTCCCAGTAGGTCCCAAGTTCCATCCCAGTATAAACCAGTAAGGCCAGCATCCCCAGAAGTTGCTCCCAGTGGAGTGCCAAGCATCCCCAAGCTCCCTCCCAGTATAACCCAGTAAACCCCAGTTTAACCCAGTAAAATCCAGAATATCTCTGTATAACCAGTACAAACCACTACAATCCAGTCACCCCCAGCACCCCATCACAGTACAAACCATTATAACCCAGTATAATGCACAGTCGGCCACTAGGTCCTCCCAGCCAGCAGGGGGCACTCATACAACCCTGCTCCCTTTCGCAGTGGAACCCAGTACAAACCACAAACACCCCAGCACTCCATCCCAGCACAAACCAGTACAAACCAGTACAAGCCACTCACAGTTGCAGGGGTCGGCCACCAGGAGGTGCTCGCACAGTGCCAGGTCCTCCCGGCCAGCAGGGGGCGCTGCAGTGTCCATTGTGACCCGACAGAACCAAGGAAACCCCTGTGACACTGCGGGGCCCCACGGAACCAAGAGTCCATTGTGAGACACCTGGGCCACGTGGAGTCAAGGAACCATTGTGACACTGGGGAAACTCATGGGACCAAGGGTCCACTGTGACATTGTGGGGCCTCATGGAACCTGTGAGCCACTGTGACACTGCACGGCCTTGTGGAACCAAGGAGACCACGGTGACACTGTGGGGCCACCTGGAACCAAGAGTCCATTGTGACACTCTGGAACTACAGAGACCATTGTTGAGAGTATGGAACCTCGAGGAGCCAAAAGTCCATTGTGATAGAACATGGCCTCATGGAACCCAAAAGAGCATTGTGACACTGTGGGAAACCATGGACCCAAATCTCCATTGTGACAGTGCAGAACCAAGGGGCCTTTGTGACACTGCAAGGCCTCAGGGAACCAAGGAGTCCAAAGGACTCAAACATTTCTTGCAGGGTTCTGGCTTGAGGAAGGGGAAGCTCTTGGTGGCACCTTGGCTTTAGCACACACTAATAGAAGGTGTCTGTTTCAATGGGGATATTAAGGAGTTGTAGATTGCTTCAAAACAGAAAAAAAAAATGGAGGGGGGAACACTCCTTTTAGTCTGTGTGCAGCCAGTTCTCCAAGTAAAGCAGGTCCCAGGTGACTGAGGACAGACAGAATGGAGTTGGGGAATGTGGAGCAAGGTTGTCCACACTGGGTCAGACCTCAAGGCACAGCTTCTGTGAGCAGGCCAGACGTTAGGAGAGACCCTGCATCAATATCAATCACAGAATGCTGGAATCACCTCTGCCCTAAGGAGAATAGCAATGAAATACACTCTTCAAAATAGGAATGTGTATTTCTTAGAATCTCTTGGAAATATTTCTCCATAACTGGATTTGAAAATCTTCCTAATGAATGGCACCAGCCCAGAGGGAAATCAAGGCAGAGCCATGGTTTGTCAGGATGAGCTTGATCCCAATCAGCGCCGTGGTGCATTTGGTGCTGAGCCCTTGAACCTCAGGGCCTGAGAGGAGATTGCACAAACCTTTCCAGGAGTCCAAGTCAGAAAAAAAACTCAAAGTGTCTCAAAGCATTAATGGGTCTCACTGAAGTCCATCCCCAACACAGGCTCCTCATGGACTCCTTGGAGGAAAGAACTGGATGCCAGCATCGCCCAAAACCCTCTGAGAGAGTCAGAGAGGAAAGGAAAATCCAAACTACCTTTAAAACCCTGAGTATCTCAATGTATTAATGAGCCCCACTGAGTGTCAATATAAAGCTCTCAAGGGACTAATTAAAGTAGATAATTGGGGCCATGATTGCATAAACTACTAGAAGAGTTGGTGTCAAAAGGGAACCTCCAAGTACTTTAAAAAAACTGAAGTATCTTGAAGCATTAATGAGCCCAACTGAGTGTTGTTACTGACAAAGCCTCTCAAGAGATTAATTAAAGCAGATAATTGGAGGCCATGGTTGCACAAAGCTCTCAAAGACTCCAAGGCAAAAGCAAAACCCAAAGTCCTCTGAAAAACCTGCAGTTCCTGGGAGCATGAAGGAGCCCCCAGGGCCATTCCTGACCAAGGCTCCCCAGGGACTGGTCCCAGCACATCCCTGAGGCCACTGGGATGTGGGGGGATGCTGAGGGCAGGACAAGGGGTGACAGTGGCCTGCCTTGCTGGGGCTGTGCCAGGAGGCCCCAGTGGCTCAGGACAAGGTGTCTCCTCGCAGCCCTTGGTGGCACAGACCCTGCTGTGCCCCAGGGCACCAAGACTTGTCTTCTCTTTGTCCCCACCTGTCATCACTGCCTCCAATTTCCTGCTCTAACTGGAACCTGGGGACACTTTCTCAGTTGTGTCCCTCAGTGGAACCCATTAAAACTTTAGGAAACTTTGGAGTTTGATCGTGACTTGGAGTTCTTGACAGGTTTCTTCAGCTCCCACTCAGGGACTGATGTTCAGGGCCTCAGCACAAATCCCAAGAGGGTCATTAAAGTCCTTGTGCTGTGTCTGTGCTGATGAGCCAGGCTGAGCTCCCTGCACAGAAGGCGATCCTGGCAACCAAGAAGAGCTTCAAAAACATATTTCCCTTGATGAGCAGCTCTTCTCCCAGCCCAGCAGGGCTGGGGCACTGCCTGCAGCCACCCTGGGCACAGCACAGAGGCACGGAGAGCTTCAATCAGTCCGGGCTGGGAAGATGCTCAGAAGTGCCTGGGGCAGAATCACTCCCAGCCCTTGACACAGGAAGCCTCTGGCTGCAGGACAATGCAGCTGGAGCTCCTGCAGTGATCTCCTAAAGCTGGAACATCCCAATGCCTGCAGACTGTGTGAGTACATTCTCTGATGATCTCTTGTGTAGAGCAGCCAGGGGTGCCCAGGGTTGTGGTGCAGAGCAGGGTCCTGCAGCCCAGGGCGCTGTGCTGGGGCAGGGACTCTGCTGCCTGCCAGGGACAGCTCTCAGCCAGCCCTGGGAGCTGCTCCCAGCACTGGGGACAAGGTCTGGGTGGAAGGAGACCGCTGGTAAGGCTTGGAAGGGTTGTCCTTGTGTGATGAGGATAGTGCAGGGCTGCTCTCAACATGACTTTTAACTGCAGAACATTTCCAAGGAGATTAAACAGGGAGCACAGTGAGGCAGGGGCTGCATAAAAGGGAAAGTCCTGCTTTTTTAATCTGCTGCACTGGGTTGCATTGCTGGGAGATTGCACATTGATATTCATCTCTCAGTTTAGGTTGAGAAAAATTTTTATAAATTCTCTTAGACCTCAGCAAACCAGGGAAAGAAATAAATCAGCACAGGACCCCATACAGGCAGCATCAGTTTCGCTTTTCCAGCCTCCTCAGGGTTGTTGTGATTTTGCCATCAGAGCCTGCAGAGGCAGAGCTGACCCTGGGCAGTGCCCTGTGCTGGGAGGGGTGTGCAGGGCAGAGCTGAGCCCCCAGGGCTGGGCTGGGCTCTGGCAGCACTGGCAGGGCCCAGCCCTGGGCACAGGGAAGCAGCTGATGGCAGGGACAGCTCCAGGCAGCAGAGCCCTGGGCACGCAGTGGGGGGAAAGTGCCACCAAGCTGGGCTGGGGTATTTAAAATCTTCTCCAAACTGAACTATTCCATGATTACTTTTCTTACAGATCCCCATGCCAAGACACAGCAAATGTCCAACAGCAGCTCCATCAGCCACTTCCTCCTGCTGCCATTGGCAGACACGCGGCAGCTGCAGCTCCTGCACTTCTGCCTCTTCCTGGCCATCTCCCTGGCTGCCCTCCTGGCCAACGGCCTCATCATCAGCGCCGTAGCCTGCGGCCACCACCTGCACACCCCCATGTTCTTCTTCTTGCTCAACCTGGCCCTCACTGACCTGGGCTCCATCTGCACCACTGTCCCCAAAGCCATGCACAATTCCCTCTGGGACACCAGGACCATTTCCTACTCAGGATGTGCTGCTCAGCTCTTTTTCTTTATGTTCTTCATCTCAGCCGAGTATTTTCTCCTGACCATCATGTGCTACGACCGCTACGTGTCCATCTGCAAACCCCTGCACTACGGGACCCTCCTGGGCAGCAGAGCTTGTGCCCACATGGCAGCAGCTGCCTGGGCCAGTGCCTTTCTCTATTCACTGCTGCACACGGCCAATACATTTTCCCTGCCCCTTTGCCAGGGCAATGCCCTGGGCCAATTCTTTTGTGAAATCCCACACATCCTCAAGCTCTCCTGCTCTCACTCAAACCTTAGGGAACTTGGGCTTCTTGCTCTTAGTGCCTGTTTAGCTTCTGGATGTTTTGTGTTCATAGTTTTCTCCTATGTGCAGATCTTCAGGGCTGTGCTGAGGATCCCCTCTGAGCAGATAGAGCACAAAGCCTTTTCCACCTGCCTCCCTCACCTGGCTGTGGTCTCCCTGTTTGTCAGCACGGGGACATTTGCCTACCTGAAGCCTCCCTCCATCTCCTCCCCATCCCTGGATCTGGCAGTGTCAGTTCTGTACTCAGTGGTGCCTCCAGCCCTGAATCCCCTCATCTACAGCTTGAGGAACCAGGAGCTCAAGAATGGCCTGAGGAAAATAATCATGAATGCTTTTCAGAAGCAAGAAACTCATTTTCCTGTATAGCTCTTAAGATGTTACTCATTAATGCCCACACTGTGTCCTGTGTTTTTTGTGCTGGCACAGGTATTCTATTTTTGAGAATTTGTTCACAGGAAAATCTTTGTGCCATTTTTAATTTGGTATTTGCATTTCTATTGTGAGCCATAGACTGTATAATGCAGGTGTTGTGCTACATATGTTTTTACACAAAATAAAGAACTCTGTATTGCTGTGTTCCCCTGACATTTTTCCTCCTGACTTCTCTGGAGCTGCAGGGTCGGTGCCTCTGGGCAGAGCTGGAGAGAAAAGTAAACCCCAGTGCTCCTCACTGCCAGGCAGCCCCAGGGCTTCTGCTCCATAACCTCCCCTTCCTTCACTCCCACACTCCCCTTCAGAGCCCCTGGGCTGGTTTAAGGCCTCAGGGCTCTCTCAGCTCAGTCCCTGTCCTGTTGTATGACTGTCCAGGGACTGCAGGCAGGGACAGGCCATGGGCACTGCTGGGACAGAGCTGAGCTCTCCAACAGCATTTCCATCATTGTCCTGGTTTAGGGCAAATTTGGGGGAAAACCTCCGGAAGGAGCCTCCAGACAGCAAACCCCACGACTCCTCCCCCCCACCACCAGGTTCGGGAAGAATTTCCTCAGAGAAGACTGGGAAAAAAAACTTATTTATTTAACAAGGAAAACACTCCCCAGCACAGGAAAAAAACAACATCAGCTGACAAAAGAATTCTTTCACCGTTCTGAAGGGATGACAAACTCAGTCTCTCCGGCGAGTGGTCGCCCAGTTATCAGTCTCTGGCGTTGGGGAATGACTGCTGCAGGTGACAGAATGCAGACTCCCGGTGTTTCTTGGTGTTTCCCAGGTCCCCGTCCAGAACAGGTTCAGATGGTATCCAGGAGAGGGAGGGGACGGGGTGGAAGAGAAAACAGTCCAGGGAAAAAGTTGGACTGCCTAGCTGAACTAACTAATAAGCAAAAGCAAAGGCAAAGCGAAGGAAAGAAAGAGAGGCAGAAGCGAGCAAGCAGGCAAGCAAGCAGGCAAGCAAGCAAACAGAGCTAAAATCTCACCTAAACATAGACCATGGGGGAGGTGAGCCGGCTGATAACAAGACGAAACAAAGCTTCACTTTCAGAGTCAGTCCTGAAAGCACAGGACATAATACCAAACATAATCAGAACACACGATTGGAGATACAAACACCATAACATCACCCTAGGACAATCATGCAGGGGCATCTCCCCAGTGCAGGGCCTGAAAGCTTCAATCTCCTTCCCAGTTTGCTCTCAAGGATGTTCCCAACACAGCGCCCTGGAGAGGAGAACAGCAGTGACCAGCACAAGTGTGGCAGTGTTCAGGGTGGCGCTGTCCCAGCAGTGCCCTGGCAAAGCCAGTGCAGCTCCCAGCAGTGGCCTCTCACCCCAGGGCACAGAGGTTGTTCTTCCCTCCCTGGAGAGACATCAAGTGACCGGGTCAGGAGTCTGTGTTTGCAGTGCAGGGACATTCCACAGCCCTGAACATCCTGTGTGTGTGTGAGGGGACATAAACCCAGTGACACAAACACCTGCAGCTGTTCCTGGAGTTTCCAGAGAGTAACATCCCCTGGGAACTCCTGGATGCAGGGCTGGGATGAGCTCCTGTGCCCAGAGCTCCCTGTGTCCATCCCTCTGACCGTGGGGCACCTCGGTCAGGGGCAGGGGCAGGGGGACACCCATAGGGCTGAGGTCCCTGCCAGGCTCTGGCAGTGGCAGCAGAGTCCAGGGAGCCCCTGCCCGTGCTGCAATGAACTGTGTGTGTGCGCGCCAGGGAACGACTCTTGTCCCTGGACACCCCTGGGGCTGTGAGCAGGGCATGAGCCCAGCTCAGGGCTGGGCACCTGACAGAGCCCTGACATTGCTGGGTGTGCCCCTAAGAGCAGAGTTGGGCAAGGTGACTGTGGTTAAACCCCTCTGGGGATCAAGTGAACGCCAAGTGTCTCTGTCACTGTCCCTCCTTACTCAGAAAAGAGGAGAAAATATGGTGAAAAAATTGTGGGTCACCTTAAAAATAGATTAATGTTAGGAGGACTAAAAAACAAAGATCAAATGCAGAAGCAAGGAAGATCAAGGGGATACAAGAATTCAACACAAGAATTCAGCACATATAGTGGTTGCTTTGGAAGACAAATGTATTAATACAGAAAATCCAGACACCCTCTTGTCCCCCTCATTTCCCTGCTGATCAGGACATCCCATGGAATGGAAGATCCCTTGGGTCAATCCAGCCCAGCTGTCCCATCCCATCCCATCCCATCCCATCCCATCCCATCCCATCCCATCCCATGTCCCCAGGAACACTTACCCCCAGGACATTGGCTGGGGGATTGCAGAGATGCCTCATGTGGGGCCAGCCCTGCTCAGGAGCAGCCAAAGCCTCGGGCTGGGACCAAACCCACTCCAGCCACGAGAGCCAAGCACAGCAGGACAGGGGCTGCTCTGGGCAAAGGGAACTCCATCCCAGCCACACCCAGACCAAGGGGGCTCAGGGGGCTCTTCCCACCTCTGTTATTCCATCATTCAATGAATCTTTTCCTTGGAGAGATCTTTGAAGGCAGAATTGGCAGAGAGGCAGCAGCAGAACTATAAAATGCACCAGTACAAACACAGCAGCTCCAGTGAGGAATGAACCCTCCCAGGGCAGTGCTGTGGCAGGAGAAGCAGCCAGGAGAAGGAGGATGAGCTCAGTGCATGTGTGTGTGTCCCAAGGCACAGAGGGTGAGGGTGGGCAGAGATCAGGGCAGGGCTGGCAATGGCAGGGCAGAGCCAGGGGCAGCCAGATGGGAGTGTGCAGCCTGCAGGGACACAGCAGCAGCTGTGGGACAGTGCAGGACAAGCTGTGCTGGACATGGCCAAGGGCCCTGGCAGGGCTGGCAGTGCCCAGGAGAAGCCAAGTCTTGGTGCCTTGGGGTACAGCAGGGTCTGTGCCACCAAGGGCTATGAGGAGACACCTTGTCCTGAGCCACTGGGGCCTCCTGGCACAGCCCCAGCAAGGCTGGCCACTGGCACCCCTTGTCCTGCCCTCAGCATCCCCCCACATCCCAGTGGCCTCAGGGATCTGCTGGGACCAGTCCCTGGGGAGCCTTGGTCAGGAATGGCCCTGGAGGCTCCTTCATGCTCCCAGGGACTGCAGGTTTTTCAGAGGACTTTGGGTTTTGCTTTTGCCTTGGAGTCTCTGAGAGCTTTGTGCAATCAGGGCTTCCAATTTTCTCCTCCAAGAGTCCAGGAGGAGCCTGTGATGATGATGGACCTCAGTGGGTCTGACACTGAAACTGCATGAAAAACAGGAACTCCCCAACAACATCTTCTCAGTGTTACAGAATTTAGGCATTACTTTATTCTGGCCAGGATGTTTTTGTGCCCAGCATGTGCAATAGAAATCATTCCATCCACACATGCCTGGCTTGGGCAGTGAAAATCACTCCGTCATACATGGTTCTTTACAAGGGTTTTCACATATTTATACAGACAAAACCCAAAGAAATTCATATTCATTGATCTTAAATTACACAATTCTTAGTATTCAATCTCCTGTTGCTTATTTGATCCCTTTGCCCTTGGAGTGAATTATGCCCTCATTTCATTCTCATACCAATCTTTTCCCAGACCAGGTGTCTCCAACCACACTGGGGGTGATGTTCATTAATGTTCATTTACCTCCTCTGTATCTTCTGGCTACTCCCAATCTGTAGATGTTAAACTCATCAGGCCTCACCCAACCTTGGTGAACCGAGTCTTTTGAAGAGAATCTTCAATTCCTCTCCTCCTGGGCAAATGCGAACAAAATCCTGACTGAAGTTCCATTAAAAAATTTAAATTTGTATCATTTGCAGCAACTCCATTATGTTCCTTACTGTCCCAATTCTGTCCTTGGTTCCATGAGGGCACACAGTGTCACAACAGCCCCTTCATTCCATGAAGCCCTGCAGTGTCACAAAGGTCTCTATAATTCCATGAGGCCCCACAGTGTCACAAGGTCCCCTCGGTTCCATGTGTCCTGTACTGTTACATGAATCCTGAGCTCCGTGGGGTCCTGTAGTGTCACAATGGTCTCCTCAGTTCCATGGTGACACAGTTGCCCAAATGTCTATGGTACCACAACTGCCCCTTTGTCCCACGAGGCCCCACAGTGTCACAATGGCCCCTTGTTTCCATGACACCGTGTAGTGTCACAATGATCTCCATGATTCCATACAGTCCTGCAGTGTCACAATAAAACTTTTGTCACTGAGACTCCACAGTGTCACCATGGCCCCTTGGTTCCATGGAGCCCCACGGTGTCACTGTGGTCCCCTTGGCTCCACAAGACCCTTTGGTTCTAGCAGGTCTTGATGTTTCAAAATGCTCTCCATGATTTCATGAGCACCCTGTGTCACAACAGACTCTTGGTTCTGTGAAGTTCTTCAGTGTCACAAAGGCCCCTTGGTTCCATGAGGTTTGGTAGAGTCACAATTCACTCCTTGGTTCCATGAGGCCCTGCTGTGTCACAATGCCCATGGTTCAATCAGTTTCCACAGTGTCATCACGATCTCCTTGGATCCACAGGATCTCAATGGTCTCCTTGGTACCTTCCTGCCCCAATGTCACAATGGATTTTTGGTACCATGAGGTTCCACAGTGTCACAAGGGTCTCTTTGGTTCCATTAGGATACAAGAGCTTTGCATAAATGCTGAGCAACACCAGCTTAACACACCTGGGAACATCTGTCTGCATTCAAAAGAGGGATTGAAGGTGAGAATGGCACCAGCAGCTTCCATTTGCAACAGAGATCCAGGGAAAGGACAAGGACGGAGAATTCAGCTGAAAGAGGATTCACAGAATCACAGAATCCCTAGGTCTGAAGAGACCTTCAAGATCATCTAGTCCATCTCATGCCCTAACACCTCAACTAGACCATGGCACTGAGTGCCATATCCAGGCGTTTTTAAACACATCCAGGGATGGTGTCTCCACCAACTCCCCAGGTAGATCATTCCACTACTTTATCACCCTTTCTGTAAAAAGCTTTTTCCTAATATCCAACCTACATTTCCCCTGATGCAGTTTAAGACTGTGTCCTCTCATTCTGCCGGTTGCTGCCTTGAGAAGGAGACCAACCCCAACCTGACTACAACCACCATTCAGGGAGTTGTAGAGTGATGAGGTCTCCCCTGTGCCTCCTCTTCTCCAGGATAAACATCCTCAGCTCCCTCAGCCACTCCTCACAGCACTTGTGCTCCACACCCCTCACCAGCCTTCTTGCCCTGCTCTGGACAGGATCCAGCCCCTCCATGTCCTTCCTAAATTGGGGACCCAGAACTGGACACAGCACTCGAGGTGCTGCCCAACCAGTGCTGAGCACAGGGGAAGAATCACTGTCCTGCTCCTGCTGGCCACACCATTCCTGATCCAGGCCAGCTGCCATTGGCCTTCTTGGCCACCTGGGCACACTGCTGGCTCATGTCCAGCCTGCTGTCCATCAGTGTCCCCACAGACCAGCCACTCTGTCCCCAGCCTGTAGCACTGCAGGGGTTGTTCTGGCCAAAGCAAAGGATCTGGCACTTGGTCTTGTTAAGCCTCACCTTGTTGAATTTGGGCCCTGGATCCAGCCTGTCCAGGTCCCTCTGCAGAGCTCTCCAACCCTCCAGCACATCCACACTCACACCCAGCTTGGTGCCATCTGCACATTTGCTGATGCTGCACTCAATGCCCTCATCCAGATCATCAGTGCAGATATTGAAATCCACGCTGGCTGGCTCTGATCCCTCAGTCATCCTGTAGGTGCCCTGTGATGGCACTCAAGGTGATCTATTCCATCACCTCACCAGGCACCCAGGTCAGGCTGACAGGCCTGCAGTTCCCCACATCCTCCTTTCAGCCCTTCTTGGGGATGGGCTCCCATTGGCACCTCCAGTCCTCTGGCACCTCCCTGCTGAGCCAGCACTGATGAGAAATGATGGAGAGCAGCTTGGGGAGCTCATCCAGCAGCTCCCTCATCCCCCTAGGATGGATCCCATCTGTTCCCAGAGACACCTGTGAGCATCTGAGTGGCTCAGCATGTCCCCAGCTGCTTCCTCCAGGATTACAGGGGTCTGTTCTGCTCCCTGTCCCCATCTACCAGCTCAGGAGAACTCTTGTCCTGAGGACAATTTGTCCTATTGTTAAAAACTCAGGCAATGAATGGGTTAAGTAGCTCAGCCGTTTTCTCATCTTCAGTTTCTCTATTCCCCACAGCATCCAATAAAGAGCTGAGATTCTCCTTGTCCGCCGGTTTGCTAATAACTTCTTTATAGAAATATTTTCTATTATTTTTCACAGAAGTGGCCAGGTTATGTCCTAATTGAGTTTTCACTTCTCTCATTTTCTTTCTGCATGACCTAACAACATCCTTAAACACTTCCTCAGTTGCCTGCACCTCTGTCCAAAGGTGATGCACTCTCTTTTCTCCCTTAGTGCCTGGAAAATGCTCCATATCCAGCCTGGCCAGTCATTTTCCTCTCTAGCTCACTTCTGGCACACTGGGACAGGCTCCTCCTGCTCATTCATGATTTCTTTCTTGAAGTGTCTCCATCCTTCTTGTAAAGCTTTGTTTTTAAGGACTGTTTCCCTTAAAAAAGTCAGTTATCCCCAAATCTGTATCCTGAATAGGCTGAATTCTGCTCTCTGTAAGGGCAGTGTAGAAATTTTGTTGATGCCCCTTTTTCTTTCACAGAATATTTAAAAACTCAATAATTTCATGGTCACTGTTCCCCAAACAGCCTCTGACCACCACATCTCCCACCAACCCTTCTCTGTTTATGAACAGCAGGAGACAGAGCTTTCCTGGGCGGTGGGAGCGTTACCAAAAATTCAGTAAAATAAAAAAAACTCCCAAACACCAATATAGCATTGAAAAGCAGCATTCTTTATGTGGCTGGATACACAGGGGGACAGCTCCTCCCAAAGCCGTGCATGCTGAGTACAGGAAATTTCTTTTATATTCTGTACTCTGCAAACTTATTCAGTGATTGTCCTGGACTAAGCACACATATGATAATCATTTCCCCAAAATCATTAACATATTTCCCCTCCCCTTTACCTATGGGTTCTTCTGTCCTGGGGGTCTCTCTGGTGGTCCCTGGTGGTCGTGGACCCCAATGTTCCAGTTCAGCCTGGCTGAGCTGGCAGGACACTGAGGCTGGGGAACTTCCAGTTCCCCTTCTCACACAACGGGCATTGTGCAGTTTCCAGAGGCCAGTGGTTTTGGAGAATGGGAATTGTGTTAGCTCAGCTGGGGTAGGCAGTTTATCACCTGGTAACATGAGGTCACAGAGTGGACTATGACATCACAGGGTTGGTTCTGTGAGGTCATTGAACATCACAGGCTGCCCCTGTGATATTATAATGCTGACTGTGACATCACAGGACAGAGGTGTGACATCACAGAGCAGGCTATGACATCACAGGAGGGGCTGTGTGACATCCCAGCAGGGCTGTGTGAGGTCACTGGGTTGGTCACTCTGCCCCAGCCCCCCCTCACAGTTTCCCCAGACAAGTCCAATGCTGTTCATGCCCAGCAGGGTCCCCTGTCCCCCGGGATCCCCCTGCTCCACCTGGAGCCACAGCCTCCCCCAAGGATGTTCCACAAATCAACCCCAGAGCCTGACACGGGGACAAGGGGCCAGGGCTGTGTGACCAGGACATCAAGGCCGTGGATTATCCAGGTCACTGGGGCCTGGTTTGGGTTGCCCAGGGCAGGAAAGATGTCTGGCAGCTGGAGCAGGGTGAGGGAAGGGCCTCCAAGGTGGGGCTGGAGCCCTTTGGCTGTGAGGAGAGGCTGAGGGAGCTGGGCTTGTCCAGCCTGCAGCAGGGAAGGCTGAGGGGCTCCTCATGCCAGCAAGGACAGGAGTTTAAATGAGTCAGGTTGGTTTCAGTATTTCCACAGCACAAAACACAGCATGAATTCCCTTGCTCCATCAACCTTGAAACTTTTGCATGTAGAAGATTTTTTTCAAGCTTTTTTAACCCCACTCCAAGCAGAGCATCCTGATACAACACCTTGATTGTTTTTATATCTATCACAGCATCATCTGTGCCTAAAATCAACTTTGTAGAGAAATCCCCTATGGATGATGGACCTGTCAGATTCTGCTGGGATGTCTCTCATTGTTGAGGGAAAAGTTTCAATGTTTATTAAATTTTATGATGTTTCCATTTTTATGTTAGCAATGAAGAGAAACCTTTCCCAGCCTCTCAAGTCCTACCAGTTCCTGACCCCCAAAGCACAGAAACCTGATGAGGCAGTGGGGATCAGGAAAGGCCATGGCCAGGGATTTGGGGTGGTTGTGAGCCCAGGGCAGGAGCCAGCCCTTGGCCTTGGTGAACCTCATCCAATTGTCCTGGGCCCATGGCTCCAGCCTGTCCAGATCCCTCTGCAGAGCTTCCTGCCCTGCAGCACAGCCACACTCCCACCCAGCTTGGCCTCACCTGGACACTGACTCAGGGTGCCCTCCATGGCCTCGTCCAGATCTGCAAGAAAGAGATTTCACTGCCCTGGCCCCAATCCTGAGCCCTGGGGACACCCCTGGATGTGGCTCCACTCCCCAGAACTCCTTGGGCTGGAATTCTGTTTTTTATGGAGCTGTGCCTGCCTTTGGTTTTGTTTGCTGACAATAAATGAACATCCCTCTGTGTCTGGGGCAGCTCCTTCTCCAAGGAAAGCAGGTGGGAGTTGGTGCCAAGGAGCTGAAAGCTGCAGGCACAGCCTGGACGGGAGGAAGCTCAGATTTGCACAAGGCTGCTCTGAGTGCCAGGGGTTGGATGAGGGAATTGATGGGGTGAGGGTAGGGACAAAGTCTGATTGATTGTCAGCCATAAAGGGTCTTGATTTTCATATCTATTCAGACTGCATTAGGAGGTTCTCAGGATCAATATCAACTGGAGATTACTGATATTAATCTATAAAAAGGAAAACAAAACTAAATGTGACAAAAATAGACCCTGAATTAAACAAAACATGGTATATTCTCTTTGAATACATTTCTGAAATCTGTATAGTTAACCACAGAAGAATTAAAGACTTAAAATGAAATTATTCCCAGGGGCTTGCTTTGTTAGGGTGTTTTGAAATATCAAGGAGCCTTTGTCACTGAATTCCTGAACTTAAGAGCTGAAGATTGAGTAAGTCTCTGGAGAACTAAAAGTCATTAGAGAACCTCCAAGTTGCTGAGGATCCATCCTCAGCAGAGCAGGAATGAACAGATTCCAGGGGTTTCCAGGCTGCTCAAGAGCTGTGAGCTCACGTGCAGGCACAGGGGCTCCATGGGGACATCTGAGGGGTCTCTGGGCTCCTGAAGATCTGTTTGGTCACACTCAGTCACAGGGGCTCCATGGGGACATCCCAGGGCTCCTTAATCTTCCTAAGGCTCATGAGGTGACAGTCACAGGGCTCCACAGTGACAACAGAGGTGTCTCTGCCCTGCCAAGGAGCCAATTTGTCACAGGCAGTGTCAGGAGTGCAGTGGGGACATCCCTGTGCTCCTAAAGAACAGTGAGGGCACAGACACTCACAGGGGATCCAGGGTGATACCCCAGGAGTGCCCAGGCTGCCAAAGAGCCGGGATGTCACAGACACTCACAGGGGTTCCAGGGTGATACCCCAGGAGTGCCCAGGCTGCCAAAGAGCTGGGATGTCACAGACACTCACAGGGGCTCCTGTCATGGGCACAGTGGGAGCTTCACACAAAGTTCATTAGAGAAGCTCCTGTTGGGTGCAGAAAGGACCCCCAACACCCCAATTACACCCCCAAGCTCCCCCAAACCAGGACCCCCAGGCTTTCTAAACTCCTTCTGTGAGAGGAGCCTGGGAGTGCCTGGATCCAATCCCAGCCCCAGACTTTGTCAAGGATTTATGTGTAAAGGATTATACAGGTGGAATTGAATCTTTGTACAACTTTGTCCCTCAACATTAAGAATGGAAAACCAGAAGTATTTATATACATAGAAATATGATTGATTATGATCATGATTAGACATAAAGATCTTAATCAGAATTATTTACTACAAAGTACAGGAGCTGTAACATCTATTTTAATGTAGTGCTCTAGAAATTGTAGCACTTGTAGCAATTGTATCAAAGCAGAACTAAGTAGAGATGGGTGTCACTCCCCCAGACCAACGACCCTGGGCTCAGGGTCCTTTAGCTCAGCCTCAAGCAGTGACCCTGAGGGGTGTCTCCACTGCAGGGAGGAATCTCTGCACCCACCCAAGAAGGGAAATGTCAGGAGATGCTGCCTCTAAAATTTGGGATGGGGCTTTTCTAGTCTGAAGTGCTGCCCTGTCAGTCAGATGTGCCCAGGCTGTGCCAGCTCAGCAGTTCTGCACAAGTTCTCAGTGGTGTCACTTGGTTGTTCCTTTCTCTGGGGATTTTACCAGTTCTGCCACAGCTCCAGCTCCCTCTCAGGATGTTGAACTTTGGGATGGAGGAGACAGGCTGGTTTCAGCATTATTCACCCCAAAAGCAGCGTGACTCTCCCTCTTCATTTCCCCCTGGGGCTTTGCAAAAAGGGCCTTGCTGGAGTTGTTTGAGCCCATTCCAGGCAGAGCCTCCTGCTCCAGCAGGAATTGCCTTTCCTGTGCCATGGCCAGCCCAGGTCCCGCTGCAGGAAAAGCCCCAGGCCAGCCCCAGCACAGGGAAGGGCTCGGGCACAAGAGCAGAGAGCCGTGGTGGGAGCTGTGCCAGGCAGAGCCTGAGGCACCAAAGGCACCTTGGCAGCAGCAGCTCCCTGCAGGCCATGGCCAGAAGCCTCCCTGGGCAAGCCGGCCTGGTGGCCACCACTGCAGAGCTGCTGGCTCAGGGGGGATTTCTGGCTGGGCTCTGTATTCCTTGCATGTCAGCACATAACAGCCCCATTGTGCCGGTAAAGAAGCCTGATGGCAGTTACCGACCAGTTCAGGATCTCAGGGCAGTCAATCAAAGCACCATTACTCGTTTTTCAGTGGTGGCCAATCCATGGACTTTACTAAGCCAATTGGCCCCTCATTATACTTGGTATAGTGCAGTGGATTTAAAAGATGCTTTTTGGACTTGCCCTCTGGATGAGAGTAGCCGGGACTATTTTGCCTTTGAGTGGGAGGGCCCAGACACAGGCAGAAGAGAACAGCTTAGGTGGACGGTAATACCCCAAGGTTTCACTGAGTCACCAAACCTTTTTGGGGAGCATTAGAAGATTTCTTGAAGTCCTTTGAGTTACCTAGAGGGATTAAGTTGTTACAGTATGTAGATGATTTGTTATTAGCAGGAGAAACTGAAGAAGAATCTAGGAAGGGTACTATAAAGTTTTTAAATTTTCTGGGAGAAAATGGGTTAAAAATATCCAGGTCAAAGTTACAATTTGTGGAGTCAGAAGTACGTTATTTAGGTCACTGGATCAGTAAGGGAAGGAAAAAACTAGAACCCCTGAAAGGGTTTCAGGAATATTGAATATGGGATCCCTGAAGTCTAAAAGAGAATTAAGAGAGTTTTGGGGTCTTCTGGGTTATTGTAGGCAGTGGATAGAGGGATTTAGTGGGAAAGTAAAATTCCTATATGAAAAATTGACTACAAATCACTTAAAACGGACTGAAAAGGATCAGGAAAATTTTGAGCAAGTTAAAGAGGCCCTGCTGCAAGCTCCTGTCTTAAGCCTTCCTGATTTAGACAGGCCATTTCAATTATTTGTTAATACAACCTATCAAACAGCTTATGGAGTATTGACTCAGGATTGGGCAGGAAGCCAAAAGCCAGTGGGATATTATTCCAAATTGCTTGATCCAGTTAGCAAGGGCTGGCCAACATGTTTACAAGCTCTGGTAGCAACAGCATTGTTAGTAGAAAAGGCCTGAAAAATAACTTTTGGAGCACCACTGGAAGTATACACTCCCCATATAATTAAAGGAATTCTTGCTCAAAAGGCTGTAAAATAGTTAACAGATAGTCGAATATTAAAATATGAGGCTATCTTGATAACCTCTCCAGAATTAGAATTGAGAGTGGTAAACGTACAAAGCCCAGCCCAGTTTCTGTATGGGGACCCAGGGGAAAAATTAATACAAGACTGCATAGAGGTCACAGAATTACAAAAAAAATACGTCCAGATTTAAGGGAACAGGGGAAAAATTATTTATTGATGGATCATCTCGAGTGGTAAACGGGAAAAGAAAATCTGGATATGCCATAATTAGTGGAGAACAATTAGAAGTAAAAGAATCTGGTCCCCTTAGCTCGTCCTGGTCAGCACAAGCCTGTGAACTTTATGCATTACTCCGTGCATTGTTGTTATTAAAGGATCAAGAGGGAACCATATACACGGATTTGAAGTATGCTTATGGGATTGTGCATACCTCTGGACAGATCTGGAAAGAAAGGGGGTTTATAAACACCCAAAGAAAAGGATTAATACACCAAGGATTAGTAAGTAAAATACTTGAAGCCATAAAAGGTCCAAAAAAGATAGCAGTTCTACATGCAAAAGGGCACCAGAGGGGAGAGATATTAAAATAAGAGGAAACAATTTGGCTGATGATGAAGCAAAAAAGGCTGCCTTAAGGGAAACCACCAGTGTAATTATGACTTTTAAAGAGAGAGAAATACAAACTGAAACACCATACTTTTCTTTAACAGAGGTAGAAGCTATAAAGAAACTAGGGGCAACCATGAATGCAGGAGAATGGATTCTACCAGATGGTAGAAAAGTAGTCCCAAAACCTATAGCCCGACAGATCCTGGACAACCTACATTGAAGAACTTACTGGGGCACAAGGGCACTTTGTGACTACTTTTTAAAATTTTATGGGTGTATAGGCATATTTGAAATTGGGAAACAAATTACTCAAGGATGTCTCACATGTCAGAAGATGAACAAAAAGATGTTGAGGAGTCCTCCCTCTGGAGGCCCTCAGACAGCCTATCAGCCATTCAAAAAGATCCAAGTTGATTTCACTGAATTACCTAAAATAGGCAGGTGGAAATATCTGCTGCTTATAGTAGATCAGTTGACTCAGTGGGTAGAAGCATTTCCTGTGGCTCGGGCCACAGCTCAAATGGTAGCCAAAATTCTGATGGAGAATATTATTCCAAGATTTGGATTAGTTCAAGTTATTGATTCAGATCAGGACACTCATTTTACCTTGAGAATAATTAACAATTTAAACCAAGCATTAGGAATTACCTGGGAATATCATACCCCATGGCATCCCAAAAGCTTGGGACAAGTTGAAAGGATGAACCAAACTATTAAACAACAACTAACTAAATTAATGATAGAAACTAAATTACCATGGACTAGATGCCTTCCCTTAGCCCTGTTAAATATAAAAACTAAGCCCCACTCTGAAACTGGGATCTCACCATATGAGATGTTATATGGATTGCCTTACCCCCAAGGCATGACAATGGATCCCTCACTAGTTGGGGACAAAACCATTCAGGGGTATCTTACAACCATCACAAACAATTTAAGGGAATTAAGAGAGAAAGGCATTTTAGCTCAAACCACTCCTCTCGATTTTCCAGTACATTCTATGTGACCAGGACAGTATGTGTTGACAAAATGCTGGAGAGGAGGAAGTTTAGAACCTCGATGGGAGGGACCATTTCTGGTTCTTTTAACCACAGAAGCAGCAGTCCAAACGGCAGAAAAAGCCTGGACTCATGCTTCACGAGTAAAAAAACAGATACAAAATAAAGATTGGAAAATTATTTCAGCACTAGGAGATCTAAAAATCAGATTAAAAATGGGAATTTAAATGTTGATTAAATTTCCATCCAGATTCAAAAACATAGAGAAATTGAAATAAATTCATGATTAGGTGGAAAGGAGTGCTTGGTGCCAAAAAGCTACAGTCTATAAGAAATTGACATAAAATCATTGTACCTTGGGACAAAAGGGGGAGATATAATATATAACGGGAAAGATATTATTGTATGGTGTTACTGCTTGAAATATCTATTGAATTGTTTTGGGAAGTACATGGTTGTCATTTAGACATCCTGCATTGGCTGCCAACTGCAACCTCATTGAGTTTGGAGGGTGAACAGCGCCCATGGGAAAGAATCAGACGCCTCCTTGATCAGTGGGAAAAGCCCAGATGGATTGAAAAGCTTCTCAGGAGCTTCTGACTGCCAGCATTAACTGATTTATTTGAGGAGCTGCAACTCCAGAAAAAGAGACTGGTAACACCTATTATTGAGGAGGCCCAACAACAATTAACACATTGGGAATGTAATAATCATGGCTTAGAATGCTGCCCTTGCATTTGTATTGTTTGCACTTATTGTTTTAATTCGTGGTGGAGAGTAACTAGGGCAAAAAAAAAAAAGAGAGACAATTGCTCTGTTTCAGTTTTTTAGGCTGTATACATGATCAGATAACAACAGGAAAAATTTTTAGTGACTTCTATGGAAAACCATTGGGACATGAAAATGGGTTCTTTTATGCAGCAATGCAACTAACAGAAAACCAAGACCAACTACTCCTCGCCATATTAACTTTTGTACAGGCTAAAGAACAAACAATCCATAATATTATAGACCAGTGTATTATAACCAACAATTGCTGTGGAGAGGAAGTCTATGTGCTACGTAGTAAATATGTCTCACCAGCAAACTGGCATTGTGAGTATATCTATTGGTGGAAGAGAAGGTTTAGAAGACCAGTAGGAAGAACTATTTAACTGAAGCAGTGTGAAAATAAATTTTGTTATAGTTGGCATATCTCTGGAGCTTTAGCAATCTAGGGAGAGAGATAATGCAGTGCTGTAGAACTACAAGTACTTTGTGCCATCTCTGGGACAGAAAAAGTTGAAATGGCTCATACAAACTTTGTGAGGCCAAGGGTAACAAAAAGAAACAAATCCCAGGATAAGAACTTTGCTACCAAGAAGATTGACATCTCGGCCCTTGGTTGCAACCCAAGGGGCCTTGAGACAGGTAGAAAGTTAAAATTCCTGAGGATTCTTTTCATGGTGCTTACAATAATACCCTTGGCAACTGGTTCAAACCATAAGACAGCATGGAGCAAAAAAGAACAGACCATGCAGGAACAAATTACAAGACAAGCAACCCAAGAGCCAGCAGTAAAGAAACAAATTATTCCTGATCCCTGTGGGTCAAGGATAAGATGGAATCAGTTTTTGAGGCACAGCCACATGTTACTGCTGCCTGTTATGATCGTAGCAGCTTCTTAGAAATTTTTGTGAAAAGTACAAAATTGTATTGGGTAAAAAGGAATTTGGGATTCAGTGGGCGAGCTCCTTATCCTAACAATGATCAACTTTGTCCTAGATATGAAAATTTTTTGTGTTTGAAAAAGATAAGAATAGAAAAGAGCCAAAGGAAAAAAATTAATTGGAAAACAAAAAGAAACAATGAAGGATAAGAAAACGATCAGAGGGAAAGACTTAAAGGAGCTTGATGAGCTGCATAAGCAATTAAAACAGCACTATAGCAACTGGGATTTGCCAGCTTCAAATAAAAATCTGTTTGTAGATCTGATGCAAGAAATTGCCACAGAATTGGGATTATCTAAATGTTTTGTTTGTGGAGGACTTAGAATGGCTGAAAGATGGCCATGGAGAGGTGAGGGTTTAGCTCCAGAACAATTTTTAAAATGGAATCATACTCAAATTTCTAAGACATTAAAGCAGCCTGAGGGTTGGGTCCTGAGTCATCAAGTCATTGGAACAGTTTGTATAACTCGGGAAGGGAGAAAATACACTGAAGTGGTGGGATATACTCCTTGCCTATCTACTTTAGTAGTAAATTCAGACAATAACACAAAGACCTGGCAACCCAAGGGTCCTACTGGATATTGGGGAATAGCAAAAGAAATAAATTGCAAGTGGAATAACCAAACTGATTTGTGCTGGCATAACAGTCCTGGAGGTAACCCCTACCAATCCATAAAAGACTTAAAATCTTATTGGGAACAACCAGAAAACACAGAAAACAGATGGAAAGCCCCTGATGGAATATATTGGATTTGTGGGCAATGAGCATACAGTGAACTATCCCAAAAGTGGGAGGGAACTTGTACCTTAGAAATTATACGACCCTCCTTCTTTGTCAGACCAAGGTCTAAGGGCAATATACCAGGAACACCACTTTATGAAACCTTAGAAAGAAAGAAAGAAAAGAGAACTAAACCTCGACTTTCCAATGGCAGCAGGAAACCAAAAATGGAAAGATGAAGAATGGCCTGCAGAAAGAATTATAGCACATTATGAACCTGCTGCTTGGGCTCAGGATGGGTCTTGGGGATATAGAACTCCAATTTACCAGTTAAATTGGTTGATAAGGCTCCAGGCAGGGGTGGAAGTCATCTCAAACCATAGGGCAGATGATTTAAAGTTGTTGGCCAAACAGCATTCACAAATGAGAGCATTTATACATCAAAAGAGAATTGCCCTAGATTATCTGCTGGCAGAAGAAGGAGGAGTTGGTGGGAGGTTTAATGAATCTGAGTGCTGTGTGCAAATAGATGATCACGGGGAAGCCATCACAAAACTTGCTGATGAAATGAAAAGAGTGGCACATGTACCAGTCCAAAACCGGAATTCTATCCTGAAAGCTGATTGGTGGGATAAACTCTTTGGGGGTGTGTGGTGGAAAAAATTGGGATCCATGCTATTATGTTCTGGTTTAGGACTATTGTTTCTGCCTTGCATGATACCCTGTCTAATTAGACTAATCCACTCAGTAATTCAAGGAATGCAACTTAGAGCCATGCCCATGGATCCAGAATCAACAGCAAGAAGAAAACTGAATTTTTTGATGGTACTGAAAACACAATCCACTTGCACTCGAGGGAGAGAGATCGAGAAAATGGTGACTTAATGCAAAGACAATACACTGGTACGAGAAATGTTAATAAAATTTGAGAAGGAGTGTGAAGAGCTGAATGCAGCATGAGAAATATGAGAAAAATTGGAGGCTAGTAAGAAGGAACATAGACAATACCAAGCAACAACTTTTTAGAGCACGAATCAATATGATCAAAAAGAGAAATGGGGGAATTGTGATAAATGTGATTCGTGCTAATTAAATTGTAACTGTATTAGCAAAATTGTATTTAGATCAATAGAAGACAGTTGTTACAGAGTGAGGGGGGAGATGGGTGACACAGGGCAAAGGACATCTTCCAGATGTTGGGAGTCGAAGGAGGAGGTTGGAAGGGAATAGTAGAAGGACGTAGGTCTGATAGGCAGCATCGAGAAATAAAAGTTTCAACCTTGAAATGGGTCAAATTGGGATGATTCCAGGCATGGAACTTAATTTTATTGTGGGAACTTATGCTTAGTTATATAACCCAAGCTTAGAGTGCCTGTGCTACCTGCAAGGTTACACAGCAGACACTGATGAAGATGATGAGCCTTCATCAGAAATAAGACCCTCAAAAGGATGAGAGACCCCCTAACCATTAGTAGAGCATGTGTCAAACAACAGTGACATAGATTTTTAGGAATAGAAACTGGGAGGAGTTTTCTAGAAACTTCTGTAGCCTACAGTATATAAGTGGGATTGTTAGCCTGGATGCTTTGGTACGAGAGGAAGGGCGAGGCCCTCCCTGTATCCCTGGTCGGTTTTGCTTATGGTTATATGAACCTCAATTATACTAAATCACTTACTCTTAAATTTTACATATCCTGAAATACATGTATTCTATACTTTGATTGCATTAATCTCATATACTTTGATTGTATAAATTTATAAAAATTACTATCAAAAATTTGCTGCTAAATTTAATCTTGTTGTTTGATAAATTGGATAAATAGAATAACATTCATAAACCTTCCTTCCTTCCTTCCTTCCTTCCTTCCTTCCTTCCTTCCTTCCTTCCTTCCTTCCTTCCTTCCTTCCTTCCTTCCTTCCTTCCTTCCTTCCTTCCTTCCTTCCTTCCTTCCTTCCTTCCTTCCTTCCTTCCTTCCTTCCTTCCTTCCTTCCTTCCTTCCTTCCTTCCTTCCTTCCTTCCTTCCTTCCTTCCTTCCTTCCTTCCTTCCTTCCTTCCTTCCTTCCTTCCTTCCTTCCTTCCTTCCTTCCCCCTACCAAATGATCCTCCATCACTGACCAGGATCCCCAAAAAATGCTCCCAGCTGCAAGGCTGGCACAGCTCCAGGAGCCTTTGGACACCTCTCCCAGGGATGCACAGCCTCCCCTTGTTGGGCTGTCTGTGCAGGGCAGGGCCCTGGACTCCATGATCCCACCGGGTCCCTCCCAGCTCAGCCCCTCCCGCAATTCTCACCCTTTGCCTCAGCCTTGGTGTCCTTGAGAGGAGCTGGCAGAGCTGTTGGGGCCGGGCCAGGAGCAGGGCACCCCAACATTCCCCTCTCTGGGACACGGCAGCTGTGGCAGCCCCAGCGTTCCCCTGTCTGTGACACCACAGCCCTGGCAGCCCCAACCTTCCATCCCTGGAGACGCTCCATGGCAGCTTCCAGTCAACGCAAGGCACCGGCCACGGAGCACCCCCAGCCTGGCCTGATGGGGATTCCTCTGCACACAGCTCGGGCAAGGCCCCCCTGGACACCTTCACTGTGCCACACACAAGTGTCACACACAGCTACAGAGCTCTGCCCACAGCTGCCAGGAGGAGCTGATTAAAAAATAAAACAACATTTAAAATTATAAACCACAATAATCAAACCCATCCAAGAAAACAAACAAATCCAACAAGAACAACAAAACCAAAACCCAAAACCACTAGAGGAGGAGAACATGTCCCCCCAATAGACCCGTTCCATCCTTCACTCAGTACACCTGCACGCACACAGGGGCTGAGACTGCAAAAAAAGAGAATTCCTTGAGTACATTTGCAGGAAAAGCAGGTTTAGGACAGGCTCTCAGTTCCGACTGTTCTCAGCAGATTGAAAACGGCCCCTTTGGCACCTGCAGGGCCCTTGCCAATGGCAAGTGCCACACCCTCAGCCCATGGGGGAGAAAAGGGCTCTGAATTGCCCACCCTGGCATGGAAACCCTGTTCCCAGGCTGCTTCACACACAGGATTCTTCTGGATGAATCCAGAAAGCTGAGGGTCTGCTCTGGCTCCTCCATGTCCTAAAGCTGCCTGACAGAAGAAATTGAGGGTGGGCTCCAGCAGCACAATCCCTGCTGGCCCAGGGCACAGTGCCAGGAAGGTCTCTGCGTGCCCAGCCTTTGCTCCAGCCAAGAAAAGCTCCCGGCACAGGCTCACCTTTCCTGCTCAGCCACAACCCCCGAGTGCCCCAGCAGCAGGAAACTGACGGCTCTGGGCGGCACCGATGCTGGCAAACGCCAGACCTGGGCACTGCCAGCGTCAACAATCTGCTGGATCTGCAGTGCTGGCACCCACAAATCACCAGATCTGAGCAGTGCTGGTGCTGGAAACGGGGAATTGCCGAGTTTTGGCTTTCTGTGCATGCAAATTGCTGGACTTGGGATGTGCCAGGGTTGGGTTGGATAATGATTGGACAGGAAAGTCTCACAGATATGTATGTATGTGATAAATGAGATTCGTGCTAACTAAATTGTAACTATATTAGCAAAATTGTACTCATGTCAATAGAAAAAAAGTGCTATAAAGCCATAAAAAAAAGGATATGAGTGAGGCAAAGCAGATGGAATCTCCAGATGTTGGAAGGGAGTAGGAGAAGGACATAGGTCTGATAAGCAGCATCTGGAAATAGTCAAAATGGGACTATTCCAGGCATGGGATTTAATCAGAGTCTTATTATGGAAAACATCTGCTCAGTCACACAGGGCACCTGTGCTACCTGCAGGTCACACCTCGGTCATTGATGAAGACGATGAGCCTTCATTGGGAATAGACCCTCAAAAGGATGAGAGACCCCCTAACCCATTAGTAGAGCATGTCCCATACACATAGTGACGTAGATTTTAGGAACAGAAACTAGGAGGAGTTTTCTAGAAACTTCTGTATTAATATGTATTAGCATATAGTATATAAGTGGGATTTTTGGCTTGATTGTTCAGTACGTGAGGAAGGGCGAGCCCCTCCCCGTAGCCCCAGCTGGTTTTGCTTATGCTTTATAGGAGCCTCAATTATATTAAATTACTAACTGCCAAATTTTGTATATATTCAGATATACGTATCCAATATATTTTGATTGTATTCATTTATATACAATTGTTGCTATTAAAAAATTGCCTCAAAATTTAACCTTGTTGTCTGATAAATTGTATAAATAGAACGACATTCACGACAGAGAGAAGCATTTCCAGAGTGATCTTGGTGCTGAATGTCTCCTTAGGAGCTCTGGGCACAGAGAAGAATGAGCCCCTTGCTGGCTGGCCCTGTTTGGACAACCTGCTCCTCACCCCCATCATAACTGTGTCATGATATCATCAACCTTTGACTGACAAACCAAATTAGAAAATAAAATTAAATTTCTCTTTAAATTAAAAATGTTCTTAAATATTAAAATATAATTATATTTTTCTTATTTATAGTAGTACTATTCTATATTTTTATAACCAAATGTTTATATTTATAATAAAACTCTATACATTATTAGTAACCAAAAAAATTACTGGCTAATGATTCTAAGTAACACAATTCCCTTCATTAATTAAATAAACTCTCCTGGTTATTTATTTCTCCCTCTTTATGATAATTTTTAATATTTGATAATTTGCAATATTTGTAGTCATTTGGTCACCTTTATTATCATCTTTTTCTCCGACAGAGTCCAGGGGGGCACTTCGGGTCCAGGGAGACATTTCTGGGGCACATTCATGGCAATTTTGGGTCTAGGGAACGAATTTAGAAGGAAGTTGAGGACGGGAGGACACTTGGGAGCGTCGAGTGGGCACTAACAGAGAACTTAGAGATGCTGAGGGAAAGTCTGGGCTTCAGATGTTACCTGGCTGTTTCAGGGAGGCCCTTGGCGGTCAAGGAGGGGAATCTGGGGCCATTCGGGCCCCATCTTGGGCCCTGGCCCGGGAATGACCCTGGAGCCTCTCAAAAACTCCCTGGGAATCCCCCCAGAGCACCCAGCCCTCCCTGTGCCCATCCCCGGGCCTTCCTGTTCCTCTCAGTCAGTCCTGTGGCTCTCCCAGTCCATCCCAGTCCCCCTCCCAGTGCCAACTCAGTTCATCCCCTTGTCCCCATAGTCCCTCCCAGACCCTGCCCCTCTTTCTCAGTCAATTTCCAATCTACTCTCAGTCCACTCCAAGTCTTCACAGTCCACTCCCAGACCTCCACCCTCTTTCCCAGTGCACCCCTAGTGCCTCCCAATTCATTTCCAGTTTGTCTCTATGCCACACCAGCCCTCTCCCGTCTCTCCCAGTTCCCCCCAGCTGATCCCAGTGTGTCCCACTCTCTCCCAGTGCCCCCCAGTGTGTCCATCTCACTGGTCCTCGAGCTCCCAGCCCGTCCCTGGCTGCCTGCTCTGCTCTGGGATGGATTTCTACCCTGCTCAGATCCAGCTGAGCTGGTTCCAGGGCCAGCAGGAGCTCTCAGGGCATGTGGTGGCCATCGACCTGGTCCCTAAAGGGGACTGGACCCACGAGCTTCTGTTCCTGCTGGAACTTCCCCCCGGCACGGGCTCACCTCCAGCTGCCAGGGGGAGCATGTCAGCCTGGAGCACCCCCTGAGCCGACACTGGGGCACATCCCGGACCCCACAGTGTGGGGAGTGTGGGGAGGCACTGGGAGGGCTAGGAGGGGGATTGGGGTGTGCTGGGAGTAACTGGGAGGGAGTTTGAGATAGCCTGGTTTAAACTAGGAGTAGGGCTCGGGGATCTAGAAGGGCTTAGAAGGAGTTTGAAGGATGCTGGGGAGGGTGGGAAGGGGGTCTGGGGGTCCTAGTGGGCACTGGGAGGGAGTCTGGGGGTGTTGGGTGTAACTGGGAGGGATTTGAGTGAGCCTGGAGGGGATGGAAAAAGATCAGGGATTGGAAAGCAGGAGTTGGAATGAGGTTGGTTGTGCTGGTAAGAGACTGGGAGGGTCTTGGTGAGTCCAGGTGGGACTGGGAGAGGGTTTGGGGGTCCTGGGGTGGTGGAGGGCAAATAGGAGGAGGTTGTGGGATCCTGAGAGGGACAGAAGGGGCTTTGGTGGGTCCTGGGGAGGCTAGGAAGAGATTGGGAGGAGCTCTCAGGGGGTCCTGAGCGAGCTAGAAGTGATTGGAAGGGTGCTTGGAGGGGGCTTGGGGTGTCTGTGAGAAGTTTTAGGGGATCCTGACTCCTGCGGGACCCCCAAAGATGCCGCCAGCCGCTGCCGTCAGTACCTTACTGTGGGGATTGGGGGTTCTGTGTTGGGCTTCGTCTTCCTGGTGCTGGGGCTCGGCTTCTACCTGTGCAAGAAGGTGACGGGGGGGTCCCGGGGGGTCGTGTGCCCCCTTCCCCGGAGCGTGTGTGTTCCCCCCAGCCCGGAGTCACCCCCTTTTCTCTGCCCTCAGAGCTCCTGAGCCAGCAGTGGCTGCAGCCCCTCCCCGCTACCTCGGGCCCGGCCGGGACCCCCGCTCCGTCCCCACGCTGATTTAGGAGGGGGGTGGTGCGTCCCCCCCAGCCCTGCTTTCACTCTGCCCACGTCCAGCTTCTCCCAGGGATCCAAAGAAAACTTCCCAGTTCACCCCGGACCCGTTTATTGGGGGGAGGGACTTGGAGGGACCCCGCGGGGGGATCGTGACTGGGCGGGGAGGGTGGGGCCCAGGTGGGGAACACTGGGTGCTGCGGGTCTGCCCGGCAACCGGTGAGTCATCACAGCTCCTCTCGCTGATTGGCTGAATCTTCTCCATCGCATTCTCTGATTGGCTGAGGACAGGCCCGGGAGTTGAGAGAAGGAACAGGAGAGATCCCGCCCCGAGCACCTGCACGGGAACAACAGACCCAGCCTGTGCACAGCGAGGGAATTTAGTACCAACCAAATCACAGCAGCACAAGGAGAAGGGAGAGAAATCTTTGCATACCTTTCCCCCCAACCCAACAGGGATCACCAGGACCACGGATCACCAGAGCTCTGCCTAACGGGGGTCACTGAGGATCATCGAAAGCTGATCCTCCCATGGGAGATGGAGCTGGAGCAGAGCACGAAGCTCTTCCCGCACTCCAGCCAGTCGGAGGACTTCCCTTAGTGGTGACTCCGTTGGTGTTGGGTCAAGTGAGACCTCCTGGAGAAGCTCTTCCTACACTCAGGACACTCATAGGGCCTCTCCCTGGTGTGGATGTGCTGGTGCCTGATGAGATGGGAATTGTACCTGAAACCCTTCCCGCAGTCGGGCCAGCGGAAGGGCCTCTCCTCTCTGTGAATCCGCTCATGTCTGAGGAGATCAGAGCTGGTCTGAAACCTCTTCCCACACTTGGGACACTCGTAGGGTCTCTCCCCGGTGTGGATGCGCTGGTGTTTTCTCAGGTTGGAGCTGTCGTTGAAGCTCTTCCCACATTCCAAGCAGGTGTAGGGCCGGTCCCTAGTGTGGATCACCTGGTGTCGCATCAGGTCGGAGCTGTAGCTGAATCCCTTCCCACATTCCCTACACTCATAGGGCCGTTTCCCAGTGTGGATCCTCTGGTGTTGCATCAGCTGAGAGCTGTAGCTGAAACCCTTCCCACATTCTGAGCACTCGTGGGGCTTCTCCCCGGTATGGATGTGCTGATGCTTGATTAGTTGGGAGTTTTGCTTGAAGCCCTTCCCGCAGTGGGGGCAGCGGAAGGGCCTCTCCTCTGTGTGAATCCGCTTATGTTTGAGGCAATCGGAGCTGCTCTGAAACCTCTTCCCACACTTGGGGCACTCGTAGGGTCTCTCCCCGGTGTGGATGCGCTGGTGTCTTCTCAGGTTGGAGCTGTCACTGAAGCTCTTCCCACACTGCCCACACTCGTAGGGCTTCTCCCCAGTGTGGATCCTCTGGTGTCGGATCAGGCTGGAGCTGTAGCTGAAACCCTTTCCACATTCCAAGCACTTGTGGGGCTTCTCCCCTCCATGAGGCTTCTCCACCAGCTCTGAGCTCCGCCTGGATCTCCGGCCACCTTCCTGGCTCAGGGAGGGTCTTTCCTCCTCGCAGCTCTCTGAGCTCGGTTTGCAGCCCCTCCTCCTGTGGGATCTCTGGGGCTTTTCCACTTTTTCCATCTGCCCACGCCTCGGGAATGAAAAATCCTGGTTTGTGGAAAAAACAAGAAGAGAGCTCCATAAACTGGGAGTTCCTCCTTGCCGAAGTTCATCTCTGGACATCATTGAGCATCTTGTGTCTGTAAGAACCCCCCAAACACCAAGATTCACACCCAAAATCCTCCAAACATCAAGACACGGATAAAAAGCTCCCCAAACATCAAGATTCAGCCAAAACCCCCTCCAAAATTGTACTGGTTTGAAAGCAAAACCAGTGAGAGACTCCAAGTCAGAAATACAATTTAACAGGAAAAAAGAAAAAATATAAAACCTGACACTCTGCTAGGTAGGGTGGTGGTAGCAGTCAGGATGAAGTGGTCTTGCTGCAGTGGTGATCCTGTAGAAAGGTCTGGTAGCTCTTGTCCTCTGGAAACCAGTGGGTAAGAACTGTCTTGGTGTCCCAAATCTTGATTTTTATCCAGGTAGGAAAGGCTTGGCTCCTCCCCCTGGCTGGAGCATTCCCCAGTGGGATGATGGAATTTTATCAGTCATGCAGTGGGACTCAATGGCCCATTATTAACAGGAGATATCTCCTGGAGGAAGGATGGGTTGTGGAAAAGATAAAGAACACTGCCCCACCCGATTTTTAACAGATGGCCCATTAGCAGACAGCATCTCCCATGGAGATAAGGATCACTGGCCCACTTGGTTTTTGCAGTTCATGAAGACGGTGATAGAACACAAACTTTTGGGCTTATCTTTACATTGTAACGTAGGACAGCCTGGGGCTAAGTTTCTGAACTTTTAACTAGATTGTCGGGCTTTTAACTCTCTTAAGGCACTTACAGTATATTCTTACCTAAAACTAAAACTTCTACTTCATGTCTGTGTGGCTTCATATATTTTAATTTCTCTAAAGACTTTAATTCAATCCCTGCATTCTTCTCTCTCTCTGAGGGACTCAGATAGGCTTCTATTTTACATGTCAGGAAAATTAATCCACAAACACCGGAGGTTTATGTCCAAAAAGGAGACAGAGGAGTCCTTTTTGCTTTATTCGAATAAAGGGAGAGGCCATGGGACTTTCCCAAGGGATCTATCTAATTTTTGGAGGACACAGCCTCCTTTTTATCCTATTTTCCAGGCCGCATTTCCCTCTCTCTTTCCCCATTGGCTGAGGTACTTGATGGGCACAGACTTCCCAGAACGCCTGATACCTGAAATTCCCCTCTAATGTATAACCCTCCTTTTTAATTTTTAATTCTTATAGAATTCACAGTTTTCCCCCATTGCTTTTTTCATCTTTTGATATCCAATTTCATTTATCAGCAGCCCTGCAGTTTGTTTGTAAAGGCAAATATCTCTTTCCATTCATCAATCAGAGGAATCCATCCCATTGTTTCTTTTATCTCTCAGTGCTAGCCTTATCTACAAGCAGATCCACAGCTCATTTGTAAAGACAAATTCAACATTGCTCTCAGAAGTAAGGTAATAAAAATAGAGAACAATATTAGTAAAAAAAACCAATTTTATTAATAAGTACATTTTAATTCCAAGGAAAAATTTTTTTTTTTTTTAATGTTTGGGTTCCCAGGTGGGCCATGTCTGACATGATGACTTAAGGAGTGAGGAGCACATTGTGCAAACAGTGAAGGCTCATTCTTCTACTGCCCAGACCTCCTAAGGAGATATTCAGCATCAAGATCACCTGGAGAATGCTTCTATCACCTCTAAAATGAACTGAAATATAAAAAAAATACTCAATGAATAAAAACAAAAATCATGAGGTGCACTTCTAAATTTTCCTCCTTAACAGAATTGCAAACTGACTCCAATCAGCGGCACCAGCCCTGAATTCTTGAAGACAATTGAAGGAAGACAAACAGATCCTGAGGGGTTTCTATATTTTAATCACCGCCACAGTGGATTTGAGGCTGAGTCCAGGACCCTCAGGCACAGAGAGAAGGTTGAAGAAGCTGCTCAAGGAGTCAGAAGCAAAACTCCAAGTCCCTTGGAGCATCAGTGGCCCCACTGAGGGCAGGGAGTGCCAAAGGCTCCCCAGGGACTGGTGAGAGCAGATCCTTGAGGGCAGGATTGCAGGAGCCCGAGGCTGTGAGCAGGGAACTGCAATGCTGAGCAAGGCCTGGGCTGGCTGGAGGAAGCAGAAAGGCCAAGGCCTGAGCCCAGGCCTGGCCCAGCAGGGCCTGTCCCTCACGGGTGGCTCGGGGCTGTTGCTGGGGCACTGGGATGGCAGGGGCAGCAAGGACAAATGTCATCAAGCTGCAAGCCCTGCCAGCCTCCTGAGGGAGGGCCGAGGCAGAAGCAAAGTGCAGCCCCTGCCAGGAAAGTTCCTTCTGTGGGGCTGCAGAGGCCCTGCCCGAGCCCAGGGCACAAAGGCCTGGGTGCCTCTGGCCCTGCCAGCCCTGCCCAGCCCTTGGCCATCTCTCCTGCAGGCTGTGCCCCCTGTGCGTGCTGCTCCTGTGCCCTGGCCGGCTGCACACGCCCATCTCGCTGTCCCCCCCAGCATTTCTCAGCCCAGCATTGCTGTGCCCTCCCTGGGCTCCCTGCACCCAGCGCTGCCGGCTCCTGGCACACAGAGCCATGGCATGGCCCAGCCTCACGCTGGGACACCTCGGGCACCAACATTCTGCCCTGGCAGGGACTTTTCTGCTTCCTCACCTCCAGGCTGAACCTTCCAGGCTGCACTTTGGGGAGGTTTCCTTCTCTTCCCACTCCCAAGGAAAGCTCTGTGTCCTGCTGTTCACAAAGAGAGAAGGGCTGGTGGGAGATGTGTTGTTGAGAGGCTGTTTGGGCTACAGTGACCATGAAATTATGGAGATTTTAAATATTCTCTGGAAGAAGGAGTGGCATCTACAAAATTTCTACATTGGACTATGAGAGAATAGAATTTGGTGTATTCAGGATGCAGTTTTGGAGAGTACCAAATCAGTTACTGATTTTTTTTAAGGTAAACAGCCTCTAAAAAGCAAAGCTTCCCAGGAAAGATGGAGACAATTCAAGAAAGAAGTCTTGTAGGAGCTGCCTGTCCCTCTGTGCCAAAAAGTCAGATAGAAAGGAAAATGACTGGCCTAGTAGGTCGTGGAGCTTTTCCTGAAACGCAGGGTTAAAAGCAGGTGAATCACCTTTGGACAGAGGGGGACAGGCAACTCAAGAAGTATTTCAGGATGTCGCTAAGTCATGCAGAAAGAAAACTAGAGAGGTGAAAGCTCTATTAGGATTTAACCTGGCTGCTTCTGTGAAGGATAACAAAAATGATTTTAGAAATACATTAATGGCAAAAGAAGGGAGAAGAACAACCTCTATTGTTTATTAGGGAGGATATGGTTACCAAAGATGAGGAAAAGGCTGAGACACTTAACCCATTCTTTGCCTCAGTTTCGAAAAATAAGAAAGGATGTCCTCAGGACAAGTGTTCTCCTGAGCTGGTAGATGGGGACAGGGAGCAGAATTAGACCCCTGTAATCCAGGAGGAAGCAGCTGGGGACCTGCTGAGCCACTCAGATGCTCACTGGTGTCTCTGGCACCAGATGGGATCCATCCTAGGGGGATGAGGGAGCTGCTGGATGAGCTCCCCAAGCTGCTCTCCATCATTTCTCATCAGTGCTAGCTCAGCAGGGAGGTGCCAGAGGACTGGAGGTGCCAATGTGAGCCCATCCCCAAGAAGGGCTGGAAGGAGGATGTGGGGAAGTGCAGGCCTGTCAGCCTGACCTGGGTGCCTGGTGAGGTGATGGAACAGATCACCTTGAGTGCCATCACAGGGCACCTACAGGATGGCTGAGGGATCAGAGCCAGCCAGTGTGGATTTCAATATGTGCATTGATGATCTGGATGAGGCCATTGAGTGAAGCATCAGCAAATGTGCAGATGGCACCAAGCTGGGTGTGAGTGTGGATGTGCTGGAAGGTAGGAGGGTTCTGCAGAGGGACCTGGACAGGCTGGATCCAGGGCCCAAATCTAACAGGGTGAAGTTTAACAAGACCAAGTGCTGGGTCCTGCACTTGGGCAAAACAACCCCCGCAGTGCTACAGGCTAGAGACAGAGTGGCTGGACAGCAGCCAGGCAGAAAGGGACCTGGGGGCACTGATGGACAGCAGGCTGGACATGAGCCAGCAGTGTGCCCAGGTGGCCAAGAAGGCCAATGGCTCCTGGCCTGGATCAGGAATGGTGTGGCCAGCAGGAGCAGGGCACTGATTCTTCCCCTGTGCTCAGCAGTGGTTGGGCAGCACCTCGAGTGCTGTGTCCAGTTCTGGGTCCCCAATTTAGGAAGGACATGGAGGGTCTGGAGCGTGTCCAGAGAAGGGCAAGAAGGGTAGTGAGGGGTGTGGAACACAAGTGCTGTGAGGAGTGGCTGAGGGAGCTGGGGTTGTTTATCCTGGAGGAGGCTGAGGGGAGACCTCATGACTCTCTACAGCTCCCTGACAGGAGGGTGCAGCCAGGTGGGGATCTGGGTCTTCTCCCAGGAAACAGTGAAAGGACAAGAGGACACAGCCTTAAGCAGTGCCAAGGGAGGTTTAGGCTGGACATTAGGAAATATTGTTCACAAAAAGGGTGATTGAGCATTGGAATGGGCTGCCCATGGAGGAGGGTGAGTCACCGTCCCTGGAAGCTGTTCAGGAAAGACTGGATGTGGCACTGAGTGCCATGGTCTGGGTGACAAGATGGTGCTGGGTCACAGGTAGGACCTGCTGCTCTAAAGGTCTTTTCCAGCCTGGGTGATTCAGTGATTCTGTGATGATTGTGACACTGCAGAGCCCTGGGGAAGCAAGGGGCCATTGTGACACCGTGGGGCTAAATGGAACCAAGGTCCATTGATGACTCTGGGTCATTGTGGAACCAAGGAGGTCACAGTGACACAGAGGGCTTTGTTGAACCAAGGGGCCATTGTTACACTGTAGGGACTTGTGGAACTAAGGGAACAATTTGACACCTGGGTGCTCCCTGGAACTAAGGGGCCCACTGTGATACTGCAGGGCCTCATGTATTAAGCATCACTGTGACACCGACACTGCAGGGTGTCATGGCACCAGGAATCCCTTGTGACACTGCAGGATCTTGTGTCACCAGGGCTCCATTGTGGCACTGCAGGATCTTGTGTCACCAGGGCTCCATTGTGGCACCGTGCAAACAAAGAGCCCATTGTGACACAGTGGAACCTGGGGTAACAATGGGGCCATGGTGACACTGCAGGGCCCCATGGAACCAAGGGGTCAGTGTTACTCTTTGGGGCCTAATGGAACCACAGAGACCACTGTGACACTGCTGGACCTCGAATAACCAAGAGGCCATTGTGACACTGCAGAGACTCATGGTATGGAGGAAAGAATTTTGACACCGTGGTGCCCCATGGGTGCAAGAGGACACTGAGACACTGTGTAACCAAGGAGAGCATTGCTGCACTGTGAGACCTCATGGAACTAATGGGCATTGTGACAGTGCAGGGCTCAGGAGCAAGGATCCATTGTGACACTACAGAGCATCATGTTATCTTGGAGACCACTGTGACACTCTGTGGCCTCATTGAACCCTGGTGACACCAAGCTGGGTGTGAGTGTGGATCTGCTGGAAGGTAGGAGGGCTCTGCACAGGGACTTAGACAGGATAAAGGGTCCAAATCCAACAAGGTGAGGTTTAACAAGACCAAGTGCCAGGTCCTGCACTTTGACCACAACAACCCCTGCAGTGCTACAGGCTGGGGACAGAGTGGCTGGACAGCAGCCAGGCAGAAAGGGACCTGGGGGCACTGATGGACAGCAGGCTGGACATGAGCCAGCAGTGTGCCCAGGTGGCCAAGAAGGCCAATGGCTCCTGGCCTGGATCAGGAATGGTGTGGCCAGCAGGAGCAGGGCAGTGATTCTTCCCCTGTGCTCAGCAGTGGTTGGGCAGCACCTCGAGTGCTGTGTCCAGTTCTGGGTCCCTAATTTAGGAAGGACATGGAGGGTCTGGAGCGTGTCCAGAGAAGGGCAAGAAGGGTAGTGAGGGGTGTGGAACACAAGTGCTGTGAGGAGTGGCTGAGGGAGCTGGGGTTGTTTATCCTGGAGAAGAGGAGGCTCAGGAAGACAAGGTGATGTCAGGGCACAGATTGGACTTGATGATCTCCAAGGACTTTTCCAGCCTGGCTGATTCTGTGATTCTCTGAAACCACCCCTGGAGCTGTTCCAGGATGAGCCCTGGGCCTCCTCTTCACAAGGTCCAGCAGCCCAGGTCCCTCAGCTTCTCCACACAGCCCCAAAGCCCATCCTGTCAGTCCTGCAGAGCCTCTCCAGCCCCTCCTCACTGCCCACAACAGGGAGCCCCACACCCAGACACAGCAGCCCAGATGTGCCCCCCTGGCCTGTGGTGCCTCTGGCAAGGGAACAGCACGAGGCACTGCAGGACCCTGCAGACAATTCCTGAAGCACTTGGAGGATGATCCTGCTCCCCAAGGGATGTTCCATTGGTTGCAATTGGGGAACAGAAATGGGGAGTGGGGCCAGAGAGGAAGTGGCAAACAGGGATGGGCTGTTTGCAGGAGAGGGGAGAGAAATGGGCAGAGGAAGAAATCTGGATCAGGAAAGAGTAAAGAAAGGTGAAACCAAGGAAATGCTCAGGGCATTTTGGGGGTGGCTGCCATTCAGCCCTGGCTCTGGCCAGCATAGTCTGCAGTGGGACAGGAAACTCACAGCTCATGGGAACAAATTTTCTGGCTGACTTCAGAGGCCATGACAAAGCTGAGTGGTTTCCCTGCCGTCCCCCAGCCCTTGCTGGCCCCAGGGGCTGATGGCATTTGTGCTCACTCAGCTCCATGTCCCCACAGCAGCACCATGGGGGTGCTGACCCTGCTGTGTGCAATGCAAACAGGGGCTCCTGAGCCAGTGCTGCCGTGTGTGTGCCTGCAAGGATGCGGCTCCTGTGTGAGCTGGGGGAGAGGCCAGGGCTGCAGAGGGGGGATGTTGTTGGCAGGTGCATGAGGACGCTCTGGGACGCTGCCCTGGGGTGTCCAGCGCAGTGGGGATGGATCAGCCCCTGCTCTGCTGCTCCTTGCCAGGGTGTCCCCCTTGCAGGGACCTTGCAGAGCACCAGCCATGCTGTTTGCCCCCAGCTTGCCCGCGGCCAGCCTGGGGCTGCTCCCGGGGCTTTTCTGTGCTCAGCATTGGGCTGGCCAAGTGTTGTGGAGAGAGCCTGGCCAAGGAGCCTGGAGCCCCCAGGCCCTGCCCTGAGGCGTCAGCGCTGCCCCAGCAGTACCCATGGCCTGTCCCTGCTGCAGCCCCGGCACTGCCACCCCCAGGGCTGTGCCCGGCCCCGAGAGCACTCAGGCCCTGCAGCAACACGAGGGCCAGGAGGGCAGCGGGGCAGTGGCACGGGAGCAGCACTGGCAACACCAAGTGCTGCTGCTGCTGCTGGGCACAGCTGCTGTGCCAACACTGATCTGCCCCCAGCTCTGCACACAGACATTGCTGCTGCAGCTCCAGGGAAGGGAAAAAAGGGACATCTCTGGAGAAATCTTTACTGGGAGAATCTTTATTTTATTTTATTTAAAGTTACCAAGAGGGCTGCCCCTCATTGACACAGTCTCTGGGTCACAGAAAAAATGGAGAAAATCAAAAGGAAATACAGCACAAATAATGACATTTCTTTGTGGACAATATTGAAAAGCTAAAACAAAGGAAAGTAAAGAACAAACCAACAAGCAAACCAACAAGAAGAATCAAAGGAGACTTTTATTACAAGTGATTTTCAGAAATTGGCCAGCAGTTTACTGTTTCTGAAACCATCTAGTGTTCAGTCTCCACACTGCAGCCTTGAGCTCCTGATTCCTCAGGCTGTAAATGAGAGGGTTCAGGGTTGGAGGCACTACTGAGTACAGAACAGACAGGGCCAGATCGAGAGATGGGGATGAGATGGAGGGGGGCTTCAAGTAGGCAAACACTGCAGTGCTTAGGAACAGGGAGACCACAGCCAGGTGAGGGAGGCAGGTGGAAAAGGCTTTGTGCCGTCCCTGCTCAGAGGGGATCCTTAGTACAGCACTGAAGATCTGCACATAGGAGAAAACAATGAACACAAAACAGCCAAATACCAAACAGACACTAACAGCAATGAGCCCAATTTCCCTGAGATAAGATTTGGAGCAGGAGAGCTTGAGGATGTGTGGGATTTCACAGAAGAACTGGCTTAGGGCATTTCCATGGCACAGGGGCAGGGAAAATGTATTGGCTGTGTGCAGCAGAGCATTGACAAAGGCACTGGCCCAGGCAGCTGCTGCCATGTGGGCACAAGCTCTGCTGCCCAGGAGGGTCCCGTAGTGCAGGGGTTTGCAGATGGACACGTAGCGGTCGTAGCACATGATGGTCAGGAGGGCAAGCTCTGATCCAAGGAAGAAGACAACCATAAACACCTGAGCCACACATCCTGCATAGGAGATGTTGCTGGTGTCCCAGAGGGAATTGTGCATGGCTTTGGGGACAGTGGTGCAGATGCAGCCCAGGTCAGTGAGGGCCAGGTTGAGCAGGAAGAAGAACATGGGGGTGTGCAGGTGGTGGCCGCAGGCTACGGCGCTGATGATGAGGCCGTTGGCCAGGAGGGCAGCCAGGGAGATGGCCAGGAAGAGGCAGAAGTGCAGGAGCTGCAGCTGCCGCGTGTCTGCCAATGGCAGCAGGAGGAAGTGGCTGATGGAGCTGCTGTTGGACATTTGCCATGTCTTGGCATGGGGATCTGTAAGAAAAGTAATCATGGAATAGTTCAGTTTGGAGAAGATTTTAAATACCTCAGCCCAGCTTGGTGGCACTTTCCCCCCACTGCGTGCCCAGGGCTCTGCTGCCTGGAGCTGTCCCTGCCAGCAGCTGCTTCCCTGTGCCCAGGGCTGGGCCCTGCCAGTGCTGCCATAGCCCAGCCCAGCCCTGGGGGCTCAGCTCAGCCTTGCACACCCCTCCCAGCACAGGGCACTGCCCAGGGCCAGCTGTGCCTCTGCAGGCTCTGATGGCAATGTGATAGCTATCCTGAGGAGTCTGGAAAAGTGAAACTGATGCTGCCTGTGAGGGACCCTGGGCTAATTTCTGTCGGTGACTGCTTTATTAAAATCCAAGAAAAAATATTATATTTTTTCCAAACTGAACTTAGAAATTAATATCTATATGCAATTTCCCATCTAAGCAACCCAGAGCAGTAGATTATAAAATCAGGATTTTCTTTTTTAGGCAGGCCCTGCCTCACTGTGCTCCCTGTGTAATCTACCTAGAAACATTCTGGAGTTAAATGTTATGCTGGGAGCAGCAGTCCTGAACAATGCAGCATCCTCATCACGCAAGGACAACCCTTCCAAGCCTCACCAGCTGTCTCCTTCCACCCAGACCTTGTCCCCCAGTACTGGGAGCAGCTCCCAGGGCTGGCTGAGAGCTGTCCCTGGCAGGCAGCAGAGTCCCTGCCCCAGCACAGCGCCCTGGGCTGCAGGACCCTGCTCTGCACCACAGCCCTGGGCACCCCTGGCTGCTCTACACAAGAGATCATCAGAGAATGTACTCACACAGTCTGCAGGCATTGGGATGTTGCAGCTTTAGGAGATCACTGCAGGAGCTGCAGCTGCATTGTCCTGCAGCCAGAGGCTTCCTGTGTCAAGGGCTGGGAGTGATTCTGCCCCAGGCACTTCTGAGCATCTTCCCAGCCCTGACTGATTGAAGCTCTCTGTGCCTCTGTGCTGTGCCTGGGGTGGCTGCAGGCAGTGCCCCAGCCCTGCTGAGCTGGGAGAAGAGCTGCTCATCAAGAGAAATGTGTTTTTGAAGCTCTTCTTGGTTACCAGGATCACATTCTGAGCCCGGAGCCCAGCCCAGCTCAGCAGCACAGACACAGCACAAGGACTTTAATGACCCTCTTGGGGATTGGGGCTGAGTCTCTGAACATCAGTCCCTGAGTGGGAGCTGAAGAAACCTCTCAAGAACTCCAAGTCACAATCAAACTCCAAAGTTTCCTAAAGTTTTAATGGGTCCCACTCAGGGACACAACTGAGAAAGTGTCCCCAGGTTCCAGTTAGAGCAGGAAATTGGAGGCAGTGATGACAAGTGGGGACAAAGAGAAGCCAAGTCTTGGTGCACTGGGGCACAGCAGGGTCTGTGCCACCAAGGGCTGGGAGGAGACACCTTGTCCTGAGCCACTGGGGCCTCCTGGCACAGCCCCAGCAAGGCTGGCCACTGTCACCCCTTGTCCTGCCCTCAGCATCCCCCCACATCCCAGTGGCCTCAGGGATGTGCTGGGACGAGTCCCTGGGGAGCCTTGGTCAGGAATGGCCCTGGGGGCTCCTTCATGCTCCCAGGGACTGCAGGTTTTTCAGAGGACTTTGGGTTTTGCTTTTGCCTTGGATTCTGTGCGAGCTTTGTGCAATCATGGCCTCCAATTATCTGCTTTAATGAGTCCCTTGAGAGACTTTGTCAGTAACAGCACTCAGTGGGTCTCATTAATGCTTCAAGGTACTTCAGTTTTTTTAGGTACTTTCCTTCCTCCTTTATCGTCTGTGAGATTTTTGGGCAGTCTTGGCCTCCCATTTTCTCCTCCAAGGAGTCCATGAGGAGCCTGTGTTGGGGATGGACCTCAGTGGGACCCATTAATGCTTTGAGACACTTTGGGTTTTTCTTCTGACTTGGACTCATGGAAAGGTTTGTGCAATCTCCTCTCAGGCCCTGAGGTTCAAGGGCTCAGCACCAAATGCACCCCGGGGCTGATTGGGATCAAGCAAGTCCTGACAAACCATGGCTCTGCCTTGATTTCCCTCTGGTCTGGTGCCATTCATTAGGAAGATTTTCAAATCCAGTTATGGAGACATATTTCTAAGAGATTCTGAGAAATACACAATCTTATTTTAAAGGGTGTATTTCATTACTATTCTCTTTAGAGGAGGGGTGATTGCAGCATTCTGTGATTGATATTCATCCAGGGTCTCCCCTCAGGAGGTCTGGCCTGCTCAGAGAAGCTGTGCCATGAGGTCTGAGCCACTGTGGACAACCTTGCTCCACATTCCCCAACCCCATCCTGTCTGTCCTTACTCACCTGGGACCTGCTTAGTTTGGAGAATTGGCAACATTCAGGAAAATAGATGCTTTTACTTTTTTTTTTTCAGTCTAAAACTCCTTAATTTCCTCATTGAAAACAGACACCTTCCATTAGTGTGTGCCAGCCCAAGGTACCACCATCAGGTTCCCCTTTCCAAACTCAGAAATCTGCAATTAATGTTTCAGACCTCTGGACTCTTTGGTTCCCTGAGGCCCTGCAGTGTCACAAAGGCCCCTTGGTTCCATGAGGTTCTGTTCTGTCACAATGGAGATTTGGGTCCATGGGCCCCACGGTGTCACAATGCGCTTTTTGGTTCCATGAGGTCTTGCTCTGTCACAGGGGACTTTTGGCTCCTCGAGGTTCCATACTCTCAACAATGGTCTCTGTAGTTCCAGAGTGTCACAATGGACTCTTGGTTCCAGGTGGCCCCACAGTGTCACCGTGGTCTCCTTGGTTCCACAAGGCCGTGCAGTGTCACAATGGCTCACAGGTTCCATGAGGTCCAACAATGTCACAGTTGACCCTTGGTCCCATGAGTTTCCCCAGTGTCACAATGGTTCCTTGGCTCCACGTGGCCCAGGTGTCTCACACCTCTTGGTTCACGGACTCTTGGTTCCGTGGGGCCCCACAGTGTCACAGGGGTCTCCTTTTTCCTGTGGTACCCAGCAGCAAACCCCACTGGCAGGGCCAAATGCCTGGGAAGAAGGAGAAGGGGACATTTGGAGTGATGGTTTTTGTCTTCCCAGGGCACAGTGACGTGGGCTGGGGCCCTGCTGTCCTGGAGATGGCTGAACACCGGCCTGCCCATGGAATGGCTGAGAGACAACAACCTCTGTGCATGGAACTGCAACAGCAGAGAGCTCAGGCTGAAGGCTGGGTTTAACAGACTGTCACCAGCACAGGAACCATCAATGTGAGAGGAAAGATGTGTGCTCATGTCTTTACAAATCATTTGGTGGGTGAAGGGATGGGTGTTAAGGTGTTTGAAATGGGTCATAACATTTCTACTGACTTTGGGCAGCAGGTTTGTTACCGGGCCCAGCCAGCTTGGCTCCTGACACAGACAAGGGTTTTCACTGGTTTGTACTGGTTTTTACCTATTTTCCTGCTTTGTAGAGGTGCATACTGGTTGTTTCTTGTCTATACTGGTTTGTACTGATTACTACTGCTTTGTATTGCACAGCTGGTTACTGTTTTTTACTGGTTTTTACCACTTATACTGGTCCATACTGGTCCGGACTGGTTTATACAGGTTTCAGGGTGCTGTTGGAGCTGTCGTTTGTGGGGCAGATCCTGGGGCTGAACCCCAACTCCTACGGGGTGTGGCACCACCAGTGCTGGGTGCTGGGCCGCACTGCAGCGCCCCCTGCTGGCCGGGAGGACCAAGCACTGTGCGAGCACCACCTGGTGGCCGACCCCTGCAACTGTGAGTGAGTTGTATGGGTTTGTATTGGTTTTTACTGGTTTGTGCTGCGATGGGGTCAAGGGGTTGCTGGGATGGGGCTGGGGTCACTGGGTTATACTGGTTTGTACTGGGATGGGGTGCTGGGGGTTACTGTGTTATACTGGGTTATACTCAGATGGGGTGCTGGGATGTTACTGGTTTCTACTGGGTTATACTGGGAAAGGGAGCTGGGGTGTGTGAGTGCCCCGTGCTGGCTTGGAGGACCTGGTGGTTGACTGCAAGTTATACTGGGTTATACTGGTTTGTACTGGGATGGGGTGCTGGGGGTGACTGGATTGTAGTGTTTTATATTGGGTTATACGGGGATATTCTGGATTTTCCTGGGTTAAACTGGGGTTTACTGGGTTATACTGGGAGGGGGCTTAGGGATGCTTGGCACTCCACTTGGAGCAACTTCTGGGGATGCTGGCCTTACTGGTTTATACTGGGAGCTGCTGCAATGGGCTCAGGGGCCCAGTCGTGGCTGCCAGTGCTTACTGGTTTATACTGGTGCCCTCCCAGTATAAACCTGGGAGCCCCAGGACCACACTGGGAATGGATTTGGGTAAATGAGGCTTTACTGGTTTATACTGGGAGCTGCTGCCATGAGCCTCAGGAGCTCAGGAGTGGCTCCAAGTGCTTACTGGTTTATACTGGTGCCTTCCCAGTCCACACCTGGGAACACTGGTAGGCATTTGTGGCCGGGCAGGACCTCAAGGCCGAGCTGGACTTCACCAGGGCCTTGCTGAGCTGCAGCTTCTCCAACGTCTTGGCCCGGCAACACTGCCCGTGGCTGCTGATGCCCACCAGGAACTACGGCAAGGGCACTGCCCCCTGGAAGGCTGAAGGAAGGTGAGGGATTCCCCAAAAAAACTCCCACAATTTTGTGAGATCCCCAAAATTTTCCACCCCCTCCCTCACCTAAAGTGGGAGCTGGTGGGTTCTGTTGGGTTGAATGGGCAGACCTGGTTTGCCTAAATCCCCATTGACTTTAATGGGTACACCTGAACTCCTGGATACCTGGGTGTCCCCACTGAGATATTGGGGTTTTCCCCACTGCTCCCCTGAGATTTTGGGGTGCCTCCTTTGCCCACCCCAGAGCTGGAGCTGCTGCAGAATGCCATCTTCACCAACCCCATGCACCAAAGCACCTGGCTGTACCTGCACTGCACCCTCTCCCGAGGTAACTCAGGGCTCCCTCCCACCCCTGATGTCCTCACCTGGAATTCTGGGTACCCCCTGAATGTTGGGGTGTCCCCGACAGCCCCACAGCTGCCAAGGGTCACCTGTGTCCACATCGACTGGGAGGACAGTGGCCATCATCTTCTCCTGGCCTGTCAGGGTGAGTCAGGGCACTTGTGTGCCTCAAAAATAGCCCTGATATCCCCAAAAATTATCTGGGTACATCTGGATACTGCCCAAAATCACATGGATCCCCCTCAACAATCACCTGGGTACACCTGGCTATCCCCAAAAATCACCTGGGTACCCCCAGAAATCACCTGGATATACCTGGGTATCCCCTGGACACCTGTATCACCAAAAACCCCTGGGACCCTCAAAACGAGTGTCTCAAACATCCTCATTGCTTTGACAGTGTAGACCTGGTGCCCCTAAGCTCCATTGCCTTTAAAGAATAAATCTGCTGTCCCCAAATTCCTATTGATTTCAATAGGTTAGCCCTAGAGTCCTGTTTATCTCCATTTATCTCTACAAATCCCTCCCAGTGGTCCCACTTTTGCTTCAGTCCAGTCATCCCGTCGTCCCCCCTTAGCCCTTCCCAGTGCTCCCAGTTTAAACAGTAACTCTTCCCAATCAAGCCCTATCAATGGGTAGATCTGGTGTCCCTAAATCCCTATTGACTTCACAGGGGTAGACCTGGTGTCCTTCAATTCCTGTTGACTACAGTGGGCAGAGCTTATGTCCCAATATTTTTGGTGCTAAAAACACCAATTTTGGGCTCAAAATTCCCAGATTTCAGCTGAAAATGGAAATTTTTGGGCTTACCTGGAGGCACAGCTCTAGCATGGACAGCAGGTGAAGGATCAGGGATTTGGGATTGGCCTCCAGGAAATCATCCAGGACATCCAGAGCATTGGCACTGCAATCCTGGAGTGGAAATTCCCAGAATTCAGCCTAAGATTTTCCCAAAATTGACCCAAATTTCCCCATTTTAGGACCAAATTTCAGAAAAATCCCCACTGACATTAATGGATAAACCAGGTGTTCCTAAATCCCTGTTGACTTTAATGGGATACACCTGGTGTCCTTAAGTCCCTATTGATTTCATTAGTCATGTCTGATGTCAAAAAAATGTGTATTGGGAGATTGATATTGCAAGAGATGGAGCAACTGAGAGACGTTGTAAAAGATGGTTTATGGCCTCATGGTGTCAGTCTCATAGAAGGGTGAGACATTAAAGGTGTTACATCCAACACCATAATATCAGAAGCTTCCTCATTCTTAGTTACAATGCCTTAAATTCATATTTAGCTAATCAAATACTTCTGTGAAGTTTGCCAGCATCCTTTTACACCAATCATTAATTGCTTTCCTTCTCATTGCTTTGCCACAATGCATCATTTTTCAACCAATCCTAGAACACTTCACAAACCTACATTGATAAACCTTAAACTTCTAATCAACTTTATAACAGGTTGTATTGCTAAGCTTTACAATCTTTTATTATCTAACTTAACATACTACTTTGCTTATGTAATGCATATTTCTGTTTGCTTAAAACATAGATCTAGTTATACTAAAAACTTATATTCCTGTTTTAGATCTATTTTACTTTTAATGCTCTGATTGTCCAAGATTTCTCCAAGGTCTTATGTCAAACCTTGGATCCCTCCCAATCTCTGAGCCTGTATGCACAAGGCCCTGAGAGCTCTCTGTGCCTGCATTTCCCACACCAACTGTCATCTCTGCCTCCAATTTCCTGCTCTCACTGGAACCTGGGGACACTTTCTCAGTTGTGTCCTTCAGTGGGACCCATGAGCAGTATCAGACACTTTGGAGTTTGATTCTGACCAAATTCTTCAGAGGTTTCCTAGAAAACAACGGTGCTGCCTTGATTTCCCTCTGGTCTGATGCCATTCATTCGGAAGTTTTTCAACTCCAGTTATGGAGAAATATGACAAAGACCTTCTTAGAAATAGCCATTCCTCTTTTCAAGGGTGTATTATATTACAGTTGTCTTTAGAGCAGAGGTGATTGCAGCATTCTGTGATTAATATTTTTGAGAAATGGATTTGTAAAGGATTCTCAAAGCCTGACTGAAAGCTCACACAGTCTTGTACATATGGATGCAAACTCTGAGATAAGGTGTGCTGACTCAGAAAGGCCATGGAATAGAGAAGGCATTGTAGAGAGAGATTGAACTAGAAACAAGTTTCAAACAATGGCCTTAGAAAAAGATCAGATATTTTGGAGAATTAGAAGTGTGAAAGATGCATTGTGGCAAGACTACGTGGACTAAAATACAAGGTGATTGGTGTTAGAATTATTGGCACCATTGTGTGGCAAAAGCTAATAGGCTGAAAAACTTTATAAAATATTGTGAGCAGGAAATAACTTGGCTTTTGAGAGAATGGCATGGAGTTTTACATCTCTTATGTTTCACCTTTCAAGGAGTCTGATAATGGAATAAAATATTTTTAAAACCCCTCTTAGTTGCCTCATCTCTGTAGAGCTGGGATTTCCCAACAGTGCTGAGTCCCTGGACATCAGTCCCTGAGCAGGAGCTGAAGGAAAACTTCTCAAGAACTCAAAATTAAATTGAAATTCCAAAGTTTATTGAAGTTTTAATGGTGCCCACTGAGGGCTAAGACTGACAAAGTGTCCCCAGGTTCCAGTTAGAGCAGAACACTGGAGGCAGTGATGACAGGTGGGGACAAACAAGGGAAAGGTGTCTCTGATGCTGAGCACACCTGGATGTGTTTCAGGAATGCAAAGGGCCAAGGGCTGAGCCCCAGCCCCTGGCAAGGCAGATCCTGTCCCTCCCTCATTGCTCAGGGCTCTTCCCGGGCCACTGGGCTCTGGCCATGTGCAATGCCAAGGGCAGCACCATGGGGCGGCCCCTGCCAGGCTGCTGAGCAGGGACAAGGAGGCAATGAGGCCCCAGCACAGCAAGGCTCACTTGTCCCCTGCTGGCCTCAGGCCCAGGGCCAGCCTGCATGGCCCAAGTGCTGCAGGAGTTGGCTCTGTCAGGGCCTTTCAGCTGCTGCCCATCCCTGTGGCCTCTGCAGCCCAGGCTGTCCTACGGTGTCCATGCCCTGCGCCTCTGTCCCTGCAGGCTGTCGTCATCCCCCGGCTGCCCCACCTCGCTGGCCCCTTCCTTTGCTGACAGCTCTGCCTCCTGCCTGCCTCTGCCTGCACACACAAAGCCTTGGGCTGCTCCAGACTCCTTCTGGGGGATGTGTTGCATCACAACCCTGCCCTGGGACGGAAATTCCTTTCTCCTTGGGTCCATTCTGAATCTCTCCACCTACACTTGGTGTCATTATTTCTATCTCAGGCAAATTTCCAGTCTGAAAAAGAGATCCAATATATTTGAATCCACATTTGTAATCCTCACAGTCTATTCTTGTTCTGTCCTCAATCTCCATTCTACTGAGTCAAAGACTTCCTAGCTCCCATAGAGTGATTATTTTCTTAGGGCCTCTAAACCATGTCCTGGGAGATCTCTGAGCCTTCCCAAAGGTGTTCAGCCTTGGAGATTTTGTGATTTAAGTCCAGGAATGGTTGAGTAACCGTTTTACCTTAAGATTTTATTGCCAGAATAATAGAGAAGACCTTTAAACTTAATGAGGGCAGATTTCGATTTTCCATACAGATGAAATACTTATGATGAGGGTGGCTGGACATTGGCACAGGTTGTTGCCCTCTGAATAGAAACCCCATTCCTGGAAGTGTCCAAGGTCAGAGGCTTTGTATTACCTGAATGAATGTGTCCCTGGGTAATGGACAGGGAGTTGGACCAGAAGCTCTTTTTGGTCTCTTCTCACTCAAACCATTTGACAATTTTTTTATTCTTATATCCCCCACTCCTTCTCCACAGGGTACAGCCAGGAGCTGGTTGGGCTCTTCTTTCCAGGGAGCAGTGACAGGACAAAAGGATATACAGCCCTAAGCTGTTCCAAGGGAGGTTTAGGCTGGACATTAGGAAATATTCTTCACAGAAAGGGTGATTGAGCATTGGAATGGGCTGCCCAGGGAGGTGGGTGATTCACTGTCCCTGGAAGTGTTTCAGGAAACACTGGATATGGTAATGAGTGCCACAGTCTGGCTGACAAGGTGGGGTTGGGTCACAGGTTGGGCTTGATGCTCTCCAAGGTCTTTTCCAGCCTGGGTGATTCTGTGATGATTTTGACACTGCAGGGCTCTGAGGCAGCAAGGTCCCATTGTGCCACTGTGGGGCTAAACGGAACCAAGGTCCATTGATGACTCTGGGTCATTGTGGAACCAAGGAGGCCACAGTGACACAGTGGACTTTATTGAACCAAGGGGCCATTGTTACACTTTGGGGACTTGTGGAACTAAGGGAACAATTTTGACACCTAGCTGTCCCGTGGAATGAAGGGCCCACTGTGATACTGCAGGGCCTCATGTACTTAGACACCACTGTGACACTGACACTGCAGGGTGTCATGGAACCAAGAATCCATTGTGACACTGCAGGATCTTGTGTCACCAGGGCTCCATTGTGGCAATGTAAAAACAAGGAGTCCATTGTGGACCTTTGCAGCCTTATGGAATTCAAGGGCAGCTGTGACTCTCTGGGGCCTCATGAAATCAAGAATACAGTTGTGACACTTTTTGGCCTCGTGGAAACATGAAATCCATTGTGACACTGTGGAACCTGATGTAATAATGGCCCCATGGTGACACTGCAGGGCCCCACGGTACCAAGGGGTCAGTGTTACTCTTTGGGGCCTTGTGGAACCACAGAGACCACTGTGACACTGCTGGACCTCGCAACAGAGTCCCAGTTTTTCAAAGGCACTTGAGTGCCAGCCCTCAGGAAGCCACGGCCAGCCAGATCTGTCTCTCCTGGCTGATTTTGTCTGGGAATTATCTTAGCATATACGGAAATTTGGAGGACGAATACCAATTGTGGCACTGGACACCTAGAGGAGTTCTTTCCCATAGGAAGAAAAGCACAGAGCCCCAGTGCTTCAGGGGCAGATGAGAAGTGGCCCTGGACATACCAAGATCAGCTGGACTTGCCAGGTGGCCCCCAGGAGGCCCAGCCAGCCAGACCTGTTCAATGTTCCCTTGGTTCCATGGGCCCCGGCAGTGTAACAATGTTCTCCTTGCTTCTGAAGGGTCACAATGGCCCCATGCTGCCATGGCACCTTGCAATGTCACTGTGGGTTCTTGGTTCCACAAAGCCTTGAAGTGTCACAATGGCCCCTTAGCTTCATGTGCACTCGCTGTGTCACAACGGCTCCTCTGTGACACTACAGGCTCCACAAGGTCACCATAAACTCTTGGTTCCATGGGGCCCTCAGGTGTCACAATGGTCCCCTTGGTTCCATGAGGCACCACAGTGTCACCATGGTGTCGTTAGACCCACATTATCACAACTGGCCCTTGGTTCCAGGAGGTTCCACAGTGTCACCATGGTGGCTGTCAGAGGCTGGATGAGATCGATGTCCCAGACACCTCGGGGTGCTTGGAATGCCCGTGTGGGGCCAGGGCCGGGTCAGGCCTGGGATTGTGGTGGGACAGAGCCCCGCCCCCAGCCCCTGACTGGCACAGCTGCCAATCAATCACAGAGCAGGAGTGGTGTTAACCCAGCTCTGATTGGCTGAGCTGTCAATCAATCACACAGCAGGAGTGGAGGTAAACCAGCTCTGATTGGCTGAGCTGTCAATCAATCACACAATAGGGGTGATCCTTTCCCAGCCCAGATTCTCTTTCTATCAACCTTCTCTCCTGCTGTTCTTCTCTATTTCTTCTCCTTCTAATCTGCTTACCTGGAACATTTTTGGATACCTTAGAATCTTAATGGTTAAAGGTTTCTAGGTTAAATGACGTGAATAATGTTAATGATATGATAAGACACTTATTTTCAATTGGATCTTCTATTAAAACCTTTGCCAATGTTCCTTGATTGTCTATATTTTGCCAGTAAAATTTGCTGTCATTTGGACCTCTTACCTCAGTTGGTTGGAGCATGGTGCTGGTATCACTGAGGTTGTGGATTCAATCCCTGTGTGGGCCATTCACTCAAGAGCTGGACTTAATGATCCTTGTGGGTCCCTTCTTATCAAGAATCTTCTGTGCATCTGGCCATGTTGAGAATATCTGGCTGGGCTTTTTCCTGTGCACCAAACTCAGGTAAAGGACCCTTTGGTTATGCCCAGCATTTCAGTGTTCTGGGGTGTTCCAGCCCTGCAGGATCACCATGGCCTCTTGTTTCCATCAGGCCCTGCTGTGTCACACTGGCCCTTGGTTCCATGAGCATCTGGAGTGTCACACAGCTTGATGACATTTGTCCTTGCTGCCCCTGCCATCCCACTGCCCCAGCAACAGCCCCGAGCCACCCGTGAGGGACAGGCCCTGCTGGGCCAGGCCTGGGCTCAGGCCTTGGCCTTTCTGCTTCCTCCAGCCAGCCCAGGCCTTGCTCAGCATTGCAGTTCCCTGCTCACAGCCTCGGGCTCCTGCAATCCTGCCCTCAAGGATCTGCTCTCACCAGTCCCTGGGGAGCCTTTGGCACTCCCTGCCCTCAGTGGGGCCACTGATGCTCCAAGGGACTTGGAGTTTTGCTTCTGACTCCTTGAGCAGCTTCTTCAACCTTCTCTCAGTGCCTGGGGGTCCTGGACTCAGCCCCAAGTCCACCGTGGGGCTGATTAAAATACAGAAAGCCTTCAGGAGCTCTTTGTCTTACTTCAGGGCTTGTGCAGTTGATTGCAGTCAGTTTGGAGTTCTGTTAAACAGGAAGTTTTCAAAATGAGCCTCATCACTTTTTTTCTTTAATCAAGTGAGTATTTTGTTTTAAATTACAGTTCAGAGAAGAGCTGATAGAGGCATTTCCCAAGTGATCTTGATGCTGAATGTCTCCTTAGGAGGTCTGGGCATGCAGAAGAATGAGCCCCTTGCAGGCTGACCCTGTTTGGACAACCTGCTCCTCACCCCCAGCCTCACCATGTCTGACATCGCCCACCTGGGACTGACATCCCTGTGCCCTGCAGCAGAACCTTGTGCCCTGAGCTCTGCAGCTGGCTGTCCCAGCCCATTGCACCATGTCCCACCTGCTCTCCTCAGGGCTCTGCCTGCACACAGGACCAGGAGAAATTTTCCTGTTTGTGAGGAAAGAATGGAAAAGCCTGAGCAGGTTTCCTGAACAACAAACCCCACTGAGGAACCACATGCTCAGTCCAGGCTGTTTGGAATGATGTCACCTTCCTACGAGGGACAGTGTGACCAGCAATGATCTCTGTAAGCAGAATTCTGAGTCATTCAGCTGAATTCTCTCTCCCTGTCCTTTCCCTGGGTCTTTGTTGTAGATGGAAGCTGCTGGTGCCACCCTCATCTTTAATCTCACTTTTGAATGCAGACAGATGTTCCCAGGTGTGTTAAGCAGGATTTGCTCAATATTTATACAAAACCTCTGTGTTCTGTTGGAGCGAAGGGGCCATTTTGACACTGAGGGGGTGACATGGAAGCAAGGAGTCAGTTGTGACACTGGGGTCCCATGGAACCAGGGGCCATTTTTGCTCTGCAGAACCAACACAGCTGCAGGGCCTTTCCTCATTTCAGGAATCAGGACTTGACACTGAAATTGTAGAGAGTGTTTCATTGCCAGCTGAGACACATGGGGGGATATTTCTTCCAAACCACGTGTACCTGGTCAAGACAGGTTCCGGGTATAAATACACATTGATCCCACAAGCCCACACCTCCCTGCCCATCCATCTCCACCTTCTCCTGCTTTTATTAAAATTAGCTTCCACCACTCCTGGAGGTTGTGTTTGGTGGTTTTTGGGATGAAGGCTGTATGTCTTCCTCAGTAATTGCTGTTTGAGCTCTGCTTTTGGGCAGGTGCAGTGGAGGTTTGGCTTTCCCTCAGGTCAGCTTGTCCCACTCAAAACCACCTCGCTGGTCCTGGCTGGTTTCTGGAGCCACAGGTTTCTGTTCTGTTGTGTTTGTACAATAGCCAGGTCTTGCTTTGGTGAGTGTTTGCAATATATCTTAATGTTTTTTCCTGGTACCTAAGTTCCTCTGTGGTTTGTTACATACGGTTAAGCTATGTGTTCTATTTCCCCTCCACTTGCTTAAGCATATTATATGCTTTTAAAATTCTGAATTTTCAAATCCATAGATGTTCCCCATCTCATTTCCCCCCTTTTCTTCTAAATTATGCAAATTCTTTTGCTTTCTAAGGTATCTATCATACTCTCTATGACTGTCTTTACCTAGTTGATTCAATAACAGGATAGGCATTGTAGCCATTCTTTGTGACTCTTTCAAATTCCAGAAAATTATAACCAAGAACAAAACTTAAACTGATCAGAACTAACAAAACTACTATCACATGACACAATCAGTATAGAAACCCTGCTACAGTAGGAGACCACCCAAAAAATACATCCCACCAGTGGTGAGATGTGTCTCCCTCCAACCTTCTATGGTCTCCTTATAGTCTGTCTCATGGTGTATTGTGATTCTTTCCCATACTTCTCATTTCTTTCAGAATTTCCTGAATATCTCTGTGTTTTAGTAGCTCTATAACTAGAGTGAGATTCATTCTTCTGGGCACAGACATTACATCCTGCACAGTTGTCATGTTTGCCTTTATATACTGATGTGATACAACAGGTGCCCAATAGGAGAAATTGCACCCCTCCATTTTGACCAAGTTACAAATGCACAAATCAGATTGTGTTTCCTTTATAATGAGCTCGTCCACTCTTATGGTGGGGCATGCTGTTCTGAGGCATACACAACCCTGATCTATGTATACCAGCAAGGTTGTCTGGTTGACTGAATGGATTCTGAAGAGACAGATGCTTTGTTGTGTATCCAGGCAGATATCTCGGTCATTGTTGACATTTCCTTCACATACAAACCTCAGTTGTTTTCTTGTGGCACATAGCTCTATGTTAATAATCTGCCACTTCCCTTTAACCCCTTGTGCCCATATTCGATGTTCAGATAGATGTAGCACAGTTCCCTCATGGTTTAATTCTAAAAGCCTTGGTTTCACATCCCTCTATTTTAAGCCTGAATTCAGAACAGTTAGTGAAGCATGTGTCACAACATTCAGTACCAATTTGAATGGGTTTTATAAGTCCCTGATGGAATCCATCCTGAACAAATGCAAATTTGCATCCCCAGACATCTTTCCCTGGCCAGACAGTTGTGTTTGATATTTGTAACACCTGCCACAGAGACTTAGGAGAGTCCAAGTCAGAAGCTTTCCCCTGACACACATAAATGCCAGTCCCATTGTATATAGGAGGTCTTGCACACATGTCTGCCATAGCCATGGCTATGATCATCAGAGCCACAGCTTTCCAGGCTGCACCTGCCTGATTCTCCATGGTGACTGTGAAGCCTTTTTAATTCCAGTGTGATGTCTCTATGCTGCTTGTTCTCTGATCTTGATGGCAGGGAAGGAGGTGAGGAGCACCTGGTATGGTCCTTCCTACTGTGGTTCCAAAGTCTTTTCTGTGAGAGACTTCACATACACACAATCTCCAGGTTGTACATTATGTACTGGTCCATCCAATCCCCTACACCAGCTTCTTTCTACATGTTTCCTGATATTCCTAAGTTGTTTCCCCAGGGCCACCATGTATTCTGTGATAGTTTCTTCCCCTATTTGTGCTGATGTTCCCTTCTGTATTGCATAAGGTCGCCCATACAGGATCTCAAAAGGACTCAGCCTTTCCTTTGCCCTTGGTTTAGTTGGGATGTGGAAAAGGGTTAAAGGAAGGGATTGAGGCCAAGGCAGATTGACCTCCTGTCCTAATTTAACAATTTGCTGTTTGATTAAATGGTTCATCTTCTCCACTTGTCCACTTGACTGGGGATGATATGGGGTATGTAATTGCCAATCTATACCTAAAGCATTACTAACCTGATGTACCACATTTGCAATAAAATGGAGCCCTCTATCTGAAGAAATGGCAGCTGGACCCCCAAATCGTGATACTATCTCTTTTACTAATGCCTTGACCACTTTTCTGGCCTTAGCAGTTGTAGCAGGGAAAGCCTTAGGCCATCCTGAAAAGGTATCAGTTCATACCAGTAAATAACAAACCCCCCTTTTCTTGGGAGTTCTGTGAAGTCTATTTGCCATAATTGGTCAGGTACATTTCCCTTCTCAATTTCACCTGTTTTGGGATTTGTTTTTAGGATTAGTCTGGAGGCAGAGATCACATTGTTGAGTTACCTGCTTCACTGTAGTGTATCAATTTCTAGCCATGATGTTCTGATTTAAGTGTTCATACACAGTCTCTGGCCCCCAGTGTCTTTTCCTATGCTCCTCCCTTATTACAAACCATATTAGATGGCCAGGTATGATTACCCTTCCTTCTGGGGTAGGGCTCACCCCTCTTTACTGTATGTCTCATCCAAATTTGTAATTAGCTTCAGATCCTCTTTGTCATAATTTGGTTTACCCTCAAGGGAGATTTTCCTGTCTGGGATTAGAGCTCCTTCCAATTGTGCCTCTTTTTTTGCTGCTTCTTTTGCCTCCCTGTCTGCCAGCTCATTTCCTTTTTCTGATTCCAAGTATGCCTTTTGATGTGCTCTGATGTGCATAATTGCTATTTTCTTTGGGAGTTGTGCTGCCTCCAGCAATTTCAGAATTTCTTCTGAATGTTCAGTGTTTTTCTTTTGAGAGTTCAGTAGCCCCCTTTCCTTTCACATTGCTCCATAAGCATGCACAGCCCCAAAAGTGTTCTTTGGATCCATGTCTATGTTCACATTCTCACATTGGGTCAATTCCAAGGCTCGGGTCAAGGCGATTTTCACATTTTGTGCAGAGGTATTGACAGGCAATGGTTCTGACTCTGTTACCTCATGGCTGATGGAGATGCCATATCCTGCATGCCTTTTGCCACTCAGGACATTGCTGCTTCTGTCCATGAACCAGTCCTCTGCATCTTCCACAGGAACATCCTTCAAATCCAGGCAGCTTGAGGATGTTGCTTCAATGGTTTCCAAGCAGTCATGGTGTACTGGTTCTCCTGTGTTTCCACTGAGGAAAGAAGCTGGATTGACAATGTTAGTGATCACAATCTCCACATCATCCTGTTCTACCAGTATGGATTGGTATTTCAGGAACCTCTGTGGAGAAAGCCACTACCTGCCCTTCATTTCTAATACTGCAGACACTGTATGGGACACCAACACAGTCATTTTTTTGTCCCAAAGTGAATTTTCAGGCTTCCTGGATATTTAGCACTACTGCTGCTACCACATTCAGGCATCCTGGCTATCCTTTTGTGGTCACATCCAATTGCTTGGAGATGTAGGTGACTGCTCTGTGATATCTAAATCGAAATCTTGTGCCAATACTCCCAGGGCGATTCCCTGTTTCTCATGAGAAAACAAAAAGAAAGGCTTCCCCAGTTCAGGGAGTCCCAGAGCTGGAGCTGACATCAGGGCCTTTTTCAATTGTTCCAAGGCTCATGTGGCCTGTTTGTCCCATTGCAGATGCTTCTGTTCAGAGTTGATCAGTGCATACAGGGGTTGAACAAGCAACTCGTAATTATAGATCCAAAGGCGACACCGCTCAGTCATTCTGAGGAAAGTTCTCAATTCTTTCACAGTCTGTGGTTTTGGTATTTGGCACAGAGCCTCTTTTCAGGCTTGCCCCACAATTCTTTGCCCCACATTAATTTCATGCCCCAAGTAAGTGACTTCCTGCTGCATTACCTGGGCTTCCTTCTTAGACACTCGGTGCCCTTGGAGCCCCAGAGAGTTTTAGAGACTCACTGTCCAAGGCATGCAAGTGTCTTCTGTCTCAGTGGTGGTCAGGATGTCATCTCTGTATTGTAGCAGTCTCCCCTTCCCGGGTGGGGTTTCCCAAGCCTTGAGATCCTTGGTGAGTTGGTTGCCAAATATGGTGGGGAAATTCTTGAATCCTTGAGGCAGTACAGTCCAAGTGAGCTGGGTCCTTTGTCCACTTTTCCATTCCAAGGCAAATATCTTTTGGCTGGCTTCATAGAGAGGGAGGCAAAAGAAAGCATCTTTCAAATCTAAACCAGTAAACCAGGTTAGTTAAGGTGTCAGTACTGTTAACAAAGTGTATGGGTTTGCTACTACAGGACAGAAATCCTCTGCTATTCTATTGACTGCTCTTAAATCCTGGACTACTCTGTACGTTCCATCAGGTTTGTGAACTGGTAATATGAGAGTGTTCAAATCAGATTCACATTCCCTTAACAGACCCCATTGCAAGAATTTTTCTGTTACCAGCTGGATTCCTTCCCTACCCTCTCTTTTTAAGGGATATTGTTTTATCCTTACTGGTCATTGTCCCTCTTTAAGCTTTACCTCTACTGGTGATGCATTCTTAGCTCTTCCTGGCTTCTCAGTGGCCTACATACCAAGGTACACCTGGTTGATGATATATTCACCCATTTTTCCTTCTATGGGAACCTCATTATTTGAATATATTCTTGAGTATCCACCTCCAGAGTCATCTCCCCTTTTTCAAATCTGATTGTTGCATTCAGTTGTTCAAGCAAATCTCTTCCAAGGATTGCATGTGGTGAATTAGGCATGTATAAGAATTTATGCAAGCCTACTATTTTTCCCAATTTATATTTTAGTGGTCCACAAAAATAAGACTTGTCAGCTTGGCCAGTGGCTCCCTTAACCATAATATTATCTTACCTCACCTGAGTTAAAGCTGTGTTTAAAATCGAACACATTGCCCCTGTATCAATTAAAAATTTTATTTGCTTTTGATCTTTTCCTTCCCCTAGCTTCATTATAACCAAGGGATCAGCTAGGGAAGATCCCCCTGGTTCCTGTCAGTTTTCATTTACATTTGCCACTACCCGTGCCCCTTTGTTTCCCTTTCCTCAGCGTTCTGGGCATTCATTTTTTCAGTGGCCTAATTGCTCACATAGAGCACATTCTTTTCTTCCTACATGCTGAGGGGGAAGCCCCTTTTTAAAATATTCATCTTCCTTTTTAACTACTGCCATCACCCTTTCTTTTTTCCCCTTAATCCCTTCTTCTCAGTTGCTAAACACCCTCCAGGCTTCATCCAATAATATTTCTAAGTTTCTTCCTTCAGTGGGTCTGAATTTCTGAAGTTTACATCTTCTATCACCGGTGGATTGACCTAAAAATAATGACACTAACTGCTGTATCCCAATATCTGATCTGGGTCCAAAGGTGTGCTACGACGCATTGTGTCTCAGCCTGTCTGAGAACTCAGGTGGTGACTCAAAGGGACCTTGTTTAATAGCATATAAAGCTGAGCAGTTCATAGATTTGGGGATGGCTTTCTCTATTCCCTTTGCAATCCACTCCTGATATTCTTGTACCTTCTGTCTTCCTGCCATTCTATTCACATCCCACTTTGAATCCTGGGGGGGAAAGAATTCCTTTACATCCTCCCCCATGTCTTACAGTGCTCCTGGGCCAAATCCCAGGGTACCTTTGGGATCAGCTGTTTCTCTGGTTCTGTCATTGCATGGAACAGTAACTGTATAGCATTCCAATCCGGGTTATGTGATTTCACTATTAACCAAAAGTGTTCAGCTATACTTAGAGGGTCCTTTCTGTAATCCTTTACATTCCTTTTCCAAATTTCCAAATCATTGGTATTGAAGGGAACCTTTAGTAGCATCATTGTTCCATCTGCTCCCACTTCTTCTCTAAGAGGTGCCTGCAAAGGTGCTGGTTGTTCCTTAGCTTTGCCCTTGTATGGGAGGATGCTGGACTTCCCAGGGGTGTTGGAGTTTGATCTGGTGCCCTTCCTGGGCTCCCACCCAACTCTAGTGATGGAGGAGGGGAGATCATCCAGATCAGAGTCTTCTTCCTTATATACCTTGTCATTTTTAGTGCACTTCTGACCAAGACTACAGGCTGAGCAGCATCATTTTAATATATGTGAGACCCTTCTGTTTTCTCTTTCCATTGCTAGGATCAGTGGGTCTTGTGGAGGGTTAATACCACAATCCCTTTGCCATTCTGGGTGGTTCTGTAAGATGAAAAACATCTGCATATGGTGCCTCATCCCATTTTCCTTCCCACCTTAAAAACAACATTAACTTCAACATGGTGTTACAGTCCCATGTTCCATTTAATGGCCACTTTACCCCGTCTTCTGATTTATACAGAGGCCACCATTGATTAGAGTATTGGATGAAAACCCTTTTGCTCTCCGTTTCTCCTGTCCCCACAACTTCCTTCCAGTGGGTCAGTATACATCCTAAAGGGCTCCTCCTGGGCACCTCTTTATTTTGCTGGGTCCCCATGATTTCTCTCCTTATTTCTCTTATATCCTCTCCCAAACCTCTGCTGGCAATATTCTTTCACTTCCTCTCAGTGTTCATCAAAAACGAGCCAATCCTTGGGAACTGAAAGACTCTTTGCACAGATCAAATTCACAATCTCACACTCAACCTGTATTAATTCCTGAATATGATGCCATGGGTCCGGGGTACACCTGGGGCATGTAGGCGTCCACCTCCTAGATCTGCAGTGCCACTTCCTTTTGCACCAATGACCCTGTAGGAGGTCCCAGGCTGGATGCCACCTTGGTGTCCAAATTGCTGGTCCACACGCAAAGCAAGGAATTGGTCTAACCCTTCTAGGTTCCCTTTCCATTAGAGGTTGCTCCCAATCCAAACCCAGATAACTATCTATGGAATCTGAGAATATTCCTCCCAAGTGTACCTGCTCTACTCCCCCGTCCTCCCGTACCAACCGTACAAGTTTCCCTTGATCCCTCAAGAAATCCGGGGGCTCAATCTGGAGCCACCTAGAAAGGGCTTCCTCCTTGCTTGGTCGAGCCCTCCGCACTCATTCCCAGCTTCCACCACCGTTTTAACTCTGACAGTTTCCAAAAAAAAATCACTGACCTGTCATTGACAGTTACAGACACAAGAGGGCAGCATTACATCAGAAACAATAGAATCTCACGCCTCAGAAAAGAACGGAAATCTTAACTTGTTGCAATGACAGTTAATAACACAAGAGGGCAGTGTTACACCAGATATTGCACAGGTCCACTACAGAAAACAGAGAAGACATTCCCCAAAATCCAAAATCTCCACCACCAAAATGGGAGTGATGCAAACACAAAACACCAACCACCATATAAAATACTTCCTTCCACCACCCTACAACAAACAACAAGCACAATTTACCCAAAATATTTATGGCAGTTAGGGTTATAGCAGTGAGTTATGCTGTTAATAATACTGAGAACACCTTGGTTCCTTCAAGTTCCCCCCAAACTTGCTAGTGGCCACCCTAAGTGGTCAACAGAAACCCCTTTGCCGGCTTCCAAATACCTTCCCCAAACCTGTCAGCTCTGTGTGTCGGATGTCTCTGACACACTGTTAGCCCTGTGCAGGCATCCCTAGTGTCTTACAGGCTCACCTTACCTTGGGCCTCCCCCAAAACATTTTGGTCAAACGTTCCTCTAGGTCATATAGGAGGTTGGTTGCTCGTCCCCGCAGAGAGTGACCGGGGAGCAGAGGTCAGCTCCAGAAAAAGTCCGGGGTGCACTGGGATGTCGACGTCCCCTGTGCTCCAGCAGACAGACGAAGACCTTCTGGCTGGCTCAACAACTGATTTCGAGAATCAGCACTTGACACTGCAATTGTAGAGAGTGTTTCATTGGCAGCACATGGGGGACGCATGGGGGGATATTTCCTCCAAACCACATGTACCTGGTCAAGACAGGTTCCAGGTATAAATACACATTGATCCCACAAGCCCACACCTCCCTGTCCACCCCTCTCCACCTTCTCTCCCTTTGTATTATAATTAGCTGCCACCCCTCCTATTGGTTGTGTTTGGTGGTCTTTGGGATGAAGGCTGTATGTCTTCCTCAGTAATCACTGTTTGACCTCTGCTTTTGGGCAGGCACATTGGAGGTTTGGCTCTCCTTCAGGCCAGTTTGTCCCACTCAAAACTACCTGGCTGGTCCTGCCTGGTTTCTGGAGCCACAGGTTTCTGTTTTGCTGGGTTTGTACCATAGCTAGGTCTTTTTTTGCTGAGTTTTTGCAATATATGTTATCTTAAAGCTTTTTCCTGGCAAATAAGTTCCTGTATGGTTTGTTACATACCGTTTCTGCTATGTGTTCTATTTCCCCTCTACCTGCTTAAACACATCATAGACTTCTAAGGTTCTGAATTTTCAAAACCATTTCTGTTCCCCATCTCACTAGATCACCCTGGGAGCCTCTAGACCACACTGGGAGCAGGTTTGGGTGCATCAACCCTTATTGGTTTATACTGGGAGCTGCTGCCACAGGTCTCAGGGGCTCAGGAGTGGCTCCCAGTGCTTACTGGCTTATACTGGTGACCTCCCACTATAAACCTGGGAGCCCTTAGACTACACTGAGGATGGATTTGGGTGCATGAGGCCTTACTGGTTTATACTGGGAGCTGCCATCATGGGCCTCAGAAGCTCAGGGGTGGCTCCCAGTGCTTACTGGTTTATACTGGTGTTCTCTCAGTCTATGCCTAGGAACACCAGTGGGTTATGGCAGGCAGGCAGGACTTTGAGTCCGAGCTATCCTTTGCTGGAGCACTGCTGAGCCATGACTTCTCCAACTTCTCAGCCTGGCACCACTGCCTGCAGCTGCCAGGGACTCCAGAAAGGGCGAGCCTGGGGCACTGCCCCACGAAAGGCTGAAGATATTGGAGCAATTCCCCATTAAAATTCCCACATTTTCACAGGATCTCCAAAATTTTCCAGCCCCTCCCTCACCTAAAGTGGGAGGTGATGCGTTCTGTTGGGTTCAATGAGTAGAACTGGTGTCTCTAAATCCCCTTTGACTTTAATGGGTTCACCTGAACTCTGGTACACTTGAGTATTCAGATATGGGGGTGTCCTCACGGCCCTCTAGAGATTTTGGGGTGACCCCTTTGGCCCCTCCCAGAGCTAGAGCTGGTTCAGAACACTTTCTTCAGCAACCCTATGTACCAAAGCGCCTGGGTGTACCTGCACTGCATCCTCTCCTGAGGTAACTCAGGGCTCCCTCCCTCCCCTGATGTCCTCACCTGGAGTTTTGGGGTACCCCCTGAATGTTGGGGTGCCCGCAAGAGCCCCTCGGCTGCCAAGGGTCATCTATGTCCACGTCGACTGGGAGGACAGTGGCCATCATCTTCTCCTGGCCCATCAAGGTGAGTCAGAACACTTGGGTGCTCCAAAAATAACCTGGAGATCCCCCAAAATTATCTGGGTACATCTGTGTACTCCCCCACATCACCTAGGTACACCTGGGTATCCCCAAAAATCACCTCAGTGCACTTGGGTGCCCCAAAAAATCACTTGGGTATACCTGGGTATCCTAAAAAATCACCTCAGTGCACTTCCCTACCCCTGAAAATCACCTGGATTACACCAAAAATCACCTGGATACACCTGGGTACCCATGGAACATCTGGATCACCCCTGAGGGCCCCCAAAACTGGTGTCCCAAAAATCCTCATTGCTTTCACTGGGTGGATCTGGTGTCCCTGAATCCCCATTGACTTTCAAGGGTACATGTTGAATCCTGTTTATACCCATTTATCTCTATAAATCTCTCCCAGTGGTCCCACTTATGCCCCAGTGCTCCCAGTAACCCCAGTGTCCCCCCTTAGCCCTTCCCAGTGCTCCCAGTTGAACCACTAACCCTTCCCAATCAAGCCCTATTAATGGGTAGTCCTGGTATCCCTCAATCCCCTTTGACTTCAATGGGTAGACCCAATGTCTGAAAATTTTTGGTGCCAAAAATCCCAACTTTGGGCTCGGAATTCCCAGATTTGGGGCTAAAAATGAAGGTTTTGGGCTTAAGTGGAGGCACAGCTCCAGCACAGGCTGAAGGTGTGGGATCAAGAATTTGTGATTAGCTCCCAGGAATTTTGGCAGGACTTCCAGAGTGTCAGCACCATGATCCTGAAATGGATATTCCCAGAATTCAGCCCAGTATTTCCCCCAAATTTCCCCATTTTAGCACCAAATTTCTGCAAAATCCCTTTGACTTTAATGGGTAAACCTGGTTTCCCTAAATCCCTATTGATTTCAAAAGGTAGACATGATGTTCCTAAATCCCCTTTGATTTTTTAAAATAGGTCGACTTTCTATTCCTACATTGCCATTGATTTCAAAGGGTAGACCTGATGTCCATAAGATCTCTATTGGGAGATGTCTTGGTTTGAAAGACAGGTATGGTCTAAGGAAAGGCAGGAGCCCCTTTTCTGCGATGCAGAGTGCAACCCCCCTCCCTTTTAATTATTTTAGGTCCAATTCAGACACTTTCAGGCAGGAGATATGGGGATGAGAATAACAGTTCTTTACTGGTATCTAACAAAGCAAAAAAACAACAACAGCTATAAAAATTGGCAACAGAAACAGTCTAGCTCCGCTCCAGTCCCTTCTGGCCGCAGGCCGTCTCCCTGTGCTGTTACCGGTGCTGTGAGGGCGGGGCAGGTCCCGCGCAGTTGAAGAGGGCTGGGTGATGGTGGCCGCGGCCCAGGGGTGAGCGGGGATGGGGAAAGTGACTCCCCCCTCACGGTGTCGGTCGTGGTGCTCAGCAGAGTGTCCGGAGGTAGTAGGGTGAGCTAGGAGAGCAGCAGAGAGATGTCCAAAGGCAGGGAGCGTGGATCTCAGTGCTGGGATGGCAGGGGAGATGCCAGAGTGGAGCCCAGGTTGTCTTCCCACTCCAGGAGCCAAGCGAGAGCGCGCCCAGCTCCAGACCCCCCTATCCCACCTTTCCTTTTCGGGTTCCCCCCCCCTCCCCCTCCAGCCACCCCCCTACGAGAGAACATTATCTGTCGTTTCAAGGTGTAGCCACAATTACTTAGCATAACAATGGGAGAAATTCCACAGAAAGAAAAGCGAAGCATTCAACCCCCAACACATTTCTCTTCATCCCTTTAAAACATCCAACACTGGGGTAAAAATAAAGACACTGAACTGAGACATGGGTCGGACATGGAGGGACAATGACATGGTGGGACACAGACCTGGAGAGTGACATGGGGACACATGGACATGGAGGGGGATGTGGCCATTCGTGGGGACATGGGGGGACACAGGCATGGATGGAGATGTGGGGGACAGTGATGGAAACATGGTGGGGACACAGCAATGGGTGAGGACATGGTGGGACATGGCCAGTGACATGTGGGGACACGGCCACGGCCGGTGCCATGGGGGGAACTTGCAGGGGCTGTGGGGGATGCTGGGTTGGAGGGAGTTGAGGGTTCCTGGCAGGGACTTGGGGCTCGCTGAGGCCTTTGGGGACCCCAGGCCGAGTGGCTCCAGCTGCGCTGGGAGACCCTGGCAGAGGTTCTGGGGCAGCTGCTCAAGGACCCCCCGCCCTGGAGTCCCAGCCGGGCACTGGGCTCCTGGAAGAGAATGAACGTCCTTGTCCCCAGCAGGACAGATTTCTTATTTATTGCAGGTGCAAATGGTTCTCTTACCAGAATAGCTTGTTGTGTTAATTGTTTTCATGCTTAAGATTGTTTTCACATGGAAACAATCAAGTAACTTAGCTGCACATAGAAGAAGTGACAGGCTAGCTATTAATTTAGCAGAGAGCAAGACCTGATTTTATGAAGCCTTTCTTTTATAATTTGTCTACCTGACTGCAACATCTCACCCTTTTTCATTAATTCAAAGAAGGTTCATATGTTCTGATGATAAAATAGCTCTCTCTTGTGAGGGTGTTATCTCATTAAGGTTATTACTGGTTATCTGTTAGATATGGGATAAGATACATAAACGACAGATTACAATCAACAAAACTTAGCAAATTCTATCAGGGCATTGACACAGGGTTTCACAGCATGAGAAAACAAAAGAATAATGTCCAATGTCTCCTAGGCAAATGGGAATAAATGACCATTGTTTTCAAGTCCAAATAGTCAATTAGCTTGAAATGTTAATCTTTGACATCACTGAATGTGCTCTTGGATCCTGGAACAGGGAATTACTGGAGAAGGTTTGTAGGAACACTATACCGTGATGATGACCTAAGGCTTTCCTTGGCAATTTGCCTGTAAATTTCCAGACACAGCTATGTCTTGGCAGTCCTACTTCTGATTTTGCTCTGGCCACGAAGGCTGCATGGTGATTAGGTTCTTTTTCTTCTCACTGGGCTTCATTTTCTTGGAGGCAATTGATATTTGGCTGAAAAAACAGGTGACTACTTTGAAGTTGTTGATGATAAAAACACATGCATACCTTCTCCTTAAGTTAATGAATTAATTAGTCTTTGTCATTGTACATTCAATTGAAGAGCCTTACATTAAAAATTTTACTTTTTTTGTATAAATATTGCAAATTTTTTTTGTAAATATGTAAATATTTAGGAGCTAACTCTCTCTTCTTTTTTTTAAAAACAGCATGCATGATTCTTGCCATGAAAGGAAGTTCAAAACAAAACAATACATGTAGTAAAACCAAAAACTTGCAGTAACTGGGAATAATTCTGATATAACAATCCAAAACATTTCCGATGACAGATATAATTAAAAACACTTGTAAAATTAGATTATTACCAAACATTAAAACATTGTACCATCATCCCAGTGTCTGCAACAGCTGATAAACCTCAAATCAGTGAAGAACTGGATAAGCGTCTGTTGGGGGTTGGTTTTTCCTTTCCTCTCTGCCTGTGGAATTTTTTTCCCATTGACATGCTAAGAAGCACTGATGGTTAGGTCCTAGCACCAGGAAGGGCATCCCTGTTTTTTTGGGAGTTTCTCTCGGAGGGCGGGGGAAGGGAAAGGGGGAACACGGTGAGATTGGAAGCAGGTAAAGGAGGGTGGGGGGCAGTTGCTGGCTCTCGCTCGCTTTTGGCTCTCGGAGCAGAAAGGTCATTGCTACCCCCCCACCATCCCAACGCCAGGAGCTGCCTCTCTGTTTTGGACCCTGCACCCCTGCTTGGACGCCCTCCCGCTTCAGCTTGCTGTTTTCCCAGCATCCTGCCTCTCCTCCATCCCTTCCCATCTGGAACACAGCTGCCATCACCCCCAGCCCCTGCAGGTGCCGGGATCGTCACATCTGCCCCGTCCACCGGGAACCTGCCAGCGCTCACTGCCAGCGGTGACGGTGACTGCAGCACAGGGGAAAGTGCCTGAGGCCGAGAAGGACTGGAACTGGGTTCCTGTTCTGCTTCTTGTTAATTCCAGAGTTGTTGTTCTGTTTGCCTTCTTAGATATACTGGTAAAGAACTGTCATTCCTATCCCCATATCTTGGTCTGAGAGCCCCTTAATTTCAAAATTGTACTAATTCAGAGGGAGGGATTTGCTTTCTCCATTTCAAGGGAAGGCCCTGCTTTCCCTAGCACACACCTTTTATTCAAACCAGGACAGATTTTGGCACCCGACGGTGGAACCTGTGGACATTGAGTGGAAAGGCTGGAAAAGCAATAACAGTTCTTGAGTGACCTGATTTTGTGTTTTAGGTGACACCATGTTGTCAGCTTACCCTGGTTTGGGCTGCACATGGTCACAGCTACATCTCTCCCATTTGCAGGTCCTTATTTGAACATGGGTCCTATCACTAAGGCTACTGTGACTATTATCCAGTTCATTTTGTGGGTTGATAAGGTGAGGAATTCATGGGTTTTTAACTTCCTTTGGAAGATGGCAACGTGGGTTCAGAGCTATTGCACTCTAACTGTGTGTTTTTGGGGTTTACTTCAATAATGGTATTTACTGTGAGGAAGTGACAGCAGGGGAAATTTTCTCCCAACTCTTCACCCAGTCCACCATTTAGGTCCACCCCACCCGTTTTCAAAGGCTTCAAAGGGTTCAAATCTTCTCTAAATGCTAATGCATTTACAGTGGCTAGTGTTGCTGATATTCCTGTTAAACCTGTTCTATTTAACATTCAGAGATAAGGGGAGATTGATTTGGATAACAACCCTGATACCTACCCCAGGAAATTGGGATGCTGCTGCAGAGACTGACCCTGCCCCACAGCCCACTTCAGAAATGAAACACCCGGATTGGGTGGGTGTTTCAGTGAAGGAGATACGTGAGATGTGTGAGATGCTGAACGAGTACCTTGCCCCAGCTGGTGAGAAATCCTCCCCCTGCCTTAAAGAGGGAGACTCTGATGGTGCAGCAGTGGAACCCACAGACATTACATCTGTCCAGGTTCCAGCTGAACTGCAAGGGCACTTGCTGCCAGCAGCATTCACCCCTGTGGAAACTAAGAAATTTAAGATGAAAACAAGGCACCTAGATAATAAGGATAAGAAAGGAGGGCCCTCAGAACCTGCAGGGGAGCCAGAGGTTGAGATCATCACCAAGTCCCTGTCATATGAAAGTCTCTGTAAAAAGATATTGTATGATGGGGCCATGAGGCTTTTAAAACTTGGTTACTTTGGGTCTGGGACCTTATGGGTACAGGCGTCCAACTGGATGGTATTGAGGCAAAGAATTTGGGACTCTTGACCCAGGACTCAGGTGTGGAGCAGGTATTTGTAAGGGAGCCAGGCCTCCTTTCCCTCTGGGAGGGACTTTTAATGAGTGTGAGAGAGAGGTTTGTCCACAGAGACAGAATGCAGGAGCACCACCGTAGAATGCTTTGGAAGACCCTTGAGGAAGGGATCCAACAGATGAGAGAAGTGGCAGTGCTGAAGGTGCTCTTTGGGAGGGACAAACAGCATGACAATGACCCTGACAAGGTCAGGTGCACAGGGCAGATGTTGTGGAATCTGACAAACCTGGGGCCATCTCACTACACCACCTTTACTGAAACAATTAATGCTAATAACAACTGAGAGACAGTGGGTTCTGTCACCAGCAAATTTAGAAATTTTGGGAGTATGATCAATGGCCCGATGCAGGCTCCTGTCTCTGCCATGGTCAAGAGCCTCCAAGAGAAGATGAGGGAGATGAGGGAGGAGATGAGGAAAATCAGTGCAGCACCAGTGTGAGTCACAGGCCCCAAAATCAGAGCCCAATGTCCCCCAGCTAGACAGAGAAGGTACAACCCATGAGCTCACCTGTGGTTCTTTCTGTGTGACCATGGGGAAGACATGAGAAGGTGGGATGGGAAACCCACTTCTGTCCTGGCAGCATGGGTGTATCAGCTCAGGGGGGGAAACACAAACTGAGGGAGCTCTGATAAAGTGAAGGTAGCCTCAGCTTCCCATGACTGAGGTGTTGGGTATTACAGAAGGGAGGATGATCTGTCAGATCCCCTTGAAGGAACTTCCAGCATGTATCCCCAGGAAAGAAATAATAACCATGGCTAGTGGGGCCCTGCCTCTAGCCAGAGAGAGGGACGGGAAAACCAGATCTTTTGGATGGTGTGGATCTGATGACCTGGCACATCAGAGCCACAGAAATATCGAGTGTTAGTTGATCCTGGTTCACAGTGTACCCTAATGCCATTGGGACATGTGGGGACAGATCCTATGTCCATTGCTCAGGATTCCCTGTTTCCCCTCAGTGACACAATGGCCTCAGGCTTTCATGTGCCCACCAGTGTCACAATGGCCCCACAGATCTGGGAGGTCCTGCAGTTTCCCAATGGCCTCACGGTTCCATGTGTCCCCTCAGTGTCACAATGGCCCCACAGTTCCATGTGTCTCCTGACTATCACCATGGTCCCATAGCTCCAAAAGACCCTGCCGTGTCACAATGGCCCAACGGTTCCATGTGTCCCCTCATGTCACAATGGCCTCAGGTTTCCATGTGTCACAATGGCATCAGGGTTCCATGTGTCCCCTCAATGTCACAATGGCCCCAAAGTGTCATGTGTGTCCTCAGTATCACAAGGGACCCAGAGTTCCATGTGTCCCCTTAGTGTAACAATGGCCCTATAATTCCAGGAGGCCCTGCAGTGACACAATGGCCCCAGGGTTCCATCTGTCCCCTCAATGTCACAGTTGCCCCACAGTACCATGTCTCTGCTCAGTGTCACAATGTCCTCACATTGTCACAGACGAGCAGCACTGGAGTGGGAGCAGCACCATTGGAGGGGTTGCAGCTGCACTGGAACAGGAGCAGTGGCTGTGGAACAACAGGGGAGAAGCTGTGGAACACAAGTCCTGTGAGGAGCAGCTGAGGGAGCTGGGAATGTTTATCCTGGGGAAGAGGAGGCTCAGGGGAGGGTGCCGCCTGGTGGGGGTTGAGCTCTTCTTGTAGGGAACAGGGACAGGACAAGAGGACACAGCCTTAACTGCACCAAAGGAAGGTTTATCCTGAACATTAGAAACAATTTATTCACAGGGTGATTTGGCATTGGAATGGGCTGCCCAGGGAAGTGATGGAGTCACTTGTAAATGAGGTAAGTGAACCACCTAATTAGTGGTTTGTCTTAATTTTCTTTTGTTTTTAATCAGAGTCAGGATTAAAAACATGAAGGAAGTGAATTTTCTCGAGTTTGGGCTTGGTTGTTTAATAAATCATATTTAAAGTACAGAGAGTTCTGCAACACGTCAAGCCACCAGCTAAAAGCCAGCAAGTGGAGGTGTATCGAGCTAGTTACAAGGTTTTTTAAATTTAAAAAATTCTATAAAGAACTAACACCTATATTAATTTATACTTTTCACTAAATAACCAAACTGCTGTGACCCACTGTGCAGCATTAACTGTCCAGTCAGAAACTACTACCTGAAACCATGCAGAAGAAGGAAGAAGAAGACAGAAAGAGAAAACACTGTCCTGGGGTAAAATGCAAAAATGTGTATTCTATCACCATCTGTTGAAATGTATGAGGGGTGGTGATCCTTATCTCTGTGGGAGATATCCTCTGCTGATGTGCCATCTGATAAGATCGGGGGATGATCATCGTTATCTATTCACAACCCATCCTTCCTCCAGAAGATATATTCCGTTAATGGGCCATTAAGTCCTATTGTGTGACTGATAAGATTACATCATCCCATTGGGAGATGCCCCAGCCAGGGGCAGGAGCCAAGCCTTTCCTACCTAGATAAAAAACTGGGGTTTGGGACGTGAAGGCAGCCCTTTCCACTGCATCCCAGAGGAAAGTCGGACCTTTTCTACATCATCGCTGGAAAACTGCACCTTCTACAGGAGCACTGCTTCAACGGAACCACATCTGTCATCCAGGAGGACTGCAGCCACCATTTATATGGACTGCTACTGACTGACAGGGTGTAAGCTTGGATTCTGACTCTGTTGGTGGTTTTTCTTTTGTATTATTGCATGTATTTTATTTTTTCTTTTTTTTCCTATTAAATTGTATTCCTGACTTGGAGTCTCTCATTGGTTTTACTTTCAAACCAACACAAGCTCTTAAAACCTTCCATCTTGTCCCATACTTCTTACTATATTCTAAAAACCCCAAATTCCAAACCCTTCACCCTGTGAAATCACACACTTTCATTCCAATAACAAACCTGTGACTCCAACTCTATTATTCAAATTTGGAAGCCTTCTCCAAGGCCTCAAGTCAAAAGCAGTGTTCTCCTGGGGGTCAGTATCAGAAAGTACAAAAAGTTCAAAACTCCCAGGTTTCTGGGATCCAACAGTCACCGTCCCTGGAAGTGTTTAAGGAAAGACTGGATGTGGCACTCAGTGCCATGGTCTGATGACAAGGTGGTGTTAGGTCATTGGTTGGACTGGATGATCTCAAAGGTCTTTTCCAACCTAAGTTCTGTGATTCCATGATTCAATGGAGCATCAATGGAAAATGGGTGGATAAAGAGTGGGACAGGCCCGGCAGCTGTTCTGGGAGCAGTGCTGGAGATGCCGAAGGGAACGGCGGCGGAGCGGGAATGGAGCGGCACAGGAGATGCCGAAGCTGCGGGACACAGAGCAGCTCTGAGCGCTGTGTCCTGCAGGAGCCAGCCCTGCACACCAGAGCCGTGCCCGTCAGGCTGTTGCCCGATGCCCCAAACAGAACACAAACTAACAGAGTGTCAGTTTATGCGGTGCTTTATTCAGGGCCCGGGGAACCTGCGGACTAGCGTCCAAAGTCAGGATCCCACAGTACCCTTTTTCGTCAAGTTTTTATACTTTTTTACAAAGTAGTCCACGTGCAGAGGTACACATTCTTCAAGACAATACAGATACATAAATCTTGTAGATATCATTCCTAAAAGTTATAAATTTTGCATGCTTGTCTATTCAAAACTATAGGCTACCCCCCTTTAATTCCCCCTTGCATGTTTTCCCATCACCAGAACCCTTTATTTATTATTATACTTTAGCCTTATCCTGAAAGTTTCTAAATGTTCTATATGCTCCACTAAATTCTTTAATTATCTTTAACTATTGTTTCCACAGTCCCCAGCTCATTCCCAGGGCTGGTTCCCAGGGCCTGTTCGAGAACTGCAGTTTTCTAAGCCTTAGCATGACTACTACTATATCTACATTAGTCCTTTTTCTCATTATTTCGGTATCAAGGCTGACCCAGAGCAGGGGGCAGAGGCAGGAATTGCTGCTGGGCCATGGGAGGTGCGAATTGAGTGCATTTAATGGTGACTTGGGAGTTTGATTCTTGTCACTGCAGCCACATTCTGTGGTGCCAGGACCCTTCCAGTTCATCTGAAGTCATGAACTCAGGACAAAAGTGGAACAAAAGGAATCAAAGTGCCTTCTCAGCTGCAGGGAAACACATCTTGGTTTAATGATTTCTGATACAGGAGCCAAACTGGGTCAGTTATTGGTCTGTGGTTTGCTCTAATCCAGGAACAATTTGCAAGGTACTGCAATTTGGCATTAAAAACGAGCAACATACCTCATCATCTGAATATTGCATATGGAGTACAGAGCTATTTCTGCTTGTTCTTATTGTGTTTTGTCTTCTTTTTTCTCCTCTGCCAGAGTCAGGATTAAAAGCTCGAGAGACGGTATTTCGTGTTTTGACTCCGATGTTTATTCTTATCTATATTACAGTGAGTTCTACAGCACTTCTAGCTAACAAGCTAAAAATGGTGATGTATCTCTGTCTTTACAAGGTCTTCTAAGGCCTAACTGTCCAATTAAGAATGAACATCTAAATTATTTTTACTTTTAACCCAATAACCAATCACCCGTGACCTGCAATGAGGAATTTCCTATCCAATTAAACAAGATCCCACCTAGACCCATGAAGAAGAAGGTGAACAAGAAAGAAACCTCCATCTTGCCTTCTACATATTACTGTATTCTAAAACCCTAAATTCCAAAATTTCTACCATGTGATATTACACACTTTTATTTAAACTTCACACCAGTGACCCCAGTTCTGTCATTCAGTTTTCGAAGCCTTCTCCACAGCCTCAGGTCAAAAACTGTATTTGCTTGTGGGTCAGTATCTGTCAGCACAGAAAGTCTAAAACTCTCAGTGTCCAGGGTTCCAACAGTTATGATCAAGGAAACAACTGGAAGTATTTTCTTTCCTGGTTTCACTCTTTCTTCCTCTCTCTGGATTTAAGCCTCCACCACTCCCTGCAGGTCTGCTTTCCATAATCTGCTCCTCTGGAGTTGGGATGTGACAAATGAGCAGTGGAAAGAGGGAGGATAATGGATAATGGACCATTCCAACTACAAACTCTGCTTTAGTAGCCTCCGGATTTCCAGTGTTTAGAAATTGTCATGTTTTAAACTACCTGACCAAATCCCATGTTTCTCGCTTTTGCCCTGGCAGAAATCCTTCCTTTGGCCTGATTTAGTAAATCACCCTCAGAAACACCTCATTGCAGATGCTTTTCTGTTGGTTTTGGTAAGAGATGACAAGAAAACTAGCAGGAGGGGGAGGGATGAGGAAGAGGGAAGAAACAATTCCTTTCTTTTGTCTCCCTTGTGGAAAGTCTCCTCTAGAGGTTGTGCTGCAGATGGAGACTTGGCCAGAGGGAAGTGATTGAGCTGAGGCAGCAGAGGCATCTCCTCCCTGGTTTGTAGCCCTAGGGCTGGGAGGGGACACAGGTGCCCCCCTTGTACCCCACAAACCCCTGGAATGGGGGATTCTCCCTGCCTCTGCCAGGTGCTCCTTATCCATGCCTGGCCTGGGTGCTCCTGGTCTGAGCTCCCTCCCATGGTCATTCCTGGTGGTGGGGAGTGGGAGGGAGGAGTTCAGTGCCAATGTGGGAGGTGCCAGCAGGGTCAGAGATGTGGGGAGGTGACAGTGACAGAGTGACAGGATGTGCAGATGGACACAGGGACAAGACAACACCTCTGGGGGAAACCTCGTGGAGATTTGGGCGTTTTTTGTTTGTAAAATACACACGGACACAGACACACGGACACAGAGCAAAGCTTTGCTCAAAGGGTTTATTGATTATTCAGGGGAAATGGCCCGGGGCTCAAAAGGTTCAAGGGGTTCCTCCAGGGATGATCATCTCCTCATGCCACCAGAGGGGATCGGGACACCGGTGTCCCCACAGCTTGCAATCCTAAAAATCAAAGCCCAGAAGGTGACCTCTGGTGCCCACTGGGAAATGAGAGGGGCCCTGTCCCCACCCCTCTCCCTGCAGGCACGGCTCACCTAGGCACCCAGAGAGGCAGCCAGGCGCTTCTGCCGCAGAACAGCCTCCAGCTTCTCAACAACTGGGGGCTGGGGACAAACACAGTATTAGAGACACCCTGGGGGGACTGGGCTGGACTGGGAGGTGGGGGAAAGAACAGGGGTCATTGGGGAAGGGGCATGTGGGGAGAAATGGGGGGCAGGAGCTGCTGTGCTCCTGCCCAGAAGCCCTGGGGTCCTGCCAAGAGGCCCAGCTGGGGCAGGGGCTGCGTCCTGGGTCACCCAGGGGGGTGCTGGGGGAACAGGGATGGGAATGCAATGGGGGCCTGGGAAAGGGGTTCTCTGGGGAGGATCTGTGGGGCAGGGGAGTTGTCTGGGGTGTCAGTAGGGGTGCACTGGGCTGTGCTGGGACAAATTGGGATGGTCTGGGGAGTGGTGGCCATGCAAGAGGAGGGTCTGACACTGCCAGAACTCGTGGTACCCACCAGAGGCGTCTCCAGGATCACGACATCGTCTACATCAATCTGCAGAGAGACCAGGAGATCTCGCTGGGAACTGGGATGGCCCCGGTGCCAGCAAAGGATGGGGGGAATCAACTGCCCCTAATTCCCAGAGGGGATGCCCTCCAATCCCAGCACCCCACTCACCTCCTGCAGATCATCTTGGGTTCCTTCCAGGAGCGCCTGGGAAACAAGAACAAAAGTTTAACGTGGTTTGGACCCTTTGGGGCTGTGGGGGGACAGGGGTGCAGGGTGGAGGTGATGGGGTGGGAATTCAGGGCCTCCAAGGAGATCTGTTTGAGGTGGGGGGAGACCCAAAGACACTGAACTGGGGTCAATGGAGGGACCAAGGGACTGGGCTGGGTCTGGAGAAGGGGCTCGGTGTGAGGTACAGGGGAGGAGAAAGGAATTGCAGGGTAGGGACATGGGAATGCAAGGGAGGAGCTGGGTGGGGACAGAAGAACGAGGATGGGTGGGGACATAAGCGACAGGAATGAGAAAGGATTTGGGAAGGAGGGGTGACTCGGGGAACTGTTGAAGGGGACCCCGCTGCTGTGACCAGGAAGAAAAGCAAAGAATTCAGGGCGAGGGACATGGAAGAAAAGGCTTCGGGAATGGTCAGTGGGAGACGTTTGAGGACCCTGGAGAGGACACAGAGGAGGGAGCAGGGACGGAATTCCTGAAGGGACCCAAAGGGTGGGATGGGAGGGGACAAAGGGCAGGGTGTGGGGACAGCGTTTGTCTGGTGCCTCACCTTGGCCTGTGCCGGGGGGCACAGCAGGATGGAGAAGAGCAGGGCCATGCTGAGCACAGCCACTGTCAGGAAAATTAATCCACAAACACCAGAGGTTTATGTCCAAAAAGGAGACAGAGGAGTCCTTTTTGCTTTATTCGAATAAAGGGAGAGGCCATGGGACATTCCCCTGGGATCTCTCCAATTTTCGGAGGACACAGCCTCCTTTTTATCCTATTTTCCCGGCCGCATTTCCCTCTCTCTTTCCCCATTGGCTGAGGTACTTGAGAGGCACAGACTTCCCGGAACGCCTGATACCTGAAATTCCCCTCTAATGTATAACCCTCCCTTTTAATTTTTAATTCTTATAGAATTCATAGTTTTCTCCCCGTTGCTTCTTTCATCTTTCGATATCCAATTTCATTTATCAGCAGCCCTACAGTTTGTTTGTAAAGGCAAATATCTCTTTCCATTCATCAATCAGTGGAATCCATCCCATTGTTTCTTTTATCTCTCAGTGCTAGCCTTATCTACAGGCTGATCCACAACTCATTTGTAAAGACAAATTCAACATTCCTCTCAATCCCTCCGCTTTTATTTTTAATAATTGTCTTTACAAACTTTAGCTATCATTTACTTAATTTTTTGTTCCTGAGTCTTTTTTTTTTTTTTTTTTTTTTTTTGGTTTTGTAATTATTTGGAGCGACATCAATTTTTGTCCTTTTGTAACCATTTCTGGATCAGTAGGCGTGGCTATTACCTGCATCCCTTTGATCACATGTTGAATAAGTTGTACTAAGCAAGGGATCGTGCATGGTAAAAAGATTAGAGTTGCTACAGCACATAAGAGGAAAAAAAAGTAATTGTTTAACCTATAGTCCACCAGGTAGCCAAGAAAACATGTCCCATTCCCATAAAGGTTTTTGCTACTTTTTCTTCTAAGGTCAAAACAATTATTTTCCTATTTTTGGCTCCAACCTAACTGATAATATAAAGGTAACATTATTAAGAGAAACATTCTGATTGTGTAATCTAATCTCCTAACTTAATTTTTACTTTCACATTGTCTTCCTCACCACCTGTGGCGAGTGAAGGCACAGAAACAGCTTAACATAAAGAAAACAATGACAGCAAGGGTTGGCCCCCAGTGACTGGAGATCTGAGAGGAGGGATGCCCACACAAACTATTTCAGGAGGCACTCTGTGGGTGGGCACACGAGGCTTCCCCCGATGTCGACGCCCTGGCTGCTGCTCCAGTCCCCTCCTGCCGAGTGTCAGTCGCGGCTTCCCGTCCTTCTCCTCCAGCTGAGATGTCCAAATCTCTGGGGCTGCAGAGACCTTGACCCGAGTGTGATGGGTCCAGCCGTGTTCAGCTGTCTTGATGGCTGTTTCTGTGGTCAGCAACACCTGGAAAGGTCCACGCCACTTGGCCACCAGTGGTGCTTCTTTCCACTCCTTAACCAGGACCCAGTGTCCCGGTTGGATGTTGTGAACAGCAAAGTCCAAAGGCAGGGTCTGTGCCAGCTGAGCTTCCTGTCGAAGAGATTTCACAAGAGACAGTATCCGAGCCACATATTGTTTCAAATACACATCACTTATCTCTATCCCTGAGATATCGGGAGAATTTATCGGCTGAGAATTACAAGGGTAAGGAATTTCAAACATCAATTCAAAGGGAGATAATTGAATATCTCCCCTGGGTCTGGCTCTTTTTCTTGCTGAAGCCAGGGGCAGGAGCCGTACCCACGGCATCTTAGTTTCTATCACCAGCTTCAGGAGGTGTTTCTTTATTTCTCCATTCATCCTCTCAACCTGACCCGAACTCTGTGGGTGCCAGGGGGTATGGAGGTTCCACTGTATTCCTAAAGCAGTCATAACTCCTTGAAAAATTTTTCTTGTAAAATGAGTTTCCCTATTTGAATCTATTGCTTCCACTATCCCATATCTTGGAATTATTTGTTTCAAAAATACTTTAACAACTGATCCTGTAGTTGCTGACACAGTTGGAAATGCTTCTGGCGACCCGGTTAATTGACATACTATTACCAGAAGATATTTAAATCTTGCCACTCGAGGCATTTCAGTAAAATCCGCCTGGCATTTCTGGAAGGGATGTACTGCCCAACGCCTCCCTCCCCTGGCCAGTTTCTTTGTAACTTTGTTGTTGGTTTTAGCACAAGTCAAACAGCCTTCAGTGGCTCGCTTTGCCAGGCTAAAGAGACCAACAGCAGTGTTCATTTTGAGGAAGGCGTCTGCCAGTCCTCGGGAGCCCCAGTGACTCCCTTCATGAAGTTGTTTTAACAATTGTAAGGCTAGAGCTTTTGGTATCCACTGCTTACCATCCCTTGTAAACCAGTTATTTTCTTCTTTCCTCTGCAGCTTAATAAACCTCTTTTTTTTTTCCCCATAGTTTTGCAAATGCATGTATCACCCCATTTGCATATTTAGAATCAGTAAAGATATTTACTGTTTTGTCCTGGTATAATTCACAGGCTCTCACAAGCCCGTACAGCTCTGCTGTCTGAGCTGACCAGGTGTGTGGTAACCTCCCCCCTTCCCTTAATTGCTTCCTATTCACGATAGAGTATCCTGTAAATCTTTTCCCTTCTACCACCTTTGAGGACCCATCAATGAACACATTCTCTCCCTCAGGCCAGGGAATATCTCCTAGATCTTCCCTAGCCCGTGTCTGGAGGTCTATAACCTGGATACAATCATGGATTTCTTCCTGGCCCCCCTTTTCTCCAGGACCATTTAAATAAGAGGCTGGATTAAAATCTTCTCCACTTTTAAATTCTAAATCCTCCTGTTCCATTAAACAAGATTCATACTGTAATAATCGAGCACTCGTCATCCACTTAGAGGCTCTCTCAGTTAACAAAGCTTTAATCTGATGTGGGACTTTAACAATGAGATACCCTCCCCTTGTCAGCTTTTGGGCCTCAGCCACCATCAGAGCTGTGGCTGCACAGTTCTGCAGACAATGGGGCCAGCCTCTGGCCACCGGGTCTAACAACTTAGAAAAACAGGCAACAGGCCTCCGTGTTCCCCCATGCTCTTGCACCAAAATTCCTTTAGCATGACCCTGTTTGACATCCACATATAGCTGAAATTCTTTTTCTGCATCTGGAAGAACTAAGACTGGAGCATTAACCAATTTGTCCCTGGGGCTGCCCATACTTCCTGATTTATTTCAGCATAAGCCTTCTCAGACATTTTACACAAAGATATCACAGTTTCGGACTCCATGTCACTTTTTTACAAGGCTAATTTGCATTCCCATTCTAGCCATCAACTCTCTTCCCAGTAAATTACAATCACAATTAGGAACAAACAAGAATTCATGCAGTTCAAATCTGTCCCCCACATCTATTAACAGCGGTTGAATAAAATGCACTCGCTCATCCTTCCCGCTTACTCCTTGAATAACCAAGGATCTTTTCGACAATTTTCCCCCCTTAGGTATAAAACTTAAGGTGCACGGAGAGGCCCCTGTGTCTACCAGAAAACACACTTCCTCTCGATCCGGACCCACGTTAAAAGTTACCAAGGGCTCTTGAGTGGTGGGTCCTTGGTATAATAGGAGCCCCTGACACCCCTAACAATCCATTTCCATCATCCTCTGGACTTCCTCCTCCTGAGGGTCCAGTTGTTTCTGCGGACACTCGTTTTTCCAATGCCCTTCTGCCCTGCAGACAGCACACTGGTTCTTCCCCAGCCGCTGTTTGGGTCGGCTGTCCCCTGCCGAGGAGGGAATCCCTCTGCCACTTCCTTGTGACCGACCCCGTCCCCTCTGTCCCTGGGGACCCCTTGGACCCTGTGGTTTATTCCTCCGGGGCTGCAAAAACTCTGCCATCATCCTTGCTTTAGCTTTTGCCTTTTCCTCATCCCTTCTTACATATATCTGCTGTGTTTTTCTAACCAATTCCTCTAGAGGCTTATTTTGCCACTCTTCATCTTTCTGTACTCCTTTCCTTATATCAGGCCAGGCCTTAGTAACAAATTGTACCTTAAGTGATGTGTTGAAGGCTGGCCCTTCAGGATCCATCCCCCCGTGCTTCCTCATGGCATCCCTAATCCTCTCCAACCAATGAGAGGGGCTTTCCTGTTTCTCCTGTTCTAACGACATAGCCTTAGCTATGTTGTTAGTTCTGGGAGCCGCTGACTTGATCTCCCTGGTCAAATAAGCACGGCAATCACGGTGAGCCAGACTGGCCTGGTTATTTGGGTCCCACTGGGGGTCTGCCTGGGGGATGGCATCATCCACTGTAGGTGCATTGGGTCCAGCCCCCCCCCGCTGCTTGTGGATGTTCATCCTCCCACAGCTGCCGAGCTTTCTGCAAAATCATTCGTTTCTCTGATGACCCAAACAAAATTCCCAAAAGAAAATCCCAATCCTTTCACGTATAATCCGCATTTCTCAAATATTTCTCTATTTTTTCCCCCACCCCTATGGGATCATCCAAATCTTTTTTTTTTTTTTTTCAACCCTCTTATATCCTGGGTAGTGAGTGGTACAATTACAAACCCAAATCCTCCCCCTTGACCCCCCCAAAGGAACTTGACAGAGTGGCATCTGGTGTACCCCTGTCTCTTGGGGGGCTTCTGATGCCCTAAATTGAGTTCCTCTTCTAGTTCTGGGGGGTGATACAACATGCTGCTCCCCTCCCCCTACACCATCATCCTTCTCAGGTGGGGCTGTAGGAATAATATTTTCCTGATCCCCTTGCTCTGAAAGTTGAGGATACAGACGACCTGCAGCTGGCCCTGGGTCAGCTGGCAACACTGGAGGACAAGACAGGGGAAGGTGCTGAGAAACATTCCAATCCTCACCACTTTCCTCTAAATACCTTCACAAAATTCGACACAAATGAATTTTATCTGTTCCATAAGTAGCCATATAAGTCCCCTTGCCAACTTATACTCTGGCCACACAAAATAACAATGTTTTACCATAATTTCCATAGTTACTTCTGGGTGAATATACAATCTCTCCCAAGACCTCAGCATTCACCCCAAGGGACTCTCTGGGGGTATTATGGGATCATCATCCCATTTCCCGGGGCCCCTTCGCGGCTTCACCTTTCCAACCCTCTCTAGGTGCCCCGTTTTACCTGTGCTACCCTCCATGGGTGCCCTCTCAGGTGTACCTGTGCTACCCTCCATGGGTGCCCTCCCAGGTGTGCTCTCCGAAGATCCCATTTTACTCACCGGTGAGATTTTCAGTGATCCTTCCCTGCGGACTCTTCACGGACCCCCCTGGTCCGCCACTCGTCTGTCTCCTGGACAGTCTCGGGAACCCAATCAATCGCCCGGTGCCGGCCGGCACCAAGGGGAGCTGATCACCCAAACTGGGTGAGGCGCCTTCAGCTCCACTCGCTGCTCGCCGCCCCGGACGGTGGAAAGATCCCGGACGAGCCCCCAAAATTGTCAGGAAAATTAATCCACAAACACCAGAGGTTTATGTCCAAAAAGGAGACAGAGGAGTCCTTTTTGCTTTATTCGAATAAAGGGAGAGGCCATGGGACATTCCCCTGGGATCTCTCTAATTTTTGGAGGACACAGCCTCCTTTTTATCCTATTTTCCCGGCCGCATTTCCCTCTCTCTTTCCCCAATGGCTGAGGTACTTGAGAGGCACAGACTTCCCGGAACGCCTGATACCTGAAATTCCCCTCTAATGTATAACCCTCCCTTTTAATTTTTAATTCTTACAGAATTCATAGTTTCCCCCCTGTTGCTTCTTTCATCTTCTGATATCCAATTTCATTTATCAGCAGCCCTACAGTTTGTTTGTAAAGGCAAATATCTTTTTCCATTCATCAATCAGTGGAATCCATCCCATTGTTTCTTTTATCTCTCAGTGCTAGCCTTATCTATAGGCTGATCCACAGCTCATTTGTAAAGACAAATTCAACATTCCTCTCAAGGGGAAGCTGCTAGGTGGCACCTTGGCTTTAGCACACACTAATAGAAGGTGTCTGTTTTCAATGGGGACATTAAGGAGTTGTAGATTGCTTCAAAACAGAAAAAAAAAAAAGGGGGGAACACTCCTTTTGGCCTGTGTGCAGCCAGTTCTCCAAGTAAAGCAGATCCCAGGTGAGTGAGGACAGACAGGATGGAGTTGGGGAATGTGCAGCAAGGTTGTCCACAGTGGCTCAGACCTCAAGGCACAGCTTCTGTGAGCAGGCCAGACCTCCTGAGGAGAGACCCTGGATCAATATCAATCACAGAATGCTGGAATCACCTCTGCTCTAAAGAGAATAGCAATGAAATACAGTCTTCAAAATAGGAATGTGTATTTCTTAGAATCTCTTGGAAATATTTCTCCATAACTAGATTTGAAAATATTCCTAATGAATGAACTTCACCAGAGGGAAATCAAGGCAGAGCCATGGTTTATCAGGATTTGCTTGATCCCAATCAGCCCCGTGGTGCATTTGGAGCTGAGCCCTTGAACCTCAGGGCCTGAGAGGAGATTGCACAAACCTTTCCAGGAGTCCAAGGCAGAAGAAAAACAAAAGTGTCTCAAAGCATTAATGGGTCTCACCGAAGTCCATCCCCAACACAGGCTCCTCATGGACTCCTTGGAGGAAAGAAATGGATGCCAGGATCGCCCAAAACCCACTCAGAGAGTCAGAGAGGAAAGGAAAATCCAAACTACCTTTGAAACCTTGAGTATCTCAAAATATTAATGAGCCCCACTGAGTGTCAATACAAAGCTCTCAAGGGACTTATAAAAGTAGATAATTAGGGCCATGATTGCATAAACTACTAGAAGAGTTGGTGTCAAAAGGGAAACTCAGAGTACCTTAAAAAACTGAAGTACCTTGAAACATTAATGAGCCCTACTGAGTGTTGTTACTTATAAAGGTTCTCAAGGGACTAATTAAAGCAGATAATTGGAGGCCATGATTGCACAAAGCTCTCAGAGACTCCAAGGCAAAAGCAAAACCCAAAGTCCTCTGAAAAACCTGCAGTCCCTGGGAGCATGAAGGAGCCCCCAGGGCCATTCCTGACCAAGGCTCCCCAGGGACTCGTCCCAGCACATCCCTGAGGCCACTGGGATGTGGGGGGATGCTGAGGGCAGGACAAAGGGTGACAGTGGCCAGCCTTGCTGGCGCTGTGCCAGGAGGCCCCAGTGGCTCAGGACAAGGTGTCTCCTCCCAGCCCTTGGTGGCACAGACCCTGCTGTGCCCCAGGGCACCAAGACTTTGCTTCTCTTTGTCCACACTTGTCATCTCTGCCTCCAATTTCCTGCTCTGACTGGAACCTGGGGGCACTTTCTCAGTTGTGTCCCTCAGAGGGAACCATTAAAACTTCAGGAAACTTTGGAGTTTGATTGTGACTTGGAGTTCTTGAGAGGTTTCTTCAGCTCCCACTCAGGGACTGATGCTCAGAGACTCAGCCCCAATCCCCAAGAGGGTCATTAAAGTCCTTGTGCTGTGTCTGTGCTGATGAGCCAGGCTGGGCTCCTGGCTCAGAAGGCGATCCTGGTAACCAAGAAGAGCTTCAAAAACACATTTCTCTTCATGAGCAGCTCTTCTCCCAGCCCAGTAGGGCTGGGGCACTGCCTGCAGCCACCCCGGGCACAGCACAGAGGCACAGAGAGCTTCAATCAGTCAGGGCTGGGAAGATGCTCAGAAGTGCCTGGGGCAGAATCACTCCCAGCCCTTGACACAGGAAGCCTCTGGCTGCAGGACAATGCAGCTGCAGCTCCTGCAGTGATCTCCTAAAGCTGGAACATCCCAATGCCTGCAGACTGTGTGAGTACATTCTCTGATGATCTCTTGTGTAGAGCAGCCAGGGGTGCCCAGGGCAGAGCAGGGTCCTGCAGCCCAGGGCGCTGTGCTGGGGCAGGGATTCTGCTGCCTGCCAGGGACAGCTCTCAGCCAGCCCTGGGAGCTGCTCCCAGCACTGGGGGACAAGGTCTGGGTGGAAGGAGAGTGCTAGTAATGCTTGGAAGGTTTCTTGTGTGGTGAGGATGCTGTATTGTTCAGGGCTGCTCCCAGTATGACATTTAACTCCAGACCACTTCCAAGGAGATTATATAGGGAGCACAGCAATTCAGGGGCTACATAAAAAGGAAAATGCTGCTTGTTTAGTTTACTGCTCTGGGTTGCCTAGATGGGAAATTGCATATAGATATTTATCTCTCAGTTCAGGTAGAGAGAAATAAGAAATTTATTTCTCAGATCTTAAGCATTCAGTCGCAGAAATCAGCACAATGTCCGTTACAGGCAGCATCAGTGTCACTTTTCCATCCTCCTCAGGCTGCTGTAACGATGCCAACATAGACTGCAGAGGGAGAGCAGGCTCAGGGCAGTGCCCTGTGCTGGGAGGGGTCTGCAGGGCAGAGCTGAGCCCCCAGGGCTGGGCTGGGCTCTGGCAGCACTGGCAGGGCCCAGCCCTGGGCACAGGGAAGCAGCTGCTGGCAGGGACAGCTCCAGGCAGCAGAGCCCTGGGCAGGCAGTGGGGGGAAAGTGCCACCAAGCTGGGCTGGGATATTTCAAGTCCTCTCCAAACTGAACTATTCCATGATTATTTTTTTACAGATCCCCATGCCAAGATAGAACAAATGTCCAACAACAGCTCCATCAGCCACTTCCTCCTGCTGCCATTGGCAGACACGTGGCAGCTGCAGCTCCTGCACTTCTGCCTCTTCCTGGCCATCTCCCTGGCTGCCCTCCTGGCCAACGGCCTCATCATCAGCGCCGTAGCCTGCAGCCACCACCTGCACACCCCCATGTTCTTCTTCCTGCTCAACCTGGCCCTCAGCGACCTGGGCTCCATCTGCACCACTGTCCCCAAAGCCATGCACAATTCCCTCTGGGACACCAGGACCATCTCCTATGAAGGATGTGTGGCCCAGGTGTTTATGCTTGTCTTCTTCCTTGGATCAGAGTTTTCCCTCCTGACCATCATGTGCTACGACCGCTACGTGTCCATCTGCAAACCCCTGCACTACGGGACCCTCCTGGGCAGCAGAGCTTGTGCCCACATGGCAGCAGCTGCCTGGGCCAGTGCCTTTCTCAATGCTCTGCTGCACACAGCCAATACATTTTCCCTGCCCCTGTGCCATGGAAATGCCCTAAGCCAGTTCTTCTGTGAAATCCCACCCATCCTCAAGCTCTCCTGCTCCAAATCTTATCTCAGGGAACTTAGGATCATTGCTGTTAGTGTCTGTTTGGTATTTGGCTGTTTTGTGTTCATTGTTTTCTCCTATGTGCAGATCTTCAGGGCTGTGCTGAGGATCCCCTCTGAGCAGGGACGGCACAAAGCCTTTTCCACCTGCCTCCCTCACCTGGCTGTGGTCTCCCTGTTCCTAAGCACTGCACTCTTTGCCTACTTGAAGCCCCCTTCCATCTCATCCCCATCTCTCGATCTGGCCCTGTCTGTTCTGTACTCAGTAGTGCCTCCAGCCCTGAACCCTCTCATTTACAGCCTGAGGAATCAGGAGCTCAAGGCTGCAGTGTGGAGACTGAACACTAGATGGTTTCAGAAACAGTAAAGTGCTGGCCAATTTCTGAAAATCACTTGTAATAAAAATCTCCTTTGAGTCTTCTTGTTGGTTTGCTTGTTGGTTTGTTCTTTACTTTCCTTTGTTTTAGCTTTTCAACATTGTACACAAAGAAATGTCATTATTTGTGCTGTATTTCCTTTTGATTTTCTCCATCTTTCCTGTGACCCAGAGACTGTGTCAATGTGGGGCTGCGCTCTTGGTAACTTTAAATAAAATAAAATAAAGATTCTCCCAGCAAAGATTTCTCCAGACATGCCCCTTTTCTTCCCTTCTCTGGAGCTGCAGCAGCAATGTCTGTGTGCAGAGCTGGGGCAGATCAGTGCTGGCACAGCAGCTGTGCCCAGCAGCAGCAGCAGCACTTGGTGTTGCCAGTGCTGCTCCCGTGCCACTGCCCCGCTGCCCTCCTGGCCCTTGTGTTGCTGCAGGGCCTGAGTGCTCTCGGGGCCGGGCACAGCCCTGGGGGTGGCAGTGCCGGGGCTGCAGCAGGGACAGGCCATGGGCACTGCTGGGGCAGCGCTGATGCCTCAGGCCAGGGCCTGGGGGCTCCAGGCTCCTTGGCCAGGCTCGCTCCACAACACTTGGCCAGCCCAATGCTGAGCACAGAAAAGCCCCGGGAGCAGCCCCAGGCTGGCCGTCGGCAGGCTGGGGGCAAACAGCATGGCTGGTGCTCTGCAAGCTCCCTGCAAGGGGGACACCCTGGCAAGGAGCAGCAGAGCAGGGGCTGATCCATCCCCACTGTGCTGGACACCCCAGGGCAGCGTCCCAGAGCGTCCTCATGCACCTGCCAACAACATCCCCCCTCTGCAGCCCTGGCCTCTCCCCCAGCTCACACAGGAGCCGCATCCTTGCAGGCACACACACGGCAGCACTGGCTCAGGAGCCCCTGTTTGCATTGCACACAGCAGGCTCAGCACCCCCATGGTGCTGCTGTGGGGACATGGAGCTGAGTGAGCACAAATGCCATCAGCCACTTGGGCCAGCAAGGGCTGGGGGATGGCAGCAAAACCACTCAGTATTGTTGTGGCCTCTGAAGTCAGCCAGAAAGTTTGTTCCCATGAGCTGTGAGTTTCCTGTCCCACTGCAGATGTTGTTGCTCACAGCCAGGGCTGCCTGGCAGCCACCCCCAAACTGCCCTGAGCATTTCTTTGGTTTCACCTTTGGTTTCTTTACTCTTTCCTTCACCAGATTTCTTCCTCTTGCTCATCCCTGTCCCCTCCCTTGAAAACAGCCCATCCCTGTTTCCCCTTGCCCTTCTGGCCCTACTCCTTATTTCGGTTTCTCAGCTGGCACCATGGGAACATTTCTTGGGGAGCAGGATCATCCTCCAAGTGCTTCAGGAATTGTCTGCAGGGTCCTGCAGTGCCTCGTGCTGCTCCCTTGCCAGAGGCACCACAGGCCAGGGGCGCACATCTGGGCTGCTGTGTCTGGGTGTGGGGCTCCCTGTTGTGGGCAATGAGGAGGGGCTGGAGAGGCTCTGCAGGACTGACAGGATGGGCTTTGGGGCTGTGTGGAGAAGCTGAGGAACCTGGGCTGCTGGACCTTGTGAAGAGGAGGCCCAGGGCTCATCCTGGAACAGCTCCAGGGGTAGTTTCAGAGAATCACAGAATCAGAAAAGCTGGAAAAGTCCTTGTCACACCTGTGCCCTGACACCATGGCTCCCTGAACCTCCTCTACTCCAGTATCAACAACCTCAGCTCCCTCAGCCACTCCTCACAGGACTTGTGTTCCACACCCCTCACCAGCCTTCTTGCCCTTCTCTGGACACGCTCCAGCCCCTCCATGTCCTTCCTAAATTGGGGACCCAGAACTGGACACAGCACTCGAGGTGCTGCCCAACCAGTGCTGAGCACAGGGGAAGAATCACTGCCCTGCTCCTGCTGGCCACACCATTCCTGATCTAGACCAGGGGCCATCGGCCTTCTTGGCCACCTGGGCACACTGCTGGCTCATGTCCAGCCTGCTGTCCATCAGTGTCCCCAGGTCCCTTTCTGCCTGGCTGCTGTCCAGTCACTCTGTCCCCTGCCTGTAGCACTGCAGGGGTTGTTGTGGCCAAAGTGCAGGATCCAGCACTTGGTCTTGTTAAACCTCACCTTGTTGGATTTGGGCCCTGCATCCAGCCTGTCCAGGTCCCTCTGCAGAGCCCTCCTACCCTCCAGCACATCCACACTCACACCCAGCTTGGTGCCATCTGCACATTTGCTGATGCTGCACTCAATGCCCTCATCCAGATCATCAATGCAGATATTGAAATCCACGCTGGCTGGCTCTGATCCCTCAGCCATCCTGTAGGTGCCCTGTGATGGCACTCAAGGTGATCTGTTCCATCACCTCACCAGGCACCCAGGTCAGGCTGACAGGCCTGCAGTTCCCCACATCCTCCTTCCAGCCCTTCTTGGGCATGGGCTCACATTGGCACCTCCAGTCCTCTGGCACCTCCCTGCTGAGCCAGCACTGATGAGAAATGATGGAGAGCAGCTTGGGGAGCTCATCCAGCAGCTCCCTCATCCCCCTAGGATGGATCCCATCTGTTCCCAGAGACACCTGTGAGCATCTGAGTGGCTCAGCAGGTCCCCAGCTGCTTCCTCCTGGATTACAGGGGGTCTGTTCTGCTCCCTGTCCCCATCTGCCAGCTCAGGAAAACACTTGTCCTCAGGACATGCTGTCTTATTGTTGAAAACTACGGCAACAAAGAGGTTGAATACTTCAGCCTTTTCCTCATCTTTGGTAACCATATCACCCCCAATAAGGAATGGAGATTTTCCTTGTCCCTCCTTTTGCCATTAATGCATTTATAAAATCATTTTTGTTATCCTTCACAGAAGCAACCAGGTTAACTCCTAATTTGAACTTTCATGTCTGATTTTCTTTCTGCATGACCTAACAACTTCTTTAAACGTTTCCTGAGTTGCCTGTCTCTCTGTCCAAAGGTAATGCACCTTATTTTCTCCCTGAGTTCCTGGTAAAAGCTCCCTGCCTAGCCAGGCCAGTTATTTTCCTCGCTAGCTCACTTTCCTCTGTGAGGAAAGTGAAAGACAGGCTGCCTCTGCTCCTTCAAGATTCTTTTCTTGAAGTGTCTCCATTCTTCCTGGAATCCTTTAAGAGATGTTTCCTGTAAATAAATCAGTTCATTTCCCCCCAATCTACATTCTGAATAGGCCAAAGTCTGCTCTCTGTAGGTCCAGTGTAGAAGTTTTGTTGATTCTCCACCTTCTTTCACAGAATATTAAAAACTACATTATTTCATGGTCACTGTACCCCAAACAGCCTCTGAGCATCACATCTCCCTCCAGCCCTTCTCTGTTTGTGAACAGCAGGAGACAGAGCTTTCCTTGTCAGTGGGAAGAGAAGGAATTTAGGTTTTAATCAAGGGCATATTATTTTTGTTTTTCAGTTGAGAGAAGGGCTGACTGAAGCATTCCTTAAGTGATCTTGATGCTGAATGTCTCCTTAGGAAGTCTGGCCATGCAGAAGAATGAGCCCCTTGCAGGCCAATGCTATTTGGACAACCTGCTTCTCACCCCCAGCCTCACCATGTCTGACATTGCCTATCTGGGATTGACATCCTAAAACATAAAAACCCCCTATAAATTTATTATTACTATTGTAATTTAATTAAATAATAAAAATATAATGATGCTTTTATTTTTATACTGCTATTATTCTTTTTTATACGTGATTTTTATATTTATATGAAAAAATCGATACAATTTTAGCAAGCAGGAAAATTAATGGTCATTGGTTCTAAGTAACACGATTCCCTTCATGAATTAATTGACCACTATCGGCCATTGATTTCTCCCTGTTTATGACAATTAGTCCTATTTTAATCTCTTTCTCATCTTTGTAATAATTTTCACAGACAGGATAAAGCGGGGCCTCTTTGGGATCCATGAAGACATTTCTGGGGTACATTTCAGGAAGTTTTGGGTCTGGGGAGGGAATTTAGAGAGAACTTGAGGGTCTGGAGGACACTTCAGGGAGCCCGGTCGTCATTTAAGGATTCTGACAGAAACTTCAGAGTCCGGGGCAGCTCTTGTGGGTCCAGGGGGGCACTTGAGGGTCAAGGAGGAGAATCTGGGGCCATTCGGGGTCCGGGCGGGCAATTGGGGGGCTCTAACGGGGCTCTCCGGGGTGCGGGGGGTGATGGGAGTTGTAGGCACAGGTATAATGTGGTTCAATGGGGCCGCAGAGCATCATGGGAGTTGTAGGTGCAGCTACAATGTCTCTCTGTTGTGCGCGGTGCATGATGGGAGATGAAGTCATGGCTGCAATAGCACTCTATGGGAACCACGGAGCATGATGGGAGCTGTAGTCCCGGAAGTGGCTCGGACAGGGAGTTTGGATGTCCAGGAAGGCACCTGGGGGACACTTTTGCATCCGAGCCACGACTTGAGGTGCTCAGGAGGGAACGTGAACAGTTCAGGAGCACTTGGTGGGAGCTTGGGGAGCTCTAACCGGGCTCTTTAGGGCACAGGGCACGGCAGGAGTTTTAGGTACGGAACTGTGTTATGAGGGACTCTGAGGCTGTGGGGGATGACAGGAGATGAATTCCCAGAAGTGACTGTAACGGGAATCTGTGGGGTTGGGAGCATTCAGGGGATCTGGGGACACTTTTAGGTGGTCCCGAATGGGTGCTGAGGAGGCACTTCCAAATCCTGGAGGGTCTGGGGGACACTTAAGGGACATGTGGGGATGGATACTGGGGTTCTGTGGGGCGTGGGGCATGAGAGGCGTTGTAGTCCCGGCTCCAATCAAGCTCTGTCAATACCAGGATGTCCCTGTATTTTTAAGTGCAGCTCAGAGTCCATCCCAGTCCACCCAGATTCCCCCTCAGCACTTCCCATCTTCCCATGTTGTCCCAGTGTTCCCCAGTATGTCCCAGTGTGTCTCTGTGTATCCCCACATTCCATCCCAGCCCACCCAGATTCCCTCTCAGCATTCCCCGTGTCCCCAGTATGTCCCAGTCCTCCCCAGTATCACTCTGAGTGTGTCCCATTGTCTCCCACAGCATTCCCAGTGTTCCCCACTATGTCCCAGTGCTCCCCAATGTTTCCAAGGAAACTTGAACTTCTCCCGGTTCCCGTGGCACCCAAACCCAGCAGTGGGGTCGGTGCAGTGTCCATGGCCACAGCCCCTGGCAGTGGCCCAGGGCAGGTTGGGATGATGATCCACCCTCACAGCTGGCCCAGGGCAGCTCTGCAGTGGTTTTGGTGTTACCTTGGGCTGGCACACACCTGAGGAGTGTGTCTGTTTGCAGTGGGGAACATTAGGAGTTTTAGATTGCTTCAAAAAAAAAAAAAGAAAAGAAAAAGAAGAAAACCCCTCTTTGCCAGACCTCCTGAGGAGAGAGCTTGGATCAATATCAATCACAGAATGCTGCAATCACCTCTGCTATAAAGAGAACAGTAATGAAGTACACCCTTGAAAATAGGAATGGATATTTCTAAGAAGCTCTTTCAAATATTTCTCCATATCTGGAGTTGAAAACCTTCCTAATGAACTGCACCAGACCAGATGGAAATCAAGGCAGAGCCATGGTTTGTCAGGACTTGCTTGATCCCAATGAGCCCCGTGGTGCATTTGGTGCTGCCAAGCAGCTCCAAATAATATTTTGGAAATATTGGCTCTCTCTCTGCAGCGCTGCCTTTGCCAGGAGCCTGGCCCAGCTCAGCAGCACAGACACAGCACAAGGACTTTAATGACCCTCTCGGGGTTGGGGCTGAGTCCCTGAGCATCAGTCCCTGAGAGGGAGTTGAAGAAACCTCTCAAGAATTCCAAGTCAGATTCAAACTCCAAAGTTTCTCTTACTTTTAGTGAGTCCCACTGATAAACATGAAGGAGAATGTTTCCCAAGGGTTGAATTAGAGCAGAAAAGTGATGACAATGATGTCAGATAGGAAAAAATAGGGTAAAGGAGGAAAAGAAACCTCACAAGGAGGAAAAGAAACCTCTCAAGAACTCAAAGTCAGATTCGAAGTCCAAAGTTACCTGAAGTTCTAATGGGTCCCACTGAAGGACATGCCTGAGAAAGTGTCCCCAGGTGAATTGATCCCCAGCTTTATTGTTTTTACATTATATTTTAAAAATGTGGGTTTATTGTTTTTATGTTACTTTTTTTGTGGGGATTTTTTCTTTTTCTGAATGAAGCAGAGAGACAGGACTTCTGAGTTGCTTTAGAAAGTGTGGTTTATTTTTCTTATTTCCTATCCAGGCAGAAAGAATAACTTGTCTACCGGATGTTCACAGCATGACTTAGAAGTCAAAAGATTTATTTGCAAGATCTGTAAAGAATTTATTAACCAATAAAACACTGTCAAGAGAGATACTTGCATTTCAAATTCAATACTAAGTTATTTTTGTCTTACTGACTCATGCTACAGTGTCAACTTCCTTAGCCAATTATATCACAACACACAAACTTTCATTGCTGCAGTCTAAAACTTCTTGTTCCCTTTGTAACTAACTTTATTTCTTCTATATCTTAAATTCTAAAGCTAAACCTATCCTTACTTAACTATGCATAGTTCTAAGCTTTGCCTTACAGACCCAGTGTTCAGAGAATACCTTGCAGTTTGAATTTCAGCACCCAGGTCCCAGTTAGAGCAAAGCAATGGAGGCACTGATGACAGATGGGGACAAAGAAGGGAAAAGTGTCTCTGATGCTGAGCAAACCTGGATGTGTTTCAGGAATGCAAAGGGCCAAGGGCTGAGCCCCAGCCCCTGGCAAGGCAGATCCTGTCCCTCCCTCATTGCTCAGGGCTCTTCCCGGGCCACTGGGCTCTGGGCATGTGCAATGCCAAGGGCAGCACCATGGGGCGGCCCCTGCCAGGCTGCTGAGCAGGGACAAGGAGGCAATGAGGCCCCAGCACAGCAAGGCTCACTTGTCCCCTGCTGGCCTCAGGCCCAGGGCCAGCCTGCATGGCCCAAGTGCTGCAGGAGTTGGCTGTGTCAGGGCCTTTCAGCTGCTGCCCATCCCTGTGGCCTCTGCAGCCCAGGCTGTCCTACGGTGTCCATGCCCTGCGCCTCTGTCCCTGCAGGCTGTCGTCATCCCCCGGCTGCCCCACCTCGCTGGCCCCTTCCTTTGCTGACAGCTCTGCCTCCTGCCTGCCTCTGCCTGCACACACAAAGCCTTGGGCTGCTCCAGAAACCTTCTGGGGGGATGTCTGGCACCACACCTCTGCCCTAGGAAGGAAATATCTTTCTCCTTTTTTCCAGTCTAGACCTCCCTGGCTTTCCAGCTGGCATTAATACTTTCTTTCTCTGGCTGTTTTCCACAATGTCAAAAGGATCCACTGTCTCTGAAACCACTCTTTAAACACTGTCATGGCTCTTGTCTCCTGTTCTCTCCACCGCAATGAGCACAGAGCTTCTTTGTCCCTATATAGTGGTCAGGTGCTTGTAGCCTCCAAACCCCACCTCGGGAGATCTTTGTGTCTTCTCTGAGGTCTTTGCAATTGAAGATGTTCTGCTCATAGTCTAAGCAAATCACCAGAGGACAGGGCAAGCCACACGTCTATGTCCTGGCTACTTTTTGTTTTGGAGCAATCTTTGGATATATGGAATTTGTGAGGTGAAATCCCAATTTTGGTCCTGGTCCCTGGACAAGAAGGCCGATTCTTTTCCATAGGAAGGAAAGAACAGAGCCCCAGTGTTTCAGGGCCAGATGTGAGATGATCCCCAGAGGCCAAGGCCAGACAGACTTGACAGTACTGGCAAGTTTTGCCTGGGAGCAACCCTTGGGTATACAGAATTTTAGAGGCGGGATCCAGGTTTCAGACATGGACACTCAGAGGAGAAGGATGGTTCTTTTGCATAGGAAGGAAAGCACAGAAGACTGGTGTTTGAGGGGAAGATGAAAGGCAGCCATCAGATGCCCAGGCCAGCCAGACCTCTCCATCCTTTTGTCTGAAAACAACGCTTGGATATAGGGAGTTTTGGAGATGGAATACCAATTTTAGCCATTTCTGTGTAGATAAGGGTGGTTCTTTTCCATAGGAAGGAATGCACATAGCCCAAGTGCCTTAAAGGAAGAAGAGGAGAGAGGTGGCTCCTGGGAGGCCAAACCAGCCACACCTGTTTGTCCTAGAAGCTTTTGTCATGGAGGAATCCTTGGATATATGGGATTTGGGGGGAGGCATCTCAATTTTGACCACAGACACCTTTAGAAAAAGGATGGTTCTTTCCCATTACAAGGAGAGCACCGAGGCCCAGTGTTTGGAAAGCAGGTGAGAGGCAGCCCCCAAGAGGCCAAGGGCAGCCAGACCTGTCTCTCCTGGCACCTTTCATCTAGGGGCTATCCATGGACATAGGACATTTTGGAGGTGGAATCTCAATACTGGCCATGGGCATCTGGACAGGAAGAAGGAAATTATTATTACTATTATTTTCTTTTCATTAGGAAAGCACAGAGCTTCAGTGTTTCAAAGGCAGATGAGAACTGGCCCTGAGGAAGCCAAGGCCAGCCAGACGTGTCAGTCATGGCAGATTTTGTCTGGGAGCAATCCTTGGATATCAGGAATTCTGGAGGGAGATTCCCAATTTTGGCCATGGGCACCTGGTCAAGATGGATGTTTTTTCCCCATAAGAAAGAAAAGCACACGGCCCCAGTGTTTCAAAAGGAGATGAGAGGTGGCCCTTGGGTGGCCAAGCCAGGCAGATCAGTTAGTTAGTCCTGTTACTCCTGGCAGATTTCATCTGGGAACAATCTTTGTATATCAGGAAATTTGGAGGAGGCATCCCAATTTTGGCCATGGACAGCTAGAGGAGAAGGACACTTCTCTCCCATAGGAAGGAAAGCCCAGAGCTCCAGTGCTTCAGGGGCAGGTGAGAGGCAGCCCTCGACATGCCAGAAATCACCAGGAGGCCCAGCCAGCCAGAACTCTTCCATGTTCCCTTCGTTTCATGGGACCCAACAGTGTCACCATGTTCCCTTGGTTCCATGAGGCCCTGCAGTGTCACAATGTTCCCCTTGCTTCTGCAGTGTCACAATGGCCCTGTGCTTCCATGAGGCCTCACAGTGTCACAATGTTTTCATGGATCCACACAGCCCTGATGTGTCACAATGGCCCCCTGGTTCCATCAAACACCACAGTGTCACCATGGTGTCCACATTGTCACAACTGACCCATGGTTCCATGAGGTTCCACAGTGTCACCGTGGTCGCAGGCTGGATGAGATCGATGTCCCAGGCACCTTGGGATGCTCGGAATGCCCGTGTGGGGCCAGGGCTGGGTCAGGCCTGGGATTGTGGTGGGACAGAGCCCCGCCCCCAGCCATGGCCTGGCACAGCTGCCAATCACACAGCAGGGGCAATGCTAACCCAGCTCTGATTGGCCGAGCTGTCAATCAATCACACAATAGCAGCTGGTGCCTGCCCTGTCTCTGATTGAGCAAAGAACTGGAAGTCCCTCCCAAGGGGCGGGGCCCATGAAGGCCCAGGGGGTTAAAAGCCGGAGCACGAGGTCAGCCCATGGTGTGGATCCTGCCTTCTGCTGGGGTTCTCCTGTAAGCCAAGCTGGAAACTGAGCTGTTTGTGCCTATATGTGTATCTCTCCATGCATTTTCTGTTGCTCTCTATTTCTTCTTCTCCTAATGCTACTTACCTGAAATACTTCTGGGTAACAGTATCTTCAGGTGTAAGGGTTTTTCAGTTAAATGGTCTAGGTTCAAAAAGTTAATGCTATGATATGAGTTTTATGTTGAATTGGATGTTGTATGAAATGTTTTGTTCATGTTCCTTGATTGTCTATATTTTGCCAGTAAACTTTTGTGTCATTTTGACCTCTTAACTCAATTGGTTAGAGCTGGTATCACCGAGGTTGTGGGTTCAATCCCTGTGTGGGCCATACACTTAGGAGTTGGACTGGATGATCCTTGTGGGTCCCTTCCTATCAAGAATCTTCTTTGCACCTGGCCATGTTAAGAATATCTGGCTGGGGTTTCTCCTGTGCATGAAACTCAAGTGAAGGAACCTTTGGTCACCCCCAGCATTTCAGTGTTCTGGGGTGTTCCAGCCCTGCAGGCTCACCATGGCCTCTTGTTTCCATCAGGCCCTGCTGTGTCACACTGGCCCTTGGTTCCATGAGCATCTGGAGGGTCACACAGGTTTGTGACATTTGTCCTTGCTGCCCCTGCCATCCCACTGCCCCAGCAACAGCCCTGAGCCACCCGTGAGGGACAGGCCCTGCTGGGCCAGGCCTGGGCTCAGGCCTTGGCCTTTCTGCTTCCTCCAGCCAGCCCAGGCCTTGCTCAGCATTGCAGTTCCCTGCTCACAGCCTCGGGCTCCTGCAATCCTGCCCTCAAGGATCTGCTCTCACCAGTCCCTGGGGAGCCTTTGGCACTCCCTGCCCTCAGTGGGGCCACTGATGCTCCAAGGGACTTGGAGTTTTGCTTCTGCCTCCTTGAGCAGCTTCTTCAACCTTCTCTCAGTGCCTGAGGGTCCTGGACTCAGCCCCAAATCCACAGAGGGGCTCATTAAAATACAGAAAGCCTTCAGGAGCTCTTTGTCTTCCTTCAATTGCCTTCAAGTCTTCGGGGCAGTGCAGCTGTGTAACATTGACTGGCACTGTGCCTGAGACAGAGACACAGCACTCTATGATCCATGTGACAAAAAGCTCGTTATTGTTCTGACTTCACCTTAAATACCTTTCTTCATGTTCGTGAGCGAGCCCTTGTGATTGCTTGAAAGTTCAGGCTGCTCAGCTCTCTGCCCAATAGCTCTTGCAGCTTAGTGGGGATTCATTGGATCAAATCCTTGTCTATCTCCAGTTCTGTCCTATCTCTGTTCCTTTGAGGCCTGTCTATCAGGTCAGGCTGTTTCTCCCATATGTGGCCGAATTAACTGCCCTGTACAAGCCAGCTTGCACTGTGACAATTCCCTGTTTCTTTTTTATTAGTTTGAAGAAACATTTGGAACACCATCATGCAGCTTGTTCTCTGTTATTTTACCTGCAAGGGCCCTTTGGCATGCAAGATGACATTGACAGCAGAAATTTAATTTGGATGGGGTTTTTACTTAGCTTAATGAATTTGGCCTGCTTAGGTGGTGATGAGTTCCACGTACCAAAAGCTGCAGTGCTCATGTTCAGGAGCGGTTGGGTGAATTTAGTACCTTCTGGTTTCACATATAACCATTTAACTGCTTAAAATAGATATTGTGGAACAGCAGACTGAGAGCCTGGAGCTGCTCACTAATGCTCTGCACATCCTTCTGGCTAAGTCCTGCAGCCTCTTTGAAGTCATGACTAGCATTTCCAGCTGTAGTCAAAGAGCAGCAGCTCTGTCGTGGGGCAATAGCATATATACCAACAGCCAGCTGGCCTCACTTCTGCCAGTCCATTTTTGCCTTCTTGATGTCGTTTCTGAGGAAGTCCATTGGAGCAGTTTGGCTGCCAGTGGAGACTGATGCAGTACCAGAGCAACACGTTGTGTTCTGAAAGAGGGATGCATGTGCACAGGAGATCTAAGCAGCTATGGCTGGCTTCACAGTCAGGCCAAGAAGGACTTGGTCTCTGCTCAAGAGTGTAGATGCAGCAGGACTTTGTTGGCCTTGAATTGCAGAGGAAAGCCTGCTGCAGTACCAGGACTCAGGCACCTCTCTTCAGCTCCTGAAAGCAGAGCACTTCCACGTGGTTTGGAGTTGGTGCAGCAGATCAAGGAGCCTCTCTTGGCAATTCTCTTGCACTCCACACAGGTGAAGGCCACGTGGCTGCTCGTGGCTGTCTTCCTCTGATCTGATTTGACTGTGGGCAAACTAAAGGACTTGATCAGCTGAGGGGATAGAGTCAGGATAGTGTGTGTGCAGGGGAGGGGTTTGCACCCCAAATTACATCTTGTTTCTCTGTCTCTTTTGGCTCTTCTTTCCTGCTTACAGGATTTCCATGTTGGGCTCCCGACTTGAGGAGATGCTGTTCAGAGAAAGCTGAAACTCCCAAATGTGCCTGTTTCAGGCCTTGCATGTACAGGGTGAGTTTTCTTAGTGGGGTAACAGGGCAAGGTGAGTGAGTGCAGACAAAAAGCAGGTGAGCAGAGTTTTCTCCTGTGCTCACTGACACACAAAAGAGTGAATGACAGACACTGATATTTGCATCCTGTTTTGTGGCTTGAGGTAGCAATTGAAATGACATAGTGGTGTAGGGAAAGCAGCAAAACCTGTGCTTGTATGCAGCTCTGATCCAGAAAGCTCCAGCACTGGCAGACTCAGTTATGGAAGTTGCTCTCCCTGGACTCTCTTGAGTTTCTTTGGATGGAGATGCTGAGACCATGACAGTGGGGTGTTGTGGGGCTGGGTGGTGGCTGGTGCTCACAGCAGAGGCTCTGCTCTTATGCTCTCCTTCTCAACAGGCAAACCTTAACATCCTGTGTGACTGCCCCAACACAGATGAAGGTGGCAAGGAGGCTGAAGATGAGGAGTGTGATCCACAGTGGCAGGAAGACTATGATGATGACCTTGATGAAGACAATTTTATGATTGATAATGATTCAGATTGTGATTCTTACTTTAATGATAATGACAGCTATCGTAGCTACCACTGGACATGTTCTGTCACCCAGCCTGCCACCTTGGACCTCTGCCTCTACTTTTTCTCAACCGGTTTGTGTTCATGTTTTTCCTCGAAGGCAGGGAGGAGCTCTCAGATGGAACAAAACATTTCCTCTGAGAGGTTTCTTGCTCAGTGACTCTTGGATATGCAGGAACATGCTCTGGGCAGCTGGTCTGTGTTACTGTGGCCACCTCTCTCAGAAAGGCATCTCCTTGCCTTTTTCCCTTGTTCTCCAGTTCTGCCTGTAGTATTTGAGTTAGAAAGTCACAGCCCACCTGCACAGTGAGGACCACTTGCCACCTGCTCAAGGGCTGCTCCTTGTGCTTGGTGTGCCCTCCCCAAGGGATGGGCACAGGGGAGGGTGGCATGTGTCCCAGCACAGCCCTGTCTAGCAATGGCCAGTGTCTAGAAATGCTGTAAGAAGATGCATTTACCCTCAAGTTCAAGCCTCCCAGCTGGAGCTGGTGGGATGCTCTGCAGCCACAGATGGATGTGGTTCAGTTCCTCTGGTTGAGAGGGGCTGCATTTTTGCCCTTTGTTGGAGTTTTCTTCTCTGTTAGGAAGCAGGAAGGGCTACTGTAAATGACACAAGGTTGCAGAATTGTTTAAGTTTATATATACATGCACACAGATATATTTTATATATATGCAGAGATTGTTCAGATAATACTGTATCTTTGCCAAAAAAGAATGAAAACCCAGGGGTTTGAAAAACAAGTTCTATTTAAAAAAAAGAAATAGTTTTCTTCTAGCGCAAGCCTTCTTTTTGTTTGTGGGGAACAGGGGAGTGAAGGGAGAGCAGGATATCCTCAAGTGAGGATGTGAACTGGATGTGCTAATCCCAGGAGTTATTTGTGAAATTCGTGTGGCTTTGGGATCCTCAGGCAGGCCACACAGTCTGCCATGCCAAGAGGCTTTTCCTTCCTGGGCAGTTCAGGGAACAGTGAGAGGGTGTGGGGAGGGCTGGCAAAGAGGGCAGGGCACCAGGCCATAGGGAGGGGTGGGGCTGCTGTTTCTGGGAGCAGGAGCAAGGCAGGATGCCTGCATGGTGATGGAGGGGTAACATCTGGTGCCCAGAAAAAGGCATATGACCAACATTGAACTTGTCAACTTCCATGTCAAAATGGGCTCTTGGAGGACATGGAGCTGTTTTCCCTGGGTAGTTTGATCAATTGCATGGAAGGGGGAAGGATGAAGAATTTGGGCAGTGTTGGAGCCAAAATGGCATTTTGCCACTTGTGATTTCCTCACAGCTTCTGCAGAGGGGTGACAGCTCCAGCCCTGCAAACCACTCCCTTTTGCAAGGCACACTCAGACCTTGCTGGAAGCTCAGGGTTCTTGAAGGGGCTGCTGCAGTTGGCAACAGGAGCTGTTGTTGAATTTTTCACGTTGCTTAACCCCCCAACCCAAATCCCACCAAGAGGAAGGGCTGAAAAAGATTTCTGCGGAAGAAGGGAGGCCAAAAGCTTGGAAAAGGATGAAAGAAATAGGCTGATGATGATAAGAAGAAATAAATTTATTTTTGGCAGCAAATGAACACCTGCCGCCCTCCAGCCCTCCCAGATGGGCAGGCCCAGCTGTGCCGTTTCCATGGCATGAGGTGCTGGGAGCCTGGGGAGAGAAGCCAGAAAGCCACGGTCAGTCACAGAAGGCTCCTGTCCCCCCTGTCCCACCAGGGCCTGGGCGTGGGCCAGGCTGCTGGCTGTGCCCAGAGCCCAAACCTCCCAACCCATTCTGTCATTTTTAGAGGAGAGCAGCAGGGCAGGCCACGCTCCACCTCTTCTGCTTAAGCACGGCACAGCAACCTCCTCAGCAGCTGCAAGAGCGAGATTCTCGTGTGCCCACTCCCATCTGCCCCTGTGCCACCTGTGCTGTGGAGCTGGGTACCCACCTCTGCAGAGCTGCTGCCAGGAGAGGAGCTGATCCCACACAAGGTCCTCGTCCTTCTTGAAGGGGATGTCCCTGCACACCGTGGCTGCCCTGGGTAGCGCCGGCACCTCCGTGGAGTGCGTCCAGTGCCGGCGCTTCCCCACCCGGTCTGGGCACAAGGTGCAATCTTCCTGGAAAAAACAAAGAACAATCGCATGAAAGTCAATTCAAAATGAGACCTAGAAAGAAGAAAAACCACCAAAGGTTATCAATGTTTCACGGGCCTGGGGTGGGTCTGACCACTCCATGCAAGAATTAAACCTCTCCCCAGGTGGGGAAAAACCCCACCTTTCCTGCCTGTAAGTCCACCCCTTCCTCAAGGGCCTGAAAAGCAGACCAGCTGGGGCATGGCTTTGGAACCCACCCCCCTCTGCTGTCCCCCATCCTCATGGATGGATGCTTTTGTCAGGCAGGCTGCCCCCACCCCAGCCCACACCAGGCTGGCTGGCAGAAGCTGTAGGCAAGGCCAGGAGCCGGCTCCCCTTCCACAACATCCGTCCCCTGTCCCGCCAAAAAGCAGCTGGGCGGGCGGCACAAAGATGAATATTCCCCATTGCCGCCGAGCGGGGAACCTCCGGCGCGTGGCCAGGCCGAGCCCTGGCATGCCTGGGAGCACGAGCATCCCCCCGCCCCTGCACCGGCTGGGGACTCATCTTGATTTCGTCGGGGCACAGAGCCTGTCCTCTCCTCCAGGAAGGGGCCACAACCAAAGCCCGTGGGCTTTGCCCCGCCAGCGGCCAGCTCGAGGATGGTGTTCTCCGGCTCCGCGTCGTGCTCCAGAAGAACACGCCAGCTGTGCCTCGGCTTGCGGGGACATCACGATGCCATTGAGCTGCAGGGGGATGTTTCCCCTTGTCCAGTCTGTGGCAACTTCACTGCACTGTGCCACCACTTCTCCACTAGGACGGGGAGCCCTGAGCCGCTCCCTCCACAACTCGCCGGGGACCCACGGAAGCGTCTCCTCGGCCGCGCTCTCTGCTCCGTGCCACGGCCACAGGGAAACGCTCTGGGGTTTGCTTTGAGCACCATGAGACACGAGCAGCTGGTACTTGCTGGGCTCCTGGATCCTACTGTGCAGAGGGATGGATCTCTGCTGTCTCCTGGGCCAGCTGGGGGTTCTGCAGCCAGGAATGCTCAAAAAGGTCTTCTAGGCATGGCCTGTCTGCAGGGTCCATGGATAAACACCACCTGATCAGGTGCTGGCACTCTGCAGAGAGAAACCAAAAACCCCTGGTCAGCTCCTGTCCAGGCTCTCCCAGATTCCACAATGTCCACCCCACACTAGGAGTGCTCGGAGCTGCACCCAAAGCTTCCCATCCATCCTCCCTTTTAGAGCAGAGCAGCACACATGCCACCTCCTCCAGCTAAGCTCAGGAGATCAACCTCCTCCCTAGCTGCAAGAGCAGGACGCTTATGTGCCAGCTGCCATCTCTCAAGCCCATTCTTGCTCCTGTGCCTTGAAAACATATCCCCACCTTGAGACACCCGGGGTGGCAAGAAGAACTGGCCCCGGATGATGTCCTCAGGGGTTTTGAAAGGAAGGTGCCCGCAGACAAGGTCATAGAGCAGGATGCCCAGGGACCAGATGGTGGCTGGCTGGCCATGGTAGCAGCCGAAGAGGATCCACTCTGGCGGGTTGTACTGCGGTGTTCCTATGGGACACGGGCACAGCTCATCAGGCCAATGCTGCTCCCTCCCTCCCAGCCAGCTCAAACACAGCCAGACCCTGCCCCCGCCAAAAAACAACTTGGCTGCAGCCGGCTGAAGAAGGATTCCCCCTCCCTCCCTCCCTCCGTCTTCCCCTGTGCCAGCAAAGGGGAGAACCTCCGCTGCCCAGCTGGGCCCTGGCTTTGGGCTCACCTGCCATGTGGGTGTAGAACGTGTCCTGGAGGAAGGTTCCGCAGCCAAAGTCAATGAGCTTCGCCTCGCCCGTGGCCAGGTCAACGAGGATGTTCTCGGCCTTGATGTCGCGGTGCAGGACGCCGCGGCTGGTGCAGTGCCGCACGGCCTGCAGCACCTGGCGGAACAGCCCCCGCGCCACGGGCTCTGGCAGGAACCCCCCCGCGTCCAGCAAGTGCCACAGGTCCCGACAGCGCTCCGGACGCTCCATGACCAGCGCGAAGCCGTCGGGCAGCTCAAACCAGTCCAGGAGCCGCACGACGCCGCGGAAGCCAGGGCACGACACCATCCACAGCAGCACCAGCTCCAGTGGCACCAGGGCGCCCTTGTGCTGCGGGGGGACCGCGATGCCGTCAGCGGGGCCGATGCTGCGCCGCGCCTTCGGCACCCCCTGCCCGGCGCCACCGCAGCTCACATTGCCCGGCCCGGGACGCTGCGCGGCCCCCGCTCACTCCACGCTCGCTCCCCTCGCAGCGTCCCGGCTCCCACCCTGCCGGGCCTGGCCTCAGCCCCGCCCGGCACGCCCCGCCGGCTGCTCCCGCTGGCCCCGCTCACTCACCAGCTCAGCCCACTCCCAGATGCGATCCCGGCCCACTCGCTTGATGGCCACCTGCAAGCCAAGACAAGCGGCGGGCTGAGCTCATCGCCCGCCGATTCCCCCCTCCCCGCTCCGAGCCGGCCCCGTCTCTTACCGGAGCGCCGTCGGCGAGCCGGGTCCCGGCGTAAACGCTGCCGCAGCCGCCCCTCCCCAGCAGCGGGCCCTCCCGGTAGAGCTGCTCCAGGGGAGGCTTCTCCGCCCGTGCGGACGGCACCGCGCTCTCGGCATTCTGCCCGGGGCACCCACTCGCCCCAGGCGCTGCTGCTTGCCCAGCCGCCCCGGGCTCCGGCGGCTCGGGGCCGGCGGCCGAGCTGACGGGCGGCGGGGCTCGCACCGGGGAAGCTGCCGGCGACGGGGCGGGAGCCGGGCGGCTGCGGGGCGGCTCCGGGCGGAACCGCGGGAGGGGCCTCGTTCGGGGCCGGGGCCGGGCCAGGGCCCGCGGCAGGCGGAGCCAAAAGGCGATGATGCTCCAGCACCACCACCAGCAGAGTGAGGAGCTCCTGCTGAGGCTCTTCAAAAAGCGCCGCAGCCAGTGCGGACAGAGGTGGGCAGGGGCCCTCGGGCGCCTTGCGCAGCGCGGCATGAGCCGGGCTGGGAGAGGCAGACCACGGACGGGATGGAACGGGAGTAGAGGGAGTGTGAAAGGGAGAAGGGGACGGAGAGCGAGTCGGAATTCGAGCGGAAAACCGATCGAGAGAAGCGCTGCTGCTGCTGCTGCTGCCGCTGCTGCGGAGCCGCCGGAGCGCGCGGCCGTTCTTCCTCCGCGAGCCCAACGGAGGAGCGGCCGCGCGCCCCGCGGAACGAAAGAAACAAACAAAGAAATAAAAACCGAAGCTAATTCGTATTAGAGAAATAACCAAATAAAGAAATGTAGGAATAAAGAAGACTGTTGGCTTGTGGCTTTCTTCTTTGGGTGAGATGAAGCATTTCATGGAGAAGAATTGCCTCTTCTGACAGTTTTGCCAGTGTGGACAGGAGAAGAGCATTTAAATTTCAACTAGTAAAGAGAAATCGTGTCAGTATTGTCATCTATCTTCATTCTCTGTTGAGATACTTGCAGGCTGCCAAAAGACATTGTCTGCAATGTGGAACTTGGTTCCAAGTTTCTTTTCTGCCCGAGGATGAGGAGGGGAGGTATCCCAGACTCATGGAGTCATGGCATGGTTTGGCTGGGAAGGGACCTGAAAGATCACATCGCTGCAACCCCCTGCTGTGGCTGGGGACCCCTTGCTCTAGACGGGCTTGTGTGGAGCTCCATCCAGCCTGGCCTCGTACACTGTCAGGGATGGGGTATCCACAGCTTCTCTGGGCAACGTGCTCCAGGAAAGTGGTTTTTTTCTGAATTTCTGTTCTGAACCTACTCTCTCTCTTTCAGTTTGGATCCATTCTCCCTTGTGTTCTCTCTGCCTGTCCTTATACAAAGTCTCTGTCCGGCTTTCTTGTAGGTTGCTGTCAGGTACTGGAAAGCCACAGTTCAGTAAAGCCTAAGCCTAAGCCTCAGTCTCTTTTCCAGGCTGAAGAAGCCCAGCTGTCTCAGGCTTTCCTTGCAGGAGAGCTGCTCCAGCCCTCGCAGCATCTCGCTGTCCCTCCTGGGCACCTGCTCCGGCGCGTCCCTGTCCTTGCGGGCCGTGCTGGGGAGCCCAGCAGAGCCGGACGCGGCCCTGCAGGTGCAGCGACAGCGGCTGCAGGAGACACGGCCCTGACAGCGGCTGCAGGAGCCGGCAATTGGCGATTGGCCGCCCGCTCCACAGAGAGCCGGGGCGCGGGGCACGGCAGGAGTTTTAGGCACGGAACTGTGTTATGAGGTGCTGTGAGCTCGCAGGGGATGGCAGGAGATGAATTCCCAGAAATGGCTGTAACGGGCATCGATGGGGTTGGGAGCATTCAGGGGATCTGGAGACGTTTTTGGGGGGTCCCAAGTGGGCGCTGAGGGGGCATTTAGGGATCGTGGAGGGTCTGGGGGACACGTATGGGACATAAAGGGGGTTGATACCGGGAGTCTGTGGGGCGCAGGGCATGATGGGTGTTGTAGTCCCGGCTCCAATGGGGCTCTATGGGGCCGCGGTGCATGACGGGAGTTAGAGGCAGAAAGGAAAGATGGCGCCGACTGCAGGCACCGCCCCCGAAGCACCGATCCCCGGAGCTGAACCTCCTTGGTGGGGCTTTGGGCTGGCACACACCTGAGGTGTGTGTCTGTATTCAATGGGGAAAAATGGGAGTTTTAGATTGCTTAAAAACTAAAAAAAAAAGGGAAAAATCCCTCTTTCCCTGATTGCAGCCAGTTCTCCAAGCAAAGCAGGTCCCATGTGAGTTAGGACAGACAGGATGTGGTTGGGGAATGTGGAGCAAGGTTGTCCACAGTGGCTCAGACCTCAAGGCACAGCTTCTGTGAGCAGGCCAGACCTCCTGAGGGGAAACCCTGCATCAATATCAATCACAGAATGCTGCAGTTAACTGTGCTCTAAAGAGAACAGTAATAAAACACACACTTTGAAATAATAATAAATATCTCCAAGAAGCTCTTTGGATTATTTCTCCATAACTTTAATAGGAAAGCTTCCTAATGAAGTGCACCAGACCAGAGGGAAATCAAGGCACATCCGTGGTTTGTTAGGAAATATCTCAAGAATTCAGTCAGAATCAAACTCCAAAGTTTCTGATACCATTCATGGGTCCCACTGAAAGACACAACTGATAAAGTGTCCCCAGGTTCCAGTTAGAGCAGTCAATAGTTAAAAAAACAGTATAATCATGGACAAAGACCCTGTAACTAATTAAAGTTACAAAGTGGTGTGTTTATTCACCGCTGGGCAGCACAGGAGTCACCTCTGAAAGGCGTGACCGCCCCGAACAAGGTTCTTTGCCATCTATTTATTGCCCAAGATCTTACATACAATACATCTGCATAACCCCAGCACCTCCCATCCCCACCCCATATTAAAATGAGCCCATTAGTCCTTCACACGTGCTCAGTTCTTCTCTTGAATTGGGTCGGTGGGCTCGAAATGGGTCAGTGGTCTGGAAGGATGAAGTCAGGAGAGTCTTCATCAGGTCTCAGTGACCCTCTGGCACGATCCAAGGCCCCGTGCTTCATGGTTAACATTTTACTTATTTTACGTTCTTCTGTACGTAAATTTATAATAGCAGATAATTATACCAATTAGTTCTAGCCTAAGCTTCTAGTAATTATTAACCTACCATTTACCTACCTAACTTACATCTTGGTCATGGAAACTACTTCTACCCTTAGCAAAAATCTTAACTTTTTTAAACCATGATTCACTACAACCGAGAGGAGTTCCTGTGTTTCGACAGCGACGTGGGGCTGTTCATGGGATTCACCCCCTATGGGGAGATAAAGGCCCAGCACTTGAACAGCAAACCAGAAACACTGGAGCATTATGGGGCTCAGGTGGGCACAGTTTGCCCACACAACTCCAAGATCATTGCCCCGTTCAGCGTGGAGAGCAGAGGTGAGCGTGGGACAGAGCGTGTCCCCTTGGGCCCTGGCCCAGGAATGACCCTGGAGCCTCTCAAAAACTCCCTGGGAATCCCCCCAGAGCACCCAGCCCTCCCTGTGCCCATCCCCGGGCCTTCCTGTTCCTCTCAGTCAGTCCTGTGGCTCTCCCAGTCCATCCCAGTCCCCCTCCCAGTGCCAACTCAGTTCATCCCCTTGTCCCCATAGTCCCTCCCAGACCCTGCCCCTCTTTCTCAGTCAATTTCCAATCTAGTCTCAGTCCACTCCAAGTCTTCACAGTCCACTCCCAGACCTCCACCCTCTTTCCCAGTGCACCCCTAGTGCCTCCCAGTTCATTTCCAGTTTGTCTCTATGCCACACCAGCCCTGTCCTGCCTCTCCCAGTTCCCCCCAGCTGATCCCAGTGTGTCCCACTCTCTCCCTGTGCCCCCCAGTGTGTCCATCTCACTGGTCCTCGAGCTCCCAGCCCATCCCTGGCCGCCTGCTCTGCTCTGGGATGGATTTCTACCCTGCTCAGATCCAGCTGAGCTGGTTCCAGGGCCAGCAGGAGCTCTCAGGGCATGTGGTGGCCAGCGACCTCGTCCCTAAAGGGGACTGGACCCACGAACTTCTGTTCCTGCTGGAACTTCCCCCCGGCACGGGGTCACCTCCAGCTGCCAGGGGGAGCATGTCAGCCTGGAGCACCCCCTGAGCCGACACAGGGGCACATCCCGGACCCCACAGTGGGGGAGTGTGGGGAGGCACTGGGAGGGCTAGGAGGGGGATTGGGGTGTGCTGGGAGTAATTGGGAGGGAGTTTGAGATAGCCTGGTTTAAACTAGGAGTAGGGCTTGTGGATCTGGAAAGGCTTAGAAGAAGTTTGAAGGATGCTGGGGAGGGTGGGAAGGGGGTCTGGGGGTCCTAGTGGGCACTGGGAGGGAGTCTGGGGGTGTTGGGTGTAACTGGGAGGGATTTGAGTGAACCTGGAGGGGATGGAAAACGATCAGGGATTGGAAAGCAGGAGTTGGAATGAGGTTGGTTGTGCTGGTAAGAGACTGGGAGGGTCTTGGTGAGTCCAGGTGGGACTGGGAGAGGGTTTGGGGGTCCTGGGGTGGTGGAGGGCAAATAGGAGGGGGTTGTGGGATCCTGAGAGGGACAGAAGGGGCTTTGGTGGGTCCTGGGGAGGCTCGGAAGTGACTGGGAGGAGCTCTCAGGGGGTCCTGAGCGAGCTAGAAGTGATTGGGAGGGTGCTTGGAGGGGGCTTGGGGTGTCTGTGAGAGGTTTTAGGGGATCCTGACTCCTGCGGGACCCCCAAAGATGCCGCCAGCCGCTGCCGTCAGTACCTTACTGCGGGGATTGGGGGTTCTGTGTTGGGCTTCGTCTTCCTGGTGCTGGGGCTCGGCTTCTACCTGTGCAAGAAGGTGAGGGGGGGTCCCGGGGGGTCGTGTGCCCCCTTCCCCGGAGCGTGTGTGTTCCCCCCAGCCCGGAGTCACCCCCTTTTCTCTGCCCTCAGAGCTCCTGAGCCAGCAGTGGCTGCAGCCCCTCCCCGCTACCTCGGGCCCGGCCGGGACCCCCGCTCCGTCCCCACGCTGATTTAGGAGGGGGGTGGTGCGTCCCCCCCCAGCCCTGCTTTCACTCTGCCCACGTCCAGCTTCTCCCAGGGATCCAAAGAAAACTTCCCAGTTCACCCCGGACCCGTTTATTGGGGGGAGGGACTTGGGGGGACCCCGCGGGGGGATCGTGACTGGGCGGGGAGGGTGGGGCCCAGGTGGGGAACACTGGGTGCTGCGGGTCTGCCCGGCAACCTGTGAGTCATCACAGCTCCTCTCGCTGATTGGCTGAATCTTCTCCATCGCATTCTCTGATTGGCTGAGGACAGGCCCGGGAGTTGAGAGACGGAACAGGAGAGATCCCGCCCCGAGCACCGGCACGGGAACAACAGACCCAGCCTGGGCACAGCGAGGGAATTTAGTACCAACCAAATCACAGCAGCACAAGGAGAAGGGAGAGAAATCTCTGCATCCCCTTTCCCCCCACCCAACAGGGATCACCAGGACCACGGATCACCAGGCCTCTGCCTAATGGGGGTCACTGAGGATCATCGAAAGCTGATCCTCCCATGGGAGATGGAGCTGGAGCAGAGCACGAAGCTCTTCCCGCACTCCAGGCAGTCGGGAGCGCTTCCCTTAGTGGTGACTCCGTTGGTGTTGGGTCAAGTGAGACCTCCTGGAGAAGCTCTTCCCACACTCAGGACACTCATAGGGCCTCTCCCTGGTGTGGATGTGCTGGTGCCTGATGAGATGGGAATTGTACCTGAAACCCTTCCCGCAGTGGGGGCAGCGGAAGGGCCTCTCCTCTGTGTGAATCCGCTCATGTCTGAGGAGATCAGAGCTGGTCTGAAACCTCTTCCCACACTTGAGACACTCGTAGGGTCTCTCCCCGGTGTGGATGCGCTGGTGTTTTCTCAGGTTGGAGCTGTCGCTGAAGCTCTTCCCACATTGCCCACACTCGTAGGGCTTCTCCCCAGTGTGGATCCTCTGGTGTCGCATCAGGCTGGAGCTGTAGCTGAAACCCTTCCCACATTCCAAGCACTTGTGGGGCTTCTCCCCTCCAGGAGGCTTCTCCACCAGCTCTGAGCTCTGCCTGGATCTCCGGCCGCCTTCCCGGCTCAGGGAGGGTCTTTCCTCCTCGCAGCTCCCTGGGCTGGGTTTGCAGCCCCTCCTTGAGGAGGATCTCTGGGGCTTTTTCTCCTCCTCCATCTGCCCAGGTTTTTGGAATGAAAAATCCTGGTTTGGAGGAAAACAAAAGACGAGAGGGCCTTAGACTGGGGGTTTCTCCTTGCCCAGGTTCATTCAGGAAGTCATGGGGCATCTTGACCCTGTAAAAACCTCCAAAACGCCACAACAGCACGGGGGGGCCCGGCCTTGGCGCTCCCCCCGCCACCTCCCCAAATTCCCCTGGTGGGGGGCGCTGGGGCCCGGGCCGGGCGCAGGTGGCTCCAGGTGGGCAACGCTGGGAGCTGCGGCTCTGCCCGGACACTGCTGCGTCATCACCGCCGCGCGCTCTCATTGGCTCAGCGCTGCCCGAGGGGCGGGGCTGCACCAAGCCGGGACACCCTGCTCCAGGGGGGATGGCCCCAAAACGGGGGACCCCCATGCAAGGAACAACAGCAAAGGGTCTCTACAAACACATGCTGCGAATCCGCTTGGACACAGGGCCGGGGACGTGGACATAAGGAAGTGACAGCAGAAGCCATCAGGTTCATAAAATGTTATTAATTGACCACGCAGACTGCTGCTCAGCCAAGCTCCTGCTCAGTTCATGAATTCCCAGAAGAACAAAGACTTAACAGAGCCATGAATATCGTTAGCTATTCAAAAGTGGGGTGCATATTAACGGGGAGGAATTCAGTAGGTGCATTGGAAAGTCTGTACCTCTCAAGTACTTTGGCCAATGGGAAAAGGGAGAGGGAGATGTAGCTGGAAAAATTAGGAGGAAAAGGAGGCTGTGTCTACTAACAATTGCAGAGACCCCATGGGAAATGGCCCACGGCCTCTCCCTTTCTTTATGAATGAAATTAGTTTTACAGGACTCCTCTGTCTTCTTTGTGCACAGAATCCTCCTGTGCTGATGTGAATTTTTCCACACACCTTGGGGCTCAGCCAGAATTCCTTCCCCCGTTTGGGGTGGGGGCAGTGAGTGGAGCTGAAGGTGCCTCACCCAGTTTGGGTGATCGGCTCCCTTGGGTGGCTGCAGCACCGGGCATGGATTGGGTACCCGAGAGTGACCAGGAGACAGACGAGTGACAGATCAGGGAGGGCTGGGAAGAGTCGGCAGCCAGAGAGCACTGAAAATCTCAGCAGTGACTACAGTGGGATCTTCGGGGACTAAACATGGCAGGGCACCCATGGAGGGTAGAAAGGGAAAGCCAGGAAGGGCTCCTGGCAAAAGGGATGATGATCCCAAAAGTATCTCTGAAGGGTCCCTTGGGAGCATGTTGAGGGAGTTTGCACATTCTCCCAGAGGTAATCAAGGACATGGACACCCACAGGGGCATTAAGGGAAGTCCAGAAGGGATTTAGACAACAGGAGATGGATGCTGTTGCTGTGCTGGGAAGGAATTGGCTGAAGGGGAGTGTGCAGGAATATGGCTCAGGCAAGAAGCAGCAGGAGGAATCTATGTGGGAAGAAAATGGATGATGACAAAGAGAAGGAAGAGAAAAATACTGAGGATGGGCATTTTTTTCAGCAGGCTCTTATCCTCAGAAGTTGCCAGCTGATGCAGATCCTTTGTATCCCCGGTTGCCAGGACAGGCACACAAGGAGGTCAGGATTGCAGGGGGTTTCTCTGTGCTGGGCAGCGGCAGGAGCGGGCGCAGAGGGGCGGCACCGGGAGCACGGGCTGGGGGCCTGTGGGGAGCTGCGGGGCCGGGCCGGGGCTGTGGGGCAGCCGGGGCTCAGCGCCGGGCGCTGCCTGAGCCCAGCACCCCCCGGCAATTGCAGGCCCGGCAGTGGCCCCCGGCCCCCAGGAGGCTGCGGGACGCCCCGGCCGCTGCCCGGCCCCGTGGAGCTGCCGGCCCTGCCCGCCGGGGGGGCCGCGTTTGGACACTGCGGCAGGACAGGCACCGGCTCTGGGATACGGGCTGGCCACGGCAGCGACAGCACAAGGAGCAGCACGAAGGAACAGCTGGGAAATGGGGATTGGACGTGCAAGCATCCAGATTAGCTTTTAAGCATTTTCCTTGGGTCACTGCAGAAAGGAATGATTTTGCAGAAAGCTCAGCAGCTGTCAGAGGATGAGCACCCCCAGGCACTGAGGGGGCTGCAGGAGGGGCAGAAGAAGCCCCTGGAGCAGTTGGTCACAAAGGCACAGCAGGGGAATGCAAGAAGGGATGAGGAAAAGGCCAAGGGGAAGGCAAAGGCCATGGCAGAGTTTCTACAGCCCCTGAGGGATGAACCCCAGGGCCCAAGGGGGCCCCAGCACCCAGGGGACTGGGTTTGAAATGCAGGAATTCCTATGTGTTCCTAATTGTGATTGTAATTTACTGGGAAGGTTTTTGATGTCTCAATTTGGAATGCAAATTAATATTGGAAAAGGTGATACAGAGGCTAATTCTGTTGTGCCTTTGTGTCAAATGTCTGGCAAGGCCTATGCTGAAGTGAGCCCAGAAGTGTGGGCAGCTCCAGGAAAATAGGGAAATTAGATATGGAGCCTCTCCAAAGTACTTTGAAGCAACCAGGACAAGTGGCGTCTGAAAGCAATACCCTATTCCAAGGGAGGGAAGGAAGGGCTTACAGCCTCTTGTTGAGTCCCTGCTAAAGGCAGGGCTTTTGGAGCCAGGGATTTCTTCCTAAGACATTCCTATCTTGCCAGTCAAGAAACTGGAGGGATGGACACCAGGAGGAAAGCAGAATTTTCAAGCGTTAAAAAGCAGATTAACTGAGCCTCCTGCCCTGGCCCTACTACAAAGGGAAAAAGAATTTGAATTGTATGAGAATGCTAAACAGGGCCATGCCAAAGGAATTCTCATGCTAAAATATTTAACCCAGTGGCCAGAGTGGCCTCATTGTCTGCAGAATTGTGCGGCCACAGCTTTAATGGGACCTGAGGCCCAAAAACTGCTGGAAGGAGGATCTCCTGTTGGTCAAGTCTTGGATCAAATTAAAGCTTTGATAACCAAAAGAGTGCCTGCACTGCCACAGCTGCTGGGGAAGACAATGGCAGAATTCCACTCTGCCTCTCAGTTACACTCACACACTGGCCTGCCCGGGATTCCAGTGTTGGAAAATATACCTAGTTTAAATTTTTAAAAGTTATTTCTCAACTCAGGCTTGTTTTGCCTTTGCACTGGGGAAAGAAATTTTAAAGAACTTTTTAATGGGTGTTACACCAGTCAATAGGGATGAGTTTAATATGTCAACAGACTGGGAAGAGCCCAAAAGATACCCACAGAGAGAATGGCCATCAACAAAACCTCAACGAAACATCAGCAAATATCAAAGAACACCCACCCCAGACTGCCCCCGGCATAGAGCATAGATGGAGACACCTGGTCTGGAAAAGGCTGAGAAGGAAATCCAGGAGTTCGGACCTCATTAACATCACAAGAGGAGAAATCCGGGTCTGCTACGAAACAAAATACTAAGAACCACACAACTTTGAAGCAGTGAGGAACAGACGAGTGGATTTCTATGGGTTCAGGCTGTAAAAACTTTATGAAAATCTAGTAAAACTCACGTGTCACGAAATGATTTTCTTTGCACGTCCGGGCTATGTGTGGATGAAATTATTTCTGTTGCACACCCCGACCAGAATCAAGTAAAACCTTGACTCTCTAACACCAAAGATATTATTGGAGAGTTTTGTTTTTCCTGCAGTTTAACTGACAAGATTACACCATTAGAAAAAAATTTCATAATAATCCTACTTTTATATTATCAGTTAGGATTGGGCCAGGGTTGTGACAATTTTTACTCCCAGGAAAAGCAGAAAAAACTTGATTGCATTGGAATATTTTTCTACATATTTGCAGGAGGCTCTTAATGATGGCAGAATGTCGGAATGGATTTTTGGATGCGCATCTTTAGGTTGCATTTGGCAAAACTAGAAGAGTATTAATGGTGAGACTTTAATGCATAACCAGTTAATACAAAATCGTTTAGAAAAAAAAGCAAAACAAAACAAAACAAAACAAGCAGGTTGTGGGTGTGCACATGTGAATCACCTAATGGCAGCTCTGGAAGAAAAGCATCGGTTCCAGGCAGCCAGGAGGGGAGCTTTAGAAATGCAAATTACCTGAAGCAAAGTGTGGACAATGCCCCAGGATCTTCCTGCCTGGGGGAGGAATTTGGCTGATTCTCTCTGCCCCTCACCCCAAGCTCTGCCTGCTTGCACAGATGGAATTTGCACAGATAAAGGCAGAGTCCATAGTGAGGATATCTGACTGCAACAGAAATTGGTTAAGCTGCAAAGGGAAACAGCAAATGGAGAATGTTGGGAAAACTTCATGAAAAAAAAGTGTGGGGGGGAATCATCCCTCTCCCCAGAGCACTGAGGTGTTTTTGCTAGTCCAGAGAAATCACTTGGGAATCCAAACATTTGATGATTTAATAAGATAAAAGTGGTCAATTGATGCAGCCCTGGCTGGAAGGAGCACCCAAAATTGGGAAAAAGATGAACGGCCACTAGAACAAATCCTACAACACCATGGACCAACCCCTGGGATCCCTAACGAATTCATATCAGAAGACAGAAAATCCATCCGTAATTTCAGTGGCATAATTAGGTTAAAAAGTGTCCTTGAAATAATAACCAACCAGACAGCCCCAGCTCCTGAACTTCCTGACGACCAATTCACTGAAATGAGGAACGAGACATTTCACCATGGGATGGGATCAGATTATCTATTAACAGAAAAAGGTGGAGTTTGTGGAAAATTAAACTATTGAAATTGCTGCTTGCAAGCAGATGATAACCGGAAAGTGGTGAAACAGATAACAAAGGAAATAAGAAATTAGCTCATGTACCAGTCCAAAGAGGGAAAGGATGGGAATGGGACACGTTTTCGTGGTTCCCTGGCAGACCATGGCTTAAACGAATGCTGCTCCTCCTCTGACCTGCTGCACCAACTCTCATCTTTTTACCATGCAAGACATCTTGCGTCAAAGAGGATGCAGGAAAAGAGATTGAGTCAACGGAAATTAAAAGTTTGTAAAGGCAATTCTTGAGAAAACGAGAAAAGGAGGGATTGAAGGCAGTAAGATTAATATCGTAGTAGGAGTGCATATTAACGAGGACATGCAGTAGGCGGATCACGAAGTCTGAACCTTCCAAGTATCTCAGCCAGTGGGGAAAGAGAGAGGGAGATGCAGACGGGAAAATGAGGATAAAAAGGAGGCTGCGTATTAGAGACCGCATGGCAAATGCCGCATGGCTTCTCTCTTTGTTCATCAATAAAGTCACTTTTACAAGACTCCTCTGTCTCCTCTGGGCACACAAACCTCTGGCCACGGGAATTTTCCCGCACAGCCCCGGGCACAGGGCAGACACCTCTGTCCCACCCACAGCAACCGGGACGAGCCAGCGCTGCTCCGGCACCGGCTCCTGCCGAGGCCCCAGTGGGAAGGAGACCGCAGGCAGCCGCTCCCGCAGCGCCCTCAGCCCAGCGCCAACACGGGCCGGCACCGGCACAACCAACCCGCCAGAGCCCCCTGCCGCCCCCTCGGCCCGCAGCGAGCCCCGAGCCCCCGCACAACCGAGCGCGGCTCCCACCTGCGCTGGGGCCGCCTCCGAGCTCCGCCGCCGCCTCCCCGGGCTCCGGCCGCTGCCGCCGCTGCCGGGCCCGCACAGACGCTGCCACAATGGCGCCTTTGCTGCTCTGCCCAATCAGCGCGCGACAACCAGGAGTGACATTGGCACAATCAGCCAATGGCAGCGAGGGGCGGGCTCTGCACACGGCCCAGCCTCGGCCCGCGCTCTCAGGGCCCCCCGGGCTGTGTGAGGGCAAAGGCGGAGATGAGGAACAGCCCTGGAACGGGCCCGGGCCCGAGCCGCCATTGGCCTGGAAACACAAACAAAGTTCTCCGCAGCTCCCGGCACGCCTTTCCCAGCCCCGCGTGTTCGCTGCCTCCGGCTCAGCGGGAAGCCCTGGAACCTCACTTCTCCTACCCCTAATTCGGAGCGTCTGTGCTTGGCTTTAATTTCCCCCAAACGGGGAAAACTGCTCCACATCCCCTGTGGATGAGTGGAAGAGGGGAGAGATTTCTGGCAGAAAACTCCAAAAACTCAGAGCAGGATAATGAGAAGTAAATGAAGACCCTTCAAACCAGCTTTCCACACGCCTCCCTCCTTCCAGCTGCAACTCCTACCCCGGCAGCGCAGGGTTGGAGAAACGACGCTCACTTTGTAAAATTTTAAAGGTTTATTAAATCTTAGCAAAAAAAATACACCAAAAGACTGAATAAAGAGAAAAATCAGCGCTGGGAGCACAGGACTAAAGCAGCAGACCCGGGTGTGATTTGGGGGCCCAGGGGCTCCGCGGGCCGCCCCCGCCCCCCCCCGATCTCGGCCAACGGGTGCGAGCGGCGCGGCCCCGCTGCTGAGCACTGACCCCGCCCCGGGGGCCGCCGGGACCTCTCCGAAAAAACCCGCACCTGCACCCCCCCTTCAGTCCCTCCAACCTTCCCAGTGCTGGGGGAAAAGGGGGAAAGGGGAGGACCTGGGGCGGGATCACCCGGAGACCCCCGGGGTGAGGAGCAAGGGGTGGGGTTGGGCTCGCGCTGAGGGGGGCGGTTCCCGCGCGAGGATTTCGGTGGGGTTCGCTCAAGGAATTTTGGGGTTCTCGTGCTACGGATCCTCGTGCAAAGGGCTCCTCTCCTGCCACCGTCTCCTCGTGTCACCCAGACCAGTTTGGGGAGCTCTTTATGTCACCCAGAGGAATTTGGGGGCTCCTCGTGTCATCGAGAGGAATTTGGGGGCCCCTCATATCATTAAGAGCCCTGCGAATGTCACCAAGAGCTCCTCGAGTGCCACCAGGAGGAACGGGGGGACTCCTCGTATCACCGAGAGCCCTGCGAGTGACACTGAGAGCCCTGTGTCACCAAGAGCCCCTCAAGTGCCCCCAGCTCCTTGTGCCACTAGGAGCCCCTGGAGTGCCACCAGCTCCTCGTGTCACCAAGAGCCCCTCGTGCCACCAGGACCTCGTGCCAGAGAATTTGGGGAGAGTCTCTGTGCCACCCGGACCCCCTAAGTGTCACCAGCCCCGTGCCAGGATCCCCAGTGTCACCGGGGTCTCTCTCTGTGTCACACACCAGGAACCGACCCCCCCTCCGAGCACCAGGACCCCCGAATTTAACCGTCCTCGTGCACCGGGACCCCCTCAGGACCCTCGAGTTTCCTCTCTCCCCTCCTCGTGCACCGGCATCACCGGACCGCCCCCCCTTTCCCGAGGAATCGCCGGAGACCCCCTCCATCAATCACCGGGCACCGGGACCACCAGAGACCTCCCCCATCAATCAGCACCGTCACCGTGCACTGGGACAAACCCCCCCCCATCGAGCAGTGACACCCCCTCATCGTGCACGGGGACCGCCGGACCCCCCCTCAAACATCGCCAGCCTCGGGCACCAAGATCACCGGAGACCCCTCCATGAGTCACCGGGACCCCCCCGTCATGCACCAGGACCACCGGAGACCTCCCCAGGAATCACCGGCCACCCCCTCACGAATCACCGGGCACCGGGACGCCCCCTCGGGCACCGGGACTGGACCCCCCCTCGTGTACCGACCACCCTCTGGTGCACAGGGCCCGGACCCCCCTTTGTGCCCCCCCTGCCCATCCCGGGGATTCCGCCCCTCCCCTTTGACTTCCCCTGGGAACAGGAGCGGGAATGGCAGGGGGCTGTGAGCTGGGAGGGCACCGGGGTGTCCCCAGCACCGGGGGGAGTCCCTTGGGGCTCGCTCCTTTCCCCCCTCTCCTCCTCCAGTTATCACCAGGGACCCCCCTAATTTACCGGGACTCCCCCTATTCACTGCCCCCCCGTTCACCGACCCCCCCAAAGCGCTGGGACCCCCCCCCCTCACTCACCGCCCCTCCCCCATCCATGGGACCCCCCCCCACTCACCGCTCCCCCCCGTCACCAGGACCCCAAAATCCATGGGACTCCCCCCACACTCATCAAGACTCCCCCCAAATCCATGGGACCCCTCCCTCCCCCCCACTCACCACCCCCTTCTCAGCACTCCCCGGGCCCTCCCCATTGATCGAACGCCCCCATGGCCCCCCCAGCCCCTCGCCCTCGCATTGGGTCCCCCCGGGGCCGAGGCAGAGCCCTCCCTGAGGGACACCCCTCATCCCCGGCCTGCAGCCGCCCATGGAGCCGCTGACCACAACTCCCTGCCTGCGTCCATCCGGCCAATTCCTCTGGCCCCGCACAGCCCAGCCTGCAAAGCCAGCACCTGCTGGGCACCTGCTCCATGCCACTTCCAGGGGCTTGGGCTGCTGAAGGGTTGCTGGGCTGGGCCCTTTGTGACACAGGGCCGTTCTATCGGGTTCCTGGGTGCTGTTGGCCATTCTGTTGTCCTGGTGACATGGCACAGCCCCGCCCTGCAGGGGTATATATGGGGCACAGGGCCCTGCGCTGCCCAGTGCCAGGAGTGCCACTGGCTCAGGAGGAAGCAGCTCCTGGGACCTCTGTGCTCTAGACGACGTTACACATGGAGGAGGAAAAGGTGAAGCTTGTTATAAATGAGAGACAAAAGTCTCAATATTCAGCAAAATTTAGATTTCTTTATTTGATAAAGAAAGAGCAAGCAGCGCGCTGAGGAACGTGAGGGGTCACCGCCCACTCCACGCTCCACCGAACCTTGGTTTGCAGCCTCTTCTTATACTGTGGGTTCTCGTTGTTCACAAATTCACAAAGCCTTTGGGTGATAATCAGTCAGAGATAGCCATCCGGTCCTTCGAGATAAGCACCAGAGAAGTTCTGGGAGTCTGGTTTTTGGGATAGGCAGCATTGATCAGACAAAGGCAGGAAGGGCTTTTTGGGTAGTCCGATTTTGCAAGCTGGTAGTCAATACAACTTATTTGAAAAACATAACATAACATAATGTAAGATAATACAACATAATATAACATAACATGGTGATTTTAAACAGAATGATTTTATCATATAATTTCCTTTATCTAGTGTCCATGCTTCATTTCAGAGCTTAATATTCTGGTTTATAGAAACCCCAATGCTTTTGTGATTAACACGAATCTTTTATCAATTGTCACAATTTCCCCATTTCTCTTTTTTTATCCCATTGATTCGTGTTCTGGTTTCAAATTTTGTCAGTACTTCTTGTACTAGATTTACTACATCTACTGCCATTAATTTTGTTGCCTTCTCAGGGTCTATTGGTATTGTAGCAACTTGCATTCCTTGAACCACCAACTGGATTAGTCGAATGAAGCATGGAACAAGACAAGGGATGAACAGTAGTTCTAATAATGCACATGTTAACATAAACCTTAATTTTTTCCACCAAGCTCCCCCCAACAGGTTATTCCACCAATTATCATTAATCATATTGTTTCAGGTTTGTACAGTATATGGGCTAATCGTTTTATTTCTTCTGCAATTTTAGTAATTACTTCACTATTATAATACATTTCTAATCAGTATTCAGAATTATTAAATTTCCCACACACTCCCCCTCGATATTTCTGTTTGATTTCACTGTAGCAACTGTTCTGGCCCTAATCCCTCCCCCCCTCCATGGCCATTGTTCAGTCATCTGCATTCGTCTGCAGATCCAACAGTGAGTTAAGATCAGTAGTAATTTCTTTCATTAATTCTACAAATAAATTCTTTCCCAAGGTGGATAAGTCCCATTCGCTGAGTTGTTGTTTTATTTTCTCATACAAGTTAAAACGTCCCCCACGGTTTGTCCTTTTTCCTTTGAACATTTTAGTTATAATTTTTTTTAATCAATTCCTCCTTGTAGTGATCTTGCACTCCTCCCTGATCTGAATATCCCCACATACTTTCTTTTGTGAAGCAGAGGTGTGTCTCTCCTACTGGGCAACTTTGGTATGCCCATGGAGCCCACCCTCCTTTTCCCAAATTGGTGGCCACTTCTGTCCATAATAGTGCATAATGTGTTTATTATAGCAGGCCGAATTGATGTGTGTGTGGAAGGCAAGGGTGGATACCGTGCATCCCCGTACCCAGTTGTCTGGTGACACTTGGAACAAGCATCAGCATTATTTCCTTTTATCATCATTAGCAATAGGATGACTCCCATGACCATTTTCATCCCTCTGCCTCCCTCAAGGCCTACGGGGTTGCTGTCAGTAGCCGAGGTTTGTTTCATCTTCTCGGCAGCAGGGAATATGTCCTGGGCTCTCCCACTTTGTCTTTCTCTTTTGGTAGTGTTTCTTAATTTTGTCCCAAATTTAGCTTTAACATTTCAGTACGAGGTACAGCAGTAACAGCTCGGTATACACAACCCTTCCAACACTTTTTTGCCAATACCTCTGCTCTGGCTTTCGTTTTTCCTCTTGTTCCATTCTCAAATAACTCCCACCAGTTATGATCATCAATTTCGACTTCTCCTTGTGCTGATAGGGTATTAAGTACCTTAATAGTTTCCTTACATTCATTTCTTCTACACTGAACACATAATGCGAGTGGGGGATACCCACCATAGGGATGACACCACCACAACTCAGTACAATATGGACACCTTTTTGGTTTTGTTTTTTTTTTAATGAACGGGCTACAATTACATCCTTTTTGGTGACTCAAAAGACTGCATTAATTCTTTTAGGGCTTGTCCAAAGAGATTGGGGGATTCTGTAAAGCCCTGAGGCAATACTGTCCAATGCAGTTGTTGTTTCCTGCCCTTATTAGGATTTTTTCATTCAAAGGCAATCTCTACTGCTTTCCTCTAATGGGCATGCCCAGAAGGCATCTTTTAGATCTATTACACTATACCAAGTGTGGTCAGGGGACAACTCCTTTAAGAGAGTGTAAGGGTTTGCTACTACAGGAAATTTGGTAACAGTTCGCTGATTTATAGCTCTCAAATCCTGTACCAATCTGTAATTCCCGTCTGTCTTTTTGACAGGCAGAATAGGAGTATTATGTGGGGACATACATGGTTCCAAAGTCCCCTGTTGCAAAAGGTTTTCTATGAGAGGCTTAAGGCCCCGTCTCCCTTCCAGTGATATTGGATATTGGCGAACTTGGATAGGTAAATCGGGATCAGTGATTTTCACTTTGATAGGTTTCATTTTTAACTTCCCTATTTCTCCAGGGGTGTACCACACCTCAGGACATATTTGCTCCTCGTCCTTTTGGGTTAAAGCAAAAATTTTAAGATACCCTTGGGATACTTCAATTTTCAAATCCAATGCTATTATTAAATCTCTCCCCAATAAATTATTTTCTGCATCTGGCAGTAACAGCAGATCTTTTAATTCAATTTTGTTCTGGGTCTCAATTTGCACATTTTTAATAATAGGGAGCCGAAATGGTTCACCTTTTGCTCCAGCCACGAGTGCTGTTTCTCTACTAGGTTTACACCCTTTTGGTAGGTGTTTAATTATGGATTTTTGGGTTTCTGTATCTACTAAAAATTCCACCTCCTCTCCCTGGGGACCAATCTTTAATATTATCAAGGGCTCTTTGGATGGTATGGTCCCCAGTACATACAGCCCCTGACACCCCTATTCGTCTTCCTGGAACTTTTTTTTTTTTTCATCCTGTATCTGTTCTTTACAATTTTTCCTTATTTGACCTTTCTTGTTACAGTAAAAGCAGGTTCGCCTTGGTGAATAATTTCCTGCTTCATTTCCTTGTTTCGGTGGGGGTTTTTGTGGTTTCCCCCCCCTTTCTGCTGGGTTTCTTTCTGTGTTTCACGAACTGCAGCTATAAAGATTCTAGCTTTTGCTTTCTGCTTCTCTTAGCAATTCTTGTAACCCCCGATCTTGCCAATCGTCTAACTTTTCTAATTTCTTTCTAATATCTCCCCGTGATCGAGCAACAAATTGGGTTTTGAGGAGTGCCTGAGCCACTTGTGTATCAGGGTCTATCCCGGAGTACATTTGGAGATTTTTCCTCAGCCGATCCAACCAGTCAGTCGGGGATTCGTCTTTTTTTTTTTTTTTTTTTTTTTTTTTTTTTTTTTTTCTCACTAAAAGCTTTATTAATATTTTGTCCTTTAGGAACTGATTCTCGGATACCTTTAACGAGTATCCATCTTAAGTCCATCATATTCTGGCAATGGACATCATTCTGATTATCCCAGTTAGGATTATTTAATGGCCATTTCTGGTCTCCCCTAGGTCCAATCTGATGCTCCCTGTCCCATACCCTCATTCCAGCCTGTCTGATCATTTCCCGTTCTTCTGTGGTGAATAGGATACTTAATATAGATTGTAATTCCATCCAAGTATACATACTTGGTCCGAGGAATTGATCTGGTCTCTCTGATACTCCTATAGGATCTTCTAATAGTTTTCCCATTTCTTTTTTAAAGTTCCTCACTTCCCCAGTGTTCAAGGGAACATTTACAAATCCAATTAATCCAGCCTGTTGTCCTGCTAATGGCACTTCCCTCAGGGGGTAAAGGCTAGCCTTTGTGTCATTATCTCCCTCCTCTCTGGTGATACCATCTCTCCTGGTATTCCTTTGACTGGAGCGAGTTCTTAGAGCTATGGGAGTACCAGGAGGAGAAGTGGGTGCGTGGGGGGGTCTCCTGTATTTTCTGTATTATACGGAGGTGGGAGATTATCGAGGGGTTCCCAGGTAACCTTATTTTTATTTTCATCCTCTTTTTCTTTTAAAGTATATATCAAGGATGGCTTGGACTGTTTTGCCCACAGGGCAGCATACTCACATTCCTCTCTGTTAAATGGTTTTTTACGAGCCACATATGTGTTTAATGCCCGACAAATCCAACCCTCAAATGATCCGAACATGGGCCACTATAGGTTATCTTTATGGATCATTTCTCTGGTCCATTCCACCATGCAATATTGAATTAATTTTTCTTTACTTTTTCCTCTGTATACCGCCCCTGTGTCCCAACATCTTAATATTATTCCCAATGGGCTGCCTGGTGGTATTTCTAGCAACCTATTTGTCTTGTCTTTATTTTCCCAGTCTCCTTGCGGACCAAATGAACTTGAACCTCTTCGTGGGTCCTTGGGACTCAGAATCTTACTCTCTCTTTGTCCCATTTTTACCTCAAGGGACTGTCTTGCACTCCCCGATGTGTTCTGCAAGAACCTCTGCCTTTCCTTGGGTCAGGATGGACTGGAACCCGCCTTTACCTGGGCTGGGATGGGAAAAGCAGCTTTTCCCTTCTCCCTCCGTGACTGGTGTGTTGCCATCTGCTTTCTTTTCCTCCCCCTTCCCCCCCACCACCTTCCCGGGTCCTGCCTTTGCCTGGGCTAGGATGGGAAGGACCTAGCCTCTACCTGGGCTAGGACAAGAAAAGCAGTCTCTCCCTTTGTGCTCACTCGCTTCGTCCGGTCACCGGCCAGGTCCCTCGCGGGATGCTGGAAACGCGGATAGAAGGACTCCGCTCTCGCTTCGCAGCAAAGGCCACGTCTCATTCAGGCAAGCACACAGTCATCCCCACCAAACCACACAGATACTCACAGTCCGATGCTCCTGTCTGGGTCTCCGTGCACGAGAATTACAGGTGATTTTGCCGCGGTCTTCCGGGGAGATTTTCCTTGCTCAGTCTCTATGGTGCGGGACGTCGATGGGTCCCGAGAATCACTGACGAACGGGGGCCACAGCAGTGGGGCGCCTCCCCGAAATCGCAGTGCCTCTCAGGGCTCCAAGGACATCCCGGGTATCGGCACCAAATTGTTATAAATGAGAGACAAAAGTCTCGATATTCAGTACAATTTTGGATTGCTTTATTTGATATAGAAAGAGCAAGCAGCGCTGGGGAACGCGAGGGGTCACCGCCCACTCCACGCTCCACCGAACCTTGGTTTGCACCCTCTTCTTATACTGTGGGTTCTCATTGTAATCAATACTTTTGGGGGGGTTTTTTTTCTTCTTTTTTTTTTTTTTTTTTTCTGTCATAATTTTGCTAGGTAAGCAGTGGTGGTTGAATAAACATCCTTACACAAATTCACAAAGCCTTTGGGTGATAATCAGTCACAGATAGCCATCTGGTCCTTGTAGATGACCACCAGAGAAGTCCTGGGAGTCTGGTCCTTGAGATGGGCAGCATTGATCAGACAAAGGCAGGAAGGGTTGTTTTTTTGGAAGTTCGATTTTGCAAGCTGGTAGCCGATACAACATGTTTGAAAAAAACTTAACATAATGTAATGTAACATAATACAACGTAACATAACAAGGTGATTTTAAACAAAATTATTTAATCATATAATTTCCTTTATCTAGTGTCCATGCTTCACTTCAGAGCTTAGCATTCTGGTTTATGCAAATCCCAATGCTATTGTGATTAACACGAATCTTTTATCAATTGTCACACCCGCGAGCTCGCAGGACCTCATAATCCAGTCCCGCGCCGAAAACTCCTGCCCTGCCCAGCGCCCTAAAGAGCCCGGTTAGAGCTCCGCAGGCTCCCCCAACGTTCACCCGACCCGTATATGTTCCCCGCTGAGGACCTGAAGCCGCCACTCCGAGGGAAAACTGTCCCCTAAATGCCTTCCTAGATCCCTAAACTCTCCGTAAGAACAACTTCTGGGACTACAGCTCCCATGATGCTCCGCTGTTCCAGGTAAACGCCATTCTAACCATGACTTCATCTCCCATAATGCCTTGCACTCCACTGAGAGACACTGCAGCTGCGCCTACAACTCCCGTGATGCTCCACGGCTCCATTAAACCTTACTATACCCGCGCCTACAACTCCCATCAGCCCCCGCGCCCCAGAGAGCCCCGTTAGAGCCCCCGAGTGCCCGTCCGGACCCCGAATGGCCCCAGATTCCCCTCCCTGACCGCCAAGGGCCTCCCTGAAACAGCCAGGTAACATCCGAAGCCCAGACTTTCCCTCAGCATCTCTAAGTTCTCTGTTAGTGCCCACTTGACGCTCCCAAGTGTCCTCCCGTCCTCAACTTCCTTCTAAATTCTTTCCCCAGACCCAAAATTGCCGCGAATGTGCCCCAGAAATGTCTCCCTGGACCCGAAGTGCCCCCCTGGACCCTGTCAGAGAAAAAGATGATAATAAAGGTGACCAAATGACTGCAAATATTGCAAATTATCAAATATTACAAATTATCATAAAGAGGGAGAAAAAAATAACCAGGAGACGTTATTTAATTAATGAAGGGAATTGTGTTACTTAGAACCATTGGCCAGTAATTTTTTTAGTTACTAATAATGTATAGAGTTTTATTATAAATATAAAAATGTGTTTATAAAAATATAGAATAGTACTACTATAAATAAGAAAAATATAATTATATTTTATCATTTAAGAACATTTTTAATTTAAAGAGAAATTTAATTTTATTTTCTAATTTGGGTTGTCAGTCAAAGGTGGGTGATAGCATGACACAGTTATGATGGGGGTGAGGAGCAGGTTGTCCAAACAGGGCCAGCCAGCAAGGGACTCATTCTTCTCTGTGCCCAGAGCTCCTGAGGAGACATTCAGCCCCAAGATCACTCTGGAAATGCTTCTCTCTGTCATGAATGTCGTTCTATTTGTACAATTTATCAGACAACAAGGTTAAATTTTGCTGCAATTTTTTAATAGCAACAATTGTATATAAATGAATACAATCAAAATATATTGGATACATATATCTGAATATATACAAAATTTGGCAGTTAGTAATTTAGTATAATTGACGTTCCTATAAAGCATAAGGAAAACCAGCCGGGGGTACGGGGAGGGGCTCGCCCTTCCTCACGTACTGAACAATCAAGCCAAAGTTTCTGTTCCTAAAATCTACGTCACTATGTGTATGGCACATGCTCTACTAATGGGTTAGGGGGTCTCTCATCCTTTTGAGGGTCTATTCCCGATGAAGGCTCATCATCTTCATCAATGACTGAGGTGTGACCTGCAGGTAGCACAGGTGCCCTGTGTGACTGAGCAGATGTTTTCCATAATAAGACTCTGATTAAATCCCATGCCTGGAATCATCCCATTTTGGCCCATTCCAAGGTCGAGTCTTTCTATTTCTAGATGCTGCTTATCAGACCTACGTCCTTCTCCTACTCCCTTCCAACATCTGCAGGATTCCACCTGCTTTGTCTCACTCGTTTCCTTTTTTTTGGCTTTGTAACAATTATTTTCTATTGATGTGAGTACAATTTTGCTAATATAGTTACAATTTAGTTAGCACGAATCACATTTATCACATACATAAATATCTGTGAGACTTTCCTGTCAAATCATTATCCATCCCAACCCTGGCACATCCCAAGTCCAGCAATTTGCATGCACAGAAAGCCAAAACTCGGCAATTCCCCGGTTCCAGCACCAGCACTGCTCAGATCTGGTGATTTGTGGGTGCCAGCACTGCAGATCCAGCAGATTGTTGACGCTGGCAGTGCCCAGGTCTGGCGTTTGCCAGCATCGGTGCCGCCCAGAGCCGTCAGTTTCCTGCTGCTGGGGCACTCGGGGGTTGTGGCTGAGCAGGAAAGGTGAGCCTGTGCCGGGAGCTTTTCTTGGCTGGAGCAAAGGCTGGGCACGCAGAGACCTTCCTGGCACTGTGCCCTGGGCCAGCAGGGATTGTGCTGCTGGAGCCCACCCTCCATTTCTTCTGTTAGGCAGCTTTAGGACATGGAGGAGCCAGAGCAGAGCCTCAGCTTTCTGGATTCATCCAGAAGAATCCTGTGTGTGAAGCAGCCTGGGAACAGGGTTTCCATGCCAGGGTGGGCAATTCAGAGCCCTTTTCTCCCCCATGGGCTGAGGGTGTGGCACTTGCCATTGGCAAGGGCCCTGCAGGTGCCAAAGGGGCCGTTTTCAATCTGCTGAGAACAGTCGGAACTGAGAGCCTGTCCTAAACCTGCTTTTCCTGCAAATGTACTCAAGGAATTCTCTTTTTTTGCCGTCTCAGCCCCTGTGTGTGTGCAGGTGTACCAAGTGAAGGATGGAACGGGTCTATTGGGGGGGAGGGGAATGTTCTCTTTCTCCTAGTGGTTTTTGGTTTTGTTTTTGTAGTTGTTGTTCTTGTTGGATTTGTTTGTTTTCTTGGATGGGTTTGATTATTGTGGTTTATAATTCTGAATTTTATTTTTTAATCATCTCCTCGTGGCAGCTGTGGGCAGAGCTCTGTAGCTGTGTGTGACACTTGTGTGTGGCACAGTGAAGGTGTCCAGGGGGGCCTTGCCCGAGCTGTGTGCAGAGGAATCCCCATCAGGCCAGGCTGGGGGTGCTCCGTGGCCGGTGCCTTGCGTTGACTGGAAGCTGCCATGGAGCGTCTCCAGGGATGGAAGGTTGGGGCTGCCAGGGCTGTGGTGTCACAGACAGGGGAACGCTGGGGCTGCCACAGCTGCCGTGTCCCAGAGAGGGGAATGTTGGGGTGCCCTGCTCCTGGCCCGGCCCCAACAGCTCTGCCAGCTCCTCTCAAGGACACCAAGGCTGAGCCAAAGGGTGAGAATTGCGGGAGGGGCTGAGCTGGGAGGGACCCGGTGGGATCATGGAGTCCAGGGCCCGGCCCTGCACAGACAGCCCAACAAGGGGAGGCTGTGCATCCCTGGGAGAGGTGTCCAAAGGCTCCTGGAGCTGTGCCAGCCTTGCAGCTGGGAGCATTTTCTGGGGATCCTGGTCAGTGATGGAGGATCATTCGGTAGGGGGAAGGAAGGAAGGGTGGAAGGAAGGGTAGAAGGGTGGAAGGGAGGAAGGAAGGAAGGAAGGAAGGAAGGAAGGAAGGAAGGAAGGAAGGAAGGAAGGAAGGAAGGAAGGAAGGAAGGAAGGAAGGAAGGAAGGAAGGAAGGAAGGAAGGAAGGAAGGAAGGAAGGAAGGAAGGAAGGAAGGAAGGAAGGAAGGAAGGGTGGAAGGAAGGGTGGAAGGAAGGGTGGAAGGAAGGAAGGAAGGAAGGAAGGAAGGAAGGAAGGAAGGAAGGAAGGAAGGAAGGAAGGAAGGAAGGAAGGAAGGAAGGAAGGAAGGAAGGAAGGAAGGAAGGAAGGAAGGAAGGAAGGAAGGAAGGAAGGAAGGAAGGAAGGAGGGAAGGAAGGAAGGAGGGAAGGAAGGAGGGAAGGAAGGAGGGAAGGAAGGAAGGAAGGAAGGAAGGAAGGAAGGAAGGAAGGAAGGAAGGAAGGAAGGAAGGAAGGAAGGAAGGAAGGAAGGAAGGAAGGAAGGAAGGAAGGAAGGAAGGAAGGAAGGAAGGAAGGAAGGAAGGAAGGAAGGAAGGGTTATGAATGTTGTTCTGTTTATCCAATTTATCAAACAACAAGATTAAATTTAGCTGCAAATTTTTGCTAGTAATGTTTATAAATTTATACAATCAAAGTATTTGAGATGAATACAATCAATGTGTAGAATACATATATTTCAGGATATGTAAAATTTAAGAGTAAGTAATTTAGTAAAATTGAGGTTCGTATAAAGCATAAGCAAAACCGACCAGGGGTACAGGGAGGGGCTCCCCCTTCCTCTCATACCAAAGCATCCAGGCTAACAATCCCACTTATATACTGCAGGCTACAGAAGTTACTAGAAAACTCCTCCTAGTTTCTATTCCTAAAAATCTACGTCACTGTGTTGTTTGGTGCATGCTCTACTAATGCTTAGGGGTCTTTCTTCCTTTTGAGGGTTTTATTTCTGATGAAGGCTCATCATCTTCATCAGTGTCTGCTGTGTAACCTTGCAGGTAGCACAAGCGCCCTAAGCTTGGGTTATATAACTAAGCATAAATTCCCACAATAAAATTAAGTTCCATGCATGGAATCATCCCAATTTGACCCATTTCAAGGTCGAAACTTTTATTTCTAGATGCTGCTTATCAGACCTACGTCCTTCTACTATTCCCTTCCAACCTCCTTCTTCAACTCCCAACATCTGGATGATGTCCTTTGCCCTGTGTCACCCATCTCCCCCCTCACTCTGTAACAATTGTCTTCTATTGATCTAAATACAATTTTGCTAATATATTTACAATTTAATTAGTACAAATCATATTTATCACAATTCCCCCATTTCTCTTTTTGATCATATTGATTCGTGCTCTAAAAAGTTTTGCTTGGTATTCTCTATGTTCCTTCATACTAGCCTCCAATTTTTCAAACATTTCTCATGCTGCATTCAGCTTTTCATACTCCTTCTCAAATTTTATTAACTTTTCTGGTGCCAGGGTATTCTTTTTGCATTAAGTCAGCATTTTCTCAATCTCTCTCTCTCGAGGGTGAGTGGATTGTACTTTCAGTACCATCAAGAAATTCAGTTTCCTTTTTGCTGTTGATTATGGATCCATGGGCATGGCTGTAAGTTGCATTCAATGAATTACTGAGTGGATTGGTCTAATTAGACAGGGTGTCATGCAAGGCAGAAACAATAGTCCTAAACCAGAACATAATAGCATGAATCCCAATTTTTTCCACCACACACCCCCAAAAAGTTTATCCCACCAATCAGCTTTCAGGATAGAATTCTGGTTTTGAACTGGTACATGTACCACTCTTTTAATTTCATCATCAATTTTTGTGATGGCTTCCCCGTGATCATCTATTTGCACACAGCACTCAGATTCATTAAACCTCCCACAAACTCCTCCTTCTTCTGCCAGCAGATAATCTAGGGCAATTCTCTTTTGATGTACAAATGCTCGCATTTGTGAATGCTGTTTGGCCAACAACTTCAAAGCATCTGCCCTATGGTTTGAGACGACTTCCACTTCTGCCTGGAGCCTTATGAACCAATTTAACAGGTAAATTGGAGTTCTATATCCCCAAGACCCATCCTGAGCCCAAGCAGCAGGTTCATAATGTGCTATAATTCTTTCTGCAGGCCATTCTTCATCTTTCCATTTTTGGTTTCCTCCTGCCATTGGAAAGTCGAGGTTTGGTTCTCTTTCTTTCTAAGGTTTCATAAAGTGGTGTTCCTAGTATATTGTCCTTAGACCTTGGTCTGACAAAGAAGGAGGGTCGTAGAACTCCTAAGGTACAAGTTCCTTCCCACTTTTGGGATAGTTCACTGTATGCTCGTTGCCCACAGATCCAATATATTCCATCAGGGGCTTTCCATCTGTTTTCTGTGTTTTCTGGTTGTTCCCAATAAGATTTTAAGTCTTTTATGGATTGGTAGGGATTAGCTCCAGAACTGTTATGCCAGCACAAATCAGTTTGATTATTCCACTTGCAATTCATTTCTTTTGCTATTCCCCAATATCCAGTAGGACTCTTGGGTCGCCAGGTCTTTGTGTTATTGTCTGAATTTACTACTAAAGTAGATAGGCAAGGAGTATATCCCACCACTTCAGTGTATTTTCTCCCTTCCTGAGTTATACAAACTGTTCCAATGACTTGATGACTCAGAACCCAACCCTCAGGCTGTTTTAATGTCTTAGAAATTTGAGTATGATTCCATTTTAAAAATTGTTCTGGAGCTAAACCCTCACCTCTCCATGCCCATCTTTCAACCATTCTAAGTCCTCCACAAACAAAACATTTAGATAATCCCAATTCTGTGGCAATTTCTTGCATCAGATCTACGAACAGATTTTTATTTGATGTTGGCAAATCCCAGTCGCTATAGTGGTGTTTTAATTTTTTATACAGCTCATCCAGCTCCTCTAACTCTTTCCCTCTGATCTCTTTCTTATCCTTCATTGTTTCTTTTTGTTTTCCAGTTAATTTTCTCTTTGGCCTTTTTCCTTTTTCATCCTTTTCAAAACACAAGAAATTTTCATATCTAGGACAAAGTTGATGATTGTTAGGATAAGGAGCTCACACACTGAATCCCAAATTCCTTCTCTCCCAATACAATTTTGGACTTTTCACACAAATGTCTAAGAAACTGCTACGATTGTAACAGGCAGCACTAACATGTGGCTGTGCCACAAAAACTGATTCCATCTTATCCTTGACCCACATGGAATGATTGCATTTGTCACAGGGATCAGGAATGGTTTGTTTCTTTACTGCTGGCTTTTGTGCTGCTTGTTGTGTTAGAATTTGTTCCTGCATGGCTTGTTCTTTTTTGCTCCATGCAGTCTTATGGCTTTGGCCAGTTGCCAGGGGTATTAATGTAAGCACAATGAAAAGAGTCCTCAGGAATTTTAACTTTCTACCTGTCTCAAGGCCCCTTGGGTTGCAGCCAAGGGCCGAGATGTCAATCTTCTTGGTAGCAAAGCTTTTATCCTGGGATTTGTCTCTTTTTGGCATCCTTGGCCTCATAAAGCTCATATAAGCCATTTTAGCTTTTTCTCTTCCAAAGATGGCATCAATTATTTGTAGTTCTGCAGCACTGCCCTGTCTCTTTCCCTAGATTGATCAGCTATTTTCCTAATCCACTAAAGCCCCAGAGATATGCCAACTACAACAAAATTTGTTTTCACACTTCTTCAGTTAAACAGCTCGTTTTACTGGTCTTTTTCTGCTATGAAATTGGGGTTGGTAGTTAAATATTTGTCACCACCAAAAGATACATTCAGCTGCTGAAACAAATCTATGACATGGCACATAGATTTCTTCTCCACAACAATTGTCATTTATTATACAGTGGTCTATAATATTATGAATTGTTTGTTCTTTAGCCTGTACAAAAGCTAATATGGTGAGGAGTAGTTGGTCTTGGTTCTCTATTAGTTGAATTCCTGCAAAAAAGGTCCCACTTTCTTGTCTCAATGGTTTTCCATAAAAGTCACTAAAAAATCTTTCTATTGTTAGCTGTCCACGTACACAATCTAAACAACTTAAACAAAGCAATTGTCTCTCTTTTTCTTTTGCCCTATTTACCCTCCAGCACGAATTAAAACAACAGGTACAAACAATACAAACCCAAGGGTGGCATTCTAAGCCATGATTATTACATTCCCAATGTGTTAATTGTTGTTGGGCCTCCTCAATAATAGGTGTTACCAGTCTCTTTTTCTGGAGTTGCAGCTCCTCAAATAAATCAGTTAATGTTGGCAGTCAGAAGCTCCTGAGAAGCTTTTCAATCCACCTGGGCTTTTCCCACTGATCAAGGAGGCGTCTGATTCTTTCCCATGGGCGCTGTTCAGCCTCTGAACTCAATGAGGTTGCAGTTGGCAGCCAATGCAGGATGTCTAAATGACAACCATGTACTTCTCAAAACTACTTTAATTGGTATTTCAAGCAGTAACACCATACAATATCTTTCCCATTATATATGATATCTCCCCCTTTTGTCCCAAGATACAATGATTTTATGTCAATTTCTTATAGACTGTAGCTTTTTGGCACCAAGTACTCCTTTCTACCTAATCATGAATTTATTTCAATTTCTCTATGTTTTTGAATCTGGATGGAAATTTCATCAACTTTTAAATTCCCATTTTTAATTTGATTTTTAGATCTCCTAGTGCTGAAATAATTTTCCAATCTTTATTTTGTATCTGTTTTTTTACTCGTGAAGCATGAGTCCAGCCTTTTTCTGCTGTTCAGATTGCTGCTTCTGTGGTTAAAAGAACCAAAAATGGTCCCTCCCATCGAGGTTCTAAACTTCCTCCTCTCCAGCATTTTATCAACACATACTGTCCTGGTCACATAGAATGTACTGGAAAATCGAGAGGAGTTGTTTGTGCTAAAATGCCTTTGTCTCTTAATTCCCTCAAATTGTTTGTGATGGTTGTAAGATACCCCTGAATGGTTTTGTCCCTGACTAGAGAGGGATCCATTGTCATGCCTTGGGGGTAAGGCAATCCATATAACATCTCATATGGTGAGATCCCAGTTTCAGAGTGGGACTTGGTTCTTATATTTAACAGGGCTAAGGAAAGGCATCTAGTCCATGGTAATTTAGTTTCTATCATTAATTTAGTTAGTTGTTGTTTAATAGTTTGGTTCATCCTTTCAACTCATCCCAAGCTTTTGGGATGCCATGGGGTATGATATTCCCAGGTAATTCCTAGTGCTTGGTTTAAATTGTTAATTATTCTCGAGGTAAAATGAGTGCCCGGATCTGAATCAATATCTTGCACAAATCCAATCTCCAATAAAATTTTACCTACTGTTTGAGCTGTGGCTCAAACGGCAAGAAATGCTTCTACCCACTGAGTCAACTGATCTACTATAACCAGCAGATATTTCCACCTGCCTATTTTAGGTAATTCAGTGAAATCAACTTGGATCTTTTTGAATGGCCAATAGGCTGTCCGAGGGTCTCCAGAGGGAGGACTCCTCAACATCTTTTTGTTCATCTTCTGACATGTGACATATCCTTGAGTAATTTGTTTCCCAATTTCAAATATTCTTATACACCCATAAAATTTTAAAAAGCAGTCACAAAGTGCCCTTGTGCCCCAGTGAGTTCTTCAATGTAAATTGTCCAGGGTCTGTCGGGCTATAGGTTTTGGGACTACTTTTCTACCATCAGGTAGAATCCATTCTCCTTCCTTCAGGGTTGGCCCTAGTTTCTTTATAGCTTCTATCTCTGTTAAAGAAAAGTATGGTGTATCAGTTTGTGTTTCTGTCTCCTTAAAAGTCATAATTACACTGTTGTTTTCCCTTAGGGCAGCCCTTTTTGCTTCATCATCAGCCAAATTGTTTCCTCTTGTTTTAATATCTCTCCGCTCTGGTGCCCTTTTACATGTATGATTGCTATCTTTTTCAGTCCTTTTAAAGCCTCAAGTATTTCACTTACTAATCCTTAGTGTATTAATACTTTTCCTTGGGTGTTTCTTTCCAGATCTTTCTAAAGGTATGCACAATCCCAAAAGCATACTTCGAATCCGTGTATATGGTTCCCTCTTGTTCCTTTAATAATATGTGTTGGTTTGAAAGTAAAACCAGTGCAAGACTCCAAGTTAGTAATACAATTTAATAGGAGAACAGAGAAAAAATAAAATACATGCAATAATATAAAAGAAACAACCACCAACACAGTCAGAAATACAACCTGACACCCTGTCAGTCAGGGTGTTGGTAGCAGTCCGTATAAATGGTGGCTGCAGTCCTCCTGGATGACAGATGTGGTTCTGTTGAAGCAGTGCTCCTGTAGAAGGTGCAGTTTTCCTCTGAAGGTCCAGCGATGATGTGGAAAAGGTCCGACTTCCCTCTGGGATCCAGTGGAAAGGTTTGTCTTCGCATCCCAAACCCCAGTTTTTTATCTAGGTAGGAAAGGCTTGGCTCCTGCCCCTGGCTGGGGCATCTCCCAATGGGGTGATGTAATCTTATCAGTCACACAATAGGACTTAATGGCCCATTAACGGAATATATCTTCTGGAGGAAGGATGGGTTGTGAATAGATAACGATGATCATCCCCCGATCTTATCAGATGGCACATCAGCAGAGGATATCTCCCACAGAGATAAGGATCACCACCCCTCCCACATTTTAACAGATGGTGATAGAATACACATTTTTGCATTGTACCCCAGGACATAATCCACCCCTTATTCTATTACCATCTACATCACACCCAAACCAACACCCTCTTACAGATATATAATAAAAAATGAAACCTTACATACAGTTCTCACTAAAAATTAAGTCTCCTTGCGGTACACAACGGGTTTCCCCATCTTTCTGCATTACCCACCAAGTGCAACCAGGTCCTTGAGCAAAAACAATCCCACAGATTGGTTTGCCTTTGCCTGTGGTGGGATTAATCCAAACAGTTTTTCTTAAAATACCTTTCATGTGTACCACAGGGACCTTGTCTCCATCCACTGTGTGCAGGGGTTCAGAGTGGGCAGGACCGGCTTGATTGATGGACCCTCGGGTGTTAACCATCCAGGTGGCTTTGGCCAAGTTCATTTCCCAATTTCTGAAGGTTCCACCACCAAGTGCTTTCAAAGTAGTCTTAAGGAGTCCATTACACCGTTCAACTTTCCCGGCAGCTGGCGCATGGTAAGGGATATGATATATCTGTTCAATGCCATGTTCTTTGGCCCAGGTGTTGATAAGGCCGTTCTTGAAATGGGTTCCGTTGTTTGATTCAATTCTCTCAGGGGTACCATGCCTCCAAAGGACTTGTTTTTCTAGGCCCAACATGGTGTTCCAGGCAGTGGCATGAGGCACAGGGTAGGTCTCTAACCATCCTGTAGTTGCTTCCACCATGGTCAGTACGTAGCGTTTGCCCTGGTGGGTTTGGGGAAGGGTGATGTAGTCAATTTGCCAGGCTTCCCCATACCTGTACTTAGACCATCGTCCACCATATCACAGAGGCTTCACCCGCTTGGCCTGTTTGATTGTGGCACAGGTCTTGCAGTCGTGGATGACCTGTGAGATACTGTCCATGGTAAGGTCCACCCCTCGGTCACGGGCCCATTGGTACATTGCATCTCTCCCCTGATGACCAGAGGCATCATGGGCCCAACGAGCTAGGAATGATTCTCCCTTGTGCTGCCAGTCTAGATCCACCTGTGATACTTTCACTTTGGCAGCTCGGTCCACCTGCTTGTTGTTGTGATGTTCTTCATTAGCCCGGATTTTGGGTACATGTGCATCCACATGTCCAACCTTTATGGTCAATTTCTCTATTCGGGCAGCAATGTCCTGCCAAATCTCAGCTGCCCATATGGGTTTCCCTCTGCACTTCCAGTTGGCCTTTTTCCAGCAATCCAGCCATCTCCACAGAGCATAGCTACCATCCATGAGTCAGTGTAGAGATAGAGCCTTGGCCACTTCTCTCGTTCAGCAATATCCAAAGCCAACTGGATGGCTTTTAGCTCTGCGACCTGACTCGATCCACCTTGTCCCTTGGTAGCTTGTGCAACTTGTCGTGTGGGGCTCCATACTGCAGCTTTCCATTTCCGGTTAGTGCCTACAATTCAGCAGGAACCATCAGTGAAGAGGGCATATTGTCTTTCAGTCTCTGGTAGCTCATTATATGGTGGGGCTTCCTCAGCATGTGCCACTTGCTCCTCTTCTTCTTCAGAAGACAATCCAAAAGTCTCACCTTCAGGCCAGTTTGTAATTATTTCCAGAATCCCAGGGCGATTTGGATTCCCAATATGGGCGCGCTGAGTGATGAGGGCAATCCACTTGCTCCATGTGGTGTCAGTGGCGTGATGTGTGGAAGGCACCTTTCCCTTGAACATCCAGCCCAGCACTGGTAGTCGGGGTGCCAGGAGGAGTTGTGTTTCTGTGCCAATCACCTCTGAGGCAGCTTGAACTCCTTCATAGGCGGCCAAGATCTCCTTCTCTGTGGGAGTGTAGTTGGCTTCAGATCCTTTGTAGCTTCTGCTCCAGACTCCCAGAGGTCGACCCCGAGTCTCACCAGGCACCTTCTGCCACAGGCTCCAAGACAGACCATGGTTCCCAGCTGCAGAGAAGAGCACGTTCTTCACATTTGGTCCCGTCCTGACTGGGCCAAGGGCTACTGCATGAGCAATCTCTTGTTTGATCTGGGCGAAGGCTTGCTGCTGCTCAGGGCCCCAGTGGAAATCGTTCTTCTTGCGGGTAACCAGGTAGAGAGGACTCACAATCTGACTGTACTCAGGAATGTGCATTCTCCAAAAGCCTATGGCACCTAGGAAGGCTTGTGTTTCCTTCTTGTTGGTAGGTGGAGACATAGCGGTGATCTTATTAATTACCTCTGTTGGGATCTGACGACGTCCATCTTGCCACTTGACTCCTAGAAACTGAATTTCCTGAGCCGGTCCCTTAACTTTACTTCCCTTAATGGCAAAACCAGCTTTCAGCAGAATCTGGATAATCTTCTCTCCTTTCTCAAAGACTTCCCCTGCAGTGCTGCCCCATACAATGATGTCATCGATATACTGTAGATGTTCGGGGGCCTCACCCTTCTCCAGTGCAGCCTGGATCAGCCCATGACAGATGGTGGGGCTGTGCTTCCACCCCTGGGGCAGACGATTCCAGGTGTACTGCACTCCCCTCCATGTGAAAGCAAACTGAGGCCTGCATTCTGCTGCCAGAGTAATGGAGAAAAATGCATTGGCGATATCGATAGTGGCGTACCACTTTGCTGCCTTGGACTCCAGCTCGTACTGGAGTTCCAGCATGTCTGGCACAGCAGCGCTCAGTGGTGGAGTCACCTCATTCAATGCACGATAGTCTACGGTCAGTCTCCATTCTCCTTCAGATTTACGTACAGGCCAGATGGGGCTGTTGAAGGGTGAGTGAGTTTTGCTGACCACCCCTTGGCTCTCCAGCTCACGGATCATTTTATGGATGGGAACCACAGCATCTCGGGTTGTTCTGTATTGTCGGCGATGCACTATGGAAGTGGCAATTGGTACCTTTTGCTCTTCTCCTTTCAGAAGTCCTACTGTAGTTGGATTCTCGGACAGTCCAGGCAAGGTGTTCAATTGCTGGATGCCCTCTGTCACCACAGCTGCTATCCCAAATGCCCACCTGAATCCTTTTGGATCTTTAAAATACCCCCTTCGGAGGTAATCTATGCCCAAAATGCATGGGGCCTCTGGGCCAGTCACAATAGGATGTTTTTTCCATTCATGTCCAGTCAAGCTCACATCAGCTTCCACCAAGGTAAAGTCCTGTGATCCACCTGTCACACCAGCAATAGAAACAGATTCTGCCCCCACATATCTTGATGGGACTAATGTGCATTGGGCACCAGTATCAACCAAAGCTTTATACTTTCATGGTTCCGATGTGCCAGGCCAACGAATCCACACAGTCCAGAAAACACGGTTTTCCCTCGCCTCTCCCTGGCTAGAGGCAGGGCCCCTCTAAGCCTGTTTATCCTTCTTTCCTTGGGCATATGTCTTAGAGGTTCCTTCAAGGGGATCGGACGTATCATCATCATCATCATCATACTTGGCAGCTTGGCTACGGGCAACTGGAGCTGCTCTCCTTTTGGTGGAACTTCCTCTTTGAGTCTTGCCTTCCTTCAATTCACTCACCCGTTGTGCCAGAGCAGCAGTAGATTTTCCATCCCATCTCCTCATGTTTTCTCCACAATCACGTAGGAAGAACCACAGCTCAGCTCGTGGGGTGTACCTCCTCTCCCCATCAGGGGAACGTCTGCGTTGGATACCAGGGCCTCTAATTTGTACTGCTGAGATTTGGAGAAGGTCCTCTTTAATCTCCTCCCTGAGTCTTTTATGATTCTCCTCTATCTTGTCTTCTAATTTCTGCAGACGTGTTTCCACAGCTGCAATTCTGGCATGTGTTGGGCCATGCACAGCATCTGCATATGCTCGGAGCTTCTTTGCCATATCGAGCACGGTCTCATCCCTCTCGTCCCGCTTCATTATTGCTAAAGCAGAAGCATATTCATGGGGCCCAAGCCGCACAAGTTTTCGCCACATCACAGATGTACACGGTACCAAGTCTGGATTCCTAGTTGTTATGTCATCTGAGAAGATAATCTCTGCCACTGCCATTTCTCTCAGGCGTTGGATCCCTTGTTCTATCGTCTTCCACTGGGTCTGCTGCATATAAAGATCGTCTGCACACAGGTATCTTTGTGCTACACTGTCCAGGACCCGTGCCCAGAGGCTGTGAGGGTTAGGCCCCCTTATCATTCCTTGGTCGATGACAGGATCATGTGACAGGGATCCCAAATGCCTGGCTTCAGTGCCATCCAGAATTGTAGCCTCGCCTGCAGCATCCCAAAGACGGACCAACCAACTAATTATAGACTCATCAGGTCGTCGGGTGTAATCCTTTCTTAGGCCACGGAGGTCCTTTAGGGAAAAAGACTCAATATTGGCCTCTGATCTTTTACCAGTTGCTTTGACTCCTGGTTTTATGTCAGGAGGCGTCGAGGGTCCTTCTCCTGCATCATCATCATCATCATCATCATCCACTGGTCGATCAGTCTTGTCTGTGCACTTTCCACTTCTCGTGCTGGTAGCAACAGCCATTGGTTGAGGCTTACTGACAGGTTTAGCTGCTGGCTTAGGCTCACTGTCTGGTGTAGTTGTTGGCCTCGAGCCTGGGGTGTTGGCTGCAGCCTGAGTGACTGGGATAGTGGCTGATTTATCTGCCTGTCCCCCTTCCTCTGTCTGCTGCCCTACAGTATCTAGCAGGGTACGGTAAGCATATGCCAGGGCCCAGCTCACTGCAATGATCTTCTTCTCCTTAGAATTACCATGGCACTTCTCTTTCAGGTACTTTGCCACCTCAGCTGGGTTCTGAATTTGTTCACATGGAAAATCCCAGGATGTAGGGTCAGAAAATTCCTTTAAGATTTGGCCCATATCCTCCCATTTCCCACACCATTCAGGATTCCTCACGCCTGGCTCTACTCTGGGGTCAGGGGTCTCAGCCCCTCTAGAAATCTCAGCTCTCATTCTAGAGAAACTGCAGACTGTATAGAGAAAGCTTACTATATTAAACACCAGAAAGATGGTCTCTTTAACACTCAGGGGGAACTGAACATTCTCTAATAAGGATGTAACAAATTCAGAGGAGAAGAAGGAGAACAAAGGCTGAAAAGCCTCATCCCCTGCTTCTCCTCTAACAAACTGAGTACACAACCACAACCACAACCAAGAACCATACATTCCTGGAACAGACTCCAGCACCTTTATAAATCTCCTGCAGGCCATTAAAACCAAGCCCAGCCCGATGGATATTTTGGTCAATGCCCCTCTGCTACAGAAACTACGCATTAGGGACAATATCGGAGCTATTTCTGGATAAGCAAATAAACCCAGGGACCACAAAGGTATTAAGACTTCAAAAAACCCTAGGGACCAAAAACCCATGCAGGCCTCCACCCCAAAAGACATGAATTCCAACAACATAGCCAATAACTGCTCTATACCAACACAAAAGAATTTGAACCAAATTATTATTATTAGAACAGGGTTTTTTCCCACTTTCTCGAGCCCCACGTTGGGCGCCAATTTATTTGTCCGGGTTTTGGGCAAATTTGGGGGAAAACCTCCAGAAGGAGCCCCCAGACAGCAAACCCCACGACTCCTCCCCCCCACCCCACCGGGTTCGGGAAGAATTTCCTCGGAGAAGAGTGGGAGAAAAAACCTGTTTATTTAACAAGCAAGACACTCCCCAACACAGGGAAAAAAGACAACACCAGCTGACAAAAAAAACTCTTTCACCGTTCTGAAGGGATGACAAACTCAGTCTCTCTGGCGAGTGGTCGCTCAGTTATCAGTCTCTGGCGCTGGGGATGACTGCTGCCGGTGACAAAGTGTAGACTCCCGGTGTTTCTTGGGGTTTCCCAGGTCCCCGTCCGGAACAGGTTCAGATGGTATCCAGGAGAGGGAGGGGACGGGGTGGAAGAGAAAACAGTCCAGGGAAAAGGTTGGACTGCCTAGCTGAACTAACTAATAAGGAAAAAGCAAGGGCAAAGTGAAGGAAAGAAAAAGAGGCAGAAGCGAGCAAGCAGGCAAGCAAGCAAGCAAGCAAGCAAGCCGAGCTAAAACCTCTCCTAAACATAGACCATGGGGGAGGTGAGCCGGCTGATAACAAGACAAAACAAAGCTTCACTCTCAGAGTCAGTCCTGGAAGCACAGGACATAATACCAAACATAATCAGGACACACGATTGGAGATACAAACACCATAACATCACCCTAGGACACAGGTATTCTTTATTACAGCATAGTGGTCACTTGGGCAATCCTTGCTCCATCTTAGTGCCCAGAGCATCAAATGAACATTGAATGAACAGAGTTTTTATCAGACACATTGATTATGTGATTTATTAGCTATCCCACTTCCTTGGACTTTATTTGACATAGTTGCACCCCTTATTGAAAGATTTTATATGGTTCTTTGGGGTCTGTCTTCAATATCCTTCAGTGTCCTTTTTAGGTGGCTGTTCCTCTATTCCCGCTTTTGAGTAAGGGCAATATTGTTGTTTTGTAGAACTTCTGTTTTGTCAGCCTTGCAGAGCTGAGCTGGCATCCTCCTTGCATTTTGTGTGACTTCTGTATGCTGGAGCTACATCCTTTATCCATTTCTCCAAGACTGTTCTGTTCTGTTCTACTGTCCTTGACAAGAGTAAATGTTGTTCTGTTCTCCTGTCCTTGTCACAGTGCTCGCCCCACATGAGGCGAGTCTGCAACCCCCTCCAACCCATGGGCTTGGGGAGGGCAAGTGTTCCTGAGGGAACAGGGATGGGACAGCTGGGCTGGACTGACCCAAGGGATGTTCCATTCCATGTTATACCACGATCAGCAATAAACTGAGAGTAGTGGGGGGCTAGGGGCATAGGGAATTGATGCATTTTTAAAGACATTTTTATTCAAAACAACACCTACACGTACAGAATCCACTCCTGCCACAGCATGGTTAAATATTTTCTGCTGCTAGGAGATTTCCTGTGGATTTATTTTGCTTCTGTGTATGGCTTTTGCTTTTTGTGCTTGCTTGGTTCATGGGGTTTTTTGCTGTTGTGGCTGGGTCTTGCTTTGTTTTTATTTTTTGGTTGGGTTTGATTTTTCCCTATTGAACTGCCTTTTAATTGATACATAAGTTCTACCTTTTCTTGTTGCTTGATTGGCCCCTGATGGCAAGAGAAATTTACCCAACTCAGTCATTTTGCCCAATTACATTTTGCAGTCACCATTAACTAGATGAGTTTGGTCAGACTCCTTGCAATTTGGCACCATCCACAAAGGAATTGAAAGTGCATTTCATGCCATTTTAGAGATAATAGAAATGTTCCACACTGGTGGTCAAGGACTGGTCACTGAGGGAGGTCACCAGGGAGTGGCTGCCCAGAGGACTCTGTGCCATGGATGACATTTGACCCTGATTGTTCAGCCAAATTCCCACCCACCCCATGTTCCTCTCCTGCAGCCCAGCTCTCTCCAATCTGGCTCTGAGGGGAGCACAGCAGACCATGTCCCAGGCCTGGCTAAAGTCTGGGCACACAACATCCCCTTCTTTTCCCTCCCACAGGGGTTCTGCAATCCCTGCCTTGTGCTGCCAGTGCCTGGAATGGCTGCAGGAGGATTTGCCACCTGCCCTTCCCTGCTGAGCCTGACCAGTCTGTGACTGTCCCAGTGCCCCTCCCTGCCCTGTTTGCAGACTGGTTCCATGTCTGCCCTTCCCAAGTGCCCAGGACCCTCTGGGATGGCTCTGGCCTTTCCAAGGTGTTTGAGAGAGGTCTCACAGTAACGCTTCCCAGCCTTCTGAACATCCCTGACTCCAAAGGCCTTTTCCACATCCCTCAGTTCCAGTTCAGTGCCCAAAACACAGCACAGCCCTGTGGTGAACAGGGTGGTTCAGAAGGGAGACAGCTCTGATTTCTCCCCACAGCCTCCCACATCAATGGTCTCTCTGTGTAGTCCATGGCTGCCCTGAGCATTTTTTTCCTGGAATCTCCCTGCCAGAATGTTTCTCTCTATGCAGTCCTAACCACAGCCCAGTAATGAATTCAGGTGGTTTCCCAGAGTGTAGTGGCCTCAAGGCACTGTTTGTGCCACCAGAACTGTGCCACCCCAGAGTGCTGGTGATGGTGTTTGTGCTCACTTGGGTTCATCTCCCCCCACACACACGATGCTCTGCTGAAATCTCCTCAGTACACACCAAACATGGCCTGCTGGCCTGGTCACTTGGTGTCCCTCCATGCAGGGACAAACAACCTCCTGCAGCTGGAGGAGAGGCCAGTGCTGGGTGTGGTGATTGCAGGGGCTGGTGTGGGACAATTGCCCTGGGGCACCTACCCAGGCTGTGCCCAGAACAAAGACACAGCCCAGGCCCTGCCCTGCTGCTCCCTCAGGTCCATCCCAGGAGCTCTGGCTATGCCAGGACACTGCTGTGTGCCCCCTACACACTGCCCCTCTGCCCCAGGCACTGGACTTTGCTTGGCCAGGGCATTCCTGGAGCATATTCCTGACAGCACCTCTGGAGGAGAGCAAAGCCTTCCTGCCCTGCCCTCAGGAGATGCCCTTTGCTGATGGAGCTGCTGTGCTGGAGCCCAGCTGTGTCTCAGCAGTGCCCATGGCCTGTCCCTGCCTGTGGGCACAGCACGGACACACAGCAGGACAGTGACCAAGCTGCCAGTGCACTGCGGCCTCACAGCCACAGAAGGGCTGGCAAGAAGAGGGTGGAGTTGGGAAGAGCAGATGTGGGAAGAGCCAGGGCCATTGTCCCTGGCTGTGCTGCTGTGCTGGGAGTCTCTTCCGTCCACCTCTGCCCACAGGCACTGCCCTGCAGAGACAGAGAAGGGCTGAGGAAGGATCCTGGACACACAGAGCAGGGCAGGCACTTGTTTTATTTAAATGCACAGGAGAAAGACCTCTTGCATGTCTTTGTGTTTCAAAAGAAAGGTAGATGTTAATGAAGAAATGCAAAGAGTAACACTACAGTATTTTGTAAGAAATATTACAACAATAGAAAAAGATACCGTAGAAAAACCGGACAAATATGGAAAAAAAAATGTGAGCTTTTAGAGAGTTACATTCTGAAGATTATGCAGCAGAAAAGTTTAATGCTTCAGAAAATACAGAGTCATGAATTTTCTCAGGGCATCCTTGAGTTCCTGGTTCCTCAGGCTGTAGATGAGAGGGTTCAGAGCTGGAGGCACCACTGAGTACAGAACAGACAGGGCCAGATCCAGAGATGGGGAGGAGATGGAGGGGGGTTTCAAGTAGGCAAACACTGTAGTGCTGACAAATAGAGAGACCACAGCCAGGTGAGGGAGGCAGGTGGAAAAGGCTTTGTGCCGTCCCTGCTCAGAGGGGATCCTCAGCACTGCCCTGAAGATCTGCACGTAGGAGAAAACAATGAACACAAAACAGCCAAAAGCTAAACAGGCACTAACAGCAATGATCCAAAGTTCCCTGAGGTAGGATTTGGAGCAGGAGAGTTTGAGGATATGTGGGATTTCACAGAAGAATCCCCCCAGGGCATTGCCATGGCACAGGGGCAGGGAAAATGTATTGGCCGTGTGTAGCAGAGCATTGAGAAAGGCACTGGCCCAGGCAGCTGCTGCCATGTGGGCACAAGCTCTGCTGCCCAGGAGGGCCCCGTAGTGCAGGGGTTTGCAGATGGACACGTAGCGGTCGTAGCACATGATGGTCAGGAGGAAATACTCTGCTGTGATGAAGAGCAGGAAGAAAAAGAGCTGAGCAGCACATCCTTCATAGGAGATGTGTCTGGTGTCCCAGAGGGAATTGTGCATGGCTTCGGGGACAGTGGTGCAGATGCAGCCCAGGTCGCTGAGGGCCAGGTTGAGCAGGAAGAAGAACATGGGGGTGTGCAGGTGGTGGCCACAGGCTATGGCACTGATGATGAGGCCGTTGGCCAGGAGGGCAGCCAGGGAGGTGGCCAGGAAGAGGCAGAAGTGCAGGAGCCACAGCTGCCGTGTGTTGGCCAATGGCAGCAGGAGGAAGTGGCTGATGGAGCTGCTGTTGGACATTTGCTGTGTCTTGGCGTGGGGATCTGTAAGAAAAGTAATCATGGAATAGTTCAGTTTGGAGAGGATTTTAAATACCCCAGCCCAGCTTGGTGGCACTTTCCCCCCACTGTCTGCCCAGGGCTCTGCTGCCTGGAGCTGTCCCTGCCAGCAGCTGCTTCCCTGTGCCCAGGGCTGGGCCCTGCCAGTGCTGCCAGAGCCCAGCCCAGCCCTGGGGGCTCAGCTCTGCCCTGCAGACCCCTCCCAGCACAGGGCACTGCCCAGGGTCAGCTCTGCCTCTGCAGGCTCTGATGGCAACATCACAACAACCCTGAGGAGGCTAGAAAAGCGACACTGATGCTTCCTGTATGGGGCCCTGTGCTGATTTCTTTCTTTGCCTGCCTTACTGAGATCTAAGAGAATTTTTAAAAATTTTTCTCAACCTAAACTGAGAGATGAATATCAATGTGCAATCTCCCAGCAATGCAACCCAGTGCAGCAGATTAAAAAAGCAGGACTTTCCCTTTTATGCAGCCCCTGCTTCCCTGTGCTCCCTGTATAATCTCCTTGGAAATGTTCTGGAGTTAAATGTCATGCTGAGAGCAGCCCTGCACTATCCTCACCACACAAGGAGAACACTTCCAAGCCTCACCAGCTGTCTCCTTCCAACCAGACCTTGTCCCCCAGTGCTGGGAGCAGCTCCCAGGGCTGGCTGAGAGCTGTCCCTGGCAGGCAGCAGAGTCCCTGCCCCAGCACAGCGCCCTGGGCTGCAGGACCCTGCTCTGCACCCCAGGCTGCTCTACACAAGAGATATCAGAGAATGTACTCACACAGTCTGCAGGCATTGGGATGTTCCAGCTTTAGGAGATGACTGCAGGAGCTGCAGCTGCATTGTTCTGCAGCCAGAGGCTTCCTGTGTCACGGGCTGGGAGTGATTCTGCCCCAGTCACTTCTGAGCATCTTCCGAGCCCTGACCGATTGAAGGTCTCTGTGCCTCTGTGCTGTGCCCGGGGTGGCTGCAGGCAGTGCCCCAGCCCTGCTGGGCTGGGAGAAGTGTAGCTCATGAAGAGAAATGGGTTTTTGAAGCTCTTCTTGGTTGCCAGGAGTTGTCTATTTGCCAGGAGCCAAGCCCAGCTCATCAGCACAGACACAGCACAAAGACTTTAATGACCCTCTTGGGGTGCTTGTGCTGAAGCCCTGAACATCAGTCCCTGAGAGGGAGCTGAAGAAACCTCTCAAGAACTCCAAGTCACAATCAAACTCCAAAGTTTCCTAAAGTTTTAATGGGTCCCACTGAGGGACACAACTGAGAAAATGTCCCCAGGTTCCAGTTAGAGCAGGAAATTGGAGGCAGAGATGACAGGTGGGGACAAAGAGAAGCCAAGTCTTGGTGCCCTGGGGCACAGCAGGGTCTGTGCCACCAAGGGCTGGGAGGAGACACCTTGTCCTGAGCCACTGGGGCCTCCTGGCACAGCCCCAGCAAGGCTGGCCACTCTCACCCCTTGTCCTGCCCTCAGCATCCCCCCACATCCTAGTGGTCTCAGGGATGTTCTGGGACGAGTCCCTGGGGAGCCTTGGTCAGGAATGGCCCTGGGGGCTCCTTCATGCTCCCAGGGACTGCAGGTTTTTCAGAGGACTTTGGTTTTTGCTTTTGCCTTGGAGTCTCTGAGAGCTTTGTGCAATCATGGCCTCCAGTTATCAGCTTTAATTAGTCCCTTGAGAGCCTTTGTCAGTAACAACACTCAGTGGAGCTCATTAATGCTTCAAGGTACTCAGTTTTTTTAAGGTACTCTGAGTTTCCCTTTTGACACCAACTCTTTTAGTAGTTTATGCAATCATGGCCCCAATTATCTACTTTAATTAGTCCCTTGAGAGCTTTGTATTGACACTCAGTGGGGCTCATTAATACTTTGAGATACTCAAGGTTTTAAATGTATTTGGGGTTTTCTTTCCTCTCTGAGTCTCTGACGGGTTTTTGGGCAATCCATGCCTCCCATTCTCTCCTCCAAGGAGTCCATGAGGAGCCTGTGTTGCGAATGGACATCAGTGGGATTCATTAATGCTTTGAGACACTTTGGGTTTTGTTTCTGACTTGGACTCCTGGAAAGGTTTGTGCAATCTCCTCTCAGGCCCTGAGGTTCAAGGGCTCAGCACCAAATGCACCACGGGGCTGATTGGGATCAAGCAAGTCCTGACAAACCATGGCTCTGCCTTGATTTCCCTCTCGTCTGGGGCAATTCTTTAGGAAGTTTTCCTACTACACGTATGGAGAAATAATTCAAAAGGCTTCTTAGAGATATTTATTATTATTTTGAAGGGTGTTTTTTATTAGTGCTCTCTTTAGAGCAGAGGTGATTGCAGCATTCCCTGATTGATATTGATCCAGGTTCTCTCCTCAGGAGGTCGGACCTGCTCAGAGAAGCTGTGCCTTGAGATCTGACCCAGTGTGGACAACTTTGCTCCACATTCCCCAACCCCATCCTGTCTGTCCTCACTCACCTGGGACCTGCTTTGCTTGGAGAGCTGGCTCCACTCAGGCCAAAAGGAGATTTTTTCCCCCTTTTTTTTTATTTTGAAGCAATTGAAAACTCCTGAATTTCCTCATTGAAAACAGACACTATCTCTTAGTGTGTGCTAGTGCAAGGTACAACCAAGCATCTTCCCCTTCCCCAAGTCAGAAGCCTGCAAGGAATGTTTGAGACCTTTGGACTCCTTGGTTCCACAAGGCCTTGCTGGGTCACCATGCACTCCTGGTTCCATGAGGTTCTGTGCTGTCGCAGTGGAGATTTGGGTCCATGGGACCCCACAGTGTCACAATGCTCTTTTGGGTTCCATGGGCCTTGATCTGTCACAATGGACTTTTGGCTCCTCGAGGTTCCATACTCTCAGCAATGATCTCTGTATTTCCAGAGTGTCATGATGGACCCTTGGTTCCATGAGGTTCTTCAGTGTCAAAATGGAATTCTTGATTCCACGGGGCCCCACAGTATCACCATGGTCTCCTTGGTTCCACAATGTCAGGCAGTGTCACAATGGCTCACAGGTTCCATGGGGTGCCACAATGTCACAGTCCATGAGTTCCATGGACTGGGTTCCATGAGTTTCCCCAGTGTCACAATGGTTCCTTGGCTTCACCTGGCCCAGTCATCTCACAATGAACTCTTGGTTCCATGGGGCCCCGCAGTGTCACAGGGGTTTCCTTGGTTCTGTGAGGTTCTGTGGTGTCACAATGGATGTTTGGTTCCATGGAACCCCACAGTGTCACAGGAGTCTCCTTTTTCCTGTGGCACCCAGCAGCAAACCTCACTGGCAGGGCCAAATGCCTGAGAAGAAGGAGAAAGGGACATTTGGAGTGATGGTTTTTGTCTTCCCAGGGCACAGTGACGTGGGCTGGGGCCCTGCTGTCCTGGAGATGGCTGAACACCGGCCTGCCCATGGAAGGGCTGAGAGACAGCAGCCTCTGTCCATGGAACTGCAACAGCAGAGAGCTCAGGCTGAAGGCTGGGTTTAACAGACTGTCACCAGCACAGGAACCATCAATGTGAGAGGAAAGATGTGTGCTCATGTCTTTACAAATCATTTGGTGGGTGAAGGGATGGGTGTTCAGGTGTTTGAAATGGGTCGTAACATTTCTACTGACTTTGGGCAGCAGGTTTGTTACCGGGCCCAGCCAGCTTGGCTCCTGACACAGACAAGGGTTTTCACTGGTTTGTACTGGTTTTTACCTATTTTCCTGGTTTGTACTTGTTATGAATGATGTTCTATTTTTTCCAATTTATCAAGCAACAAGATTAAATTTAATAGTAAGTTTTTAATAGTAACAAAATGAATACAATCAAAGTATTGGAGATGACAATTAAAGTATTGGAGATGAAACAATCAAAGTGCATATATTTAAGATTATACAAATTTTGGCAGTAAGTAATTTAGTATAATTGAGGTTCGTATAAAGCATAAGCAAAACCGACCGGGGAGGGGCCCCCCTCCGACCGGGGATACGGGGAGTGGCTCCCATTCCTCACGTATCAAAGCATCCAGGCTAACAATCCCACTTATATACTGTAGGCTACAAAAATTTCTAGAAAGCTCCTCCTAGTTTCTGTTCCTAAAATCTACATCACTATGTGTACAGCGCATGCTCTACTAATGGGTTAGGGGGTCTCTCATCCTTTTGAGGGTCTTATTTCTGATGAAGGCTCATCATCTTCATCAGTGACCGAGGTGTGACCCACAGGTAGCGCAGGCGCCCTGTGTGACTGAGCAGATGTTTTCCATAACAAGACTTTAATTGAGTACCATGCCTGGAATCATCCCATTTTGGCCTATTTCAAGGTCAAAACTTTCTATTTCTAGATGCTGCTTGTCAGACCTACGTCCTTCTACTATTCTTGTTTGACTTTCTTCCAACCTCCTTCTTCGACTCTCAACATCTGGAAGATGTCCTTTGCCCTGTCTCACCCATCTCCCCCATCACTCTGTAACAATTGTCTTCTATTGATCTAAATACAATTTTGTAAATATAGTTACAGCTTAATTAGCACGAATCACATTTATCACAATTCCCCCATTTCTCTTTTTGATCATATTGATTCGTGCTCAAAAAAGTTGCTACTTGGTATTGTCTATATTTCTTCATACTAGCCTCCAATTTTTCTAACATTTCTCATGTGGCATCCACCTTTTCACACTCCTTCTCAAATTTGGTTAACATTTCTCATGCCAGTCACTATTTTCTTGATCTTTCTCCCTCGAGTGCAAGTGGATTGTGCTTTCAGTACCATCAAGGAATTTAATTTCCCTTTTGCTGTTGATTCTATATCCATGGGCATGGCTGTAAGTTGCATTCCTTGAATTACTGAGTGGATTAGTTTGATTAGACAGGATATCATGCAAGGTAGAAACAATAGTTCTAAAACAGAACATAATAGCATGAATCCCAATTTTTTTTTTCATTACACGCCTGCAGAAAGTTTATCCCACCAATCAGCTTTCAGAATTCCATTTTTGAAGTGGTACATATGCCACTCTTTTAATTTTATCAGCAAGTTTTGTGATGGCCTCCCCGTGATCATCTATTTCCACACAGCACTCAGATTCATTAAACCTCCCACAAACTCCTCCTTCTTCTGCCCATGGATAGTCTAGGGCAATTTCTTGCATCAAATTTGCAAAAAGGTTTTTATTTGAAGTTGGCAAATCCCAGTCGCCATAGTGCTGTTTTAATTGTTTATAAACCTCATTCAGTTCCCTTAACTCTTTCCCTCTGATCTTTTCCTATCCTTTTTTTGTTTCTTTTTGTTTTTCAACTTCCATTATCATATTTTTCAAAACAAAAGAAAATTTTATATCTAGGACAAAGCTGATCATTGTTAGGATAAAGAGTTCACCCATTGAATCCTAAATTTCTTCTTACTTAATAGAATTTTTGACTTTTCACACAATTTTCTAAAAAGCTGGTACAATCGTAACAGGCAGCACTAACATGTGGCTGTGCCACAAAAACTGATTCCATCTTATCCTTGACCACAGGGATCAGGAACAGTTTGTTTCTTTACTGCTGGCTCTTGCATTGCTTGTCTTCTTGTAATTTGTTCCTGCATGGTCTGTTCTTCTTTGCTCCATGCTGTCTTATAGTTTTAGCCAGTTGCCAGGGGTATTATAGTAAGCACAATGAAAATAATTCTCAGGAATTTTAACTTTCTACCTGTCTCAAGGCCCCTTGGGTTGCAGCCAAGGGCCGAGATGTCAATCTTCTCGGTAGCAAAGTTTTTATCCTGGAATTTTTTTCTCTTTGGTATCCTTGGCCTCATAAAGTTCGTATGAGCCATTTTAACTTTTTCTGTTCCAAAGATGGCACAAAGTATTTGTAGTTCTGCAGCACTGCCTTATCTCTCTCCCTAGATTGATCAGCTATTTTTCTTAATCCACTAAAGCTCCGGAGATATGCCAACTACAAGATTTGTTTTTACACAACTTGTCTCGATGGTGTTCCAAAAAATCACTAAAAAATCCTTTCAAAGTTAACTGTTTACATGCACAACTTAAACAAACCAATTGTCTCTCTTTTTCTTTCACTCTAGTTACTCTTCACCACAAATGAAAACAACAGGTACAAATAACACAAATTTGTGGACAACACTTTAAGCCATGGTTAGTACATTCCCAGTGTGCTAATTGTTTTTGGGCCCTCTTAATAATAGGTGTTACCAGTCTCTTTTTCTGGAGTTGTAGTTCTTCTCAAATAAATCATTTAATGTTGACTGTTGGAGGCTCCTGAGAAAATTTTAAATCCTGCTGGGCTGTTCCCATTGGTCAACGAGGTGTCTGATTCTTTCCTATCAGAGCTTTTCTGCCTTCGGGCTCAACGAGGTTGCAGTTGGCAGCCAATTCAGGATGTCCAGACTTTGATAATGCACCTCTCAAAACAACTTTAAACTGGTATTTTAAACAGCATTGCCATAAAATAACATTTTTTAATCACACATACAAAAACCACATTCTCCCTTGGTCCCAAAGTACAGAGGTTCTATGCTAACTTTATATAGACTGTAGCCTTTGGCACCCAGCACCCTCCTTAGCTTCACCATGGATTTATTACAATTTTATTGAGTAATTTGTTTCTTAATTTCAAATATTCTTATACACCCATAAAATTGCTTTAAAAAATAGTCACAAAGTGCTCTCGTGCCCCAGTGAATCCCCCCATGCGAGCTGCCTGGGATCTGCTGGGCCAAAGGTCCCGGCACCGCTCTTTTAACATTGGGCAGAAGAATCCATCCTTCTTCCAGGGTTACCCCCAGCTTCTTCACAGCCTCCACTTCTGCCAAGGAAAAGCATGGTGCCCCACCCTGTGCTTCTGCTTCCCCAAAAGCCACACTCACACTGCTGCTTTCTCCCAGGGCTCCCCCTCTGCTTCATCATCAGCCAAATTGTTTCCTTTTATTTTATGATGCTTGTATCCTTAGATAGTCTGTTCAGTTGGTGTTGAATATTGAATTCTGCAGCTTTAAGACTGATTCCAGGAGTGAAAGAGGGGAGAAAAAGTGCAGAATTAGTTATCAGAAACTACAATGACTCCCCCACATTCCTACTCACAGACTTAGTTGTCTGAAGTGGACAGAGGGAGAGAACTCTCTTTTGCTTTTGGGTTAATTTTTTTTTTCCTAACCAATTAAAGTAAAAAAGTTCCTTTTTTTTTTTTTTTTTTTATTTTCTTGAATTATTCAATCTTGCTCTGGACTGAAAACCCAAGAAAGCACTGGAAGCTCACACTGTAGCCCACCAAGCCTCGCCTGGGCCAAGGCATTTCCCAGCACTGAAGGAACTGATACCAGACTAAGTAAGTTAAGCTGCAACTTACAAAAAAACCTTCTTTTGAATCTGTCATCTTTTTGAAACAATAAGAAGTTTTGTTGTTTAATATTGTTCATTTTTATACTGAAAAGTGTTTTGCCTGTTAAATAAATAGTTATTTTTCCCACTTCTCTCTGAGGAAATATTTTTTTTTCCTCTAACTAATTAAAAAAGAGATTGCTTAAATTTGTTTCCCAGAAAAATTCTATTCAAAAGTTTCTTTCTAAATTTACCTTAAACTAAAACAAAGTCCTTGTGTCTACTAAAAATATGATTTCTTCATTTTGAGAATCTACTTTCAGCTTTATTAAGGGGTCTTCTGGTATTTTGGTCCGTATTAAATAAATGAGCCCCTGACCCCCCCTAGTCTTCTTGAATTAATTTTTTTTAATTTTGCTGCCTCTTTTTTTTTTCCAGATTTTTTTTTGTGTACGTCCTTTTTTTTTTTTTTTTTTTTTTTTTTTTTAATGACAATAGAAACAAATGGGTCCTGTACCCTTAGAAACAGGACAAAAATTTTGTAAATGTCCTTTTTTGTGACAAGAAAAGCACATAGGCCTTGTGTCCTCAGAAGTAGGACCTGATTTTTCTTTCTTCTTTTTATTCTTTCCTGATAAATTCTTTGTGTTTGTGGCTGCTTGTATTTCTTGGATTGCTGTCATTAGAATCCTGGCTTTAATTTTCTTTTCCTTATCTCTTTGAACATACGCTTCTTGTGCTTCCTTTAACAACTCCTGAAGCTCCTATCCTGCCAATCTTCCAATTTTTCTAACTTTTTCCTGATGTCCCCCCCTAAGACTTAGCTACAAATTGTGTTTTCAAAAGGACCTGCCCTGCTGGTGTATCGGGGTCTATGCTTGAGTATAACTGCAAATCCTTTCTTAGTCTCTCTAACCATTCTGCCAGGCACTCATCTTTCCCTTGGTGCTCACTCAGAGATTTCCCTATATTTTGTCCCCTGGGCACTGCTCCCTGAATTCCTTGGATAATCATTCACCTGAAATCCCTCATATTTTGCCTGTGTTCTGCCTCCTGATTATTACAATTTGGATCTGCCATAGGCCATTTCTGATCTCCTTGGTTTGGCTTCAAATGATCTCTATTCCAATCCCGTATTCCTGACTGTCTAATCATTTGTCTCTTCCACTGTAAACAAGATTCCTAAAATAGACTGCAATTCCACTCAGGTGTAAATATTCAGTCCCAATAACTGATCTCGTCTCTCTGCTACTCCAATAGGATCTTCTAGCATCCTGCCCATCTCTTTCTTAAATTCCCTAACATCCCCAGTGTTCAAGGGAACACTCACGTAACCAATAGGTCCCTGTCCTGGGGCCAGATTTGCCATTGGAACCTCTCTAAGAGGGTATAATCGATCCTCCCTTCCTGTTCCCTCGTCCTCTTTGTCGCTTTCTTCCTCCTGTCCCCTTCTGCCTCTAGTTCTGTGTGCTACTGGCTCGTCCTGAATAGGGGGTGCATCAGGGACCAGGGGCTGGCCAGGCTGGCCAGGCTGTCTGTATGGGGGTGGGAGGTGATCTAACGGGTCCCATGGCTCCAGCCGGTCCCTTTTTACTGCCTGTCTTTTTGTTAGCAAAGGGTATAATGAATAACCTTCCTTTTCCTGCTTTTGAACTATAAATTTACCCTCCCCTTCTGGAAGTCACAAGGCAGCATACTCACTTTCCTCCTGGTTAAAAGGTTCTTTTGAATTCACATATAGATTTAAAGCCTGACAAATCCAATCCTCACATGATCCAAACTCTGGCCAGTATAAATTGTCTGCACGGATCTTTTCTTTTGTCCACTCAAACATACAGTACTGTATCATTTTCTGCTTACTTTTTCCTCTCCGGGATTCACTTGTATCCCAGTATTGTAACATGATTCCCAGGGGGCTGTCCTGAGGAATCTCGCTCCCCTTCTGGGAAACCCCCTCTCGGTTCCCAGGCACACCGGGTTCTCGTGAACTTTTCTCATAATTCACAACCCCTGGGTCAGAGATTTTACTTTTTTTCTGGCCCATCTCTGGCGGCAACAGCTTCCTGGCTCTCCCTCACTTGTTCTGCGGTTCAACTCCTTCTTTAATATGCACTATCTCACTTTTTTCCAACCACTTGTTTCCCACCTAATTCCTTCTTTTTTCTATCCTTTCCTCCTTAGCTTCTCTTTCTGACTACTCTTCACAGTCCTTCTTGGTCACTTACTAAAACTTCCACCTTTTATCTTCCCAACAAATAGTTGAACCTAACTCATTCATTCCCTTCTCTCCTGGGAATTCTCAGAATGGGACTTTCCCTCCCGGTCCCCCCCGGGGTATTCACTCGCTCTCCCCAGTCGCTTCCCTCTGCTCCCGGCCGTTCTCCTCGCGGAGAGACGGAACCGCGGTACGAGGAGGTCCCGATCACTTCGGCTTAGGCAGCCGTCTCAGACATTCCTCACTCACACACAAGCACACAGCCGCCCCCTTTACCCAACCCCGTGGTACTCACACAGCCCATTTTCGCACAGGGTTCTTGTGCACAAGACGTTTTACGGGCACCTTTCCCTTTCTGCCGGCCTTCTCACCGGAGCCTTCTTCTTCTGGCGCGCCTCCTTGTAGCGAGCTTCTTTGGCTTATGCTTTATTTTAATTTGGAACTCCTTCTCCAGGAGAGCCTGGTCTAGCCTTGGGACCACCTTAACAACTGGTGGGGAGCTCCTTCCCAAAACTAGCCACTCTTCACCTGGACTGGAGTTCCCGGGTTTCGGCACCAAATTGTTATGAATGGTTTTCTTTTTTTCCAATTAAACAAACAACAAAGATTAAAAGTAACAACAAATTTTTAATAGTAACAATTATAAATGAATACAATCAGAAGTATTAAAGGTGATTACAAAAATTATTGAAACTAAATACCATCCAAGTAAAGTATTACAATTGTATAATTTGGGAAGGATAAAATTTGAGAGTAAGTGTTTTAGTATAATTGAGGTTCGTATAAAGCATAAGCAAAACCGACCGGGGGTACGGGGAGGGGCCTGCCCTTCCTCTCGTACCAAAGCATCCAGGCTAACAATCCCACTTATATACTGTAGGCTACAAAGGTTTCTAGAAAGCTCCTCCTAGTTTCTGTTCCTAAGATCTACGTAACTATACTGCACGGCGCATGCTCTACTAATGGGTTAGGGGGTCTCTCATCCTTTTGAGGGTCTTATTTCCGATGAAGGCTCATCATCTTCATCAATGACCGAGGTGTGACCTGCAGGTAGCGCAGGCGCCCTGTGTGACTGAGCAGATGTTTTCCATAACATGACTTTAATTAAGTCCCATGCTTGGGATCATTCCATTTTTGACAGCTTCAAGGTTGAAGCTGTATTTCTAGATGCTGCTTATCAGACCTACGTCCTTCTACTATTCTTATCTGACTTTCTTCCAACCTTCTTCTTCAACTCCCAACATCTGGAAGATGTCTTTTGTCCTGTCTCACCCATCTCCCCCCCTTTCACTCGGTAACAATGGTCTTCTATTGATCTAAATACAATTTTGCTAATATAGTTACAATTTAATTAGCACGAATCACATTTATCACAATTCCCCCATTTCTTTTTTTTTTTTAAATCATTTTGATTCGTGCTTTAGAAGGTTGTTACTTGGTATTGTCTATGTTCCTTCACACTAGCCTCCAATTTTTCTAACATTTCTCGTGCGGTCTCCAGCTTTTCATATTCCTTCTCAAATTTGATTAACATTTCTCGTGCCAGGGTATTCTCTTTGCATTCAGTCACCACCTTTTCGACCTCTTTCCCTTGAGTGCGATTAGATTGCGCTTTCAGTACCATTAAGGAGTTTATTTTCCCTTTTGCTGTTAATTCTGGATCTATGGGCATGGCTGTAAGTAGCATTCCTTGAATTACTGAGTGGATTAGTCTGATTAGACATGGTATCATGCAAGGCAGAAACAATAGACCTAAAACAGAACACAATAGCATGAATCCTAATTTTTTCCACCACACACCACCAAAAAGATTATCCCACCAGTCAGCTTTCAGGATGGAATTCCATTTTTGAACTGGTGCATGTGCCACTTTTTCGTCAGCAAGTTTGGTGATGGCTTCTCCGTGGTCATCTATTTCCACACAGCACTCAGATTCATTAAACCTCCCACAAACTCCTCCTTCTTCTGCCAACAGATAGTCTAGGGCAATTCTGTTTTGATATACAAATGCTCGCATTTGTGAATGCTGTTTGGCCAGCAACTTTAAAGCGTCTGCTGCGACTTCCATTACGGCCTGGAGCCTTATTAACCGGTTTAATAGGTAGATTGGTGTTCTATATTCCCAAGACCCATCCTGAGCCCAAGCAGCAGGTTCATAGTATGCTATAATTCTTTCTTTCCATTTTTTGTTTCCTCCCGCCATCGGAAAGTCGAGATTTAATTCTCTTTTTTTTTTCTTTCTAAGTTTTCATAAAGTGGTGTTCCTAGTATATTGTCCTTAGACCTTGGTCTGACAAAGGAGGGTCGTAGAACTCCTAAGGTACAAGTTCCCTCCCATTTTCGGGGTAGTTCACTGTATGCTCGTTGCCCACAAATCCAATATATTCCATCAGGGGCTTTCCATTTTTTTTTTTTGTATTTTCTGGTTGTTCCTAATAAGATTTCAAGTCTTTTATGGATTGGTAGGGGTTAGCTCCAGAACTGTTATGCTAACACAAATTAATTTGATTATTCCACTTGCAATTCATTTTTTTTGCTATTCCTCAATATCCAGTAGGACTCTTGGGTCGCCAGGTCTTTGTGTTATTGTCTGAATTTACTACTAATGTAGATAGGCAAGGAGTATATCCTACCACTTCAGTGTATTTTCTCCCTTCCCGAGTTATAGAAACTGTTCCAATGACTTGATGACTCAGGACCCAGCTTTCAGGCCGTTTTAGGGTCTTAGAAATTTGTGTATGATTTCATTTTAAAAATTGTTCTGGAGCCAAACCCTTACCTCTCCATGGCTATCTTTCAGCCATTCTAAGTCCTCCACAAACAAAACATTTAGATAATCTCAATTCTGTGGCAATTTCTTGCATTAGATCTACAAACAAATTTTTGTTTGAAGTTGGCAAATCCCAGTCGTTATAGTGCTGTTTTAATTGTTTATACAGCTTATTTAATTTTCTTAACTTTTTCCTTTTGATCTTTTCCTATCTTTTTTTTTGTTTCTTTTTGTTTTTTAACTTCCATTATTATATTTTTCAAAACGAAAGAAAATTTTATATTTAGGACAAAGCTGATTATTGTTAGGATAAGGAGTTCACTTATTGAATCTTAAATTTCTTCTTACTGAATAGAATTTTGGACTTTTTACACAATTTTCTAAAAAGCTGGTACAGTCATAACAGGCAGCACTAACATGTGAATGTGCCACAAAAAATGATTCTATTTTATCCTTGACCCACAGGGATCAGGAATAGTTTGTTTCTTTACTGCTGGCTCTTGCGTTGCTTGTCTTCTTGTAATTTGTTCCTGTATGGTCTGTTCTTTTTTGCTCCATGCTGTCTTATGGTTTTAGCCAGTTGCCAGGGTTATTATAGTAAGCACAATGAAAATAATTCTCAGGAATTTTAACTTTCTACCTGTCTCAAGGCCCCTTGGGTTGCAGCCAAGGGCCGAGATGTCCATCTTCTCGGTAGCAAAGTTTTTATCCTGGGATTTATTTTTCTTTGGTACCCTTGGCCTCATAAGGTTCGCACGATCTATTTTAACTTTTTCTGTTCCAAAGATGGCACAAAATATTTATAGTTCTGCAGCACTGCCTTATCTCTTTCCCTAGATTGATTAGCTAAAATTTTTTTCCCAATTTAGTAAAGCTCCGGAGATATGCCAACCACAACAAAATTACACTATTTCAATTAAATAGTTCTTCTTTTTGGTTTTCTAAACCTTCTTTTCCACCAATAGATATACTCACGATGCCAATTTGCTGGTGAGACGTATTTACTACGTGGCACACAGACTTCTTCTCCACAGCAATTGCCAGTTATGATACTCTGATTTAAAATATTTTGGATTGCTTGTTCTTTAGCCTGCACAAAAGTTAATATGGCAAGGAGTAGTTGGTCCTGATTCTCTATTAGTTGAATTAAGGCATAAAAGGTCCCGTTTTCATATCTTAATGGTTTCCCATAGAAGTCACTAAAAATTTTTCTGTTGTTAGCTGATCATGTATACGCTCTGAACAACTGAAACAAAGCAATTGTCTCTCTTTTTCTTTTGCCCTAGTTACTCTCCACCATGAATTAAAAACAGCAAGTGCAAAGAATACAAATCCATGGGCGGCATTCTAAGCCATGAGTACGACATTGCCAATGTTCTAATTGTTTTTGGGCCTCCTCAATAATAGGTGTTACCAGTCTCTTTTTCTGGAGTTGTAGTTCTTCAAATAAATCAGTTAATGTTGACTGTTGGAGGCTTTTGGAGAAATTTTTCAATCCTCCTGGGCTGTTTTCATTGATCAACTAGGTGTCTGATTCTTTCTCATCAGCGCTGTTCTGCCTTCAGGTTCAATGAGGTTGCAGCAGGCAGTTAATTCAGGATGTCCAGACTTTGATAATGCACCTTTTAAAACAACTTTAAACTGGTATTTCAAACAGCAGTAAAATAATATTTTTTTCACTGCACATACAAAAATCACATTCTCCCTTGGTCCCAAAGTACAGTGGTTCTATGCTAACTCAATATGGAGTGTAGCTTTTGGCACCCAGTACTCTCCTTAGTTTCATTTGATTTATTACTTTTTTTTTTTGAGTAATTTGTTTTTTAATAAAATTTTACAAAATGGTCACAAAGTGCTCTCGTGCCCCAGTGAATCCCCCCATGTGAGCTGTCTGGGATCTGCTGGGCCAAAAGTCCTGGCACCGCTCTTTTACTATTGGGCAGAAGAATTTATCCTTTTTTTCAGGGTTACCCCCAGCTTCTTCACAGCCTCCACTTCTGCCAAGGAAAAGCATGGTGCCCCACCCTGTGCTTTTGCTTCCTGAAAAGCCACACTCACACTGCCGTTTTTTCCTAGGGCTCCCCCCTGCTTTATTATCAGCCAAATTGTTTCTTTTTATTTTATGATGCTTGTATCTTTAAATAGTCTGTTCAGTTGGTGTTGAATATTGAATTCTGCAGCTTTAAGACTGATTCCAGGAGTGAAAGAGGAGAGAAAAAGTGCAGAATTAGTTATCAGAAACTACACTGACTCCCCCGCATTCCTGCTCACAGACCTAGTTGTCCGCAGTGGACAGCGGGAGAGAACTCTCTTTTGCTTTTTGGTTAGGTGTTTTTTTTTTTTTTTTTTTTCTTAACCAATTAAAGTAAAAAATTCCCTGGAGTGTGTTTTTCTTCTTTTTTTTCTTGAATTATTTAAATTTGCTCTGGACTGAAAACCCAAGAAAGCACTGGAAGCTCACACCGTAGCCCACCCAGCCTCGCCTGGGCCAAGGCATTTCCCAGTACTGAAGGAACTGATACCAGACTAAGTAAGTTAAGCTGCAACTTACAAAAAAACCTTCTTTTGAATCTGTCATCTTTTTGAAACAATAAGAAGTTTTGTTGTTTAATATTGTTCATTTTTATACTGAAAAGTGTTTTGCCTGTTAAATAAATAGTTATTTTTTCCACTTCTCTCTGAGGAAATATTTTTTTTCTTTAACTAATTAAAAAAAGATTGCTTAAATTTGTTTCTCAGAAAAATTCTATTCAAAAGTTTCTTTCTAAATTTACCTTAAACTAAAACAAAGTCCTTGTGTCTACTAAAAATATGATTTCTTCATTTTGAGAATCTACTTTCAGCTTTATCAAGGGGTCTTCTGGTATTTTGGTTCATATTAAATAAATGAGCTCCTGACCCCCCCTTAGTTTTCTTGAATTAATATTTTTTTCCTGATAAATTCTTTGTGTTTGTGGCTGTTTGTATTTCTTGGATTGCTGGCTTTATTAGAATCCTGGCTTTAATTTTCTTTTCCTCATCTCTCCGAACATACGCTTATTGTGCTTTCTTTAACAACTCCTGAAGCTCCTATCCTGCTAATTTTTCAATTTTTCTAACTTTTTCCTGATGTCCCCCCCCTAAGACTTAGCTACAAATTGTGTTTTCAAAAGGACCTGCCCTGCTGGTGTATCGGGGTCTATGCTTGAGTATAACTGCAAATCCAATTTTTTTTTAGTCTCTTTAACCATTCTGCCAGGCATTCATCTTTCTCTTGGTGCTCACTCAGAGATTTCCCTATATTTTGTCCCCTGGGCATTGCTTCCTGAATACCTTGGATAATCATTTACCTGAAATCTCTCATATTTTGCCTATGTTCTACCTCCTGATTATTACAATTTGGATCTGCCATAGGCCATTTCTGATTTCTTTGGTTTGGCTTCTAATGATCTCTATTCTAAGCCTGTATTCGTGACTATCTAATCATTTCTCTCTTCTACTGTAAACAAGATTTCTAAAATAGACTGCAATTCCACTCAGGTGTAAATATTCAGTCCTAATAACTGATCTAGTTTCTTTGCTACCTCAATATGATCTTCTGGCATCCTGCCCATCTCTTTCTTAAATTTCTTAAAGTTCCTAGTATTCAGGGGAACACTCATGTAACCAATAGGTCCCTGTCCTGGGGCCAGATTTGCCATTGGAACCTCTCTAAGAGGGTATAATCTATCCTCCCTTCCTGCTTCCTCGCCCTCTTTGTCACTTTCTTCCTCTTGTTCCCTTCTGCCTCTAGTTCTGTGTGCTACTGGCTCGTCTTGAATAGGGGGTGCATCGGGGACCAAGGGCTGGACAGGCTGGACAGGCTGTCTGTATGGGGGTGGGAGGTGATTTAACGAGTCCCATGGCTTTAGCCAGTCCCTTCTTGCTGCCCGTCCTTTAGTTTGCAAAGGGTATAACGAATAACCTTCTTTTTCTTGCCTTTGAACTATAAATTTACCCCCCACACACTTTTTGGAAGCCACAAAGCAGCATATTCACTTTTTTTCCTAATTAAAACGTTGTTTTGAACTCATATATAGATTTAAAACCTGACAAATCTAATCTTCAAATGATTTAAACTCTGGCCAGTACAAATTATTTGCACAAATCTTTTCTTTTCTCCACTCAAACATACAGTACTGTATAATTTTCTGCTTACTTTTTCTCTTTGGGATTCCCTTATACTTTAGTATTGTAACACTATCCCCAGGGGGCTGTCCTGAGGAATCTCGCTCCCCTTCTGGGAAACCCCCTCTCGGTTCCCAGGCACACCGGGTTCTCGTGAACTATTCTCATAATTCACAACCCCTGGGTCAGAGATTTTACTTTTCCTCTGACCCATCTCTGGCGGCAACATTTCCTTTGCTCTCTCTCATTCGTTCTGCGGTTCAACTCCTTCGCTTAATATACCAATCTCACTTCTTTTGCCAACCACTTGTTTCCTACCTAATTCCTTCTTTTCCTTTTATTCTCTCCTCAACCTCACTTTCTGGCCATTCCCCACAATCCTTTCTTAATCACGTACTGAAACTTCCATCTATTATCCTCCCAACAGATAGTTGAACCTGACTCATTCACTCCCTTCTTAAATCACTTCTTCCGAGCATCAGCTCCCTTCTCAAAGACTTTTCTCGTGAGTTCTCGGGCTGGGACTTTCCCTCCCAGTCCCTCCCGGGGTATTCACTCGCTCTCCCCTTTCAGACATTCCTCACTCACACACAAGCACACAGCCGCCCCCTTTACCCAACCCCATGGTACTCACACAGCCCATTTTCGCACAGGGTTCTTGTGCACAAGACGTTTTACGGGCACCTTTCCCTTTCTGCCGGCGTTCTCACGGGAGCCTTCTTCTTCTGGCACAGCTCCTTGTAGCGAGCTTCTTTTGCTTATGCTTTATTTTAATTTGGAACTCCTTTTCCAAGAGAGCCTGGTCTAGCCTTGGGACCACCTTAACAATTGGTGGGGAGCTCCTTCCCAAAACTAGCCACTCTTCACTTGGACTGGAGCTCCCGGGTTTCGGCACCAAATTGTTATGAATGATGTTCTATTTTTCTCAATTTATCAAGCAACAAGATTAAATTTAATAGTAAGTTTTTAATAGTAACAAAATGAATACAATCAAAGTATTGGAGATGACAATTAAAGTATTGGAGATGAAACAATCAAAGTGCATATATTTAAGAATATACAAAATTTGGCAGTAAATAATTTAGTATAATTGAGGTTCGTATAAAGCATAAGCAAAACCGACCGGGGAGGGGCCCCCCTCCGACCGGGGATACGGGGAGTGGCTCCCATTCCTCACGTACCAAAGCATCCAGGCTAACAATCCCACTTATATACTATAGGCTACAGAAGTTTCTAGAAAGCTCCTCCTAGTTTCTATTCCTAAAATCTACGTAACTATACTGCACGGCGCATGCTCTACTAATGGGTTAGGGGGTCTCTTATCCTTTTGAGGGTCTTATTTCCGGTGAAGGCTCATCGTCTTCATCAGTGACCGAGGTGTGACCTGCAGGTAGCGCAGGCGCCCTGTGTGACTGAGCAGATGTTTTCCATAACATGACTTTAATTAAGTCCCATGCTTGGAATCATTCCATTTTTGACAGCTTCAAGGTTGAAGCTCTATTTCTAGATGCTGCTTATCAGACCTTCGTCCTTCGACTATTCTTATCTGACTTTCTTCTAACCTCCTTCTTCGACTCCCAACATCTGTAAGATGTCTTTTATCCTGTCTCACCCATCTCCCCCTTCTCACTCTGTAACAATTGTCTTCTATTGATCTAAATACAATTTTGTTAATATAGTTACAACTTAATTAGCACGAATCACATTTATCACAATTCCCCCATTTCTCTTTTTGATTATATTGATTCGTGCTCTAAAAAGTTGCTACTTCGTATTGTCTATGTTTCTTTATACTAGCTTTTAATTTTTTTAACATTTTTCATGTGGCATCTAGCTCTTCACACTTTTTCTCAAATTTGGTTAACATTTCTCATGCCAGGGTATTCTCTTTGCATTCAGTCACTATTTTCTCGATTTTTCTCCTTCGAGTGTAAGTGGATTGTGCTTTCAGTACCATCAAGGAATTTAATTTTTTTTTTTGTTGTTGTTGATTTTAGATCCATGGGCATGGCTGTAAGTTGCATTCCTTGAATTACTGAGTGGATTAGTTTGATTAGATAGGATATCATGCAAGGCAGAAACACTAGACTTAAAACAGAACACAATAGCATGAATCCTAATTTTTTCCACCACACACCCTCAAAAAGATTATTCCACCAGTCAGCTTTCAGGATAGAATTCCATTTTTGAACTGGTACATGTGCCACTTTTTCGCCAGCAAGTCTGGTGATGGCTTCCCCGTGGTCATCTATTTCCACACAGCACTCAGATTCATTTAACCTCCCACAAACTTCTCTTTCTTCTGCCAACAGATAGTCTAGGGCAATTCTGTTTTGATGTACAAATGCTCGCATTTGTGAATGCTGTTTGGCCAACAACTTTAAAGCGTCTGCTGTGTGGTTTGAGACAACTTCTACTACGGCCTGGAGCCTTATCAACCGGTTTAATAGGTAAATTGGAGTTCTATATCCCTAAGACCCATCCTGAGCCCAAGTAGCAGGTTCATAGTATGCTATTATTCTTTCTGCAGGCCATTCTTCATCTTTCCATTTTTGGTTTCCTCCCGCCATCAGAAAGTCGAGATTTAATTCTCTTTTTTTTCTTTCTAAGGTTTCATAAAGTGGTGTTCCTAGTACATCGCCCTTAGACTTTGGTATGACAAAGAAGGAGGGTCGTATAATCCCTAAGGTACAAGTTCTTTCCCATTTTTAGGGTAGTTCACTGTATGCTCGTTGCCCACAAACCCAATATATTCCATCAGGGGCTTTCCATCTTTCTTTTTTGTATTTTCTGGTTGTTCCCAATAAGATTTCAAGTCTTTTATGGATTGGTAGGGGTTAGCTCCAGAACTGTTATGCCAGCACAAATTAGTTTGATTATTCCACTGCAATTCATTTCTTTTGCTATTCCCCAATATCCAGTAGGACTCTTGGGTTGCCAGGTCTTTGTGTTATTGTCTGAATTTACTACTAAAGTAGATAGGCAAGGAGTATATCCCACCACTTTAGTGTATTTTCTCCCTTCCTGAGTTATACAAACTGTTCCAATGACTTGATGACTCAGGACCCAGCCTTCAGGCCATTTTAGGGTCTTAGAAATTTGTGTATGATTCCATTTTAAAAATTGTTCTGGAGCCAAACCCTCACCTCTCCATGGCTATCTTTTAGCCATTCTAAGTCCTCCACAAACAAAACATTTAGATAATCCCAATTCTGTGGCAATTTCTTGCATTAGATCTACAAACAAATTTTTGTTTGAAGTTGGCAAATCCCAGTTGCTATAGTGCTGTTTTAATTGTTTATACAGCTCATTCAATTTCCTTAACTCTTTCCTTTTGATCTTTTCCTATCTTTTTTTTTTGTTTCTTTTTGTTTTTCAACTTCCATTATTATATTTTTCAAAACAAAAGAAAATTTTATATCTAGGACAAAGTTGATTATTGTTAGGATAAGGAGTTCACCCATTGAATCCTAAATTTCTTCTTACTCAATAGAATTTTGGACTTTTCACACAATTTTCTAAAAAGCTGGTACAGTCATAACAGGCAGCAGTAACATGTGAATGTGCCACAAAACCTGATTCCATCTTATCCTTGACCCACAGGGATCAGGAACAGTTTGTTTCTTTACTGCTGGCTCTTGCATTGCTTGTCTTGTAATTTGTTCCTGCATGGTCTGTTCTTTTCCGTTCCATGCAGTCTTACGGTTCTGGCCAGCTGCTAGGGGTATTATTGTAAGCACCATGAAAAGAATCCTCAGGAATTTTAACTTTCTACCTGTCTCAAGGCCCCTTGGGTTGCAGCCAAGGGCCGAGATGTCCATCTTCTCGGTAGCAAAGTTTTTATCCTGGGATTTATTTTTCTTTGGTACCCTTGGCCTCATAAGGTTCGCATGATCTATTTTAACTTTTTCTGTTCCAAAGATGGCACAAAATATTTATAGTTCTGCAGCACTGCCTTATCTCTTTCCCTAGATTGATTAGCTAATAATTTTTTTTTTCCCAATTTAGTAAAGCTCCGGAGATATGCCAACCACAACAAAATTACACTATTTCAATTAAATAATTCTTCTTTTTGGTTTTCTAAACCTTCTTTTCCACCAATAGATATACTCGCGATGCCAATTTGCTGGTGAGACGTATTTACTACATGGCACATAGACTTCTTCTCCACAGCAATTGCCAGTTATGATACTCTGATTTATAATATTTTGGATTGCTTGTTCTTTAGCCTGCACAAAAGTTAATATGGCAAGGAGTAGTTGGTCCTGATTCTCTATTAGTTGAATTGCGGCATAAAAGGTCTCATTTTCATGTCTTAGTGGTTTCCCATAGAAGTCACTAAAAAATCTTTCTGTTGTTAGCTGATCATGCATATGCTCTGAACAACTGAAACAAAGCAATTGTCTCTCTTTTTCTTTTGCCCTAGTTACTCTCCACCATGAATTAAAACAGCAAGTGCAAAGAATACAAATCCATGGGCGGCATTCTAGGCCATGAGTACGACATTGCCAATGTTCTAATTGTTTTTGGGCCTCCTCAATAATAGGTGTTACCAGTCTCTTTCTCTTGAGTTGCAGTTCTTCAAATAAATTGGTTAACGTTGGTGGTCGGAAAGTCCGGAGAAACTTTTCAATTTGTCTGGGATTTTCCCACTGATCAAGGAGGCGTCTGATTCTTTTCCATCGGCGCTGTTCAGCTTCTGAACTTAATGGGGTTGCAGTTGGCAGCGAATCCAGGATGTCTAGACTTTAACAATATAATGTCTCAAAGCAATTTTAATTGATATTCTAAGCAATAACAACATACAATAATATCTTTCTCTTATATATATGTCTATCACACCTCCCTTTTGGTCCCAAAATACAATGACTTTATGCCAGTTTCTTATTAATAGTGCTTTGTGGTGTCAAGTTTTCCTTTCCGCCTAATCATGAAGTTATTACAATTAATCAGTCTTCAAATTCCCTTTTTAATTTGATTTTTAGGTCTCCTGGTGCTGAGATAATTTTCCATCCTTTGTTTTGTATTGGTCTTTTACTCGTGAAGCATGAGTCCAGCCTTTTTCTGCTGTTCGGACTGCTGCTTCTGTGGTTAAAAGAACCAGAAATGGTCCCTCCCATCGAGGTTCTAAACTCTCTCCTTTCCAGCATTTTATCAATACATATTGTCCTGGTCTGATGGAATGTATTGGAAAATCCAGAGGAGTGGTTTGAGCTGAAATGCCTTTCTCTCTTAATTCCCTCAAATTGTTTGTGATGGTTGTAAGATCCCCCTGAATGGTTTTGTCCCCGACCAGTGAGGGATCCATTGTCATGCCTTGGGGGTAAGGCAATCCATATAACATCTCATATGGTGAGATCCCAGTTTCAGAGTGGGGCTTGGTTCTTATATTTAACAGAGCTAAAGGAAGGCATCTGGTCCATGGTAATTTAGTTTCTATCACTTATTTAGTTAGTTGTTGTTTAATGGTTTGATTCATCCTTTCAACACGTCCAGAGCTTTCAGGATGCCATGGGGTATGGTATTCCCAGGCAATTCCTAGTGCTTGACTTAAATTGTTAATTATTCTCGAGGTAAAATGAGTGCCCTGATCTGAATCAATAACTTGTACTATTCCAAATCGTGGAATAATATGCTCCAATAAAATTTTACCTACTGTTTGAGCTGTGGCTCAAACGGCAGGAAATGCTTCTACCCACTGAGTCAACTGATCTACTATAACCAGCAGATATTTCCACCTGCCTACTTTAGGTAATTCAGTAAAGTCAACTTGGATCTTTTTGAACGGCCAATAGGCTGTCCGAGGGCCTCCAGAGGGAGGACTCCTCAACATCTTTTTGTTCATCTTCTGACATGTGACACATCCTTGAGTAATTTGTTTCCCAATTTCGAATATTCCCATACACCCTTAAAATTTTAAAAAGTGGTCACAAAGTGCTCTTGTGCCCCAGTGAGTTCTTCAATGTACGTTGTCCAGGATCTGTCGGGCTATAGGTTTTGGGACTATTTTTCTACCATCTGGTAGAATCCATTCTCCTTCCTTCAAGGTTGCCCCTAGTTTCTTTATAGCTTCTGCCTCTGTTAAAGAAAAGTATGGTGTTTCAGTTTGTATTTCTGTCTCTTTAAAAGTCATAATTACACTGTTGTTTTCCCTTAGGGCAGCTCTTTTTGCTTCATCATTGGCCAAATTGTTTCCTCTTGTTTTAATATCTCTCCCACTCTGATGTCCTTCTACATGTACAACTGCTATCTTTTTTGGACCTTTTAAAGCCTCAAGTATTTCACTGACTAATCTTTGGTGTATTAATCCTTTCCCTTGGGTGTTTCCAAATCCCCTTTCTTTCCAGATTTTTCCAAAGGTATGCACAATCCCATAAGCATACTTCGAGTCCGTGTATATGGTTCCCTCTCGATCTTTTATTAGCAACAATGCACGGAGTAATGCATAAAGTTCACAGGCTTGTGCTGACCAGGACGAGCTAAGGGGACCAGATTCTTTCACTTCTAATTTTTCTCAACTAAATATGCATACCCTGATTTTCTTTTCCTCTTTACCACTCGAGATGATCCATCACTAAATAATTTTTCCTCAGTTCACAGTTCCTGTTCCCTTAAATCTGGACATATTTTTGTTTGTAACTCTATGACTTCTATGCAATCATCTGTTAATTTTTCCCTAGGGTTCCCGTACAGAAACTGGGCTGGGCTTTGTACATTTGTCACTCTTAATTCTAATTCTGGAGAGGTTATCAGGAGAGCTTCATACTTTAATATTCGACTGTCTGTTAAAAATTTTTCAGGGAGTGTATACTTCCAGTGGTGCCCCAAAAGTTATTTTTCGAGCCTTTTCTACTAACAATGCCGTTGCTACAAGAGCTTGTAAACATTTTGGCCAGCCCTTGGAACTGGATCAAGTAACTTGGAATAATATCCCACTGGCTTTCTGCTTCCTGCCCAATCCTGAGTCAATACTCCATAAGCTGTTTGATAGGTTGTCTTAACAAATAATTGAAATGGCCTGTCTAAATCAGGAAGACTTAAGACAGGAGCTTGCAGCAGGGCCTCCTTAACTTGCTCGAAATTTTCCTGATTCTTTTCAGTCCATTTTAAGTGATTTGTAGTCAATTTTTCATATAAGAATTTTACTTTCCCACTAAATCCCTCTATCCACTGCCTCCAATAACCCAGAAGACCTCAAAACTCTCTTATTTCTCTGTTAGACTTCAGGGGTCCCATATTCAATATTCCTGAAACCCTTTCAGGGGGTCTAGTTTTTTCCTTCCCTTACTGATCCAGTGACCTAAATAACGTACTTCTGACTCCACAAATTGTAACTTTGACCTGGATATTTTTAACCCATTTTCTCATAAAAAATTTAAAAGCTGTATAGTCCCTTTCCTAGTGTCTTCTTCACTTTCTCCTGCTAATAACAAATAATCTACATACTGTAACAACTTAATCCCTCTAGGTAACTCAAAGGACTTCAAGAGATCTTCTAATGCTCCCCAAAAAGGTTTGGTGACTCAGTGAAACCTTGGGGTATTACCGTCCACCTAAGCTGTTCTCTTCTGCCTGTGTCTGGGCCCTCCCACTCAAAGGCAAAACAGTCCCGGCTACTCTCATCCAGAGGGCAAGTCCAAAAAGCATCTTTTAAATCCACTGCACTATACCAAGTATAATGAGGGGCCAATTGGCTTAGTAAAGTCCATGGATTGGCCACCACAGGAAAACGAGTAATGGTTCTTTGATTGACTGCCCTGAGATCCTGAACTGGTCGGTAACTGCCATCAGGCTTCTTTACCGGCACAATGGGGCTGTTATGTGCTGACATGCAAGGAATACAGAGCCCAGCCAGCAATCCCCCCTGAGCCAGCAGCTCTGCAGTGGTGGCCACCAGGCCGGCTTGCCCAGGAGGCTTCTGGCCATGGCCTGCAGGGAGCTGCTGCTGCCAAGGTGCCTTTGGTGCCTCAGGCTCTGCCTGGCACAGGTCCCACCACGGCTCTCTGCTCTTGTGCCCCAGACCTTCCCTGTGCTGGGGCTGGCCTGGGGCTTTTCCTGCAGCGGGACCTGGGCTGGCCATGGCACAGGAAAGGCAATTCCTGCTGGAGCAGGAGGCTCTGCCTGGAATGGGCTCAAACAACTCCAGCAAAGCCCTGTTTGCAAAGCCCCAGGGGGAAATGAAGAGGGAGAGTCACGCTGCTTTTGGGGTGAATAATGCTGAAACCAGCCTGCCTCCTCCATCCCAAAGTTCAATATCCTGAGAGGGAGCTGGAGCTGTGGCAGAGCTGGTAAAATTCCCAGAGAAAGGAACAACCAAGTGACACCACTGAGAACTTGTGCAGAGCTGCTGAGCTGGCACAGCCTGGGCACATCTGACTGCCAGGGCAGCACTTCAGACTGGAAAAGCCCCATCCCAAATTTTAGTGGCAGCATCTCCTGACATTTCCCTTCTTGGGTGGGTGCGGAGATTCCTCCCTGCAGTGGAGACACCCCTCAGGGTCACTGCTTGAGGCTGAGCTAAAGGACCCTGAGCCCAGGGTCGTTGGTCTGGGGGAGTGACACCCATCTCTACTTAGTTCTGCTTTGATACAATTGCTACAAGTGCTGCAATTTCTAGAGCACTACATTAAAATAGATGTTACAGCTCCTGTACTGTGGAGTAAATAATTCTGATTAAGATCTTTATGTCTAATCATGATCATAATCAATCATATCTCTATGTATATAAATACTTCTGGTTTTCCATTCTTAATGTTGAGGGACAAAGTTGTACAAGGGTTCAATTCCACCCGTATAATCCTTTACACATAAACCCTTGACAAAGTTTGGGGCTGGGATTGGATCCAGGCACTCCCAGGCTCCTCTCACAGAAGGAGTTTAGAAAGCCTGGGGGTCCTGGTTTGGAAGAGCTTGGGGGTGTAATTGGGGTGTTGGGGGTCCTTTCTGTACCCAACAGGAGCTTCTCTAATGAACTTTGTGTGAAGATCCTACTGTGCCCATGACAGGAACCCCTGTGAGTGTCTGTGACATCCCGGCTCTTTGGCAGCCTGGGCACTCCTGGGATGTCACCCTGGAACCCCTGTGAGTGTCTGTGCCCTCACTGTTCTTTAGGAGCACAGGGATGTCCCCACTGCACTCCTGCCACTGCCTGTGACAAATTGGCTCCTTGGCAGGGCAGAGACACCTCTGTTGTCACTGTGGAGCCCTGTGACTGTCACCTCATGAGCCTTAGGAAGATTAAGGAGCCCTGGGATGTCCCCATGGAGCCCCTGTGACTGAGTGTGACCAAACAGATCTTCAGGAGCCCAGAGACCCCTCAGATGTCCCCATGGAGCCCCTGTGCCTGCACGTGAGCTCACAGCTCTTGAGCAGCCTGGAAATCCCTGGAATCTGTTCATTCCTGCTCTGCTGAGGATGGATCCTCAGCAATTTGGAGGTTCTCTAATGACTTTTAGTTCTCCAGAGACTTGTTCAGCTCTTCAGTTCAGGAATTCAGTGACAAAGGCTCCTTAATATTTCAAAACACCCTAACAAATCAAGCCCCTGGGAATAATTTCATTTTAAGTCTTTAATTCTTCTGAGGTTAATAATACACATTTCAGAAATGTATTCAAAGAGAATATAGCATGTTTTTTTAATACAGGGACTTTTTTTATCCTATTTAGTTTTGTTTTCCTTTTTATAGATTAATATCAGTAATCTCCAGTTGATATTGATCCTGAGAACCTCCTAATGCAGACTGAATAGATATGAAAATCAAGACCCTTTATGGCTGACAATCAATCAGACTTTGTCCCTACCCTCACCCCATCAATTCCCTCATCCTACCCCTGGCACTCAGAGCAGCCTTGTGCAAATCTGAGCTCCCTCCCCTCCAGGCTGTGTCTGCAGCTTTCAGCTCCTTGGCACCAACTCCCACCTGCTTTCCTTGGAGAAGGAGCTGCCTGAGACACAGAGGGATGTTCATTTATTGTCAGCAAACAAAACCAAAGGCAGGCACAGCTCCATAAAAAACAGAATTCCAGCCCAAGGAGTGCTGGGCAATGGAGCCACATCCAGGGGTGTCCCCAGGGCTCAGGACTGGGGCCAGGGCAGTGAAATCTCTTTCTTGCTGATCTGGACGAGGGCATGGAGGGCACCCTGAGTCAGTGTCCAGGTGAGGCCAAGCTGGGTGGGAGTGTGGCTGTGCTGCAGGGCAGGAAGCTCTGCAGAGGGATCTGGACAGGCTGGAGCCACGGGCCCAGGACAATTGGATGAGGTTCACCAAGGCCAAGGGCTGGCTCCTGCCCTGGGCTCACAGCCACCCCAAATCCCTGCCTGTGCCCTGCCCCTGATCCCCACAGCCTGTCCTGTTTCCTTCATCCCTGCATTGCCAGGGACTTTCTGGGACAAGGGAGCTCTGCTGTGGGGATGGAGGGAGGTGCAAGTGCCAGCACTGCAGTGGGAACCACAACTCATCAGGTTTGTGTCCTTTGGGGGTCAGCAACTGGTGAGACTCAGAGGCACAGAAGGTTTCTCTTCGTGGCCAACATAAAACAAAGTACCCATGATAAAATTCAATAAACTTCAAAATTCTTTCCTCAGCTCTGTGCAATGTCAAAGCAGTATCTGATGTATCCACCATGAACAAGGTATTTCCATACAGGAACAGTTTTAGACACAGACATTAGAGAGGGTGATTCTGTGATAGATGTAGACACAATTAAGATGTTGACTAATGTGGAATGACCAGAGAACAAGTGGAGGAGCAAATCTGGGAGCAATGGCAAGGCCATAGGAGCTGGTCTAGGGAAGAAATGTCCTTAGACATGGCCATTTAAACAGGAGACGTGGAAAGACCCAAATGAAGAGGGACATGAAATAATAGACAGTGTAGTGGTAACACAGGTACAGGGGAAGATCAGTATTTCTTGTCCTGCCATCAGTACACACCCAGGAAATTTCTATTCTCTTCTGGTGGGAAATTTTTGACATTTTGTAAAGTACTCAAATGCCCCAGCTAATGAGATGTGGTCATACACCTCACAAGCTGCAGGTCCCCTACAGCCCCAGAGGGCTCCTGTCCCATAAACATCTGCTCCAGCCCATTCCAAAATCGGGAGCAGCATCATCCCAAGATCATCCAGGAGCTGAGGTTGGAAGGGACCTCATGGAGTCTGCAGCCCAGCCTGTCAGAAACTGGGTCAGACCAAGGGATTCAAGGCTTGATTTGATGTGGATTGGAAAATCCCAAAGGCCAGGGATGGGGCAGCATCTCAGAACCTGTCTGAGCCCATGGGAACAAAGGTTTTCCACATGTCCTGTCTGATCTCCCCTCGTTCCCCTTCCACCCATTGTCTTTTGTCCCCCCCAGCCCCCCAGTGCAGAGCCTGGCTCTGTGTTCTCCATCAGCTCCTGGGTGGCACTGCCAGGCTGGCATGAGGAGCCCCTCAGCCTTCCCTGCTCCAGGCTGGACAAGCCCAGCTCCCTCAGCCTCTCCTCACAGCCAAAGGGCTCCAGCCCCACCTTGGAGGCCCTTCCCTCACCCTGCTCCAGCTGCCAGACATCTTTCCTGCCCTGGGCAACCCAAACCAGGCCCCAGTGACCTGGATAATCCACGTCCTTGATGTCCTGGTCACACAGCCCTGGCCCCTTGTCCCCGTGTCAGGCTCTGGGGTTGATTTGTGGAACATCCTTGGGGGAGGCTGTGGCTCCAGGTGGAGCAGGGGGATCCCGGGGGACAGGGGACCCTGCTGGGCATGAACAGCATTGGACTTGTCTGGGGAAACTGTGAGGGGGGGCTGGGGCAGAGTGACCAACCCAGTGACCTCACACAGCCCTGCTGGGATGTCACACAGCCCCTCCTGTGATGTCACAGCCTGCTCTGTGATGTCACACCTCTGTCCTGTGATGTCACAGTCATCTCTGTGATGTCACAGGGACAGCCTGTGACACTCAATGACCTCGCATACCTCACTCTGTGATGTCATAGCCCACTCGGTGATGTCATAACCCACTCTGTGACCTCATGTTACCAGATGATAAATTGCCCATCCCAGCTGAGCTAACACAATTCCTGTTCTCCAAAACCACTGGCCTCTGGAACCTGCACAATGCTCATTGTGTGAGAAAGAGAACTGGAAGTTCCCCAGCCTCAGTGTCCTGCCAGCTCAGCCAGGCTGAACTGGAACATTGGGGTCCATGACCACCAGGGACCACCAGAGAGACCCCCAGGACAGAAGAACCCATAGGTAAAGGGGAGGGGAAATATGTTCATGATTTTGGGGAAATGATTATCATATGTGTGTTTAGTCCAGGACAATCAATGAATAAGTTTGAAATATACAGAATATAAACAGAAATTTCCTGTACTCAGCATGCACAGCATTGGAAGGAGCTGTACCCTGTGTATCCAGCCAAAAAAAGAATGCTGCTTTTTAATGCTACATTGGTGTTTGGGAGTTTTTATTTACTGTATTTTTGGTAACACTCCCACTGCCCAGGAAAGCTCTGTCTCCAGCTGTTCACAAACAGAGAAGGGTTGGTGGGAGATGTGGTGCTCAGAGGCTGTTTGGGGTACAGCGACCATGAAATTATTGAGTTTTTAAATATTCTGTGAAAGAAGGAGGGGCATCAACAAAATTTCTACACTGCCCTTACAGAGAGCAGAATTCAGCCTATTCAGGACACGGATTTGGAGATAACTGACTTTTTTAATGTAAACAGTCCTTAAAAACAAAGCAGTCCAAGAAGGATGGAGAAACTTCAAGAAAGAAATCGTGAATGAGCAGGAGGAGCCTGTCCCAGTGTGCCAGAAGTGAGCTAGTGAGGAAAATGATTGGCCTGGCTGGGTATGGAGCTTTTTCCAGGCACTCAGGGAGAAAAGAGAGTGCATCACCTTTGGACAGAGGTGCAGGAAACTCAGGAAGTGTTTAAGGATGTTGTTAGGTCATGCAGAAAGAAAATGAGAGAAGTGAAAATTCAATTAAGACTTAACCTGGACACATCTGTGAAAAATAATAGAAAAGATTTCTATAAATATGTTATTAGGAAACCGTCGGACAAGGAGAACCTCAGCTCTTTATTGGATGCTGTGGGGAATAGAGAAACTGAAGATGAGAAAAAGACTGAGCTACTTAACCCATTCAAGTCCTCACTTTGGAACAATAAGCCAGGTTGTCCTCAGGACAAGTTTTCTTCTGGGCTGATAGATGGTGACAGGGAGCAGAACAGACCCCTGTAATCCAGGAGGAAGCAGCTGAGGACCTGCTGAGCCACTCAGATGCTCACAGGTGTCTCTGGCACCAGATGGGATCCATCCTAGGGGGATGAGGGAGCTGCTGGATGAGCTCCCCAAGCTGCTCTCCATCATTTCTCATCAGTGCTGGCTCAGCAGGGAGGTGCCAGAGGACTGGAGGTGCCAATGTGAGCCCATCCCCAAGAAGGGCTGGAAGGAGGATGTGGGGAACTGCAGGCCTGTCAGCCTGACCTGGGTGCCAGGTGAGGTGATGGAACAGATCACCTTGAGTGCCATCACAGGGCACCTCCAGGATGGCTGAGGGATCAGAGCCAGCCAGCGTGGATTTCAATATCTGCATTGATGATCTGGATGAGGCCAGTGAGTGCAGCATCAGCAAATGTGCAGATGGCACCAAGCTGGGTGTGAGTGTGGATGTGCTGGAGGGTAGGAGGGCTCTGCAGAGGGACCTGGACAGGCTGGATCCAGGGCCAAAATCCAACAAGGTGAGGTTTAACAAGATCAAGTGCCAGATCCTGCACTTTGGCCACAACAACCCCTGCAGTGCTCCAGGCTGGGGACAGAGTGACTGGAGAGCAGCCAGGCAGAAAGGGACCTGGGGGCACTGATGGACAGCAGGCTGGACATGAGCCAGCAGTGTGCCCAGGTGGCCAAGAAGGCCAATGGCACCTGGCCTGGATCAGGAATGGTGTGGCCAGCAGGAGCAGGGCAGTGATTCTTCCCCTGTGCTCAGCACTGGTTGGGCAGCACCTCGAGTGCTGTGTCCAGTTCTGGGCCCCAATTTAGGAAGGACATGGAGGGGCTGGAGCGTGTCCAGAGAAGGGCAACAAGGCTGGTGAGGGGTGTGGAGCACAAGTCCTGTGAGGAGTGGCTGAGGAGCTGGGGATGTTTCTTCTGGAGGGTGCTCAGGGGTGCTCATCACTCTCTACAGCTCCCTGACAGGAGGCGGCACCCAGACTGGGATGGGGCTCTTCTCCCAGGGAACAGCAACAGGACAAGAGGACACAGCCTTAAAGCTGCACCAAGGGATGTTTAGGCTGGACATTAGGAAATATTCTTCACAAAAAGGGTGATTGGGTATTAGAATGAGCTGCCAAGGGACGTGAGTGTGTCATTGTCCCTGGAAGTGTTTAAGGAAAGAATGCAGATGGCACTGAGTGCCATGGTCTGAGTGAAAAGGTGGTGTTGGGTCACAGGTTGGACTTGATGCTCTCAAAGCTCTTTTCCAGCCTGGGTGATTCTGTGATGATTGTGACACTGCAGGGCCCTGGGCAGAAAGGGGCCAGTGTGACACTGCGGGGCCTCGTGGGACTGAGAGGACCAGAGTGACACTGTGTATGACATGGCACCACAGAGCCAAGGGGCCACTGTGACACTGTGGGGCTACATGGAAACAAGGAGTCCATTGTGACAGTCTGGGTCCTGGTGGAACCACAGAGGCCACTGTGAGGCACCAGGGCCTTGTGGAACCAAGGGGCCATTGTGCCACTGCAGAACCAAGGAGAGCCTTGTGAGAGCCTGGGGCCCAATGGAATCAAGGGGCCATTGTTTCATTGCAAGGACTCTGGGAACTAAATGAACAATTGTGACACTGCAGCCCCATGGAACCAAGGGTCCCTGGTGACACTGCAGGATCTTGTGTAACCAGGGCTCCATTGTGACCCTGCAGCACCAAGGAGTTCATGGTGGCACTCGGAGCCCTCATGGAACCAAGAGGCCACAGTGACACTACAGGGCCTTGTGGAACCATGCAGAGCATTGTGACAGAGCAGGACCTTGTGCAATGATGGGGCCATGGTGACACTGCAGGGCCCATGGAACCAAGGGGCCAGTGCTGCTCCTCAGGGACCCCTGGAATGAAGGAAACATATTTGGCACTGTGGTGCCCCTTGGGACCAAGAGACCATTGTGACACTGTGGAAGAAGGAGAGCATTGCTGCATTGAGAGACCTCATGGAACCAAGGATCCACTGTGGCACTGCAGGGGCTTGGGGGATCAAGGTGCCATTGTGAAACTCTGAGGCCCAAGGATCCAAGGGACTTTGTGACACCAAGGGCTCCCATGGAACCAAAGGGACACTGTGACACTGGGAGGCCTCATGGAATCATGGAGACCATTGTGACACTCTAGGGCCTCATGGAACGGTGGTGACACCAAGTAGGCTGGGAGTGTTGAAGGCCAATGGCACCTGGCCTAGATCAGAAATGGTGTGGCCAGCAGGAGCAGGGCAGTGATTCTTCCCCTGTGCTCAGCACTGCTGACGCTGGACCTTGAGTCCTGTGTCCAGTTCCTGGCCTCCCCAGTTTAGGAAGGACATGGAGGGGTTGGAGTGTGTCCGGAGAAGGGCAAAAATCCTGGTGAGGGGTCTAGAATAGAAGTGCTCTGAGGAGTGGTTTAGGGAGCTGGGGTTGTTGATCCTGGAGAAGAAAGGGCTCAGGGGAGACAAGATGGTATCAGGGCACTGGATAGACGTGATGATCTCCAGAGTCTTATTCAGCCTGGCTGATTCTGTGATTCTCTGAAACACCCCTGGGAGCAGTTGCAGGATAAGCCCAGCAGCCCACGTCCCTCAGCTTCTCCATACAGCCCCATAGCCCATCCTGTCAGTCCTGCAGAGCCTCTCCAGCCCCTCCTGATTGCCCAGAACAGGGAGCCCCACACCCAGACACAGCAGCCCAGATGAGCCCCCTGGCCTGTGGTGCCTCTGGCAAGGGAGCAGCACGAGGCACTGCAGGACCTTGCAGACAATTCCTGAAGCACTTGGAGGATGATCCTGCTACCCAAGGGATGTTCCCATGGTAGCAATTTGGGAACAGAAATAGGGAGTGAGGCCAGAGAGGAAAGGGTAAACAGGGATGGGCTGTTTGCAAGGGAGGGGACGGGGCTGGGCAATAGGAAGAATTTTGGATCAGGAAAGAGTAAAGAAAGCAAAGATGAAGAAAAGCAAATGCTCAGGGCAGTTTGGGGGTGGCTGCCATGCACCCCTGGCTCTGAGCAACAACATCTGCAGTGGGACAGGAAACTCACAGCTCATGGGAACAAACTTTCTGGCTGACTTCAGAGGCCATGACAAAGCTGAGTGGTTTCCTTGCCGTCCCCCAGCCCTTGCTGGCCCCAGGGGCTGATGGCATTTGTGCTCACTCAGCTCCATGTCCCCACAGCAGCACCATGGGGGTGCTGAGCCTGCTGTGTGCAATGCAAACAGGGGCTCCTGAGCCAGTGCTGCCGTGTGTGTGCCTGCAAGGATGCGGCTCCTGTGTGAGCTGGGGGAGAGGCCAGGGCTGCAGAGGGGGGATGTTGTTGGCAGGTGCATGAGGACGCTCTGGGACGCTGCCCTGGGGTGTCCAGCACAGTGGGGATGGATCAGCCCCTGCTCTGCTGCTCCTTGCCAGGGTGTCCCCCTTGCAGGGAGCTTGCAGAGCACCAGCCATGCTGTTTGCCCCCAGCCTGCCCACGGCCAGCCTGGGGCTGCTCACGGGGCTTTTCTGTTCTCAGCATTGGTCTGGCCAAGTGTTGTGGAGAGACCGTGGCCAAGGAGCCTGGAGCCCCCAGGCCCTGGCCTGAGGCGTCAGCGCTGCCCCAGCAGTGCCCATGGCCTGTCCCTGCTGCAGCCCCGGCACTGCCACCCCCAGGGCTGTGCCCAGCCCCGAGAGCACTCAGGCCCTGCAGCAACACGAGGGCCAGGAGGGCAGCGGGGCAGTGGCACGGGAGCAGCACTGGCAACACCAAGTGCTGCTGCTGCTGCTGCTGGGCACAGCTGCTGTGCCAGCACTGATCTGCCCCCAGCTCTGCACACAGACATTGCTGCTGCAGCTCCAGAGAAGGGAAGAAAAGGGGCATCTCTGGAGAAATCTTTGCTGGGAGAATCTTTATTTTATTTTATTTAAAGTTACCAAGAGCACAGCCACTCATTGACACAGTCTCTGGGTCACAGAAAAGATGCAGAAAATAAAAAAAAATACAGCAGAAATAATGACATTTCTTTCTGGACAATATTGAAAAGCTAAAACTAAGGAAAATAAAGAACAAACCAACAAGCAAACCAACAAGAAGAATCAAAGGAGACTTTTATTACAAGTGATTTTCAGAAATTGGCCAGCAGTTTACTGTTTCTGAAACCACCTAGTGTTCAGTCTCCACACTGCAGCCTTGAGCTCCTGATTCCTCAGGCTGTAAATGAGAGGGTTCAGGGTTGGAGGCACTACTGAGTACAGAACAGACAGGGCCAGATCCAGAGATGGGGATGAGATGGAGGGGGGCTTCAAGTAGGCAAAAAACCCAGTGGTAACAAATAGGGAGACCACCACCAGGTGAGGGAGGCAGGTGGAAAAGGCTTTGTGCCGTCCCTGCTCAGAGGGAATCCTCAGCACAGCCCTGAAGATCTGCACATAGGAGAAAACAATGAACACAAAACAGCCAAATACCAAACAGACACTAACAGCAATGAGCCCAATTTCCCTGAGATAAGATTTGGAGCAGGAGAGCTTGAGGATGGGTGGGATTTCACAGAAGAACTGGCTTAGGGCATTTCCATGGCACAGGGGCAGGGAAAATGTATTGGCTGTGTGCATGAGAGCATTGAGAAAGGCACTGGCCCAGGCAGCTGCTGCCATGTGGGCACAAGCTCTGCTGCCCAGGAGGGTCCCATAGTGCAGGGGTTTGCAGATGGACACGTAGCGGTCATAGGACATGATGGTCAGGAGGGCAAGCTCAGATCCAAGGAAGAAGACAAGCATAAAAAGCTGAGCAGCACATCCTGCATAGGAGATGTGTCTGGTGTCCCAGAGGGAATTGTGCATGGCTTTGGGGACAGTGGTGCAGATGGAGCCCAGGTCGCTGAGGGCCAGGTTGAGCAGGAAGAAGAACATGGGGGTGTGCAGGTGGTGGCCGCAGGCTACGGCGCTGATGATGAGGCCGTTGGCCAGGAGGGCAGCCAGGGAGATGGCCAGGAAGAGGCAGAAGTGCAGGAGCTGCAGCTGCCGCGTGTCTGCCAATGGCAGCAGGAGGAAGTGGCTGATGGAGCTGCTGTTGGACATTTGCTGTGTCTTGGCGTGGGGATCTGTAAAATAAATAATCATGGAACAGTTCAGTTTGGAGAGGATTTTAAATACCCCAGCCCAGCTTGGTGGCACTTTCCCCCTGCTGCCTGCCCAGGGCTCTGCTGCCTGGAGCTGTCCCTGCCAGCAGCTGCTTCCCTGTGCCCAGGGCTGGGCGCTGCCAGTGCTGCCAGAGCCCAGCCCAGCCCTGGGGGCTCAGCTCTGTTCTGCAGACCCCTCCCAGCACAGGGCACTGCCCAGGGTCAGCTCTGCCTCTGCAGGCTCTGATGGCATCGTTACAGCTACACTGAGGAGGCTGGAAAAGTGTCACTCATGCTGCCTGTGAGAGACCCTTGTGCTGATTTCTGTCACTGACTGCTTTATTACGATCTCAGAGAATTTTTTTTATTTTTCGCAACCCAAACTGAGAGATTAATATCTATGTGCAATTTCCTTTCCAGGCAACACAGAGCAGTAGATTAAAAAAGCAGGATTTTCCATTCTAGACAGCCACTCACTTGCTCTGCTCCCTCTATAATCTCCTTGGAAAAGTTCTGGAGTTAAATGTCATGCTGGGAGAAGCCCTGAACAATGCAGCATCCTCACCACAGAAGAACACTTCCAAGCCTCACCAGCTGTCTCCTTCCACCCAGACCTTGTCCCCCAGTGCTGGGAGCAGCTCCCAGGGCTGGCTGAGAGCTGTCCCTGGCAGGCAGCAGAGTCCCTGCCCCAGCACAGCGCCCTGGGCTGCAGGACCCTGCTCTGCACCACAGCCCTGGGCACCCCTGGCTGCTCTGCACAAGAGATCATCAGAGAATGTACTCACACAGTCTGCAGGCATTGGGATGTTCCAGCTTTAGGAGATCACTGCAGGAGCTGCAGCTGCATTGTCCTGCAGCCAGAGGCTTCCTGTGTCAAGGGCTGGGAGTGATTCTGCCCCAGGCACTTCTGAGCATCTTCCCAGCCCTGACTGATTGAAGCTCTCTGTGCTGTGCCCGGGATGGCTGCAGGCAGTGCCCCAGCCCTGCTGAGCTGTGCACAGGAACTGCTCATCAAGAGAAATGTGATTTTGAAGCTCTTCTTGGTTACCAGGATCACATTCTGAGCCAAGAGCCCAGCCCAGCTCAGCAGCACAGACACAGCACAAGGATTTTAATGACCCTCTCAGGGATTGGGGCTGAGTCTCTGAGCATCAGTCCCTGAGAGGGAGCTGAAGAAACCTCTCAAGAACTCCAAGTCACAATCAAACTCCAAAGTTTCCTAAAGTTTTAATGGGTCCCACTGAGGGACACAACTGAGAAAGTGTCCCCAGGTTCCAATTAGAGCAGGAAATTGGAGGCAGAGATGACAGGAGGAGAAAAAGAGAAGCTAAGTCTTGATGCCCTGGGGCACAGCAGGGTCTGTGCCACCAAGGGCTCTGAGGAGACACCTTGTCCTGAGCCACTGGGGCCTCCTGGCACAGCCCCAGCAAGGCAGGCCACTGTCACCCCTTGTCCTGCCCTCAGCATCCCCCCACATCCCAGTGGCCTCAGGGATGTGCTGGGACGAGTCCCTGGGGAGCCTTGGTCAGGAATGGCCCTGGGGGCTCCTTCATGCTCCCAGGGACTGCCGGTTTTTCAGAGGACTTTGGGTTTTGCTTTTGCCTTGGAGTCTCTGAGAGCTTTGTGCAATCATGGCCTCCAATTATCAGCATTAATTAGTCCCTTGAGAACCTTTATCAGTAACAACACTTAGTGGGACTGATTAATGATTCAAGATACTTCAGTTTTTTTAAGGTACTTGGAGGTTCCCTTTTGACACCAACTCTTCTAGTAGTTTATGCAATCATGGCCCCAATTATCTACTTTAATTAGCCCCTTGAGAGCTTTATATTGACACTCAGTGGGTCTCATTAATACATTGAGATACTCAAGGTTTTAAAGGTAGTTTGGATTTTCCTTTCCTCTCTGACTCTCTGAGAGGTTTTTGGCGATCCTGGCATCCAGTTCTTTCATCCAAGGAGTCCATGAGGAGCCTGTGTTGGGGATGGACCTTGGTGAGACCCATTAATGGTTTGAGACACTTTGAGTTTTTCTTCTTCCTTGGACTCCTGGAAAGGTTTGTGCAATCTCCTCTCAGGCCCTGAGGTTTAAGGGCTCAGCTCCAAATGCACCACGGAGCTCATTGGGATCAAGCTCGTCCTGAGAAACCATGGCTCTGCCTTGATTTCCCTCTCGTCTGGTGCCATTCATTAGGAAGATTTTGAAATCCAGTTATGGAGAAATATTTCCAAGACATTCTAAGAAATACACATTCCTATTTTGAAGACTGTATTTCATTGTTATTCTCTTTAGAGCAGAGGTGATTCCAGCATTCTGTGATTGATATTGATCCAGGGTCTCTCCTCAGGTCTGGCCTGCTCACAGAAGCTGTGCCTTGAGGTCTGACCCAGTGTGGACAACCTTGCTGCACATTCCCCAACCCCATCCTGTCTGTCCTCACTCAACTGGGACCTGCTTTGCTTGGAGAACTGGCTGCACACAGGCCAAAAGGAGTGTTCCCCCCCCCTTTTTTTTTTTCTGTTTTGAAGCAATCTACAACTCCTTAATGTCCCCATTGAAAACAGACACCTTCTATTAGTGTGTGCTAAAGCCAAGGTGCCACCAAGCAGCTTCCCCTTCCCCAAGGCAGAACCCTGCAAGAAATGTTTGAGTCCTTTGGACTCCTTGGTTCCCTGAGGCCTTGCAGTGTCACAAAGGCCCCTTGGTTCGGCACTGTCACAATGGAGATTTGGGTCCATGGTGTCCCACAGTGTCACAATGCTCTTTTGGGTTCCATGAGGCCTTGTTCTATCACAATGGACTTTTGGCTCCTCGAGGTTCCATACTCTCAACAATGGTCTCTGTAGTTCCAGAGTTTCACAATGGACTCTTGGTTCCAGGTGGCCCCACAGTGTCACCGTGGTCTCCTTGGTTCCACAAGGCCGTGCAGTGTCACAATGGCTCACAGGTTCCATGAGGCCCCTCAATGTCACAGTGGCCCCTTGGTCCCATGAGTTTCCCCAGTGTCACAATGGTTCCTTGGCTCCACGTGGCCCAGGTGTCTCACAATGGACTCTTGGTTCCGTGGGGCCCCGCAGTGTCACAGGGGTTTCCTTGGTTCTGTAGGGTCACACTGGACACTGCAGCGCCCCCTGCTGGCCGGGAGGACCTGGCACTGTGAGAGCACCTCCTGGTGGCCAACCCCTGCAACTGTGAGTGGCTTGTACTGGTTTGTACTGGTTTGTACTGGTTTGTGCTGGGATGGGGTGCTGGGGTGTTACTGGTTTGTACTGGGTTCCACTGGGAAAGGGAGCAGGGTTGTATGAGTGCCCCCTGCTGGCTGGGAGGACCTAGTGGCCGACTGTGCCTTATACTGGGTTATACTGGTTTGTACTGGGATGGGGTGCTGGGGGTGACTGGATTGTAGTGGTTTGTACTGGCTTATACAGAGATCTTCTGGATTTTACTGGGTTAAACTGGAGTGTACTGGATTATACTGGGAGGGGTATTGGGGATGCTTGGCACTCCACTGGGAGCAACTTCTGGGGATGCTGGCCTTACTGGTTTATACTGGGATGGAATTTGGGACCTACTGGGAGTGACTTCAGGTTGTTCTTACTGGTTTATACTGGGAGCTGTCACCAAGCGCTCAGGGGCTCAGGGGTGGCTCCCAGTGCTTACTGGTTTATACTGGTGCCATCCCAGTATAAACCTGGGAGCCCCAGGGCCACACTGGGAATGGGCTTGGGTGTATGAGGCCTTACTGGTTTATACTGGGAGCTGCTGCCACAGGCCTCAGGAGCTCGGGGGTGGCTCCAAGTGCTTACTGGTTTATACTGGTGCCTTCCCAGTCCACACCTGGGAACACTGGTAGGCACTTCGGGCCGGGCAGGACCTCAAGACCGAGCTGGCCTTCACCAGGGCCTTGCTGAGCCACAACTTCTCCAACTTCTCGGCCTGGCAACACTGCCTGTGGCTGCTGATGCCCACCAGGAACTACGGCAAGGGCACTGCCCCCTGGAAGGCTGAAGGAAGGTGAGGGATTCCCCAAAACAACTCCCACAATTTTGCGAGATCCCCAAAATTTTCCAGCCCCTCCCTCACCTAAAGTGGGAGCTGGTGGGTTCTGTTGCATTGAATGGGTAGACCTGGTGTTCCTAAATCCCCACCGAATTTAATGGGTAGACCTGAACTCCTGGATACCTGGGTGCCCTCATCAAGATATTGGGATTTCCCCCTCTGTCCCCCTGAGATTTTGAGGTGCCTCCTTTGCCCACCCCAGAGCTGGAGCTGCTGCAGAATACCATCTTCACCAACCCCATGCACCAAAGCACCTGTGTGTACCTGATCTGCTTCCTCTCCCGCGATAACTCAGCGTTCCCTCCCACCCCTGATGTCCTCACCTGGAATTTTGGGGTACCCCCTGAATGTTGGAGTGCCCTGTGAGAGCCCTGCAGCTGCCAAGGGTCACCTGTGTCCACATCGACTGGGAGGACGGTGGCCATCATCTTCTCCTGACCTGTCAGGCTGAGTCAGGGCACTTGGGTGCCCCAAAAATCACCTGGATATCCCCAAAAATTATCTGGGTACACCTGGATACTGCCCAAAATCACCTGGATCCCCCCCAGAAATCACCTGAGTACACCTGGGCATGCCCAACAATCACCTGGGTACCCCCAGAAATCACCTAGATACACCTGGGTACCCCTTGCACACCTGGATCACCAAAAACCCCTGGGCCCCCAGAAAACTAGTGTCTCAAACATCCTCATTGTTTTGATTGGGTAAACCTGGTGGCTCTAAACCTTATTGCTTTGAAAGGCTAGACCTGCTGTCCCTAAATTATTATTAATTTCAATGGGTTAGCTCTGGAGTCCTGTTTATCTCCATTTATCTCTATAAATTCCTCCCAGTTGTCCCACTTTTTTCAGTGGTCTTAGTAACCCCAGTGTCCCCCCTTAGCCCTTCCCAGTGCTCCCAGTTTAAACAGTAACTCTTCCCAATCAAGCCCTATCAATGGGTAGACCTGGTGTCCTTAAAAACCCTTAGTGACTTCACAGGGGTAGACCTGGTGTCCTTCAATCCCCTTTGACTTCAGTAGGCAGAGCTGATGTCCCAAAACTTTTGGCGCTAAAAATCCCAATTTTGGGCTTGGAATTCCCAGCTTTCAGGCTGAAAATGGACATTTTTGGGCTTACCTGGAGGCACAGCTCCAGCATGGACAGCAGGTGAAGGATCAGGGATTCGGGATTGGCCTCCAGGAATTCATCCAGGACATCCAGAGCATTGGCAATGCGATCCTGGAGTGGAAATTCCCAGAATTCAGCCCAAGATTTCCTCCAAATTTACTCAAATTTCCCTATATTAGGGCCAAATTTCCTCAAAATCCCATTGATTTTAATGGATAGACCAGGTGTATCTTAATCCCTCTTGACTTTAATGGGATAGACCTGGTGTCCATAAGTCCCTATTGATTTAATTAGTCATGTCTGATGTCAAAAAAATGTGCATTGGGAGATTGATATTGCAAGAGATGAGGCAGCTGAGAGACGTTGTAAAAGATGGTTTATGGCCTCATGGTGTCAGTCTCATAGAAGGGTGAGACATTAAAGGTGTTACATCCAACACCATAATATCAGAAGCTGCCTCATTCTTAGTTACAATGCCTTAAGTTCATTTTTTAGCCAATCAAATGCTTCTGTGAAGTTTGCCAGCATCCTTTTACACCAATCATTAATTGCTTTCCTTCTCATGGCTTTACTGCAATGCATCATTTTTCAACCAATCCTATAACATTTCATAAACCTACATTGATATATCTTAAACTTCTAATTAACTTTATAACAGGTTCTACTGCTAAGCTTTAAAATCTTTTACTACCTTACTTAACATACTGCTTTGCTTACATAATACTTATTTATGTTTCCTTAAAACATATTTCTACTTAAACTAAAAACTTATATTATTGTTTTAGATCTATTTTCCTTTTAATGCTCTGATTGTCCAAGATTTCTCCAAGGTCTTAGGTCAAACCTTGTATCCATCTCAATCTCTGAGCCTGTTTGCACAAGGCCCTGAGAGCTCTCTGTGCCTGCATTTCCCACACCACCTGTCATCTCTGCCTCCAATTTCCTGCTCACACTGGAACCTGGGGACACTTTCTCAGTCGTAGCACTCAGTGAGACCCATGAGCAGTATCAGACGCTTTGGAGATCGATTCTGTCCAAATTCTTCAGAGGTTTCCTAGAAAACAACGGTTCTGCTTTTATTTCCCTCTGGTCTGGTCCAGTTCATTTGGAAGTTTTTCAACTCCAGTTATGGAGAAATAGGACAAAGAGCTTCTTAGAAATATCCATTCCAATTTTCAAGGGTGTATATTATTACTGTTGTCTTTAGAGCAGATGTGATTGCAGCATTCTGTGATTGATATTTGTGAGAAATGGATTTGTAAAGGATTCTCAAAGCCTGACTGAAAGCTCACATACTCTTGTACATCTGGATGCAAACTCTGAGATAAGGTGTGCTGACTCAGAATGGCCCTGGAATAGAGAAGGCATTGCTGAGAGAGAGATTGAACTAGAAACAAGTTTCAAACAATAGCCTTGCAAAAAGACCAGATATTTTGGAGAATTAGAAGTGTGAAAGATTCATTGTGGCAAGACTACGTGGAGGAGAATACTAGGTGATTGGTGTTAGAAATATTAGCACTATTGTGTGGCAAAAGCTAATAGGCTGAAAAACATTTATAAAATATTTTAACCAGGAAATAACTTTGCTTTTGAGAGAATGGCATTGAGTTTATATCTCTTATGTTTCACCTTTTAAAGAGTCTAAAAATGGAATAAAATATTTTTAAAACCTCTCTTAGTTGCCCCGTCTCTGTAGAGTTGGGGTTTTCCAACAATGCTGAGTCCCTGGACATCAGTCCCTGAGAGGGAGCTGAAGGAAAACTTCTCAAGAAATCAAAATTAAATTCAAACACCAAAGTTTCTTGAAGTTTTAATCGTGCCCATTGAGGGATATGACTGACAAAGTGTCCCCAGGTTCCAGTAAAAGCAAAACACTGGTGGCAGTGATGACAGGTGGGGACAAGCAAGGAAAAGGAGTCTCTGATGCTGAGCAAACCTGGATGTGTTTCAGGAATGCAAAGGGCCAAGGGCTGAGCCCCAGTCCCTGGCAAGGCAGATCCTGTCCCTCCCTCATTGCTCAGGGCTCTTCCCGGGCCACTGGGCTCTGGCCATGTGCAATGCCAAGGGCAGCACCATGGGGCGGCCCCTGCCAGGCTGCTGAGCAGGGACAAGGAGGCAATGAGGCCCCAGCACAACAAGGCTCACTTGTCCCCTGCTGGCCTCAGGCCCAGGGCCAGCCTGCATGGCCCAAGTGCTGCAGGAGTTGGCTCTGTCAGGGCCTTTCAGCTGCTGCCCATCCCTGTGGCCTCTGCAGCCCAGGCTGTCCTACGGTGTCCATGCCCTGCGCCTCTGTCCCTGCAGGCTGTCGTCATCCCCCGGCTGCCCCACCTCGCTGGCCCCTTCCTTTGCTGACAGCTCTGCCTCCTGCCTGCCTCTGCCTGCACACACAAAGCCTTGGCCTTGACACCAAAAGAGTTAATTCAGTTTTTACTGTGCCTGTGAACTTTCAGCAGAGAAACATGGCATGCAGGAGCTGCTTTCCCAGCAGAGACTGTCAGAAGAGAAGACAAACACATCTGGCTCAAGGGTGCAGTGATAGAAAAAACAAGGACACAACCTTGTAACTTGGGGTGGGTTTTATAGAAATGGTAAATTGGAATACGCATGTAGTGACTAAATACAAGCAACACACTTGTAGAATCACGTGTCCATATAAGTTTAGGAGTTATCCCACATTGGACCTGAGGCCTGAAATAAAGGATGTCTTCTTTAACACAGAATCACTGTTAAGGAGTCTTATTCTGATATTTTGGAGATTTGGTGACAGAGGGTCCTCACAGAACCAAGGAGTCAGCTGTGACACTGTGGAACCTGAAGGTGCACTGTGGAACCTCCTGCAACCATGGGTGCATTGTGACACTGCAGGGCCTCACAGAACCAAGGTGACCATGTTATAGCAGAGAACCTCGTGGAACAAAGGGCCCATGGTGACACTGCAGAACTGTTGCTGAGAATATGAAAGCTCCTGGAACCTGAAGTCTATTGTGACCAAGGGGCCATTGGGACACTGCAGGGCCTCATGGAACCAAAGGTCCACTGTGACATTGCAGGGCCTCATGGAACAATGGAGACTATTATGAAACAGAATCACAGAGGTAATGAGGTTGGAAAAGATCATGAAGTCCAACCTATCACTTAACTTCACCTCATCAACTAAACTATGGCTCTGAGTGCCACGTCCAGTCTTTTTTTAAATGCCACCTCGGGTGGTGACTCCACCACCTCCCTGGGCAGAAGATTCCAGTGCCCAATCACTCTCTCAGTGAAGAATTTTTTCCTGATGTCAAACCTATACTACCCCTGGCTCATCTGCAGACTGTGTTTTCTCATTCTGGCAGGTGTTGCCTGGGAGAAGAGACCGACCCCCACCTGACTACAGCCTCTGTTCAGGTGGTTGTAGAGAGTCTCACTGGAGACCATTGTAGCCATTGGGGCCATTGTAGCACGGCAGGGCCTCATGGAATCCAGGGGACCACAGTGACAGAGCGGGGCTCCATGGGACAAAGGGGCCATTCTGACACTATGGAACCAAGGAGATCATTGTTACACTACAGGGCCTCATGGAACCAAGGAGGCCATGAGGACACTTTGAGGTCACGTGGAACCAAAGGACCATTGTGGCACTGCAGGGCCTCATGGAAACAAGGGCACAAGAGTGACCCTGTGAGCTCCAAGGGACCGAGGGGGCATTCTGACTCTGCAGAACCAAGGAGACCATTGTGACACTATGGGGCATCGTGGAGCCGAGAGTCCTTTGTGACACAGCAGGGCCTCATGAAACCATGGAGGCCATTTTTACAATTTGAGGTTTTGTGAAACAAAAGGGCCATTGTGGCATTTCAGGGCCTTATGAAATCAAGGGGCCATTGTGACACTGTGGGGCCTCATGGAATCATGGAGTCCATTGTGACACTACAAGACCTCACTGAAGCAAGGAATCGTTGTGACACTATGGAGTCCTGGCAGGCCAAGGGACAATTGTGTGGCACCATTGAACCAAGGAGTCCATTGTGACACTACAGGGCCCCATGGAACTGAGGATTCATGGAACAGTGCTGGACCCCATGGAACCAAAGGTCCATTGTGACACTGTGGGGGTCTCATGGAATCCTGGAGGCCATGATGACACTTTGAGGCCTCGTTGAATCAAGGGGCTCTGCAGGACCTTGTGGAACCAAGGAGACCCTTCTGCCATTGTGAGTCCCCACGGAACCAAGGGTCCATTGGGATACTGCAGTGTGGGAAATGCAGGCACAGAGAGCTCTCAGGGCCTTGGGCATACAGGCTCAGAGATAGAGATGGATACAGGGTTTGACCTGAGACCTTGGAGAAGGCTTAGAGAATTAGAGCATTAAAGTGAAACAGACACAAAACAAGAATATAAGTTTGTAGTTTAAGTCAAAATATGTTTCAAGAAAACAGAAATATGGATTATGTAAGCAAAGCAGTATTTTCAATAAGATAGTAAAAGATTTTAAAGTTCAGCAAAAATAACTTGTTATAAAGTTTATTCGATGTTTAAGATGTATCAATGTAGGTTTGTGCAGTGTTATATGATATACTGAAAAATGATGCATTGCACCAAAGCCATGGGAAGCAAAGCAATTAATGATTGGTTTAAAAAGACACTAGCAAAGTTCATAGAAGTTTTTGATTAGCGAAAAACTAACATAAGGCATTTGTAACTAAAAATGAGGAAGCTTCTGTTATTATGGCCCTGGATGTAACACCTTGAATGTCTCACCCTTCTATGAGTCTGATGAAATAAAGCCATAAACCATCTTTGACAATGTTTCTCAGTTGTTCCATCTCTTGTAATATTCATCTCCCAATAGAGATCTTATGGACATCAGGTCTACCCTTTGAAATCAATGGCAATGTAGGAATAGCAAGTCGACCTATTTTAAAAAATCAAAGGGGATTTAGGAACATCAGGTCTACCTTTTGAAATCAATAGGGATTTAGGGAAACCAGGTTTACGCATTAAAGTCAATGGGGATTTTGCAGAAATTTGGTGCTAAAATGGGGAAATTTGGGGGAAATACTGGGCTGAATTCTGGGAATTTCCATTTGAGGATCATGGTGCTGACACTCTGGAAGTCCTGGTGTAATTCCTGGGAGCTAATCACAAATTCTTGATCCCACACCTTCAGCCTGTGCTGGAGCTGTGCCTCCACTTAAGCCCAAATTTTTCTTTTCAGCCCCAAATCTGGAATTCCGAGTTCAAAGTTGGGATTTTGGGTAGCAAAAATTTTCAGACATTGTGTCTACCCATTGAAGTCAGTGGGGATTGAGGGACACCAGGTCCACCCAGTCAATGCAAAGAAGATTTTTGGGACACCAGTTTTAGGAGTCCGTAGGGGTTTTGGATGATTTAGGTGTTCAGGGGGTACCCAGGTGTATCCAGGTGATTTTTGGGGTAATCCAGCTGATTTTCAGGAGTACTCAAGTCCACTGAGGTGATTTTTTGGGATACCCAGGTGTACCCGATTGATTTTTGGGGAGATCCAGGTGATTTGGGGGAGTACACAGGTGTACCCAGATAATTTTGGGGGATCTCCAGGTTATTTTGGGGCACCCAAGTGTCCTGACTCAACTTGATGGGCCAGGAGAAGATGATGGCCACTGTCCTCCCAGTCGACGTGGACACAGATGACCCTTGGCAGCCAAGGGGCTGTTGGGGGGCACCCCAACATTCAGGGGGTACCCCAAAACTCCAGGTGAGGGCCTCAAGGGTGGGAGGGAGCCCTGAGTTACCTCAGGAGAGGATGCAGTGCAGGTACACCCAGGTGCTTTGATCCGTGGGGTTGCTGAAGGCAGTGTTCTGCACCAGCTCTAGCTCTGGGAGGGGGCAAAGGCGGCACCCCAAAATCTCTAGGGAGCAGTGGGGAACACCCCAATATCTGAATACTCAAGTGTACCAGAGTTCAGGTGTACCCATTAAAGTCAAAGGGGATTTAGAGACACCAGTTCTACTCATTCAACCCAACAGAACGCTTCACCTCCCACTTTAGGTGAGGGAGGGGCTGGAAAATTTTGGGGATCCTCTGAAATTGTGGGAATTTTACTGGGCAATTGCTCACATTCCTTCAGCCTTTTGTGGGGCAGTGCCCCAGCCTCGCCCTTTCTGGAGTCCCTGGTAGCTGCAGGCAGTGGTGCCAGGCTGAGAAGTTGAAGAAGTCGCGGCTCAGCAGTGCCCCAGCAAAGGATAGCTTGGCCTCAGGGTCCTGCCTGCCCACCAGCACCCACTCGTGTTCCTAGGCATAGACTGAGAGGGCACCAGTATAAACCAGTAAGCACTGGGAGCCACTCCTGAGCCCCTGAGGCCTGTGGCAGCAGCTCCCAGTATAAACCAGTAAGGGCTGATGTGCCAAAACCTGCTCCCAGTGTGGTCTAGAGGCTCCCAGTGTGATCTAGTGAGATGGGGAACATAAATGGTTTTGAAAATTCAGAACTTTAGAAGTATATGATATGCTTAAGCAGGTAGAGGGGAAATAAATCACATAGCAGACATAGTGTGTGACAAAGCATATAGGAACTAATTTACCAGGAAAAAACTTGAAGATAACATATATTGCAAAAACTCAGCAAAGCAAGACCTGGCTATTGTACAAACCAAACAAAACAGAAACCTGTGGCTCCAGAAACCAGCCAGGACCAGACGGGTGGTTTTGAGTGGGACAAACTGACCTGAGGGAGAGGCAAACCTCCACTGCACCTGCCCAAAAGCAGAGGTCAAACAGCAATTAATGAGGAAGACATATGACCTTCATCCCAAAACCACCAAACACAACCACCAGGAGGGGTGGCAGCTAATAATAATACAAAGGGAGAGAAGGTGGAGATGGGTGGGAAGGGAGGTGTGGGCTTGTGGGATCAATGTGTATTTATACCTGGAACCTGTCTTGACCAGGTACACGTGGTTTGGAGGAAATATCCCCCCAGGTGTCCCCCATGTGCTGCCAATGAAACGCTCTCTACAATTGCAGTGTCAAGTGCTGATTCTCGAAATCAGTTGTTGAGCCAGCCAGAAGGTCTTCGTCTGTCTGCTGGAGCACAGGGGACGTCAACATCCCAGTGCACCCCGGACTTTTTCTGGAGCTGACCTCTGCTCCCCGGTCACTCTCTGCAGGGACGAGCAACCAACCTCCCATATGTCCTAGAGGAACGTTTGACCAAAATTTTCTGGGGGAGGCCCAAGGTAAGGTGAGCCTGTAAGACACTAGGGATGCCTGCACATGGCTAACAGTGTGTCAGAGACATCCGACACACAGAGCTGACAGGTTTGGGGAAGGTATTTGGAAGCTGGCAAAGGGGTTTCTGTTGACCACATCGGGTGGCCACTAGCAAGTTTGCGGGTAACTTGAACAGGAACTACAGTGTTATCAATATTATTAACAGCATAACTCACTGCTATACCCCTAACTGCCATAAATTGTGCTTGTTGTTTGTTGTAGGGTGGTGCTAGGAAGTATTTTTTATGGTGGGTGGTGTTTTGTGTTTGCATCACTCTCATTTTGGTGGTGGAGAGTTTGGATTTTGGGGAATGTCTTCTCTGTTTTGTGTAGTGGACCTGTGCAATCTCTGGTGTAACACTGCCCTCTTGTGTTATTAACTGTCATTGCAAAAAGTTGAGATTTCTGTTCTTTTCTGAGGCGTGCGATTCTATTGTTTCTGATGTGATGCTGCCCTCTTGTGTCTGTAACTGTCAATGACAGGTCAGTGATTTTTTTTTTGAAACTGTCAGAGTTAAAGAGGTGGTGGAAGCTGGGAGTGAGTGCAGAAGGCTCAACCAAGCAAGGAGGAAGCCCTTTCTAGGTGGCTCCAGATTGAGCCCCCGGATTTCTTGAAGGATCAAGGGAAACTTGTACGGTTGGTACGGGAGGACAGGGGAGTAGAGCAGGTACACTTGGGAGGAATATTCTCAGGTTCCATAGATAGTTATTTGGGGTTTTGATTGGGAGCAACCTCTAATCGAAAGGGAACCTAGAAGGGTTAGACCAATTCCTTGCTTTGCGTGTGGACCAGCAATTTGGACACCAAGGTGGCATCCAGCCTGGGACCTCCTACAGTGTCATTGGTGCAAAAGGAAGTGGCACTGCAGATCTAGGAGGTGGACGCCTACATGCCCCAGGTGTATCCCGGACCCATGGCATCATATTCAGGAATTAATACAGGTTGAGTGTGAGATTGTGAATTTGATCTGTGCAAAGAGTCTTTCAGTTCCCAAGGATTGGCACGTTTTCGATGACCACTGGGAGGAACTGAAAGAATATTGCCAAGCAGAGGTTTGGGAGAGGAGATAAGAGAAATAAGGAGAGAAATCATGGGGACCCAGCAAAATAAAGAGGTGCCCAGGAGGAGCCCTTTAGGATGTATACTAAGCCACTGGAAGGAAGTTGTGGGAACAGGAGAAACGGAGAGCAAAAGGGTTTTCATCAAATCCTCTAATCAATGGTGGCCTCTCTAGAAATCAGAAGATGGGGCAAAGTGGCCATTAAATGGAACATGGGACTGTAACACCATGTTGAAGTTAATGTTGTTTTTAAGGTGGGAAGGAATATGGGATTAGGCATCACATGCAGATGTTTTTCATCTCACGGAAACACCCAGAATGATAAAAGGATTGTGGTATTAACCCTCCACAAGACCCACTGATCCTAGCAATGGAAAGAGAAAACAGAAGGGTCTCACATATATTAAAATGGTGCTGCTCAGCCTGTAGTCTTGGCCAGAAGTGCACTAAAAATGACAAGGTATATAAGGAAGAAGACTCTGATCTGGATGATCTCCCCTCCTCCATCACTAGAGTTGGGTGGGAGCCCAGGAAGGGCACCAGATCAAACTCCAACACCCCTGGGAAGTCCAGCATCCTCCCATACAAGGGCAAAGCTAGGGAACAACCAGCACCTTTGCAGGCACCTCTTAGAGAAGAAGTGGGACCAGAGGGAACAATGATGCTACTAAAGGTTGCCTTCAATACCAATGATTTGGAAATTTGGAAAAGGAATGTAAAGGATTACAGAAAGGACCCTCTAAGTATAGCTGAGCACTTTTGGTTAATAGTGAAATCACATAACCCGGATTGGAATGCTATACAGTTACTGTTCCATGCAATGACAGAACCAGAGAAACAGCTGATCCCAAAGGTACCCTGGGATTTGGCCCAGGAGCACTGTAAGACATGGGGGAGGATGTAAAGGAATTCTTTCCCCCCCAGGACCCGAAGTGGGATGTGAATAGAATGGCAGGAAGACAGAAGGTACAAGAATATCAGGAGTGGATTGCAAAGGGAATAGAGAAAGCCATCCCCAAATCTATGAACTGCTCAGCTTTATATGCTATTAAACAAGGTCCCTTTGAGTCACCACCTGAGTTCTTAGACAGGCTGAGACACAATGCGTCGTAGCACACCTTTGGACCCAGATGAGATATCGGGATACAGCAGTTAGTGTCATTATTTTTAGGTCAATCCACCGGTGATAGAAGATGTAAACTTCAGAAATTCAGACCCACTGAAGGAAGAAACTTAGAAATATTATTGGATGAAGCCTGGAGGGTGTTTAGCAATCGAGAAGAAGGGAATAAGGGGAAAGAAGGAAGGGTGATGGCAGTAGTTAAAAAGGAAGATGAAAACTTTAAAAGGGGGCTTCCTCCTCTGCACCTAGGAAGAAAAGAATGTGCTCTATGTGAGCAATTAGGCCACTGAAAAAATGAATGCCCAGAACGCTGAGGAAAGGGAAACAAAGGGGCACGGGTAGTGACAAATATAAATGAAGACTGACAGGAACCAGGAGGATCTTCCCTGGCTGATCCCGTGTTTATAATGAAGCCAGGGGAAAGAAAAGGTCAAAAGCAAATAAAATTTTTAATTGATACAGGGGCAATGTGTTCGATTTTAAACACAGCTTTAACTCAGGTGGGAGAAGATTATATTAGGGTTAAGGGAGCCACTGGCCAAGATGAAAAGGTTTATTTTTGTGGACCATTAAAATGTAAATCAGGAAAACTACTAGTAGGCTTGCATAAATTCTTATACATGCTTAATTCACCACATGCACTCCTTGGAAGAGATTTGCTTGAACAATTGAATGCAACAATCCCATTTGAAAAAGGGGAGATTACTCTGGAGGTGGATACTCAAGAATATATTCAAATAATGAGATTCCCATAGAAGGACAAATCAGTGAAGATATCATCAGCCAGGTGTATCCTGGTGTGTGGGCCACTGAGAAGCCAGGAAGAGCTAAGAATGCATCACCAGTAGAGGTAAAGGTTAAAGAGGGACAATGACCAGTAAGGATAAAACAATATCCCTTAAAAAGAGAGGGTAGGGAAGGAATCCAGCTGGTAATAGAAAAATTCTTGCAATGGGGTCTGTTAAGGGAATGTGAATCTGATTTGAACACTCCCATATTACCAGTTCACAAACCTGATGGAACGTACAGAGTAGTCCAGGATTTAAGAGCAGTCAATAGAATAGCAGAGGATTTATGTCCTGTAGTAGCAAACCCATACACTTTGTTAACAGTACTGACACCTTAACTAACCTGGTTTACTGGTTTAGACTTGAAAGATGCTTTCTTTTGCCTCCCTCTCTATGAAGCCAGCCAAAAGATATTTGCCTTGGAATGGAAAAGTGGACAAAGGACCCAGCTCACTTGGACTGTACTGCCTCAAGGATTCAAGAATTTCCCCACCATATTTGGCAACCAACTGGCCAAGGATCTCGAGTCTTGGGAAACCCCACCCGGGAAGGGGAGACTGCTACAATACAGAGATGACATCCTGATCACCACTGAGACAGAAGACACTTGCATGCCTTGGACAGTGAGTCTGTGAAACTCTTTGGGGCTCCAAGGGCACCGAGTGTCTAAGAAGGAAGCCCAGGTAATGCAGCAGGAAGTCACTTACTTGGGGTATGAAATTAATGTGGGGCAAAGAATTGTGGGGCAAGCCTGAAAAGAGGCTCTATGCCAAATACCAAAACCACAGACTGTGAAAGAATTGAGAACTTTCCTCAGAATGACTGAGTGGTGTCGCCTTTGGATCTATAATTACGAGTTGCTTGTTCAACCCCTGTATGCACTGATCAACTCTGAACAGAACCATCTGCAATGGGACAAACAGGCCACACGAGCCTTGGAACAATTGAAAAAGGCCCTGATGTCAGCTCCAGCTCTGGGACTCCCTGAACTGGGGAAGCCTTTCTTTTTGTTTTCTCATGAGAAACAGGGAATCGCCTAGGGAGTATTGGCACAAGATTTCGATTTAGATATCACAGAGCAGTCACCTACATCTCCAAGCAATTGGATGTGACCACAAAAGGATACCCAGGATGCCTGAATGCGGTAGCAGCAGTAGTGATAAATATCCAGGATGCCTGAAAATTCACTTTGGGACAAAAAAATGACTGTGTTGGTGTCCCATACAGTGTCTGCAGTATTAGAAATGAAGGGCAGGGAGTGGCTTTCTCCACAGAGGTTCCTGAAATACCAATCCATACTGGTAGAACAGGATGATGTGGAGATTGTGATCACTAACATTGTCAATCCAGCTTCTTTCCTCAGTGGAAACACAGGAGAACCAGTACACCATGACTGCTTGGAAACCATTGAAGCAACATCCTCAAGCTGCCTGGATTTGAAGGATGTTCCTGTGGAAGATGCAGAGGACTGGTTCATGGACAGAAGCAGCAATGTCCTGAATGGCAAAAGGCATGCAGGATATGGCATCTCCATCAGCCATGAGGTAACAGAGTCAGAACCATTGCCTGTCAATACCTCTGCACAAAATGTGAAAATCGCCTTGACCCGAGCCTTGGAATTGACCCAATGTGAGAATGTGAACATAGACATGGATCCAAAGAACACTTTTGGGGCTGTGCATGCTTATGGAGCAATCTGAAAGGAAAGGGGGCTACTGAACTCTCAAAAGAAAAACACTGGTCATGCAGAAGAAATTCTGAAATTGCTGGAGGCAGCACAGCTCCCAAAGAAAATAGCAATTATGCACATCAGAGCACATCAAAAGGCATACTTGGAATCAGAAAAAGGAAATGAGCTGGCAGACAGGGAGGCAAAAGAAGCAGCAAAAAGAGACGTAAAATTGGAAGGAGCTCTAATCCCAGACAGGAAAATCTCCCTTGAGGGTAAACCAAATTATGCCAAAGAGGATCTGAAGCTAATTACAAATTTGGATGAGACATACAGTAAAGAGGGGTGGGCCCCTAGCCCAGAAGGAAGGGTAATCATACCTGGCCATCTAATATGGTTTGTAATAAGGGAGGAGCATAGGAAAAGACACTGGGGACCAGAGACTGTGTATGAACACTTAAATCACAACAGCATGGCTAGAAATTGATACATTACAGTGAAGCAGTCAACTCAACAATGTGATCTCTGCCTCAAGACTAATCCTAAAAACAAAGCCAGAAATGGGTGAAATTGAGAAGGGATTTGTACCTGATCAATTATGGCAAATAGACTTCATAGAACTCCCAAGAAAAGGGGGGTTTTGTTATTTACTGGTATGAACTGATACCTTTTCAGGATGGCCTAAGGCTTTCCCTGCTACAACTGCTAAAGCCAGAAAAGTGGTCAAGGAATTAGTAAAAGAGATAGAATCACCATTTGGGGTTCCAGCTGCCATTTCTTCAGATAGAGGGCTCCATTTTATTGCAAATGTGGTATATCAGGTTAGTAATGCTTTAGGTATAGATTGGCAATTACATACCCCATATCATCCCCAGTCAAGTGGACAAGTGGAGAAGATGAATAATTTAATCAAACAGCAAATTGTTAAATTAGGACAGGAGGTCAATCTGCCTTGGCCTCAATCCCTTCCTTTAGCCCTTTTACACATCCCAACTAAACCAAGGGCAAAGGAAAGGCTGAGTCCTTTTGAGATCCTGTATGGGCGACCTTATGCAATACAGAAGGGAACATCAGCACAAATAGGGGAAGAAACTATCACAGAATACACGGTGGCCCTGGGGAAACAACTCAGCAATATCAGGAAACATGTAGAAAGAAGCTGGTGTAGGGGATTGGATGGACCAGTACATAATGTACAACCTGGAGATTGTGTGTATGTGAAGTCTCTCACAGAAAAGATTTTGGAACCACAGTAGGAAGGACCATACCAGGTGCTCCTCACCTCCTTCCCTGCCATCAAGATCAGAGAACAAGCAGCATAGATACATCACACTGGAATTAAAAAGGCTTCACAGTCACCATGGAGAATCAGGCAGGTGCAGCCTGGAAAGCTGTGGCTCTGATGATCACAGCCATGGCTATGGCAGACATGTGTGCAAGACCTCCTATATACAATGGGACTGGCATTTATGTGTGTCAGGGGAAAGCTTCTGACTTGGACTCTCCTAAGTCTCTGTGGCAGGTGTTACAAATATCAAACACAACTGTCTGGCCAGGGAAAGATGTCTGGGGATGCAAATTTGCATTTGTTCAGAATGGATTCCGTCAGGGACTTATAAAACCCATTCAAATTGGTACTGAATGTTGTGACACATGATTAACTAACTGTTCTGAATTCAGGCTTAAAATAGAGGGATGTGAAACCAAGGCTTTTAGAATTAAACCATGAGGGAACTGTGCCACATCTATCTGAACATAGAACATGGGCACAAGAGGTTAAAGGGAAGTCCAGATTATTAACACAGAGCTATGTGCCACAAGAAAACAACTGAGGTTTGTATGTGAAGGAAATGTCAACAATGACCGAGATATCTGCCTGGATACACAACAAAGCATCTGTCTCTTCAGAATCCATTCAGTCAACCAGACAGCCTTGCTGGTATATATAGATCAGGGTTGTGTATGCCTCAGAACAGCATGCCCCACCATAAGAGTGGACGAGCTCATTATAAAGGAAACACAATCTGATTTGTGCATTTGTAACTTGGTCAAAATTGAGGGGTGCAATTTCTCCTATTGGGCACCTGTTGTATCACATCAGTATATCAAGGCAAACATGACAACTGTGCAGGATGTATTGTCTGTGCCCAGAAGAATGAATCTCACTCTAGTTATAGAGCTACTAAAACACAGAGATATTTAGGAAATTCTGGATGAAATGAGAAGTATGGGAAAGAAGATCTTGATCACAATACACCATGAGACAGACTATAAGGAGACCATAGAAGGTTGGAGGGAGACACATCTCACCACTGGTGGGATGTATTTTTTGGGTGGTCTCCTACTGCAGCAGGGTTTCTACACTGATTGTGTCATCTGATAGTAGTTTTGTTAGTTCTGATGAGTATAAGTTTTGTTCTTGGTTATGATTTTCTGGAATTTGAAACAGTCACAAAGAATGGCTACCATGCCTATCCTGTTATTGAATCAACTAGGTAAAGACAGTCATAGAGAGTATGATAGGTATCTTAGAAAGCAAAAGAATTTGCATCATTTAGAAGAAAAGGCGGGAAATGAGATGGGGAACATCTATGGTTTTGAAAATTCAGAATTTTAAAAGCGCATAATATGTTTAATTAGGTGGAGGGGAAATAGAACACACAGCTTAACCGTATGTAACAATCCACAGAAGAACTTAGTTACCAGGAAAAAAACATTAAGATATATTGCAAAAACTCATCAAAGCAAGACCTGGCTATTGTACAAACCCAACAAAACTGAAACCTGTGGCTCCAGAAACCAGCCAGGACCAGACGGGTGGCTTTGAGTGGGACAAGTTGACCTGAGGGAGAGCCAAACCTCCACTGCACCTGCCCAAAAGCAGAGCTCAAACAGCGATTACTGAGGAAGACATACAGCCTTCATCCCAAAAACCACCAAACACAACCACCAGGAGTGGTGGCAGCTAATTATAATACAAAGGGAGAGAAGGCAGAGATGGGTGGGCAGGGAGGTGTGGGCTTGTGGATCAATGTGTATTTATACCTGAACCTGTCTTGACCAGGTACACGTGGTTTGGAGGAAATATCCCCCCAGGTGTCCCAGCTGACAATGAAACACTCTCTACAGTTTCACTGTCTAGTGCTGATTCTCGAAATCAGGAAAGGTCCAGCAGCTGTGTTGGTTCTGCAGAGCAAAAATGGCCCCGGGTTCCATGGGATCCCAGTGTCACAACTGACTCCTTGCTTCCATGTCACCCCCTCAGTGTCAAAATGGCCCCTTCGCTCCAACCCAACACAAAAGTTTTCTATAAATATTGAGCAAATTCTGCTCAACACACCTGGGAATATCTGTCTGCATTCAAAAGTGAGATTAAAGATGAGGGTGGCACCAGCAGCTTCCATCTACAACAAAGACCCAGGGAAAGGACAGGGACAGAGAATTCAGCTGAAAGACTCAGAATTGTGCTTACAGAGATCATTGCTGGTCACACTGTCCCTCGTAGGAAGGTGACATCATTCCAGACAGCCTGGACTGAGCATGTGGTTCCTCAGTGGGGTTTGTTGTTCAGGAAACCTGCTCAGGTTTTTCAATTTTGTACTTTCAAACAGGAAATTTTCTCCTGGGCCTGTGTGCAGGCAGAGCCCTGAGGAGAGCAGGTGGGACATGGTGCAATGGGCTGGGACACCCAGCTGCAGAGCTCAGGGGACAAGGTTCTGCTGCAGGGCACAGGGATGTCAGTCCCAGGTGGGCGATGTCAGACATGGTGAGGCTGGGGGTGAGGAGCAGGTTGTCCAAACAGGGTCAGCCTGCAAGGGGCTCATTCTTCTGTGTGCCCAGACCTCCTAAGGAGACATTCAGCATCAAGATCACTTGGGGAATGCTTCAGTCATCTCTTCTCTAAAATGGAAAATGAAAAACTACTCATGTGATTAAAAAACACAAAAGTCATGAGATGCACATCAAATCCTTCCTCATTAGCAAAACTCCAAATTGACTCCAAGCACCTGCACAACCCCTGATAACTTGAAGACTACTGGAAGAAGACAAGGTGCTCCTGTAAACTTTCTGTATTTTAATCAGCCCCATGGCGGATTTGTGGCTGAGTCCAGGACCCTCAGGCACTGAGAGAAGGTTGAAGAAGCTGCTCAAGGAGTCAGAAGCAAAACTCCAAGTCCCTTGGAGCATCAGTGGCCCCACTGAGGGCAGGGAGTGCCAAAGGCTCCCCAGGGACTGGTGAGAGCAGATCCTTGAGGGCAGGATTGCAGGAGCCCGAGGCTGTGAGCAGGGAACTGCAATGCTGAGCAAGGCCTGGGCTGGCTGGAGGAAGCAGAAAGGCCAAGGCCTGAGCCCAGGCCTGGCCCAGCAGGGCCTGTCCCTCACAGGGGGCTCGGGGCTGTTGCTGGGGCAGTGGGATGGCAGGGGCAGCAAGGACAAATGTCACCAAGCTGTGTGACACTCCAGATGCTCATGGAACCAAGGGCCAGTGTGACACAGCAGGGCCTGATGGAAACAAGAGGCCACGGTGAGCCTGCAGGGCTGGAACACCCCAGAACACTGAAATGCTGGGAGTGACCAAAGGTTCCTTCACTTGAGTTTCATGCACAGGAGAAACCCCAGCCAGGTATTCTCAACATGGCCAGGTGCAAAGAAGATTCTTGATAGGAAGGGACCCACAAGGATCATCCAGTCCAACTCCTAAGTGAATGGCCCACACAGGGATTGAACCCACAACCTCAGTGATACCAGCTCTAACCAATTGAGTTAAGAGGTCAAAATGACACAAAATTTTACTGGCAAAATATAGACAAGGAACACGGACAAAACAGTTCATACAACATCCAACATAAGACTCATATCATAGCCTTAACTTCCTTGACCTAGACCGTTGAACTGAAAAACCTTCAACACTGAATATATTAAGTTAGCCAAAAGTATTTCAGGAAAGTTGGATTAGGAGAAGAAGAAATAGAGAACAACAGAAGATGTATGGAGAGATACACATATAGGTACGAATGGTTCAGGTTCAAGCGTGGCTCACAGGAGAACCCCAGCAGAAGGCAGGATCCACACCATGGGCTGACCTCGTGCTCTGGCTTTTAACCCCCTGGGCCTTCATGGGCCCCGCCCCTTGGGAGGGACTTCCAGTTGTTTGCTCAATCAGAGTCAGGGCAGGCACCAGCTACTATTGTGTGATTGATTGACAGCTCGGCCAATCAGAGCTGGGTTAGCATTGCCCCTGCTCTGTGATTGATTGACAGCTCGACCAATCAGAGCTGGGTTCGCATTGCCCCTGCTCTGTGATTAGCAGCTGTGCCAGGCCATGGTTGGGGGCGGGGCTCTGTCCCAACACAAACCAAGGCCTGACCCGGCCCTGGCCCCACACGGGCATTCCGAGCATCCCAAGGTGCCTGGGACATCGATCTCATCCAGCCTGCGACCATGGTGACACTGTGGAACCTCATGGAACCATGGGTCAGTTGTGACAATGTGGACACCATGGTGACACCGTGGTGTTTGATGGAACCAAGGGGCCATTGTGACACTCTGCTGCCTCATGGAATCAAGGAGACCATTGTGGAATTTGAGGGCCCAGAGGAACCAAGGTTCCATGGTGATCTTGTGGAGCCTGTAGTGTCACAGAGGAGCCATTGTGACACAGTGAGGGCGCATGGAGGCAACGGGCCATTGTGACACATCAGGGCTGTGTGGATCCATGAAAACATTGTGACATTGTGAGGCCTCATGGAAGCACAGGGCCATTGTGACACTGCAGAAGCAAGGGGAACATTGTGACACTGCAGGGCCTCATGGAACCAAGGGAACATGGGGACACTGTGGGGTCCCATGAAACGAAGGGAACATGGAGGAGTTCTGGCTGGCTGGGCCTCCTGGTGATTTCTGGCAGGTCTGGCTGACCCTGGCATGTCGAGGGCTGCCTCTCACCTGCCCCTGAAGCACTGGGGCTCTGGGCTTTCCTTCCTATGGGAGAGAAGTGTCCTTCTCCTCTAGCTGTCCATGGCCAAAATTGGGATGCCTCCTCCAAATTTCCCAATATACAAAGATTGTTCCCAGATGAAATCTGCCAGGACTAACAGGACTAACTAACTGATCTGCCTGGCTTGGCCACCCAAGGGCCACATCTCATCTGCTTTTGAAACACTGGGACCATGTGTTTTCTTTCTTATGGGAAAAAAAATCCATCTTGACCAGGCGCCCGTGGCCAAAATTGGGAATCTCCTTCCAAAATTCCCAATATCCAAGGATTGCTCCCAGACAAAATCTGCCATGACTGACAAGTCTGGCTGGCCTTGGCTTCCTCAGGGCCAGTTCTCATCTGCCTTTCATACACTGAGGCTCTGTGCTTTCCTAATGAAAAGAAAATAATAATAATAATAATAATAATAATAATAATAATAATAATAATAATAATAATAATAATAATAGTAATAATAATAATAATTTCCTTCTTCCTGGCCAGATGCCCATGGCTAGTATTGAGATTCCACCTCCAAAATGTCCTATGTCCATGGATAGCCCCTAGATGAAAGGTGCCAGGAGAGACAGGTCTGGCTTGGCCCATGGGTGGCCACTTCTCATCTTGTTCCAAAACCCATGGACTTCACGCTTTTCTTTTCTATAGGAAAAATACATCCACCTCAGCCAGGTGCCCATGGCCAGAATTGGAATTCCACCTCCAAAACTCCCTACCTGCAAGGATTCCTCCGAAGTGAAAGCTGCCAGGACAGACAGGTCTGGCTGCCCTTGGCCTCTTGGGGGCTGCCTCTCACCTGCTTTCCAAACACTGGGCCTCGGTGCTCTTCTTGTAATGGGAAAGAACCATCCTTTTTCTAAATGTGTCTGTGGTCACAATTGAGATTCCTCTCCCCAAATTCCATATATCCAAGGATTCCTCCATGACAAAAGCTTCTAGGACAAACATGTGTGGCTGGTTTGGCCTCCCAGGAGCCACCTCACTCCTCTTCTGCCTTTGAAACACTGGGGCTCTGTTCTTTCCTTCCTATGGAAAAGAATCGGCCTTCTTGTGCAGGGACCAGGAACAAAATTGGAATTTGGACTCCCAAATTCCATATATCCAAAGATTGTTCCAAAACAAAAAGTAGCCACGACATACAGATGTGGCTTGCCCTCTCCTCTGGTGATTTGCTTAGACTATGAGCAGAACATCTTCAATTACAAACACCTCAGAGAAGACACAAAGATCTCCTGAGGTGGGGTTTGGAGGCTACAAGCACCTGACCACTATACAGGGACAAAGAAGCTCTGTGCTCATTGGGGTGGAGAGAACAAGAGATGAGAGCCATGACAGTGTTTAAAGAGTGTTTTTAGAGACAGTGGATAATTTTGAAATAGTGGAAAACAGCCAGAGAAAGAAAGAATTAATGCCACCTGGAAAGCCAGGGTGGTCCAGACTGGAAAAAAGGAGAAAGAAATTTCCTTCCTAGGGCAGAGGTGTAGTGCCAGACATCCACCAGAAGGAGTCTGGAGCAGCCCAAGGCTTTGTGTGTGCAGGCAGAGGCAGGCAGGAGGCAGAGCTGTCAGCAAAGGAAGGGGCCAGCGAGGTGGGGCAGCCGGGGGATGACGACAGCCTGCAGGGACAGAGGCGCAGGGCATGGACACCGTAGGACAGCCTGGGCTGCAGAGGCCACAGGGATGGGCAGCAGCTGAAAGGCCCTGACAGAGCCAAGTCCTGCAGCACTTGGGCCATGCAGGCTGGCCCTGGGCCTGAGGCCAGCAGGGGACAAGTGAGCCTTGCTGTGCTGGGGCCTCATTGCCTCCTTGTCCCTGCTCAGCAGCCTGGCAGGGGCCGCCCCATGGTGCTGCCCTTGGCATTGCACATGGCCAGAGCCCAGTGGCCCGGGAAGAGCCCTGAGCAATGAGGGAGGGACAGGATCTGCCTTGCCAGGGGCTGGGGCTCAGCCCTTGGCCCTTGGCATTCCTGAAACACATCCAGGTGTGCTCAGCACCAGAGACACCTTTCCCTTGTTTGTCCCCACCTGTCATCACTGCCTCCAGTGTTCTGCTCTAAATGGAACCTGGGGACACTTTCTCAGTTGTGTCTCTCAGTGAGACCCATTAAAACTTCAAGAAACTTTGGAGTTTGAATCTGACTCTGAGTTCTTGAGAAGTTTTCCTTCAGCTCCCTCTCAGGGACTGATGTCCAGGGACTCAGCACTGTTGGAAAATCCCATCTCTACAGAGACGGGGCAACTGAGAGGCATATTTTTAAAAATATTTTATTCCATTATTAGACTCCTTGAAGGGTGAAACATAAGACATGTAAAACTCAATGCCATTCTATCCAAAGCCAAGTTATTTCGTGTTTACCATACCTTATTAATGTTTTTCAGTCTATCAGCTTTTGCTACACAATGGTGCTAATACTTCTAACACCAACCACTCATTATTGCACCCCACGTGGTTTTGCACCAATGCATCTTTCACAGTTCTAATTCTCCAAAACATCTGGGTTTTTTTGCAAGGCCATGGTTTGAAACTTCTTTCTAGTTCAGTCTCTCTCTCAACAATGCCTTCTCTATTCCAAGGCCTTTCTGAGTCAGCACACCTTATCTCAGAGTTTGCATCCAGATGTACAAGACTGTGTGAGCTTTCAGTCAGGCTTTGAGAATCCTTTACAAATCCATTTCTCACAGATATCAATCACAGAATGCTGCAATCACCTCTACTCTAAAGAGAACAGTAAGAATATACACCCTTGAAAATTGGAATGGATATTTCTAAGAAGGTCTTTGTCATATTTCTCCATAACTGGAGTTGAAAAACTTCCAAATGAATGGCACCAGACCAGAGGGAAATCAAGGCAGAACTGTTGTTTTCTAGGAAACCGCTGAAGAATTTGGTCAGAATCAAACTCCAAAGTGTCTGATGCCATTCATGGGTCTCACTGATGGACACGACTGAGAAAGTGTCCCCAGGTTCCAGTGTGAGCAGGAAATTGGAGGCAGAGATGACAGGTGGTGTGGGAAATGCAGGCACAGAGAGCTCTTAGGGCCTTGTGCATACAGGCTCAGAGATTGAGATGGATCCAAGGTTTGACCTAAGACCTTGGAGAAGGCTTGGGGAATCAGAGCATTAAAAGGAAAATTTATATAAAACAAGAATATAAGTTTGTAGTTTAGGTAAAAATATGTTTTAAGCAAACAGAAATATGCATCCTGTAAGCAAAGTAGTATGTTAAGTAAGATAGTAAAAGATTGTAAAGCTCAGCAGTAGAACTTGTTATAAAGTTAGTTAGAAGTTTAAGATATATCAATGTAGGTTTGTGAAGTGTTCTAGGATTGGTTGAAAAATGAAGCATTGCGGCAAAGCCATGAGAAGGAAAGCAATTAATGATTGGTGTAAAAGGATGCTGGCAAACTTCACAGAAGTATTTGATTGGCTAAAAAACGAACATAAAGCATTGTAACTAAGAATGAGGCAGCTTCTGATATTATGGCATTGGATGTAACACCTTTAATGTCTCACCCTTCTATGAGACTGACACCATGAGGCCATAAACCATCTTTTACAACGTCTCTCAGTTGCCTCATCTCTTGTAATATCAATCTCCCAATGCACATTTTTTTGACATCAGACATGACTAATGAAATCAATATGGACTTATGGACACCAGGTGTGTCCATTTGCAGTCTGAAATCTGGGAATTCTGAGCCCAAAACTGGGATCTTTAGCACAAAAAATGTTGGTACATCAGTTCTACCCACTGAAGTCAAAGGGCATTGAAGGACACCAGGTCTACCCCTGTGAAGTCAATAGGGATTTAGGGACACCAGGTCCATCCATTGATAGGGCTTGATTGGGAAGAGTTACTGTTTAAACTGGGGCATTGGGAAGGGCTGAGGGGGACACTGGGGTGACTGGGAGCACTGATAAAAAAGTGGGACCACTGGGAGAGATTTGTAGAGATAAATGGAGACAAACAGGACTCCAGAGCTAAGTCATTGAAATCAATGCAAATTTAGGGACAGCAGGTCTACCCTTTAAAGCCAATAACGTTTAGGGCCACCAGGTCTACCCTGTCAAAGCAATGAGGATTTTTGAGACACGAGTTTTGGGAAGCCCCAGGGGTTTTTGGTGATCCAGGTGTCCAAGGGGTACCCAGATGTATCCAGGTGATTTTTAGGGGTTCCCAGGTGATGGTTGGGGATAGCTGGGTGTACCCAGGTGATTGTTGGGGGCGATCCAGGTGATTTTGGGCAGTATCCAGTTGTACCCAGAAAATTTTCAGGGATATCCAGGTTGTTTCTTGGGCATTCAAGTGCCCTGACTCACCCTGACAGACCAGGAGAAGATGGTGGCCACTGTCCTCCCAGTCGACGTGGACACAGATGACCCTTGGCAGCTGTGGGGCTGTTGGGGGGCACCCCAACATTCAGGGGGTACCCCAGAACTCCAGGTGAGGGCCTCAAGGGTGGGAGGGAGCCCTGAGTTACCTCGGGAGAGGATGCAGTGCAGGTACAGCCAGGTGCTTTGATCCGTGGGGTTGGTGAAGATGGTATTCTGCAGCAGCTCCAGCTCTGGCATGGGCAAAGGAGGCACCCCAAAATCTCAGGGGGACAGAGGGGGAAATCCCAATATCTTGATGGGGGCACCCAGGTATCCAGGAGTTGAGGTCTACCCATTAAACTCAATGGGGATTTAGGGAAACCAGATCTACTCATTGAAGTCAATGGGGATTTAGGAACACCAGGTCTACCCATTCAATGCAACAGAACACACCAGCTCCCACTTTAGGTGAGGGAGGGGCTGGAAAATTTTGGGGATCCCGCAAAATTGGGGGGAGATTTTTTGGGGAATCCCTCACCTTCCTTCAGCCTTCCAGGGGGCAGTGCCCTTGCCGTAGTTCCTGGTGGGCATCAGCAGCCCCAGGCAGTGTTGCCAGGCTGAGAAGTTGGAGAAGCTGTGGCTCAGCAAGGCCCTGGTGAAGGCCAGCTTGGCCTTGAGGTCCTGCCTGACTGCAAGTGCCTAGCAGTGTTCCCAGGTGTGGACTGGGAAGGCACCAGTATAAACCAGTAAGCACTCTGAGCTACTCCCGAGCTCCTGAGGCCTGTGGCAGCAGCTCTCAGTATAAACCAGTAAGGCCTCATGCACCCAAACCCATTCCCAGTGTGGTCCTGGGGCTCCTAGTGTGGTCCTGGGGCTCCCAGGTTTATACTGGGAGGGCACCAGTACAAACCGGTAAGCACTGCGAGCAACGCCTGAGCCCCTTGAGCCCATGGCAACAGCTCCCAGCATAAACCAGTAAGGCCAGCACAACCTGAAGTCACTCCCAGTCGCTCCCAGGCCCCTTCCCAGTATAAATCAGTAAGGCCAGCATCCCCAGAAGTTGATCCCATTGGAGTGCCAAGCATTCCTAAGCCCCTCCCAGTATAACCCAGTAAACCCCAGTTTAACCCAGTAAAATCCAGAATATCCCTGTATAACCCAGTATAAACCACTGCAATCCAGTCACTCCCAGGACCACATCCCAGTATAACCCAGTGACCCCCAACACCCCATCCCAATATAAACCAGTATAAACCAGTATAACTCGTAGTCAGCCACCAGGTCCTCCAAGCCAGCAGGGGGCACTCACACACCCCGTTCCCTTTCCCAGTAGAACCCAGTACAAATCAGTAACAACCCAGCACCTCATCTGAGTATAATCCAGTATAACCCAGTAACCCCCAGCATCCTATCCCAGTATAACCCTGTATAAACCAGTATAACCCCGTATAAACCAGTCACTCCCAGTACCACATCCCAGTATAACCCAGTACAGACCAGTAACCCCCCAGCACCCCATGCCAGCACAAACCAGTAAAAACCAATACAAACCAGTATAACCCACTTACAGTTGCAGGGGTCGGCCACCAGGAGGTGCTCGCACAGTGTCTGGCCCTCCCGGCCAGCAGGGGGCGCTGCAGTGCGGCCCAGCACCCAGCCCTGGTGGTGCCACACCCCGTAGGATTTGGGGTTCACCCCCAGGCACTGCCCCACAAACGACAGCTCCTGTCAAATGGCACCCTGAAATCTGTATAAATCAGTATGGACCAGTAGGGACCAGTATAAGTGGTAAAAACCAGACAAAACCAGTAACCAACTGTGTAATGCAAACCAGCAGTAACCAGTACAAACCAGTATAGACAAGAAAAAAATAGTACAGACATCTACAAACCAGGAAAATAGGTAAAAAACAGTACAAACCAGTGAAAACCCTTGTCTGTGTCAGGAGCCAAGCTGGCTGGGCCCACTAACAAACCTGCTGCCCAAAGTCAGTAGAAATGTTACAACCCATTTCAAACACCTTAACACCCATCCCTTCACCCACCAAATGATTTGTAAAGACATGAGCACACATCTTTCCTCTCACATTGATGGTTTCTGTGCTGGTGACAGTCTGTTAAACCCAGCCTTCAGCCTGAGCTCTCTGCTGTTGCAGTTCCATGCACAGAGGTTGTTGTCTCTCAGCCCTTCCATGGGCAGGCCGGTGTTCAGCCATCTCCAGGACAGCAGGGCCCCAGCCCACGTCACTGTGCCCTGGGAAGACAAAAACCATCACTCCAAATGTCCCCTCCTCCTTCTTCCCAGGCATTTGGTGTGGCAGTGGAGCTTGCTGGAAAAAGGAGACCCCTGTGACACTGTGGGGCACATGGAAACAAACATCCATTGTGACACTACAGAACCTCACAGAACCAAGGAAACCCCTGTGACACTGCGGGGCCCCATGGAACCAAGAGTCCATTGTCACACTCTGGAACTACAGAGACCATTGTTGAGAGTATGGAACCTCGAGGAGCCAAAAGTCCATTGTGACAGATCAAGGCCTCATGGAACCAAAAAGAACATTGTGACACTGTGGGGCCCCATGGACCCAATCTCCATTGTGACAGTGCAGAACCTCATGGAACCAAGAGTGCATGGTGACCAAGCGAGGCCTTGTGGAACCAAAGAGTCCAAAGGTCTCAAACATTCCTTGCAGGCTTCTGACCTGGGGAAGGGGAAGATGCTTGGTTGTCCCTTGCACTAGTACACACTAAGAGATAGTGTCTGTTTTCAATGAGGAAATTCAGGAGTTTTCAATTGCTTCAAAATAAAAAAAAAGGGGGAAAAAAATCTCCTTTTGGCCTGAGTGGAGCCAGCTCTACAAGCAAAGCAGGTCCCAGGTGAGTGAGGACAGACAGGATGGGGTTGGGGAATGTGGAGCACAGTTGTCCACACTGGGTCAGATCTCAAGGCACAGCTTCTCTGAGCAGGTCAGACCTTCTGAGGAGAGAACCTGGATCAATATCAATCAGGGAATGCTGTAATCACTTCTGCTCTAAAGAGAACATTAATAAAAAACACACTTCAAAATAATAATAAATATCTCTAAGAAGCCGTTTGAATTATTTCTCCATAAGTGTAGTAGGAAAACTTCCTAAGGAATTGCCCCAGGCGAGAGGGAAATCAAGGCAGAGCCATGGTTTGTCAGGACGAGCTTGATCCCAATGAGCCCCATGGTGCATTTGGTGCTGAGCCCTTGAACCTCAGGGCCTGAGAGGAAGTTGCAGAAACCTTTCCAGGAGTCCAAGGCAGAAGAAAAACCCAAAGTGTCTCAAAGCATTAATGAGTCCCACTGATGTCCATCCCCAACACAGGCTCCTCATGGACTCCTTGGAGGAGAGAATGGGAGGCCAGAATTGCCCAAAAAACTGTCAGAGAGTCAGAGAGGAAAGAAAACCCCAAAGTACATTTAAAACCTTGAGTATCTCAATGTATTAATGAGACCCACTGAGTGTCAATACAAAGCTCTCAAGGGACTCATTAAAGTAGATAATTGGGGCCATGATTGCATAAACTACTAAAAGAGTTGCTGTCAAAAGGGAACCTCCAAGTACTTTAAAAAAACTGAGTACCTTGAAGCAGTAATGAGCCCCACTGAGTGTTATTACTGAAAAAGGCCCTCAAGGGACTAATTAAAGCAGATAATTGGAGGCCATGATTGCACAAAGCTCTCAGAGACTCCAAGGCAAAAGCAAAACCCAAAGTCCTCTGAAAAACCTGCAGTCCCTGGGAGCATGAAGGAGCCCCCAGGGCCATTCCTGACCAAGGCTCCCCAGGGACTCGTCCCAGCACATCCCTGAGGCCACTGGGATGTGGGGGGATGCTGAGGGCAGGACAAGGGGTGACAGTGGCCAGCCTTGCTGGGGCTGTGCCAGGAGGCTCAGGACAAGGTGTCTCCTCACTACCTTTGGTGGCACAGACCCTGCTGTGCCCCAGGGCACCAAGACTTGGCTTCTCTTTGTCCCCACCTGTCATCGCTGCCTCCAATTTCCTGCTCACACTGGAACCTGGGGACACTTTCTCAGTTGTGTCCCTCAGAGGGACCCATTAAAACTTCAGGAAACTTTGGAGTTTGATTCAGACTTGGAGTTCTTGAGAGGTTTCTTCAGCTCCCTCTCAGGGACTGATGTTAAGGGACTCAGCCCCAACCCCAAAAGGGTCATTAAAGTGCTTGTGCTGTGTCTGTGCTGATGAGCTGGGCAGAGCTCCTGGCAAATAGACAACTCCTGGCAACCAAGAAGAGGTTCAAAAACACATTTCTCTTCATGAGCAGCTCTTCTCCCAGCCCAGCAGGGCTGGGGCACTGCCTGCAGCCACCCCGTACACAGAGGCACAGAGAGCTTCAATCAGTCAGGGCTGAGAAGATGCTCAGAAGTGCCTGGAGCAGAATCACTCCCAGCCCTTGACACAGGAAGCCTCTGGCTGCAGGACAATGCAGCTGCAGCTCCTGCAGTGATCTCCTCAAGCTGGAACATCCCAATGCCTGCAGACTGTGTGAGTACATTCTCTGATGATCTCTTGTGTAGAGCAGCCAGGGGTGCCCAGGGCTGTGGTGCAGAGCAGGGTCCTGCAGCCCAGGGCGCTGTGCTGGGGCAGGGACTCTGCTGCCTGCCAGGGACAGCTCTCAGCCAGCCCGGGGATCTGCTCCCAGCACTGGGGGACAAGGTCTGGGTGGAAGGAGACAGCTGGTGAGGCTTGGAAGTGTTCTCCTTATGTGGTGAGGATGCTGCATAGTTCAGATCTGCTGCTCCCAGCATAAGATTTTACTCCAGAATGTTTCTAGGTAGATTACACAGGGAGCACAGTGAGGCAGGGCCTGCATAAAAAGGAAAATCCTGATTTTATAATCTACTGCTCTTCGTTGTGTAGAAGGGAAATTGCATATAGATATTAATTTCTAAGTTCAGTTTGGAAAAAATGAAATATTTTTTTCTTGGGTTTTAATAAAGCAGGCACTGACAGAAATTAGCCCAGGGTCCCTCACAGGCAGCATTAGTGTCACTTTTCCAGCATCCTCAGGATAGCTATGACATTGCCATCAGAGCCTGCAGAGGCAGAGCTGGTCCTGGGCAGTGCCCTGTGCTGGGAGGGCTGTGCAGAGCAGAGCTGAGCCCCCAGGGCTGGACTGGGCTCTGGCAGCACTGGCAGGGCCCAGCCCTGGGCACAGGGAAGCAGCTGCTGGCAGGGACAGCTCCAGGCAGCAGAGCCCTGGGCAGGCAGTGGGGGGAAAGTGCCACCAAGCTGGGCTGGCATATTTAAAATCCTCTCCAAACTGAACTATTCCATGATTACTTTTCTTACAGATCCCCACGCCAAGACACAGCAAATGTCCAACAGCAGCTCCATCAGCCACTTCCTCCTGCTGCCATTGGCAGACACGCGGCAGCTGCAGCTCCTGCACTTCTGCCTCTTCCTGGCCATCTCCCTGGCTGCCCTCCTGGCCAACGGCCTCATCATCAGCGCCGTAGCCTGCGGCCACCACCTGCACACCCCCATGTTCTTCTTCCTGCTCAACCTGGCCCTCACTGACATGGGCTCCATCTGCACCACTGTCCCCAAAGCCATGCACAATTCCCTCTGGAACACCACAACCATCTCCTACTCAGGATGTGCTGCTCAGGTCTTTTTCTTTCTGTTCTTCATCACAGCTGAATATTCCCTGCTGACCATCATGTGCTACGACCGCTACGTGTCCATCTGCAAACCCCTGCACTACGGGACCCTCCTGGGCAGCAGAGCTTGTGCCCACATGGCAGCAGCTGCCTGGGCCAGTGCCTTTCTCAATGCTCTCATGCACACAGCCAATACATTTTCCCTGCCCCTGTGCAAGGGCAATGCCCTGGGCCAGTTCTTCTGTGAAATCCCACCCATCCTCAAACTTTCCTGCTCCAAATCCTACCTCAGGGAACTTGGGATCATTGCTATTAGTGTCTGTTTAGGTTTTGGCTGTTTTGTGTTCATGGTTTTCTCCTATGTGCAGATCTTCAGGGCTGTGCTGGGGATCCCCTCTCAGCAGGGACGGCACAAAGCCTTTTCCACCTGCCTCCCTCACCTGGCCGTGGTCTCCCTGTTTATCAGCTCTGGAACATTTGCCTACATGAAGCCACCCTCCATCTCCTCCCCATCCCTGGATCTGGCATTTTCAGTTCTGTACTCAGTGATGCCTCCAGCTCTGAACCCTGTCATCTATAGCCTGAGGAACCAGGAGCTCAAGGCTGCAGTGTGGACACTGATCTCTGGATGGTTTAAGAAACATTAAACCTGTTGCCAATTTCTGCAAGTCACTTGTAATATGAGTCGTTTTTGATAGTTCTTAATTTTTGATTGTGGGGAGTTTTTACCTCTCTTTTAGTCTAACAATCTTGTCCACAAAATAAGCGCATTATTTATGACATTTCTCATTTTTTTGCCTTTCCACCATGTCTGTGGCCCCAGACTCTGTCAATAGGGGTTGTGTTCTCTGTGGTTTTAAACGAACTAAAGGATATCCCAAGAAAGTTTGCACTGGAGATTCCCCTTCTCTGGAGCTTCCTTCTGCTTCCTTTTCTGGAGCTGCAGCAGCAATGTCTGTGTGCAGAGTTGGGGGCAGGTCAGGGGTTGTACAGCAGCTCTGCTCCTGCTGGCCACACCATTCCTGATCCAGGCCAGCTGCCATTGGCCTTCTTGTCCACCTGGGCACACGGCTGGCTCATGTCCAGCCTGTTTTCCATCAGTGCCCCCAGGTCCGTTTCTGCATGGCTGCTGTCCAGCCACTCTGTCCCAAGCCTGCAGCACTGCAGGGGTTGTTGTGGCCAAAATGCAGGACCTGGCACTCGGATTTGTTAAACCTCACCTTGTTGGATTTGGGCTTTGGATCCAGCCTGTCCACGTCCCTGTGCAGAGCCCTCCTACCCTCCAGCACATCCACACTCACACCCAGCTTGGTGCCATCTGCACATTTGCTGATGGTGCACTCAATGCCCTCATCCAGATCACCAATCAAGATGTTAAACAGGACTGGGCCCACACTGATCCCTATGGGACACCACTGCACACACGCTGGATGTGGCACCATTCCCCACCACTCTCTGGGCCTGAACATCCAGCCAGTTCTTAGCCCACAGAAGGGTGAACTGGTCCAAGCCACAGACTTCAGCTTTTCCAGTAAATGCTCTGGGACATGGTATCAAAGGCTGAAATTCTGGTAGACAACATCCACAGCCCTCCCCGCATCCAGCAGCCCTGGCAGAAAACTCTTGGTGGGCAGGAGCTGGGCAGGGGGCAACCGAGTGCCCTGGCAGCAAGGCAGGGCAGGAGCACCCGGGGCTGTGTGACCAGGACATCAAGGACATGGATTATCCAGGTCACTGGGGCCTGGTTTGGGTTGCCCAGGGCAGAAAAGATGTCTGGCAGCTGGAGCAGGGTGAGGGAAGAGCCTCCAACGTGGGGCTGGAGCTCTTTGGCTGTGAGGAGAGGCTGAGGGAGCTGGGCTTGTCCAGCCTGGAGCAGGGAAGGCTGAGGGGCTCCTCATGCCAGACTGGCAGTGCCAGCCAGGAGCTGATGGAGAACACAGAGCCAGGCTCTGCACTGGAGGCGGGGCCTGGGGGAAGACAAAACACAATGGCTGGAAGGCTGGAAGGGATCTCAGCAAGTCTGCAGCCCAACCAGTCAGAAACTGGGCCAGTCCAAGTTGTTCAAGGCTTGATTTGGTCTGAATGTGAAAATCCCGAAGGACAGGGATGGGGCAGCATCTCAGAACCTGTCTGAGCCTGTGAGAACAAAGTTTTTCCACATGTCCTGTCTGATCTCCCCTCATTCCCCTTCCACCCTCAGCTCCCTGATGATCCCGGGACGATGCTGTTCCCGATTTTGGAATGGGCTGGAGCAGATGTTTATGGGACAGGAGCCCTCTGGGGCTGTAGGGGACCTGCAGCTTGCAAGGTGCACGAGCACATCTCATTAGCTGGGGCATTTGAGTACTTTAAGAAATGTAAAATTTTTCCCACCAGGAGGGAGCAGGAATTTCCTGGAATTGTACAATGGTGGGAGAAGAAATATTGATCTTTCCCTCTATTTGTGTCACCAATATTCTGTCTATTATTTCATGTCCTTCTTCATTCATGAGTTTCCACCTCTCCTGTTTAAATGGCCATGTCTAAGGACATCTCTTAACTAGAGCAGCTGGGTCTATGTCCTCCCCATTGCTCCCAGATTTCATCCTCTAGCTGTGCTCTGGCCATTCCAAAGCCTCTCAATTGAGTGTCTTCACACTTTGAGCTTCAGGGAGTTGCCCAGTCTTTCATAACTTTAAATAACTCAATAGTCAATATCTTGTGTATATGTCTTTTACAATTACCTTTGTCTTTATCCAAAAATATTGATGTGTGGATATCCCTTGTGGATTATGGGCATGTCAGATGCTGCTGAGTCATCTCACATTGCTGAGGGAGGACTTTTGATGTTTTTAAAATTTTATGGTGTTTACAATTCTTTATGTTGGCCATGAAGAGAAGCCTTTCTGTGCCTCTGAGTCTCACCAGTTCCTGATCCCCAAAGAACACAAACTGCAGAATTTCTAAAGTCCCTTCCAACCTCAGCTCCTGGATGATCTTGGGACGATGCTGCTCCCCATTTTGGAATGGGCTGGAGCAGATGTTTATGGGACAGGAGCCCTCTGGGGCTGTAGGGGACCTGCAGCTTGTGAAGTGCACGAGCACATCTCATTAGCTGGGGTATTTGAGTACTTTAAGAAATGTAAAAATGTTCCGCCAGAAGAGAATAGAAATTTCCTGGGTGTGTACTGATGGCAGGACAAGAAATACTGATCTTCCCCTGTACCTGTGTTACCACTACACTGTCTATTATTTCATGTCACTCTTCATTTGGGTGTTTCCACCTCTCCTGTTTAAATGGCCATGTCTAAGGACATTTTTTCCCTAGACCAGCTCCTATGGCCTTGCCATTGCTCCCAGATTTCCTCCTCCTGTTATTCTCTGGACATTCTACATTAGTCACCGTAATAACTGTGTTTAAATCTATCATAGAATCACCGTTTCTAATGTCTGTGTCTAAAACTGTTCCTGTATGGAAATACCTTGTTCATGGTGGATACATCAGATACTGCTTTGATATTGCACAGAGTGAGGAAAGAATTTGGAAGTTTATTGAATTTTATCATGGGTACCTTTTTTTATGTTGGCCACGAAGAGAAACCTTCTGTGCCTCTGAGTCTCACCAGTTGCTGACCCCCAAAGGACACAAACCTGATGAGTTTTGGCTCTCACTGCAGTGCTGGCACTTGCACCTCCCTCCATACCCACAGCAGAGCTGCCTTGTCCCACAAAGTCCCTGGCAATGCAGGGATGAAGGAAACAGGACAGGCTGTGGGGATCAGGGGCAGGGCACAGCCAGGGATTTGGGGTGGTTGTGAGCCCAGGGCAGGAGCCAGCCCTTGGCCTTGCTGAACCTCATCCAATTGTCCTGGGCCCATGGCTCCAGCCTGTCCAGATCCTTCTGCAGAGCTTCCTGCCCTGCAGCACAGCCACACTCCCACCCAGCTTGGCCTCACCTGGACACTGACTGAGGGTGCCCTCCATGCCCTCGTCCAGATCTGCAAGAAAGAGATTTCACTGCCCTGGCCCCAGTCCTGAGCCCTGGGGACACCCCTGGATGTGGCTCCATTGCCCAGAACTCCTTGGGCTGGAATTCTGTTTTTTTGGAGCTGTGCCTGCATTTGGTTTGTTTGCTGACAATAAATGAACATCCCTCTGTGTCTGGGGCAGCTCCTTCTCCAAGGAAAGCAGGTGGGAGTTGGTGCCAAGGAGCTGAAAGCTGCAGGCACAGTCTGGAGGGGAGAGAGCTCAGATTTTCACAAGGCTGCTCTGAGTGCCAGGGGTTGGATGGGGGAAATGGTGGGGTGGGGGTAGGGACAAAGTCAGCCACAAAGAGTCTTGATTTTCATATTTCTTCAGACTGCATTAGGAGGTGCTTGGGATCAATGTCAACTGGAGATTACTGATAACAGTGTATAGACTGGAAAAGAATAAACAGGAAAAAAAAATATTCTGTCATTACTTTTTAAATGTAATGCATTCATTTTCAGTACAATTGTGAAATCTGTCTAATTAACCAGAATGGAATTAAAACTCAAATTATTCCCATGGGCTTCCCTTGTTAGGGTGATTTGAAATGTTCATGAGCCCTGGGGCACTGAATTCCTGATCTGAAGAGCTGAAGGCTGAACAAGCCTCTGGAGCTGTAAAATTCAGCAGCAACTTCCAAGTTGCTGAGGATGTCAGCAGCCCCCACTGAGGCCATCCCTGCCCAGAGACCGTGGGGGAATGGGCAGACAAGGAGAGCGTCCCTGGGGCTGGGGAAGCAGAACTCAGAGGCACCAGCGGGTCCAGGTGGAAATGGACTCTGGAATGTGGCTGTGAAAGCCCTGCCTGGGCTGTGCCAAGCAGGACACACAAGCCCTGACCCCATCCCCTGGCAATGGGGACTGATGACCTCACAGGATGCTCGTGGCTGTCCCTGAGCAGTGGGATGTGGGGTGGGAATGGTGAGGGCAGGAGAGCAGCAGGAGCCCCCCTGAGCTCTGTGGGATTGGAGAGGAGGCCACCAGCCCTGGCGCTGGAATAAACTGGTGTCTTCTCATGGGCCTTGGTGGGAGGGACAGCAGCCACAGCCAGGGGACACAAATGTCATTGCTGCTGGCAGGGGGGGTCCCAGCCCCCCAAGGCCTTTGTTCACCCCCACTGCAGCTCTCCTAGCCTGGCCTAGGTCTGTGCTGGTTCCCTGGCAGACTTTACCCAGTGCCCCATTTCCCCAGCTCCCTCTGACCGTGGGAGCTCCCAGAGCTTTACTGATGTCCCTCTGGCCTCCCTCGCTGTTGCTTCATATAAAAAGCAGTGTTTGGCTGAGGAATGGCCAATTCCTGTGGGATTCCCAATACCTGCCTTCTTCCCACACCCTGCTAAAGCTCCCGTGGCACTCAACCAGTCCCAGGCACAGCCTTGCTTCAATCTGTTCCTTCTCTCCCTCTGCCAGCACTGAAATCCATGTCCCATCCCCAGCCCCGCAGAGCAGCCCAGTCCTGTCTGGCCCTGCAGCAGGAACTGGAGGCACGGCAGGTCAGGGACAGCCACTCTGTGTCTGGAATGCTCAGCAGATGCTCAGCTCGGGCAGCTGCTGCAGCCCCAGGGCCAGCCCCGCTGCCCAGCACAGCAGCAGAGTTGGCCCCGGGGCTCCTCAGGCCCTTAAAGCACACAAACACACACGGAGTGAAGCTGGAATACACAGAGAGCAAACACTGAAGATTGAAAGGACAGGGCAGACTCTGGTGATCAGGTACCAGGATCAGCCAGCAAAGTCCACTGAGCAGCCCCTGTTCATCATACAGCCAGAGAATGATTTGAGTTGGAAGAGCTCTGCTCTCATCTGACCCCCCTGCAATGAGCAGGCACATCCTTCACCAGATCAGATTGCTCAAAGCCCTTCACTGTTTACAGGAATGGGACATCCACCACCACCCGGGGAACTCATTAACACAGCAATTATCAATCACACTTGTTACCACAGCAACTACCACAGCAACTGTTAATTTACGATTCCTTCCTAAATCTGGTGTCACAGCAAACAAGGCTTGAACCATTTGTGATGCTCAGTTTCCATGGAAACCAGCAATAGGACCCCATTGCTATGGGCTTGTGCCATGGAATTCCAGAGCTGTGATGTCACCATGACAAGCATCAGCCAAACGCTGCTGGTGCCCAACACCACGGCAACCAGACATGGAAATGCTAAGCCAGGGACTGTTTCCATGGTAACCAGCACTTGGGATGGCTGTCATGGCAACCATCATGGATACACTGCCATGTTGCCATGGACATTTCACTGAGACCTGTTGCTGTGGTTGGCTGCCACCACAACCATTTCAGGTCCTGTTGCCAAGGCTGGTTGCCATGACAACCATCGGGGCAGTTGCCATGACAACCTACACAGACACCCTCCATTGCTGCAATTTCCATGGCAACCATCAATTAACCAATTTCCAGGGACTTTGTACAACATTTGCACAACTCATTTGCCATGGAAACGATCCCACAGTACTGTGGAAGGTCAGTGCCATGGCAACCATCATAAAACTCCATTGCTACAGTTGGTTGCTGTCTTGGCTTGCAAAGCAGGATGTAACCAAAAGTGTGCATTCTATCACCATCTGTTAAAACCAGGTGGGGCAGTGTTCTTTATCTTTCCCACAACCCATCCTTCCTCCAGGAGATATCTCCTGTTAATGGGCCTTTGACTCCCAGTGCATGGCTGATAAAATTCCATCATCCCATTGGGAGATGCTCCAGCCATGGGAAGGAGCCAAGACTTTCCTACCTAGACAAAATCTGAGCTTTAGAACATCACAGCAGCCTTTTTCCACTGGATTCCAGAGGAAAACCAGACCCTTCTACATCATCACTGGACCTTCAGAGGAAAATTGCACCTTCTACAGGAGCACTGCTCCAACTGAACCACACCTGTCACTGCAGGAGGATGCAGCCACCATTTAATGGGACTGCACCAACACCCTGACTGACTGATGGGGTGTCAGGTTAGATTCTGACTGTCAATGTTTTGTGGTTTTTTGTATTACTGTATTTTTAAATTTTTTTCCTAGTAAAGAACTGTTATTCCTATTCCCATATCTTTGTCTGAGAGCACCTTAATTTCAAAATTATAATAATTTGGCAGGAAAAGATTTACATTTTTCCATTTCAAGAGAGGCTTCTGCCTTTCTTAACAAACACCTGTCTTTCAAACCAAGACAGTGGCCATGGTAACTATCCTGATGCCTCATTGCCAGGGCTGGGTGACAGCACTGACAGTGCTGGCCCCTGGTGCTGGGGACTAGTTTGGGCTGGGAGGAGTTAACTTCCTTCCCAGGGGCTTCTCTGGGGCTGGGCTTGGATTTGGGCCAGGAAGATTCCAGGAGGTTTTTGGTCCTGCCCAGAGCCAAGGCCTTTCCTGTTCCTCATCTTGCCCTGACAGTGAGGGGGTTGGGGGAGCACCAGAAAAGGGGAGAGACACAGCTGGGACAGGTGACCCTGACCTGGCTCCAGGGGACTCCCAGGCCATGTAGAAGAAGAATCAGTCTGGAAAGAAGGGACAGAAGCAGGAAGGGGGGGATGCTGGAAGTGATGGAGTTTGTGTCCCCAAGTGCCTGGAATGGAGCCCTGCTTACCTGGGGAGAGATGAACACCCACCAGCCTGGGGGAAGCAGGGAGTGAATTCCTGGCTCTGCTTCCTTGCACAGCTTTTCCTTCCCCCATGGACCTGTCTGTGTCTGAGCCCTGGAGTTGTTTGGTCTCTTTCACCCTCTGGATTCTCCCCCAGTGGGTGCTGCAGTGAACTGGGAATGAGGGGCAGGTGCCAGAGAAAGGGACACAGAGATGCAGCTGTGGACTTGTCATGGCACAAGCACAGGGACCCTGAGGCCCAGAAACGGGCAGGTATCATTTCACACCCTTCCCTGCTCTTTGCATTTCGTGCAAGCTTTCTGGAGCATTGCTGGAAATATTTTTGTAATTTCTGAGGTGATTTACACAACACCTCACAGGACACACTCATGGTATCAGGAGAATTATGTGATATACTATGGATTCACGTCCCTAGAAAACACCAAGGTTCTGATTGATTAGTTACTGTTTGAGTCTAGAAGTGGGCAGTACAAACTTCCATTTTTCACTTTCAACTGCTCATGTGGAAAGCACAGTATATTCTTCCAGATCTTTGCACAATATTTGTTAGTTACATACAAAAAAAAAATTGTATTTACATCCCTACTCAACATAAGGAACCCAAACTACTGGCCTATCCATAAGACTACACAAAAAGAAGGCAATAAATATGTTTTACTTTCCACTTCAGACAAATCTCGGATTATTGATTTTTGATTCTATTTGAAAATTTTTCATTCTATTTGAAGATTTTTCATTCTATTGGAAGTTTGAAGAAACTTGTAGGTTTTTTGTTATCTCTAGGCTCTGAACTGGGAGTTGTCATTGTTGTGAAACCAAGATTAATCAGGATTAATACAGAAATAGATGTTCTAATCTATCCTTACACTTCTGTGGCAGAAGCTGCTGGTCCCTAGGAAGGCTAGCTGGTGATTTCTGTCTGTGTTCAAATATTTAAAGCAACAACATTTAGTCTCACACTTTATATTTCAGAAAAACAATTTAATGGCATCTTAACATTGCTTTCATATCTTATAACATGGATATTTTACTCTTTATGAAGATGAAATATCTTTTAATGCAAGTAACTCTATTGAAACTTCCATTTTAGAAATTCCAAAACCGTTTTAACATAGTGAAAACAAAACAGTCTAAAAAGACAGGTCTAACAGCCAGTGAAATGGAAAAAAAACAGAAGACTTCAGACAAAAGTGCATACATTTAACACCTACATTTCTTTCACTGTGTTATCTATTCAGAAAAACAGTAAATTTAAAAGAACAGAAGTTCTTTAAAACCAGAATTTCTAATGACAGAAGCAGCTTTAAAACAACTTTCTATGCAGTTATATTTTTTTCAAAATTTTAAATTGGCTGATTTGTGTCCCAACATTTTGAAGCACAAGGGAGGAAAGGTGGAAAATGCTCTGCAGGGGGATGCAGTTATAGATCTATGAAGTTTATATGTGTAAAGGAAATGAAAATAATATTAAACACACTGAGCACGACAGAAAAATGCAACAAAGTGCTAACTCAGAGAATAACAACGCTGTGGAGGCACCAGGGAGCAATGCCAGGGCACTGGGCCTTTCTGCATTTTAAGCAAAGAGCTTTACAGCTTCTGGAATTTTTCTTTTCCTGTCCATTTTGGAAACCGCCGCCCACCCCGCCTGGCGCATTCTCCTCATGGTTTGGAGTTTCAGTGCAGAGCCTGGAGATTTCCCATGGCATGGAGCTGGTGTCTAGGAAGGGAAATAAAGCCATCCATCAGTTTCTGTAAACAATCTCATTAACTGTTTGGTTTAATCTTATGAAAGGATAACATACCTTTTTTGGTGCTGTGGAATGTAATTGTGAAGCTTGTGCATAATCTTTGTACAATTTTTTAAACATTTCCTCTTCTGAGACTATGCTCTAATAAATTAAAAAGTTATTTAGTCACAATATATTAAAAAATACTTTTTCTTTCCCCCTCAGGATATTAAACTATTAAAAAAAAAAGATGGTGTTATGAGCCATAACAGTTGAATAAAAAGAATGCAAATTATGTACATATAACCACAATTCCAGAAAGAGCCAATTAAGTAAAAATATACACATAAATACTGGCTTGAATGTAGAAGCCCCAACCCTTTATCTTCACTCTTAGACACAGCAGTGAGCACAAAGAACTGTTCAGCACAGGATTTGTTCTCTGGCTCTTACCAGGAGGTCAGTGTGCTCAGAGCTGTCTGACTGACAATCCAGCTGGACAAGCACTTTTTGCTTTTTCCTTGTGCTCTGCTCCGAGGACAGGTTTGTGCTTCTTCCACTTTGCAGTTTATCTGTTGGAGGAGTCTTTATAATATATGTCTGGGAAAGAAAATGTTTGTAGTTTTAAATTCTATTTTATGGGGTAAATATAGAGTCTAAACCCAATCTCATGACCCACTTTACAGTCTGAGTGTCCAAGAAGACACCTGAGAGACGTGGTGGAATTATTTGCTTTCCATCCAAACACGAAGCAAAGACTCAAACAAAGTGGGGTGGGGTAGAAATATCCTTTTTTTGGTTGCCAAACTAGGAGAATGAACAGGAAGCTGTGGAAGAGTTGAGTTTCATGGCACATTGTTATTTATGTTTATCTGCAGAAATTCTGGTTATTCTCAATTGCAGCCACTACACGTGGACTGTATCAAACATCTCAGAAACTGGAAACTAACAAAACTGCAGGAAGAGGCTTTCAGAGAAAGACTGACAGCAATATCAAGATTGGTGTTACTTGAAACAGCCCTTTCACTAGAAGTTAAACTGAGAAACATTGCAATAGTCCAGTGCAGTCCTTTTTTAGAAAGGTAACACCAAAACGATGGTGGATTCTGTTGTTCCAAAATGAAAACCACAAGCAAACTCCTGACAGGGAAGAAGGGCAAGTTCTGCAGTATTCAGTATTCAGGAATACTTTGATACTTCAATAATTTTTGCAGCTATATAAACTTTTTTCCCTTCCATAGAGAAAAAAGTGCTTTTATAAATGGACACTTTTGAAGACTAAGTAAAACAATTCCAGAGATATAAAGCAACAACTGAGAAACAAAAATGACACACTGGGAGCCTTTCCATAAACTGCTGTCTAATGTCTCCATGGAATGGGATCACCCTTTAAAATCCCTGCTTATCTCAGGAAAAAAAAATTAAGCAACTACAGAGAAGTAAGAAATACAGAGAAGTAAGAACACAAAATGTGTTTTGCTGAACACAAATAATTTATCATGGCACTTCAATTGATTCTACACATATAAATACTTCCAAACTCTAAAACCAATTAAAAAGTTAAAGTTACCTTGTGTTTCTTTTCACTTTCAGGAATCATATTTCCAGAGTGCTCTTTTACAAGATTCTCCTAAAACAGAGTTATGTGATAGGAAGGAAATATTTATTTGAATTCAGTTGTTAAGAATCTTCTTGGTGTAATTACAGAACACAGTTTATAATCACAGACTGTTACAAACTTCACACAAATATATGACCAGACACGGTTTTTCTATTCAATTTCATTCCTTACACAACTTCTAGAGCACAAGCCCAGGCCACACCTCACCCACACTGCTCAGTTAGTGAAAAACTCCACCTTTTCTTCAATTTCTGCTTTCAGCTGCTCCTTAAGGGATGACAGTTCACGTTTCAAACATGACAGCTCATTTTCCTAAAAACAATTAAATAAAGGCTAGGGTTAACTATGCCCAATCCAGAAAAAAGAAAACAGTCCAAAATACTTAACAGGGATATTCATTAGATACAAAAGATAATTCTATTTGTTTTTCAACCCTATACTTGAAGTTTTGCTTTACCTTGTTTAAAATTAAAGACTGAAGTACTATAGGAAACAGGTAGTTGATCATAAGTGTTCAAGGTAAGACCTTAAAACACTTGGGAGAATGGGGTGAGAGGGCAGAATCGAACTATTTAAAACAAAAATTTCCTATTCAAACTGTGAAGTCAGAACATGACACACTGGCTGGAAGAGTAGACACAAACACACTGCTACTCCCATTTAGTTTTAGAAGCATTTGGAGTTTTTAGTGCCCAGAATAAGACCTGTAAGACAATAAAAGGAAATAAATTAGTGGGCTGATTTTTACTGTTCAGTCCCACTAAAGCAGATAGTTAACCCCTTCCCAAATATTCAATAGGAAGAAGTAAAACATGACATTTATAATTCTATTACACTCAAGGTGTGTGGGTTTAACACAGCTTGGCTCTCAGTGGGGGTGGAGTGTTATAAGAACATATTCTATTATTGGCTTTTCACAAATATTAAAATGAATGCTGTATGTATAATGTTGGAAAACTTTGCTGTATGAATATAGTTTCTTTTAGTTCTGCTATTAACAAAACTTAGAAATAGTAGTGTGATAAATACATACATTTTTCTTGGAGTATAAAATGATGATGTAAAAAGGTTTTGTTCATGTATGAGAATGATAAAAATGAGAGAATGATAAAAAAAAAAGATAATCAGGAAATTGTTCACATTCTTGGATTATTGGATACCAGAACCCCAGGGAAGAAGAAAAAAATTGATTTACAGGTTGGGGGGGGGATGATTTTGAAAAATGCTTGAAGATCTATGAATATACAACATGTTGATGCATTTAAGAAGTGTTTTCTGAGTTAGTGGGTGGTCTTGGCTGAATGTCAAGCACCAAGCCTTTATAACCTTTTGCTTTACTTTTTGTCTCATTGTTTTTTATTCAACCTTTTAAATTTTACCAGGAAAGGGAACCTCGTTTTTCACAGAAGGAAGCCACAGAAGTGGCTTCTGAGAGAGAAAGCTTCTTCTGTTTCCAGCAGAGCCAATTTCTGAAGGTGCTGATGATGGACACATTGCTGGTCTGATTTTAAAAGCTGGTAATGCCTCTGTGATGACAGATTTAAGGAAGAAAAAAACTGTGTGCAATTCTTCTTCTTCTGAGGGGTGGAAATGTGCGGCAGTAACGGCGTTGCAGTGTTCTTATCCCTCATGGTTTGAGGGAGATGTTGCAGTGTGTTCTCATCCCCCATGGTTTGAGGGAGATGTTGCAGTGTGTTCTCATCCCTCATGGTTTGAGGGAGATGTTGCAGTGTGTTCTCATCCCTCATGGTTTCAGGGAGATGTTGTGGTGTGCTTTCTTCTCAATAATTTGTTCCACTCCCCCCTGCATTGTTAAACTCTACCTTCCCACCTAGTTGTCCATCTTGCCCTAAACCTGCCCCTTGATCCAGAATGTTCCCTGTTCCTCCTCCCATTAAGTTGTCAATCCCACTTTTAACCTACCCTTTACTTTGGAAACTTCCCTGTCAATTCCCTGTTCTTTGAAGCCCCATTGATCTGTTTCAATTGTTCCCTCCCCGTGTTTCCTTGGGTTATATATTGTAAACCTCACCTTGTGCTCCTCCCCAGCCTTCCCCTATTGGTAAAGAATTTGTGCCCTCCCCTAGAACCTCCCCTGTATAAATGTCCCTGCACACCCAGTTTCTTGGTCTGTCATCCCTGGAAAACTGAGATCAACTTTCAGAGCTGCAAAACACTGTAAGAACTTTACAATTGATAGAACTTGAGTAAAAATGAACCTGCAGACAACAATTTTCTCCTGAATCAGAGAAGAGGAAAAAGTGAAGACACATGAAAAGAACGTGGTGACACTAAAGTCAGTGAGGGGAGGGAAGGAAAAGAAGTGCTCCAAACATCAGAGCTGAGATTCTTCTGCAAGCCATAGTGAGGACTATAACACACAAACTGTGTCCCTGGAATTCACAAAGCACATGGGGGAATGCACAGATCCACTCACAGCCCATGAGAAAAGGTGCCCATGCTGGAGTGAGTGGATGTCAAAAAGCTGTCATCTAGTGGGAAATTCAAACAAAGAGAGAAGATAAAGAGGCCCCTTGTTTCCAAACTAGAACAGCTCATCCTCAAAAGATTTCACCCCATGAACTAATGGCCCATGCACAACAGTTGTGGGAATTCTGTTTGCCTGTGGGAGGGACTCATGTTGCAGCAGGTCGGGCAGGACTGCTACTCCTAAAAAATAAAACCACACTGGAAAAGTTCAGAGAACTGTCTCCATTGGGAAAGAACCCACAGCACAGCAAGAAACTCCCTAAGCAAACTGAAAAAAGATTTTTACAAGTGACAAACTGACTAGAGATCACGTTTTGTCTCCCTGTGCTGTTGGTGGGCAACAGGGAGGGACTGGGATAAAAGGTGTTCTAAAGGTTTATTTTAATTCTCATTACCCACTTTTAAATCTATTTATAATACATTTTCTTGATATTGTTGAAGTTCGAACTTGTTTTACCCCTAAAGTGTTTTTCTCCTAATCCTTATCTCAATTCATGAACCCTTCAATTTTTCTTTCCCCTCCTCTACTCTACTACAGAAGAGAAAAATGAGTGAATGGTTTTTTTGTGCGTGCCTGAAGCTTAGCCAGTATCAAACCACTACACAAGAACATCAGCCCCTCCACTGAATTATTTAACATTGGAAAGTACTCCTTACCAGTGCCCTTTCTGATGATAACTGCTTTTGCTGATTAATTTTATATACTCTTAATTCTGCATCTTTTTCTTCAACCATTTTATCATATTCGTTCTGTGTTAAAAAAACCAAACCAACAACAAACTCAAAACATGTGCTTTGTAACATGGAAATGTTATAATTATAGATCTATCCAGTCTTAAAACATCATTTTTTCAAACCAGACTCCTCAGAAGATTCAGAAAGCACCATGAACAAACACTGATGCTTCTGCAGAAACTGCAGAAATCAAATGCTCAATGCAGTATTATTTTGTGGACTGGCAGAGTGTGCTTTATTTCTATGCAATATGTGTTCAGCACCTAAGAGCCAGCCATGCTATTTTTATTAATGGGATCTGCTAAAGATACTGCAAAAGAGAGTAATAGAAAGGTAAACTAAAATGTATCAAGATAAACTGCTGACAGGCACTAAGTAATTTCCCCAGAGAAGGAGGCCAAACTGATACTGAAAAATACTGCATTCAAGGGTATTAAACGAAGCCTAACTTTAAAACAAAAAATTAAATCCTAGAAGTTTAGAGAAATGAAATTTATCTGCCCATAGCCATGTTTCCAAAATCTTCAAATGAATTTGATTTTAGGTGATGAAAAGTCAAGCATGTGTTCAGCTTCCTTTTCCCAGACTCAGGCCTCTTTGTGGGTTTGAAGGGTTATTAACACATTACAAATGCCAGCAATCAGTAAAATCTCTTACCTTGTGCTTTTCCATAAGTGCCACCATTTCAGTTATCTTGTGCTGACAGTGGATATCAGTTTCTCTCTGTATCACTGCTACTTCCTCATAAAGCAACCTCAGCTTTTCTACCTGGGAGCAGTAAATTGCATTTCATTCATAAACATAACAATATATATTTTAAAAATATTACTTTAATTTCTTCTTCCCCCTGTGGGTGCAATGTAGTCTTGGACTTCATTTGCTTTTGAGATCCTTTTCAAATCTGACATCTTTTATGCAGATTGTTAAAATGGGCAAGATTAAAGGTACAAGTTCACTTTGAACCCAAAGGCCATTTCAAGCACTCTGCCCTAACATTTCTTAGCATTACCATCAAAAAATGTGTGGGCAAAAATATACTAATATGGGAGAAGTTATAATCTCATTTAGCTATGCTGACTTTACACCAAGGGTAGAATTTCTTTGAACTATATCTAGAAAGAAAGAATTTTTAACTGGGTTCTTATTTTCAAAGACATATTCAAATACGTCAACTTAAGCACCTGATGTACTAAAGCTTTGCTCACAGGCATACACAACAACCATTTCTGTTGGTAAGACTGAAATGTAAGAGCAAGGGCTCTGGCCAATAAAGCTTCATAAAAACCTTTTAAATAAAAAAAAAATTAATTGCAGTAAAAAATAACACCTCTCACCTGTTCATTAAGTTTCTTTTCATTCACTTTTCTTGTTTCTATCTCTTTTTGATAGATGTCAACTGCTTTCTTATGTTGCTTGTTCATATTTTCCATCTCTAACTGCAATTTATTCACCTTTTGAGAATGCAGAATTGCTGCTGTTATTTGTTTAGGAATTAATATGTTAATAATTTTTTTAACCTCTTATTTTTGAGCAGAAGCACACTGTTACTTCTCAGGTATATGATTAAAGTGTTTCCTATTTAAAAGTCCAGCTTTTTTTTATGAAGAACTGAACTTTGTCCTGAAGTGAGTTAGAAAATACTCAAAGAAACAATGGCAACAGCACAATGGGAAAGACAACCCTAAATGCTGTGAATTCCTTGAAAAAAAAACAAATACAGATGGAGATTTTATTCTCTCTCTTGTAAATCTATGTAAGATTTTCACAGGTTTTATGGGAAATTTCCTCCCAGCTGTGCATTCTGATTACAGTTTTTCCTTTTAAGTTTCTCATATGAATATCCTCCCAAAAGTCCACTTCTTTCCCTAAGTGCAGTACCCAAAGCTGGACACAATGTTCCCATCAGAGGGGTTTCCACTGCAGAACACATTTAAAGAACAGCCTGAAGTGAGTAATGTATGTAAGTCTTTTAAATGCTTTTCTGTCACAATGGGGTTACTGTTCAGTCCACTACCAATAAAAGGAAAAAAAAGAAAGGGACTGATTGGAAACATAATTAATTGTGATGTGAAGTCCATCTCTTTTAAATGTCCAATAGTCAGTGCCCAATGATTAAAAATGGAAGCATCTTCTAAAAACTATGAGCTCATTCCTGCACAATCTGTATCCTAAATCCATAAACCAGCTCACAATGTATTAAACCAGTACTGTCATTAGTTACACTGGGACTTAAAAACACTCACTTCATCTTCTGTGTGATGTTATTTAAACCTACCTTCCCTTCATGAATACTGGTTTTCTTGCTTTCTGCAGTAATTTTCTTTTTCAGCACCTGATTCTGTTGAAATAAAACAAAACAAGCACTGCACTTTAATAAGTTAACAGAATTATGTAATGGTTTAACTGTGTCAAGAATGTCAGAATCTTCAAAATTCCAGCATTCATCAAGTTCCTGTTATTGAATGGAGTTCATTCCATAACTCTCTCTTGTGCAGTTCAGGTTCCAGAACAATTCTCCAAACAAAAGAATGCTCAGATAATTACTGTGAAAATCCTGTTTCTTCATGACCTTAAGAAAGGCTCCCCCGAGCAACAACAGGGAATAACAAATGAGGGGCAGAATGGGAATTACAACTAAGATGCTGCTGACAGAAGGTGTGAAGATGTCATGACCAAAAATACAAGTTATGTATATTTTACAGTGAAGTTTCTACAATTTGTGATAGTGCAGAATTCTTTTCTACAAGTGGTAACTGTGATGGGTCCTTATTACAAGTACATAAATAATACTATATAGTAAATGAAAAAAGTATAAGTTTGTTAAAGATATTATTTTTGTAATTGCTTTTTTCAAATTAAGGCTAATTTAACAGATCAAGTGATTCCAAAGACAACTCCTTAATTTGATCAGTTAGGATAAGAAAGGAACATTTTTAAATTACATAGGTGTATCTAAAGATATCACAGCAGATGAAAAATGCTGAAAAGTCACCCCAAAATACCATGTGTTGATGTATTTGTGACTTTCAAAATCTCTACACACCTCCTGCTGCAACTCTTCAAAGCATTTGGCTTTATTTTCCATCTGTTTCTTTAAATTATTAACCTGAAAGAGATATTTCAAACATTAATTAGTTAAGTCCTAAACATTACACCCTGTGTTAGCAATTTCTGTCAACATTCCCAAACATGCACTTGCACCAGTCTGGTTTATTCTGATGGGACTGAAACACAAGCTGATGTCTTAGAATGACTGGAGTTTGAGCCATAAAGTACTACAAGATGTTAATTAATTTAATTAATAGCAGTGAACCAGTTCCTTAGCAGTTATAGAGTCAAGAAAGAAAGAAGGAAAAAACCTCCAGTATCTTCACAATTTCAAAAATACATTTGTATGAAGTTCCCTACAATCTATGAAAAAACTATTTTTCCCAATTATTTTCTAGACTCTTCAACTGCTTTTCCTTTCTTGAAATTTCATTTTCAATACTCTTAATCTGAAATTAGAATTGTAAATCTTTGACTTTTAACATGAAATTCTGAAATCTGTTTTAATGCTAAAAACCCCAGGTTGCTTTGAAACTACAGAAAGTAAAAATATTTGAATCTATTTAAGCTAGAACTCACATTACATATAAAAACTAATCTAGAGCCCATCCATCACGCAGTGGGTATATGAAAAAAAAAAAGAAAAACAGGTTCCCTGTTTGCCTGAAATCAAACAAATCTTTAATATTCAATTTCCCAGCAAGGAATAAACATCCCTGTGACTGTGCTTGTCTTTCAAAATACCAGGGCTCAGCATGTGGACACACAATGTCACAGCTGGCAGCAGCTGTGACAGGAGAAAGCCCCTGGCAGAGACCACATCCCCCAGGCAGAGCTTTGCAGAAAAAATCCCAACAAACATTTTACATTTCAATTCTGTCCTGCAGGTTATGTAACATATTTCCATACGTACGTTTTCTTCCTTTTCATCCAGTTTACTTTGAATCTCTTCACCTGTCTTTGCCATTTTCTCCTTCAGAGACTCCAGTTCATTTCTAAGGGCCAAATTAACAAGCATTAGTAAATATTTACTTCTTACCTTCAACTTCCTTTCAGTACTAATAAACTCCTGTTTTATTTTCTACAAAGAGCTGCTGATGTTGATGGGAATTTCATAAGCTGCTCAATGAAAATGTTCTTAAAATGAAGCAACATGCCTAGTAAGTCAAGATGTGAACTGTCCATACTTTTTACTTTAAGTAGGAGAAGATGTTCCAGCTAAGCTAAGGAAAAGACATCCTAACCTGGACTATTGTAATGCAGCTCTGAAACATGGGAGGCTGCCTGTCTATTGAACTGATGGTACAGAGATTTCTGCAGAGTAACACTCAGCCAGTTTTGCCTTGTCACATTTCATCCATAACCTTGAACTTCCATTTTCATTTCCTTCACACCTAACATGTCTAATGCACAACAGGACAGCTCTTTCTATGTAAAACAAAATGATGGCAAACATTGTTCCTGTAGCAACAGGTATTTCTAATCTGATAAAATTTGTACTTGCCAACAGCAGAACTGAATAGTTTCTGTTTAGCTGTATTATCTAGAAAAATATTAATCAAAAAAATCCCAGAAAGCAACATATGAACACAACTATCTATCTGAATCTACTTCCTTTAACAATATCAGATATTAATATTTGTTTTTACTTGCCTTAGCTGGCCATTTGCCTCTTCTAGGTTTACAACTAACTGCTTTGTATTTTCTTCCTTTTTCTCACTATCCTAAATAAAGACCAATGTCAGCAAAGAAATAAAATTCAAAGCGACTTCTTAAAAAATTCAAAGACATCCAAAGCACACTGACCTGCCTTATTCACAAGTGTAAATACACTTCTTTCCCAATTCAAGCACAAAAACCAGTTTAGGTACTCTACAGAACCATGTCATGTTGCAGTTTATCATCTGATTTGTAAAACTGAGCACTGTCCTTTAAAAAAATCTGGACTTTTACAACTTGCCTCTTGTTTTTCTTGCAGTTTCTTGAGTTCTGCAGCCACATCATTTCTCTCCTGTGCTATTTGTTCTTTCTCTAGTGAAGGCTTATTGAGACACACTGTTAGTTGTTCATTCTTTAACCTAATTTAAAACAAATGGCTAAGAGGAATAAGAACATGCATTTTGAAATCTCCTTTGAAGTTAAATATACCCATTATCAAGTGTTACTCCGTGCTGAAAAAAGTCCAGGCCTTTATCTACAAATACAGGATTTGCAGTAGTCACAGTGATATAAAAAGGAGATAGAAGAAGTAAAGAAAACCAGAGTCAACTTTTATATAAATATAATGGTCCGTGAAGATGATGTAGTTCAAAGCAGGATTAACAATGAATTCAGAAACTTTCTCTTCTTGTTAACAAAGTCAGAGATATGGAAGAACTACATATTCCATAGAATAATACAAATAGAGAAAATGTAATTTACAACTGTAAGTATCTAATTTATGTTGTATTGTGTGATTCAAAACTTCCATTAGAAAACAATCACCGCTCATTTCACTGTTTTTAAAGTACCTTAAAGTAACTTCTATATAACACAAAAAAAAATTAAATACTATATTTCAAAATGGTCATACATCTCTTGTTGAAGATCTGTTTTCAGAGCCAAAAGCTGGTTTAAATGATCTTGCTCCTTTTCAGCTGTACTAGTCAGCTGTGCTTTCAAACCATGCATTTCTTTCTGCAGAAGGAAAAGGAAGAGTTTTGAGCACACATGTGTAAACTACAACTCATGGTGGTTGTCAGACACGAGCTATCAGCACAAGGCTTTCAGAAGAACCAAACAACATGCACACCATGGGTTATCCAGACTGTACCTTTACATATCTCTGCTGGGATATGAAGTGGTGTGAGATGAGAGCTCTGACACCAGTGCTGTACCTGGCCCCTGCTGTGAGTTTCATTACCCAGTCTGCAAAACTACTAAATTAGAGTCCTTGGATATCATTTTAAATAAAGATATTTGCTTCAGACTTTACAAGCTTTTGCATTCATCGAAATAAAAAAGACTAAAGAAACATCATAGAATTCCAGTTCTATAGGATAGAGCAGAAAGGCAATCAACAGGGCTGTGCCTCCATCCTCAGTACAGGCACTGGAGGAGTGCAAGGGGCAGCAGCCAGGCCCCTGTGCACAGGAGGACAGAGATCTCCTGCTGTCACTGCTGTGAGCAGAGCAGCTCAGGGTGGGACACTGCTCTGTGTGCTACTTCCATGTACTTGTGTTCAAGTTAGGATGTGTAACTTGACTATAAAAACATGTTATTATTGCCCTATTTCACACCTCTCTGATTTCTCTCTCCAAATTCTTCTCTCTCTGCAATTTTTTTACAGTACCCTCAAGATCCTTCTTCAGCAAGAATCCTCCAATTTGCCCATTTTAGAAAATTAGTGAAACTCAGTTCAGAACACTCAATGCACAGATTGTAACAACAAGCAGAGGTAGTAAAATGCACACCTGATTTCACACTACCTTAACTTTAGTTGATATGGTTTCTTGTTAGACTTGTAAATATAAAATCATCATGAAAATAAACCTCTGTTAATAGTGTAATTCATATAGCTTAGACTCCTGTGACAGAAAATGGGCCTGTGCCACAGTACAGCAGGGTGCACAGAGGCCAGAGCTAATTACCTTCCTGTAAGTAAGAAAAAAATGGGAAAACTTTCTATCCAGAGGGATATAAAGGCATTCGAATGGGCATGAATGAAGAAGGAAATAACCAAAAACCTGACAAGGAAAACCAAAACACAGGAGACAAGAAAACCCAAAAACATAGGAGACAAGAAAACCCAAAACACAGGAGACAAGAAAAACAGTGGTAATAAACATGATCTTCAAAGAAAACACTGAAATTGTGGATGAGAAAGTTTAGTAGAAATGTTAAGGTAGACTAGACTGTATTTATTTATGGCATTTAAGGCACTTACAAAGCAAGAGGAATTTCATATGAAAAGCAAATGCCATGAGATTAATAAAATGAACATTTACCAGAGTTTCTGACAGCTCTTCAAGTTGCACTTCTTTGTCACATTTTAACTTAGTCATCTCTTCTACAGCACATGTAATGCAAAATTAATGGAACAGAAATAGTTTTTCATACTTAGCAGGCAGTATAAAACATTTACTCTTTTGCAATAGCCAGTTCTCAAAACTTACTGGATTAAGTTCAGAAACTGTAGAGTTCATTTATGACTCAATCTAAATGTAGACTTTGAAAAATGATTAAGAAAGACATGAGCAAATCTATATCTGAACAGAAACTAATTATTTATCTTAAATAAAATTCAGAGCCTATTATGTTTTCCACAATTATGGCTTCAAATAAACCATGAACTGTAAGACCAGAGTATTCTCCAAGTATTCATGCATCTGCATTGTTCCAGAAAAAAAAAAAATCTGAACTGCTGAAAGTTCAGATCACATGGATAGGCTGAAAAAGGAAACCAGTTATTACTAACTTCCACATGTTTTCTATGTGCATATTCACAATACTGGTATTTTTTGCAAGTACTCCACACCAAGGTCGTGTTTGGTGTGGAACTCTCACAGGTCTCATCCTGCCTTGCTCTAGACAAGCATTAGCAGTTCACTTTGGAACATTTCTCTTTAGATGCCCTCGATGTATACAGGGACATCCAATTCTATTTCTCATCTGTCAGATGAGATCCAGCCCCATGTGCTGCACAGCAGGAAACAGTGCTGAAGGCAGAACTCTTACTCTGGGGGCTGAGGAGCACATCCCCAGAAACCACACGATATCAAAGCAGGATTTAAAGATAAGCCCTGCCACATCCAGCATGGGGAGGGTCTGCAGAAACCTTAATGGGAGAGTTTTATCTCTGCTACAAGCTACAGAAATCCTGTCTGCTACTCCTGGCACCTGCAGTGCTACTGGTCTTAGCTGGAAACCAAAACTGCTTCCATGAGAATTCATGCATGGATGGCCTTGCCATTGGAGCTCTGCACAGCACTGCCCTTTGGCTGTGCAAGGACCAATGACCACGAAAGAAAAGGGAGTCAGGTGAGTCCAAATAAATGCAGGCATTCCTGACAGGTACAGGTAACATCATTCCTCCAACTACTACAGACAGTCCATTTCCAGAAAGCAGCAGAAAACATTTTTCTTACTGCCTAGCTCATTTTCTGCCTTTCTACAAGCCTTACCCAGTTCAGCAGACTTCTTTTGGAGCTCCAAGGTAACCAGCTTTGATTCGTCTTCGTATTTCTTTGATCTAAGAAAATGATAATTTAAAACCTCCAAATGTACAGTACAAAGCACTGCACTTGAAACTTGAAGGACAACAGGACAGTGTCTTACCACAAGCACTTGAAGAACATTTACCTTTCAACAGGCAGACAATATATCAGCTGCAACACCTACCAAATTTCACTTTTACAACTTCAGAACAGCAGACATTCAAGTCAACAAATAAATACTTACAGAAATTTGTATTTCTTGAAGACAAAATTATCGAAGTTGGAGGGGGAAAAATTTTACTTTTTATAGACCAGTATCAACCAGCACAAATATAAAAAAATTACATTAAATTCCCTGCATTTAGACCACTGTATCAAAAAACCTCCAAATTTCAGCTTCATTTCCAGTTGCTCTTGATTTTGTCATAGACTGCAACCTGTAAGATGACTCTGAATGGAAACTCTTTAATTTACCTATTTTGCTCCTTTTGCAGCAAGCTTTTCAAATTGGCAGTAGAAATCTCAAACTCCTCTGTCACAGCTGCAAGCAAAGCCTTCACTTTTTTACATTCTTCCTCCTGTGCTTCCTTTTCTCTGGTGACCTCAATTAATGTCTTCACTGTAGTTTGGAATTCAGCTTCTAAGTTCTTCTGAGTAGCCTTCAAAACATGATCTAATTTCTAACCATGTTTTGCAACAAACAGCTACAGTTGTTTCATATCTAAAGTATCCATAATTATTTATGCAAATACTCATTTAGTTTATTTAAACTGTAAAACTGTAAGCAAGGTGTACCTCTGCCTTTTGCAATGAAATGTCAGCCTCTCCCAGCTTTGCCCTCAAATGTTCTTGACTGACATGGGATTCCTTTAACATTTCTTCTCCATGTACTAAGCAAAAAAGATGTATGTTTATATTTTTAAAAATAGGATATTTACTAAAAAAATGCTGTTAGAAATTCGAAAATACATACATTTATAGAATTTAACAAAGGCCAGTGGTACTGACATCATATACTATAAAAACTTTGAATATAAATGGCTTAAAAATATTGAAAATCAAGGTCTGAAAAGTAAATGTCCTCAGTGGCACCTGCCTGACTGTAAATTTGTAAAACTGAAGCAATGTGTTCTCCCCTTGCAATTTTCAAAACTTCTCACTGCTTGACTCACCCTAAAAATTACCCTGCCAGTTCTCATCCCACATAAGCAGCTTCTGTTTCAAAGATAAGCCCCAAAATTCTGCTGCCAACCAGCAACAGAACAACTATCACAACCCTGTTTCCTATGCTTCTAAAAACAATTACATTTAAACACAGCAGACAGAACTCTTACATTTTGCTTCTAGCAAGTCAGCAATCTTATTTTGTGATATCTGCAGCTGAGCCTGGATTCTTTTATTACACCATCTTTTTCATCTCTCTGTATGGTAAGAGCTGAAATCTAGCAAAATTAAAGAAATATCATGATGAAGTGTGGAAAAGGGACACAGACTCATTTCCATTTGTACCCCAGGTATGATAAGCTGCTGTCATTCAAGTTACATAAGGTTGTTGATCTTAGCCAAATATTGATCAAGTCACATTACTCCAAATGAAAAAGTCCTCCAGTTCAAAATCAAACTGTGAATTTCAGTAGACTAAAGGTCTGAAACATCACTGAACTTAGCAGAATCTGACTTAAATGCAGCTTCAGCTGTTATTCTGTCTTTTCTACTAATACCCAGAAAGACTTCTTGGCTCTTGCATTGCCCTTTTAGTCACAAATAAAGCTGTTACCACATATTAAATGGTAAAACTGAGCAAACCTGCTTCTCCTTTGGACTCACTTGCAGTTTGCATTCTTTTTTAAACTTGTCCACTTTTTCTGCTTCTTCTTTCACTTTTGAGATACAGTAATAGCCACAGTTAATATTCTAGCTGAAATATACTCCAATTTCAATACAACTTCCAGTTTAAGATTGCCTGCAATTGTACAGCTGTACATTTTGTTTCCCAAGAGTAACTGCTGAGGCAACATTTGATTTTACAAGCAAAATATCTTTTTTTAGCCAGCTTTCCACAGAATTAGTCCATTACTCCATGTTTGTTATAAGAAACTAACAGAAAAGAGCATGTGAAAATGAAACAGGAGCACAAACAGGAACACAGCAGCCTGTACATATAGAGAGAACATTTACCTGAATTTTGTGTAGCTATACACTAGTGCATTACCATTTAAGTAAACCAACTACAGGAAATAAATATTAATCTCTAGGCTGTACTTCACACACAAAACTTGAACTTTGAGTGACTATTTGAAAAATAAAGTTCCAAATTAGGCCCAGATGAACAACAGCAGAAGGGGCCAGGCAGTGAATACAGGCAGCAGGAATAAAAGAGGGTCCCAGTGTCTCAGTGTGACCTGCTCACCATTCACATCTGTCTGCCCTGACACTGCACATTTTTTATGTGTAATAAATGCTATGAAATACAAAATTGTTGAGCCAGCAGCATGAACACAATAAACAGAATTCTCACGTTTGAAACTCATTTCCAATCTGTCCTGCTCTGCTTGCACACGAAGCTCTTCAAATGCTACTGTCATTCTCTAAAAACAAAATTTCATATTTGAAGCTCAATATTGGAAACCCTGGAAGTTCCCAAGGGGCTGCTGCCAACCCCAGCCATTCTGAGAAATCATCACGTAAGTGAAACAGAGTCCAAAAAGAAGACAGAAGTTCTGGCAGTCACCCAGCACTAAGCACATATCACACCCATCACATGGATCCACATCCCACATATCACACCCATCACATGGATCTACATCGATCTACATCCAACAGATCACATGGATCCACATCTCACATATCACAGAGATCACATGGATCTACATCCCACATATCACACCCATCACATGGATCTACATCCAACAGATCACATGGATCCACATCCCACATATCACACATCACATGGATCCACATCCCACATATCACACATCACATGGATCTACATCCCACATATCACACCCATCACATGGATCCACATCCCACATATCACACCCATCACATGGATCCACATCCCACATATCACAGATCACATGGATCTACATCCCACATATCACAGTCATCACATGGATCTACATCCCACATATCACACACATCACATGGATCTACATCCCACATATCACAGTCATCACATGGATCTACATCCCACATGCTGCTGCACTTTCTCCATTGAATGTGCTTTATGTAATACAAAAATAATTCTTGAAGAGGGACTGAAAACCTGACTTCCTGCATCACACATGACATGATATGGACACAGAAAGGATCCCAACATAAACATGTAATCAGCTCAGCATGTCCACACTCACATTCCTTTTAGCCAGCTTCTGTCACTTACTTCCATGTTGCCATGAAGTTCCTCATACAATTGTCTTGTTTCTTCTCTTTCCTGTTCATCTATCAAAGCAAGAATTTTTTAAATTTTTTCTTCTGAAATTTTTTCTTTTGAAAAAGAATGCCAGCTGTCCAAGTCATTTTCCTTAATCAGCATAATGAATTTAAAAAGGAATTATCAGCTCATTTCTTATTAAATAAAGCATTATGAAATACAGTGCCAAAAGCCATACAATCTAGGGAAAATGTGTATTTCATTGAAATATTAAGCAAGCTCAGCTTTTAAATTTCCTTCCCAATATATATTTTTGACAAGTGTAATTCTGGATCAATTTATGTAACCATATTAATTCTTATAGTATTAATGTTGAATAATCATGTATCAAAACTGTTAGTATTTGATAAACTGTAATGTAGGGTTTAGCACTGAATTTCTTCCTATCAGCAGATACCTGTGACCACAGAACTGTCATTATAAAATTACAACAACACTCCATGTCCAAATTTTCCTTCTTTCCTTTTACTCTTTTAATTGATACTATTTTTCCCTATGAAAACAATTATAGGAGAGAATAGTAAGAAACAGAGCTATCAAAAAAGAACAGTACATCTCTACACATGTGTTTCTAGAATTAAGGCTAAAAAGAAATAGACACTTCTTAAATATCCAGGATCAAGTTAGTAAAATTTTAATGATTACAATAACAATTCTACATTGCATATAAAGCAGAATTACCAATCGAGAACATGTTTCAAAGACCTCAAGAATTTAAACTTTATTAAGTTATCCAACTGTCTTGACTTGTTGAGTTACACAAGAATTCTAGTTCCTCATTATACCTTTGGGTTAAGATCTTTTTTCCCCACTAATGTGTAACTGCTGCAAACAGGAAATGCCAGCTCTGGAAATTTCTTAAAGTGTGCTGGGAATTTAAAGTAGATTCCACTGCCTCAAAACAGGCATGAAGTGCCACTTCATATCTCTCAATATCTTCACAGTCCCTGGATGGGACTGAAAACCCTCAGAGGGCTGAGCAGACTCGAGGGGAGCTGCACTGCTCTGCAGTGGCTGTCACTGCTCAGCAGGGTCTGGCACTGCCTCAAACCTGGCTCAGTGTTCAGGCACCCAAACGGCTCCCAGGCTTGGAAACTTTCAGCAAACGATTTGACTGGCTCCAAAAATCCTCTGGATTTAGCATCACAAACCTGATGTGTGTTAGACCTGTGGCTTCACTCCTAGTTTTGTGAGCCACTTAAATTTCACTCCTCATTTTAAGAGTCACATCCAGCCAATCTCAGCTGGAGAGCACATCTGGAACAGCATGAGAACTTTTCTGTGAATTTAGAGCAAGCTAGAAGCACTCTCATACATCTCATTTACTCTCATAAATCAAAAATAAAAAAGTATTTACATTTGCTGGTCTTTTCTGTGAAGAGAGTGCAGGTTTCCTTGAGCAGAGTACACAGATGCATCGAAGCAGTGGCTCTAAAGGAGGGAAAATACCATGTTTTCATAGGAGTGCACAGTATTTTATACTAAGTATAAATATATATATATTTAATGGACAAATTTTATACCAAGTACCTAAGGAGTAACAATGTAAATGACCTTCACAATTTAACTGCTATATGAAACTGCCCATATGAAAACTGATTATTTTCACCAGAAAAACATCTATTTGGTTACATTACTCACTCTTTCTGGAGATCTTCTTTTTCCCATATTTCATCTTCCAGTTCCAAATGGAGTTTATCATTTTTTAACTAATTTCATAGGGAATAAATGCAAAAAGACACTGTTATTGAAAAATACATTAGAAATACACTTTGACTTCTCAAATCCCACATGAAAATGTAATTTTGGGTATCAGCAGACAGAAGTCTATTTAACTGGTATTGCATGCTGAGTCATCTTTTGCATGAAAGGCAGAATAATTAATGAGCAATGACTTACCAGCAACTGAGACACTTACAGGTAAATTCTTCATGCACACACTCATACAGGACACGTGCACACACCTTCTCAAAACAATCATTTGCTCAAGGCACAAACCAAACTGCAACATTCTTTAATATTTAATTGGATCAATAATATTGTCATACTAAATCAGGAGACACTTAACTTCATCTATTCAATGCATATTGTACAATACTGGCCTGCAGTTCTTGAATGGTTTTATTCTGTGCTTCAATAATCTCTTTACTTTCTTGGAGTTTTCTTTCTTTCTGGTTTAGTTCTGATTCCATAGTCAGTTTCCACTGCTTGATCTTCTCAGCCTCATTGTAGAGTTTTGAGAACAAGTCATTCCTTGTTTCTGTATTCTATTAAAACAGGTTCCACAATTTAATCTCAAATACTATCTAATTAATACTGTTGTAGATAAAATATTTTCTCTTAGAAACATCACAAGAGTAATATTTTTCCACAGATGGTGATATAAACTTATATATGATCAGGAAGCAAAGTTTAAATCTTTGTGCATCCACTATGTAGGTATCAAAAGGCATTACAGACCACACAGGAGACAAAAATACAACGAAAATCTTTAAATCTTACTCTAATTAAAACTCACAGACTTCACAGGCACTTCAAATAAAGAAAAAACAACAACAACAACAACCAACATTGCAATCACCCTAATTGTTAAGGATTTGTCTCCAGGCATGTTCACTGAATCACAAATATCTCCTCTAAGTGATTCAGCTTTAAGCAGGAGACAGAAAACACGATTCCCTTTTGACTACTTCCTTCAGCCCTGAAATATCTATTCAATAATGCTTTAAGCACTGTTTGGGAACAAATTTCAAAGATCCCAAGAAATTAGATATGCAGAGTTGATACTTAGCTGACCTCTTCATCTACTTCAGAGCAAAGCTTGACTTGCTGGGAAATTATATCTGAAACATGAAGAGATTTTGATCAATGCATTTCTAAAAAATACTAACAGTGAAACTGTATTTAACAGTGTTACCAGATATGAAACTCTAAGACTACTCAAAAAAAAATTAGAACTCGACAATATAAAAAAATTTAAAGAATGTGCATGGCCAATATTTTAGTCTTACCTGAATCAGTGATTTTGCCAGGGTTGGACACATCGAATGGCAATTTAAAGTCATCGTCCAAGCATTTGTTAAAACCCTGCACAAATTTAAAAATTAGTTCATTGTGGGTAGATTTGTAAAAAAGAATTATAAAATCCTGAAAAAAAAACCCAAAAATCCTACAGATGATGTGAAAATAGAATTTTTCATTAATAAATCAGCTGCCTATACAATTTCAAAGCCCAAGGTTTTGGTGAAGGCTTTGGAACTTGCTTGCTTCTTATTTCACAGTGGTTTATCAAACTTGTTTTTTTTCAGTTTTCTTTATTATTATTTTTGACTGTGGCCAAAGGGGAAGCTTTCAATGCAGGGAACTCAGCAGCTCCTGCCTGTCTGTGCACTGGTGCATGGTAAAGGACTCAAGAAGCCAAATTACTTTTTTCAAGACCAGTAGCTGATATTTCTTTTTTGCTTTACTTCCAAGGGCAGTTCTAAACCATATCTGATTATGTTTCAGCATGAAAATACCAGTTTACAAGGTTTTTAAGTCACAGAAGTTAATCCTGTAAACAGCATAACTCATCAGCTGTCAGAATATCCTGTTTGAATCTCAACATATTTCATAAGGAGCTTCAACATGAAAAAATAACTCGTTGAATTCCCATAACTCAGAGTGGGGACGGAACATTTTCACTGCACACCTGATCTGGTGAGAGCAAAACATCAACGGCAGTGGGAGCATCTGAGGGGGTCACTGCTCGCTCTGGGTGCTGAATGAGCCACCCCAAACACGGATTTATCATCACTGAGCTACAGCTACAACACACAGCACAGGCTGACAAGAGGAGTCCCTTCAGCTGTGTTATAAGCACATATTACATTATTGGCTTTTTGCAAACATTAAAATGAATGCTGTATGTATGATGTTGGAAAATGTTGCTGTATGAATATAGTTTCTTTTAGTTCTGCTATTAACAAGACTTAAAAATAGCAGTGTGATAAATATTTATTTTTTTTTTAACTATAACATGATGATGTAAAAAGCTTTTGTTCATGTAACTAACTCAGAGAATTGTAAAAAGATAATCAGGAAATTCTTCACACTCTTGGATTATCCTATCTGGATGAAGACAGGGCTGATGAACACCAGAAGTCCAGGGAAGGAATTTACTGATCTCCGTTAGCAGGGAGTGAGCTGACAAGGAGGAGACACAAGAAAAAAAAATTTAAAAAAAGGTAAAAAAATGTTGATTTACAGGTTAGAGGGGGTGATTTTGAATAATACAGGAAAGGTCTATAAATATGCAACAGGTTGATGTTTTCTGAGTTAGTGTGTGCTCTTGGCGGAATGCCAAGCACCCGGCCGTTGTAACCTTTTGCTTTATTGTCTCTTACATTCTTTTACTCAACTTTTTCAAATCTACCGGGAAACTGAACCTCGTTTTTCACATTTCTGACAGAAAATAACAGCAGAAGTCTTTGAAATTCCAACCGAAGATGCTCTCCCGGCACCAGTCTAGGCATGTGTCCCTGCGGTTTCCCCTCGCCCCCTCCTCAGCCTCCAGAGCAGCACAGCCTTAGGGGGGGGCTGCCCTCAGCAGCCCCGCGGCCGAGCGCTCACCTGGGATCTGCCCACAGACCACTGCCCAGCGCTCAGGCGGGGCGGAACGAACAATTTAAACCGCTTTTCCTTCTCCACGGCGCCGCTGGAAGGGCGGCCGGGCGCCATCGCCGGCAGCTCTCGGCCAAGGGCGGGAAGCGGCGGCGGCCCCTCAGCGCCGGGCGGGGGGCGCCGCCTAGCGGAGCTGCTGTGGCGCAGGCGCTGTGCGGCGGGAGCTGCGCCCGCCTCAGGCCCGGCCCGGCCCGGCCGGGGGGAGCGGCGGCCCCGGGGGGCGATGGCGGCGGATCCGGGGGGCGATGGGGGCGGATCCGGGGCTTCCTCGTTGTCCGTGACCATCAAAGAGGTCTCGGGGCTGCCCGAGGGGCCCGGCGGGTTGGGGATGTCGCCGTGGTCGCCGGCCAAGGGGGCACAGAGGGACCTTGGCAGTCGCTGGGAAAGCGGGAGAGGTCTGAGGGGAAAGGGAGTCTGTAGCCGTGGAATGGGGTTTTAACCCTTTAAGTGCGGCGGAAATAAGATGCACAGCTACATGGTCATCTTTCATGATAGCAAGGAAAGAGACAAGTTTATTCAGAAACGCACTTGGTTTTATAGCATGACTCGCAATTCCAAGAGTAGAGAAAAGGTGATTGGTTCAGAGAGAAAATACCCCATTCCCGGAGCCTGGTCACGCACCACAACAGGTGTTCTATCTTGTTATTAATTCCTTTTTATTTTGACCAAATTATCACCCTGGGAGAAATTCTCCCTAGCCTTGAGCTGGACCAGCTTATCGGCTGGGAACTGAGCTGAGAAGCTGCAGCCTGGAATATTTTTCTGGCTGTAATTTTCTTACTTTCTCAATATGTGTCCCTACAAAAAAAATATTATTCTTACCACTCTGCCAGTGTTATCTGACACAAAACACCTCCTCTACGTATGGATCTAGGTCACCTGTAGAAGCCAACACAATAAAGAATCCAGCAGGAATCATTTATCTCTGCTCCCATCTGTCACATCTCCTCTGGAGCTGCAGGTGCAGCCCCAGCTCTTGGGAGGGCTCAAGGGGTCACAGGCTCAGCTCCCACACAGAGACCTTGCAGACCCTGGGGTGCCCCTTTCAGCCTCCCTGCCCAGAGCCTTTCTGCAACCTTCCCCCTGGAGCTGCTGCTTCCCTGCAGCCCCGGCCATGGACAGCAGCAGAACCTGGTGTGTCCCGAGCAGCAGGGCCAGCTCAGGGCCCTGTGGGGAGCAGGGGCTGGGCCAGCAGGACAAGCCAGCCCGGCCAGCCAGGACATGCTCAGCTGGGGAAAGGGATGTGCAGGGAGAGGAGCAAGGGAGCGTTTCTGTGCCTGCAGGGAGGAATGCAGAGGAAGCTGCTGCTGCAGGCACCAGCTCTGGCCAGGCCCCTCTGTCCCCTGCCCAGGGCTGCTGTGCTGGCCTGGGGAGAGACAGGGGCTGGCACTGAGCAGGCAGAGGCAGCCTGTGCTGGGCATCTCCTGGAGCCAGGACCAGCAGTTCTGCACTGTCCCTGAGCTCCATTTCCCCTGCCATGGGGAGCTCCAGCCCTGGGGCTGCTGTGGAGGCTGAGCTCCCTCTCTGCCCCTCAGCAGCTGCCAAGCCCTTCAAGGGGGCCAGGGCTGTGGGGTGAGTGCCCCCAGTGCTGGAGCACCCCAGAGCAGGCACTGCCATGGGGTTCACCCAGAATGGGCTGGGCTGGGGTATGGGCAGGTGAGGTGGGCAGAGCTGGGCAGAAGCTGGGCTAGACTGGGAAGTGCCCAGGAGATAAAACCCATTCGTGTCAGCTGAGCTGTGTGACTCTGCAGAGCCAGGACACGTTCCAGCAGGTGTGTGCTGCTGTGCCAGTCCCCTGGCAGGGATCTCAGACAGGCAGGTGCAGCACTGAGGAGCTTGGTCTGTGGCCTTGGTGGCATGGCCAGTCTGAGAAGGTGCCCCAGGGCTTTGAGCATCCCTCCAGCCTCTTCCACACCTGGGCACTCACCCCAGTTTCTTGGTCTATTTGTTCTGTGCTTATCTCCTTCCTCCTACCGATTTCAGCACTGCTCTAGGGGCAGCATCAGCCCTGCCCGGGCTCCCTCCTCACCCAGCCCTTGGCAGACCCCAGAGCAGGGCTCTCTGTGATCCCTGGCACGGGATGTGGGTGCTGGGACTGGACACTGAGGTGTGGAGTGGACACTCTGGTGGGGAACATTTGCCCACCCAAAACACTCCCTGTGCTGTGCCGTGTCTGATGAGGGGATGTGGGGCCTCTGCTGGCCAGGGGGCCTGTGCTGCCCCAGGGCAAATGACAGGCATGAGCCACAACACAACGACCAGGAGGTGGAAGTGAGGACAAGTTACAGAGGAGGAATTCAGAAATATGCCCTGAGCGTGGAAGGGGAATTTTAAACCTGCAAGGCCAAGCGGGACATTGGGACACTGTGGGGCCTGATTGAACAGATGAGAATATCATGACACGGTGAGAATTTACGGAAACAAGGATCCATTGTGACACTTTGGAGTCTCATGTGACCAGGAGTCCAACTGTGACCCTGCATAGCCAAGGAGATCGTTATGACACTACAGGGTCTCATGGAACCAGGGGCCATTGTGACACTGCAAGTGCCTATGGAGCCAAGGCGACCATTGTGACACAATGAGGCCCAAAGTTCCAAGGAAATTTGTGACACTAAGGGCTCCCATGGAACAAAAAGGACATTGTGACACTGGGAGGGCTCAAGGAATCATGGAGATAATGACGACATTCTAGGGCCTAATGGGACTGTGGTGACACCAAGTTGGTTTGCTATCACAAGTGTCAATGTCCTTCCTAAACTGGGAGCCCAGAACTGGACACATCACTTGAGGCACAGCCTTAACAGTGCCAAACACAGGGGAAGAATCACTGCCCGGGTTCTGCTGGCCACACCATTCCTGATCCAGGCCAGGTCCCTCTGCAGAGCCCTCCTACCCTCCAGCACATCCACACTCACACCCAGCTTGGTGCCATCTGCACATTTGCTGATGCTGCACTCAATGCCCTCATCCAGATCATCAGTGCAGATTTTGAAATCCATGCTGGCTGGCTCTGATCCCTCAGCCATCCTGTAGGTGCCCTGTGATGGCACTCAAGGTGATCTGTTCCATCACCTCACCAGGCACCCAGGTCAGGCTGACAGGCCTGCAGTTCCCCACATCCTCCTTCCAGCCCTTCTTGGGCATGGGCTCACATTGGCACCTCCAGTCCTCTGGCACCTCCCTGCTGAGCCAGCACTGATGAGAAATGATGGAGAGCAGCTTGGGGAGCTCATCCAGCAGCTCCCTCATCCCCCTAGGATGGATCCCATCTGGTGCCAGAGACACCTGTGAGCATCTGAATGGCTCAGCAGGTCCCCAGCTGCTTCCTCCTGGATTACAGGGGTCTGTTCTGCTCCCTATCCCCATCTACCAGCTCAGGAGAACACTTGTCCTTAGGACAACCTGGCTTATTGTTCGAAACTGAGGCAAAGAATGGGTTAAGTAGCTCAGCCTTTTCCTCATCTTTAGTTATTATATTCCCCACAGTATCCAAGAAAAAGCTGAGGTTCTCCTTGTCCTATGGTTTGCTAATAATTTCTAGAAATATTTTCTATTATTTTTCACAAAAGTGTCCAGGTTAAGTCCTAACTGAGTTTTCACTTCTCTCATTTCCTTTCTGCATGACTTAATAACATCCTTAAACATTTCCTGAGTTTCCTGCCCCTTTGTTCAAATGTGATGCACCCTCTTTTTCCCTGAACTACTGGGAAATCATCCATGCCCAACCAGGCCAGTCTTTTTCCTCACTACGTCAATTTTGGCACACAGAGACAGGCTGTTCCTGCTCATTCAAGATTTCTTTCTTTAAGTTTCCCATCCTTCCTGGAATGCTTTGTTTTTAAAGACTGTTTCCCTTTGAAAAAATCAGTACCCGATTCAGTTATCCCCAAATCTGCATCCTCCATAGTCTCAATTCTGCTCTCTGTAAGGCCAGTGTAGAAGTTTTGTTGCCCCACCTTCTTTCACAGAAGATTTTAAAACTCAATAATTTCATCATCACTCTGTGATAAATGTGATTCGTGCTAATTAAATTGTAATTATATTAGCAAAATTGTATTTAGATCAATAGAAGACAATTGTTAACAGAGTGAGGTGGGAGATGGGTGAGACAGGGCAAAGGACATCTTCCAGATGTTGGGAGTCGAAGTAGGAGGTTGGAAGAAAGTCAAACAAGAATAGTAGAAGGACGTAGGTCTGGCAAGCATCATCTAGAAACAGAAAGTTTTGACCTTGAAATAGGCCAAAATGGGATGACTCCAAGCATGGGATTTAATTAGAGTCATGTTATGGAAAACATTTGCTCAGTCACACAGGGCGCCTGCGCTACCTGCGGGTCACACCTCGGGCACTGATGAAGATGATGAACCTTTATCGAAAATAAGACCCTCAGAAGGATGAGAGACCCCCTAACCCATTAGTAGAGCATGCACCATACACACGGTGATGTAGATTTTAGGAATAGAAACTAGGAGGAGTTTTCTAGAAACTTCTGTAGCCTACAGTATATAAGTGGGATTGTTAGTCTGGATGCTTTGGTACGTGAGGAATGGCGAGCCCTCCCCAGTCAGTTTTGTTTATGCTTTATATGAACCTCAATTATACTAAATTACTTACTGCCAAATTTTACCTATCCCAAATGATTCAATTTTAATACTTTACTTATCTTTATTACTTTGATTGTATTCAGTTTCAATAATTTTTGTAATCATCTTTAATACTTTTGGGTGTATTCATTTATAATTGTTACTTTTAAAAATTTGTTGTTACATTTAATCTTGTTGCTTGATAAATTGGAAAAATAGAACATCATTCATAACAATTTGGTGCTGAAACCCGGGAACTCCAGTCCCAGTGAAGAGTGGCTAGTTTTGGGAAGGAGCTCCCCACCAGTTGTTAAGGTGGTCCCAGGGCTAGACCAGGCTCTCTTGGAGAAGGAGTTCCAAATTAAAATAAATCACAAGCAAAAGAAGCTCGCTACAAGGAGCTGTGCCAGAAGAAGGCTCCTGTGGGAATGCTGGCAGAAAGGGAAAGGTGCCCGTAAAACGCCTTGTGCACAAGAACCCTGTGTGAAAACGGGGCTGTGTGAGCACCACGGGGTTGGGTAAAGGGGGCGGCTGTGTGCTTGTGTGTGAGTGAGGAATGTCTGAAAGGGGAGAGCGAGTGAATACCCCAAGAGGAACCGGGAGGGAAAGTCCCAGCCCGAGAACTCACGAGAAAAGTCTTTGAGAAGGGAGCTGATGCTCGGAAGAAGTGATTTAAGAAGGGAGTGAATGAGTCAGGTTCAACTATCTGTTGGGAGGATAATAGATGGAAGTTTCAGTACGTGATTAAGAACAGATTGTGGAAAATAGTCAGAAAGAGAGGTTGGGGAGAGAATAAAAGGAAAAGAAGGAATTAGGTAGGAAACAAGTGGTTGGTAAAAGAAGTGAGATTGGTATATTAAGCGAAGGAGTTGAACCGCAGAACGAATGAGAGAGAGCAAGGGAAATGTTGCCGCCAGAGATGGGTCAGAGGAAAAGTAAAATCTCTGACCCAGGGGTTGTGAAGTGTGAGAAAAATTCACAAGAACCCAGTGTGCCTGGAAACCGAGAGGGGGTTCCCAGAAGGGGAGAGAGATTCCTCAGGACAGCCCCCTGAGGATAGTGTTACAATACTAAAGTACAAGGGAATCCCAAAGAGAAAAAGTAAGCAGAAAATTATACAGTACTGTATGTTTGAGTGGACAAAAGAAAAGATTTGTGCAAATAATTTGTACTGGCCAGAGTTTAAATCATTTGAGGATTAGATTTGTCAGGTTTTAAATCTATATATGAGTTCAAAACAACGTTTTAATTAGGAAGAAAGTGAATATGCTGCTTTGTGGCTTCCAAAAAGTGTGTGAGGGGTAAATTTATAGTTCAAAGGCAAGAAAAAGAAGGTTATTCGTTATTCCCTTTGCAAACTAAAGGACGGGCAGCAAGAAGGGACTGGCTAAAGCCATGGGAATCGTTAAATCACCTCCCACCCCCATACAGACAGCCTGGCCAGCCTGGCCAGCCCCTGGTCCCTGATGCACCCCTTATTCAAGACGAGCCAGTAGCACACAGAACTAGAGGCAGAAGGGAACAAGAGGAAGAAAGTGACAAAGAGAGTGAGGAAGCAGGAAGGGAAGATAGATTATACCCTCTTAGAGAGGTTCCAATGGCAAATCTGGCCCCAGGACAGGGACCTATTGGTTACGTGAGTGTTCCCCTGCATACTAGGAACTTTAGGAAATTTAAGAAAGAGATGGGCAGGATGCTAGAAGATCATATTGAGGTAGCAGAGAAACTAGATCAGTTATTGGGACTGAATATTTACACCTGAGTGGAATTGCAGTCTATTTTAGGAATCTTGTTTACAGTGGAAGAGAGAAATGATTAGACAGTCAGGAATATGGGATTGGAATAGAGATCATCAGGGGCCAGGCCAGAGAGATCAGAAATGGCCTATGGCAGATCCAAATTGTAATAATCAAGAGGTAGAACATAGGCAAAATATGAGAGATTTCAGGTAGATGATTATCCAAGGAATTCAGGGAGCAGTGCCCCGGGGACAAAATATAGAGAAATCTCTGAGTGAGCACCAAGGGAAAGATGAGTGCCTGGCAGAATGGTTAGAGAGACTAAGAAAGGATTTGCAGTTATACTCAAGCATGGACCCCGATACACCAGCAGGGCAGGTCCTTTTGAAAACACAATTTGTAGCTAAGTCCTGGGGGGACCTCAGGAAAAAGCTGAAGAAATTAGAAAATTGGCAGGATAGGGGGCTTCAGGAGTTGTTAAAGGAAGAGCAAGAAGAGTATGTTATAAGAGATGAGAAAAAAAAAAATAATAAAAGCCAGGATTCTAATGGCAGCAGTCCAAGAAATACAAGCAGCCACAAACACAAAGAATTTATCAGGAAAGAATAAAAAGAAGAAAGAAAAATCAGGTCCTACTTCTGCGGACACGAGACCTATGTGCTTTTCTTGTCACAAAAAAGGACATTTGCAAAATTCTTGTCTTGTTTCTAGGGGTACAGGACCCATTTGTTTCTATTGTCATAAAAAAAGGACATATAAAAAAAAAAATCTGCAAAAAAAGGCAGCAAAATAGAAAAAAAATGATTCAAGAAGACTAGAAGGGTCAGGGGCTCATTTATTTAATGAGGACCGAAACACCAGAAGAGCCCTTGATAAAGCTGAAAGTAGATTCTCAAAATGAAGAAATCATATTTTTGGTAGACACAAGGACCTTGTTTTAGTTTAGGGTAAATTTGGGAGGAAACTTTTAAATAAGCTTTTTCTAGTAAACAAATTTAAGCAGTCTTTTTTTCTAGTTGGTTAGGGGAAAAATATTTCCTCGGAGAGAAGAGGGGAAAAGAAAAAAAAAGAAAACTGTTTATTTAACAGGCAAAACACTTTTCAGTATAAAAATGAACAATATTGAACAGCAAAACTTCTTGTTGTTTCAAAGAGATGACAGATTCAAAAGAGGTATTTTTTGTGAATTGCAGCTTGACTTACTTAGTCTGGTATCAGTTCCTTCAGTGCTGGGAAATGCCATGGCCCAGGCCAGGCTTGGTGGGCTACGGTGTGAGCTTCCAGTGCTTTCTGGAATAACCAAACTGATTTGTGCTGGCATACAAGTTCTAGAGCTAACCCCTACCAATCTATAAAAGACTTAAAATCTTATTGGGAACAACCAGAAAACACAGAAAACAGATGGAAAGCCCCTGATGGAATATATTGGATCTGTGGGCAACGAGCATACAGTGAACTATCCCAAAAGTGTGAAGGAACTTGTACCTTAGGAGTTCTACGACCCTCCTTCTTTGTCAGACCAAGGTCTAAGGGCAATATACTGGGAACACCACTTTATGAAACCTTAGAAAGAAAGAAAAGAGAACCAAACCTCCACTTACCAATGGCAGGAGGAAACCAAAAATGGAAAGATGAAGAATGGCCTGCAGAAAGAATTATAGCACATTATGAACCTGCTGCTTGGGCTCAGGATGGGTCTTGGGGATACAGAACTCCAATTTACCTATTAAATTGGTTGATAAGGCTCCAGGCAGTAGTGGAAGTCGTCTCAAACCATAGGGCAGATGCTTTGAAGTTGTTGGCCAAACAGCATTCACAAATGTGAGCATTTGTACATCAAAAGAGAATTGCCCTAGATTATCTGCTGGCAGAAGAAGGAGGAGTTTGTGGGAGGATTAATGAATCTGAGTGCTGTGTGGAAATAGATGATCACAGGGGACCATAACAAAACTTGGTGATGAAATGAAAAGAGTGGCACATGTACCAGTTCAAAAACAGAATTCTATCCTGAAAGCTGATTGGTGGGATAATCTTTTTGGGGGTGTGTGGTGGAAAAAATTCATGCTATTATGTTCTGGTTTAGGACTATTGTTTCTGCCTTGCATTATACCCTGTCTAATTAGAGCAATCCACTCAGTAATTCAAGGAATGCAACTTACAGCCATGCCCATGGATCCAGAATCTACAGCAAAAAGGAAACCGAATTTCTTGATGGTACTAAAAGGACGATCCACTCACACTCAATGGAGAGAGATCAAGAAAATGGTGACAGAATGCAAAGAGAATACCCTGGCACGAGAAATGTTAATAAAATTTGAGAAGGAGTCTGAAAAGCTGAATGCAGCATGAGGAATGTTAGAAAAATTGGAGGCTAGTATGAAGGAACATAGAGAATACCAAGCAACAACTTTTTAGAGCACGAATCAATATGATCAGAAAGAGAAATGTGGGGATTGTGATAAATGTGATTCATGCTAATTAAATTGTAACTATATTAGCAAAATTGTATTTAGATCAATAGAAGACAATTGTTACAGAGTGAGGGGGGAGATGGGTGAGACAGGGCAAAGGACATCTTCCAGATGTTGGGAGTCAAACAAGGATGTTGGAAGGGAATAGTAGAAGGACGTAGGTCTGATAAGCAGCATCTAGAAATAAAAGTTTTGACCTTGAAATGGGTCAAATTGGGATGATTCCATGCATGGAACTTAATTTTATTGTGGGAATTTATGCTTAGTGATATAACCTAAGCTTAGGGCGCTTGTGCTACCTGCAAGGTTACACAGCAGACACTGATGAAGATGATGAGCCTTCATCAGAAATAAAACCCTCAAAAGGAAGAAAGACCCCTAAGCATTAGTAGAGCATACACCAAACAATACAGTAACGTAGATTTTTAGGAATAGAAACTAGGAGGAGTTTTCTAGAAACTTCTGTAGCCTGCAGTATATAAGTGGGGTTGTTAGCCTTGATGCTTTGGTACGAGAGGAAGGGGGAGCCCCTCCCTGTACCCCTGGTTGGTTTTGCTTATGCTTTATATGAACCTCAATTATACTAAATTACTTACTCTTAAATTTTACATATCCTGAAATATATGTATTCTACACTTTGATTGTATTCATCTCAAATACTTTGATTGTATAAATTTATAAAAATTACTATCAAAACGTTGCTGCTAAAATTAATCTTGTTGTTTGATAAATTGGATAAATAGAATTACATTCATAACCCTTCCTTCCTTCCTTCCTTCCTTCCTTCCTTCCTTCCTTCCTTCCTTCCTTCCTTCCTTCCTTCCTTCCTTCCTTCCTTCCTTCCTTCCTTCCTTCCTTCCTTCCTTCCTTCCTTCCTTCCTTCCTTCCAAACTTCCTTCCAAACTTCCTTCCAAACTTCCTTCCAAACTTCCTTCCAAACTTCCTTCCAAACTTCCTTCCAAACTTCCTTCCAAACTTCCTTCCTTCCAAACTTCCTTCCAAACTTCCTTCCAAACTTCCTTCCAAACTTCCTTCCAAACTTCCAAACTTCCAAACTTCCAAACTTCCTTCCAAACTTCCAAACTTCCTTCCAAACTTCCAAACTTCCAAACTTCCAAACTTCCAAACTTCCAAACTTCCTTCCAAACTTCCTTCCAAACTTCCTTCCAAACTTCCTTCCAAACTTCCTTCCAAACTTCCAAACTTCCAAACTTCCTTCCAAACTTCCAAACTTCCAAACTTCCTTCCAAACTTCCAAACTTCCTTCCTCCCAAACTTCCTTCCAAACTTCCAAATTTCCTTCCTTCCTTCCAAACTTCCTTCCTTCCAAACTTCCTTCCAAACTTCCTTCCAAACTTCCTTCCAAACTTCCAAACTTCCAAACTTCCTTCCTCCCAAACTTCCTTCCAAACTTCCTTCCAAACTTGCTTCCAAACTTCCTTCCAAACTTCCTTCCAAACTTCCAAACTTCCTTTCAAACTTCCTTCCTTCCTTCCCCCTACCTAATGATTTTCCATAACTGACCAGGTTCCCCAAAAAATGCTCCCAGCTGCAAGGCTGGCACAGCTCCAGGAGCCTTTGGACACCTCTCCCAGGGATGCACAGCCTCCCCTTGTTGGGCTGTCTGTGCAGGGCCGGGCCCTGGACTCCATGATCCCACCGGGTCCCTCCCAGCTCAGCCCCTCCCGCAATTCTCACCCTTTGCCTCAGCCTTTGTGTCCTTGAGAGGAGCTGGCAGAGCTGTTGGGGCCGGGCCAGGAGCAGGGCACCCCAACATTCCCCTCTCTGGGACACGGCAGCTGTGGCAGCCCCAGCGTTCCCCTGTCTGTGACACCACAGCCCTGGCAGCCCCAACCTTCCATCCCTGGAGACGCTCCATGGCAGCTTCCAGTCAACGCAAGGCACCGGCCACGGAGCACCCCCAGCCTGGCCTGATGGGGATTCCTCTGCACACAGCTCGGGCAAGGCCCCCCTGGACACCTTCACTGTGCCACACACAAGTGTCACACACAGCTACAGAGCTCTGCCCAAAGCTGCCAGGAGGAGCTGATTAAAAAAATAAAACAAAAATCAAACAAATAATTCCCAAAAACTAAATGAATCCAAGAAAACAAACAAATCCAATAAGAAGATCAACAACAACAAAACCAAAAACCAATAGAAAAGGAGAACACTCCTCTAATAGACCCGTTTCATCCTTCACTCAGTAAACCTGCACACACACAGGGGCTGAGACTGCAAAAAAAGAGAATTCCTTGAGTACATTTGCAGGAAAAGCAGGTTTAGGACAGGCTCTCAGTTCCGACTGTTCTCAGCAGATTGAAAACGGCCCCTTTGGCACCTGCAGGGCCCTTGCCAATGGCAAGTGCCACACCCTCAGCCCATGGGGGAGAAAAGGGCTCTGAATTGCCCACCCTGGCATGGAAACCCTGTTCCCAGGCTGCTTCACACACAGGATTCTTCTGGATGAATCCAGAAAGCTGAGGGTCTGCTCTGGCTCCTGCATGTCCTAAAGCTGCCTGACAGAAGAAATTGAGGGTGGGCTCCAGCAGCACAATCCCTGCTGGCCCAGGGCACAGTGCCAGGAAGGTCTCTGCGTGCCCAGCCTTTGCTCCAGCCAAGAAAAGCTCCCGGCACAGGCTCACCTTTCCTGCTCAGCCACAACCCCCGAGTGCCCCAGCAGCAGGAAACTGACGGCTCTGGGCGGCACCGATGCTGGCAAACACCAGACCTGGGCACTGCCAGCGTCAACAATCTGCTGGATCTGCAGTGCTGGCACCCACAAATCACCAGATCTGAGCAGTGCTGGTGCTGGAACCGGGGAATTGCCGAGTTTTGGCTTTCTGTGCATGCAAATTGCTGGACTTGGGATGTGCCAGGGTTGGGATGGATAATGATTTGACAGGAAAGTCTCACAGATATGTGTGTATGTGATAAATGTGATTCGTGCTAACTAAATTGTAACTATATTAGCAAAATTGTACTCACATCAATAGAAAATAATCGTTACAAAGCAAAAAAAAAAAGGAAATGAGTGAGACAAAGCAGATGGAATCTCCAGATGCTGGAAAGGAATAGTAGAAGGACGCAGGTCTGATAAGCAGCATCTAGAAAAATAAAGTTTCGACCTTGGAATGGGCCAAAATGGGATGATTCCAGGCATGGGATTTAATTAGAATCCTATTATGGAAAACATCTTCTCAGTCACACAGGGCGCCTGCACTACCTGCAGGTCACACCTCGGTCATTGATGAAGACGATGAGCCTTCATCAGAAATAAGACCCTCAAAAGGATGAGAGACCCCCTAACCCATTAGTAGAGCATGTCCCATACAACATAGTGACATAGATTTTAGGAATAGAAACTAGGAGGAGTTTTCTAGAAACTTCTGTATTAATATGTATTAGCATATAGTATATAAGTGGGAATTTTGGCTTGATTGTTCAGTACGTGAGGAAGGGCGAGCCCCTCCCCATACCCCGTTGGTTTTGCTTATGCTTTATAGGAACCTCAATTATACTAAATTACTAACTGCCAAATTTTGTATATATTCAGATATACGTATCCAATATATTTGATTCTATTTCATTTATATACAATTGTTGCTGTGAAATAATTGCAGCAAAATTTAACCTTGTTGTCTGATAAATTGTTCAAATAGAAGGACATTCATGACAGAGAGAAGCATTTCCAGAGTGATCTTGGTGCTGAATGTCTCCTGAGGAGCTCTGGGCACAGAGAAGAATGAGCCCCTTGCTGGCTGGCCCTGTTTGGACAACCTGCTCCTCACCCCCATCATAACTGTGTCATGATATCGCCCACCTTTGACTGACAACCCCAAATAGAAAAAAAACTCATAAATTTTTCTTTAAATTAAAAATGTTCTTAAATATTAAAATATAATTATATTTTTCTTATTTACAATAGCACGATTCTATATTTTTATAACCAAATTTTTATATTTATAATAAAACTCTTTACATTATTAACAACCAAAAAAAATACTGGCCAATGGTTCTAATTAACACAATTCCCTTCATTAATTAAATAATCTCTCCTGGTTATTTATTTCTCCCTCTTTATGATAATTTGAAATCTTTGATAATTTGTAATATTTGATAATTTGTAATATTTGTAGTCATTCGGTCACCTTTATTATCATCTTTTTCTCCGACAGGGTCCAGGGGGGCACTTCGGGTCCAGGGAGACATTTCTGGGGCACATTTGCGGCAATTTTGGGTCTGGGGAAAGAATTTAGAAGGAAGTTGAGGACGGGAGGACACTTGGGAGCGTCGAGTGGGCACTAACAGAGAACTTAGAGATGCTGAGGGAAAGTCTGGGCTTCGGATGTTACCTGGCTGTTTCAGGGAGGCCCTTGGCGGTCAGGGAGGGGAATCTGGGGCCATTCGGGGTCCGGACGGGCACTCGGGGGCTCTAACGGGGCTCTGCAGGGCGCGGGGGGTGATGGGAGTTGTAGGCGTGGGTATATTAAGGTCTAATGGAGCCGTGGAGCATCACGGGACTTGTAGTCGCAGCTTCAGTGTCTCTCATTGGGACGCGGGGCACGATGGGAGATGAAGTCATGGTTAGAATGGCGTTTTACCGGGACAGCGGAGCATCATGGGAGCTGTAGTCCCGGAAGTGGTTCTTACGGAGAGTTTGGGGGTCTGGGAAGGCACTTGGATAACACGTTTGCCTCTGAGTAGCGGCTTCAGATCCTAAGAGGGAAACATATACGGGAAGGGAGAACTTCGGGGGAGCCTGAGGAACTCTAACCGGGCTCCTTACGGCGCAGGGCAGGACAGGAGTTTTCACCGGGGGGCTGGGTTATGAGGTGCTGTGAGCTCGTGGGAGATGGCAGGAGACGAATTCCCAGAAATAGCTGTAAAGGGGCATCTATGGGGTTGGGAGCATTCAGGGGATCTGGGGACATTTTTGGGGAGTCTTGAATGGGCCCTGAGAGTGCTGTCAGGAAAATTAATCCACACACACTAGAGGTTTATGTCCAAAAAGGAGACAGAGGAGTCCTTTTTGCTTTATTCGAATAAAGGAAGAGGCCATGGGTCATTCCCCTGGGATCTCTCTAATTTTTGGAGGGCACAGCCTCCTTTTTATCCTATTTTCCCGGCCGCATTTCCCTCTCTCTTTCCCAATTGGCTGAGGTACTTGAGAGGCACAGACTTCCCGGAATGCCTGATACCTGAAATTCCCCTCTAATGTATAACCCTCCCTTTTAATTTTTAATTCTTATAGAATTCACAGTTTTTCCCACGTTCCTTCTTTCATCTTTCGATATCCAGTTTCATTTATCAGCAGCCCTGCAGTTTGTTTGTAAAGGCAAATATCTTTTTCCATTAATCAATCAGAGGAATCCATCCCATTGTTTCTTTTATCTCAGTGCTAGCCTTATCTACAAGCAGATCCACAGCTCATTTGTAAAGACAAACTCAACATTCCTCTCACTCTAATACGAATTAGCTTCGTTTTTTATTTCTTTGTTTGTTTCTTTCGTTCCGCGGGGCGCGCGGCTGCTCCTCCGTTGGGCTCGCGGAGGAAGAACGGCCGCGCGCTCCGGCGGCTCCGCAGCAGCGGCAGCAGCAGCAGCAGCAGCGCTTCTCTCGATCGGTTTTCCGCTCGAATTCCGACTCGCTCTCCGTCCCCTTCTCCCTTTCACACTCCCTCTACTCCCGTTCCATCCCGTCCGTGTTCCGCCTCTCCCAGCCCGGCTCATGCCGCGCTGCGCAAGGCGCCCGAGGGCGAGCCGGGCCCCTGCCCGCCTCTGTCCGCACTGGCTGCGGCGCCTTTTGAAGAGCCTCAGCAGGAGCTCCTCACTCTGCTGGTGGTGGTGCTGGAGCATCATCGCCTTTTGGCTCCGCCTGCCGCGGGCCCTGGCCCGGCCCCGGCCCCGAACGAGGCCCCTCCCGCGGTTCCGCCCGGAGCCGCCCCGCAGCCGCCCGGCTCCCGCCCCGTCGCCGGCAGCTTCCCCGGTGCGAGCCCCGCCGCCCGTCAGCTCGGCCGCCGGCCCCGAGGCGCCGGAGCCCGGGGCGGCTGGGCAAGCAGCAGCGCCTGGGGCGAGTGGGTGCCCCGGGCAGAATGCCGAGAGCGCGGTGCCGTCCGCATGGGCGGAGAAGCCTCCCCTGGAGCAGCTCTACCGGGAGGGCCCGCTGCTGGGGAGGGGCGGCTGCGGCAGCGTTTACGCCGGGACCCGGCTCGCCAACGGCGCCCCGGTAAGAGACGGGGCCGGCTCGGAGCGGGGAGGGGGGGATCGGCGGGGGGCGAGCTCAACCCGCCGCTTGTCTTGGCTTGCAGGTGGCCATCAAGCGAGTGGGCCGGGATCGCATCTGGGAGTGGGCTGAGCTGGTGAGTGAGCGGGGCCAGCGGGAGCAGCCGGCGGGGCGTGCCGGGCGGGGCTGAGGCCAGGCCCGGCAGGGTGGGAGCCGGGACGCTGCGAGGGGAGCGAGCGTGGAGTGAGCGGGGGCCGCGCAGCGTCCCGGGCCGGGCAATGTGAGCTGCGGTGGCGCCGGGCAGGGGGTGCCGAAGGCGCGGCGCAGCATCGGCCCCGCTGACGGCATCGCGGTCCCCCCGCAGCACAAGGGCGCCCTGGTGCCACTGGAGCTGGTGCTGCTGTGGATGGTGTCGTGCCCTGGCTTCCGCGGCGTCGTGCGGCTCCTGGACTGGTTTGAGCTGCCCGACGGCTTCGCGCTGGTCATGGAGCGTCCGGAGCGCTGTCGGGACCTGTGGCACTTGCTGGACGCGGGGGGGTTCCTGCCAGAGCCCGTGGCGCGGGGGCTGTTCCGCCAGGTGCTGCAGGCCGTGCGGCACTGCACCAGCCGCGGCGTCCTGCACCGCGACATCAAGGCCGAGAACATCCTCGTTGACCTGGCCACGGGCGAGGTGAAGCTCATTGACTTTGGCTGCGGAACCTTCCTCCAGGACACGTTCTACACCCACATGGCAGGTGAGCCCAAAGCCAGGGCCCAGCTGGGCAGCAGAGGTTCTCCCCTTTGCTGGCACAGGGGAAGACGGAGGGAGGGAGGGAGGGGGAATCCTTCTTCAGCCGGCTGCAGCCAAGTTGTTTTTTGGCTGGGGCAGGGGCTGGCTGTGTTTGAGCTGGCTGGGAGGGAGGGAGCAGCATGGGCCTGATGAGCTGTGCCCGTGTCCCATAGGAACGCCGCAGTACAACCCGCCAGAGTGGATCCTGTTCGGCTGCTACCATGGCCAGCCAGCCACCATCTGGTCCCTGGGCATCCTGCTCTATGACCTGGTCTGCGGGCACCTTCCTTTCAAGACCCCTGAGGACATCGTTCGGGGCCAGTTCTTCTTGCCACCCCGGGTGTCTCAAGGTGGGGATATGTTTTCAAGGCAAGGGAGCAAGAATGGGCTTGAGAGATGGCAGCTGGCACATAAGCGTCCTGCTCTTGCAGCTAGGGAGGAGGTTGATCTCCTGGGCTTAGCTGGAGGAGGTGGCATGTGTGCTGCTCTGCTCCAAAAGGGAGGATGGATGGGAAGCTTTGGGTGCAGCTCCGAGCACTCCTAGTGTGGGGTGGGCACTGTGGAATCTGGGAGAGCATGGACAGGAGGTGACCAGTGGTTTTTGGTTTCTCTCTGCAGACTGCCAGCACCTGATCAGGTGGTGTTTATCCATGGACCCTGCAGACAGGCCATGCCTAGAAGACCTTTTTGAGCATTCCTGGCTGCAGAACCCCCAGCTGGCCCAGGAGACAGCAGAGATCCATCCCTCTGCACAGTAGGATCCAGGAGCCCAGCAAGTTCCAGCTGCTCGTGTCTCATGGCGCTCAAAGCAAACCCCAGAGCATTTCCCTGTGGCCGTGGCACGGAGCAGAGAGCGCGGCCGAGGAGACGCTTCCGTGGGTCCCCGGCGAGTTGTGGAGGGAGCGGCTCAGGGCTCCCCGTCCTATTGGAGAAGTGGTGGCACAGTGCAGTGAAATTGCCACAGACTGGACAAGGGGAAACATCCCCCTGCAGCTCAATGGCATCGTGATGTCCCCACAAGCCGAGGCACAGCTGGCGTGTTCTTCTGGAGCACGACGCGGAGCTGGAGAACACCATCCTCGAGCTGGCCGCTGGCGGGGCAAAGCCCACGGGCTTTGGTTGTGGCCCCTTCCTGGAGGACAGGACAGGCTCTGTGCCCCGACGAAATCAAGATGAGTCCCCAGCCTGTGCAGGGGCGGGGGGATGCTCGTGCTCCCAGGCATGCCAGGGCTCGGCCTGGCCACGCGCCGGAGGTTCCCCGCTCGGCGGCAATGGGGAATATTCATCTTTGCGCCGCCCGCCCAGCTGCTTTTTGGCGGGACAGGGGACGGATGTTGTGGAAGGGGAGCCGGCTCCTGGCCTCGCCTACAGCTTCTGCCAGCCAGCCTGGTGTGGGCTGGGGTGGGGGCAGCCTGCCTGACAAAAGCATCCATCCATGAGGATGGGGGACAGTAGAGAGGGGTGGGTTCCAAAGCCATGCCCCAGCTGGTCTGCTTTTCAGGCCCTTGAGGAAGGGGTGGACTTACGGGCAGGAAAGGTGGGGTTTTTCCCCACGTGGGGAGAGGTTTAATTCTTGCATGGAGTGGTCAGACCCTCCCCAGGCCCATCAAACATTGATAACCTTTGGTGGTTTTTCTTCTTTCTATGTCTCATTTTGAATTGACTTTCATGCAATTGTTCTTTGTTTTTTCCAGGAAGATTGCACCTTGTGCCCAGACCGGGTGGGGAAGCGCCGGCACTGGACGCACTCCACGGAGGTGCCGGCGCTACCCGGGGCAGCCACGGTGTGCAGGGACATCCCCTTCAAGAAGGACGAGGACCTTGTGTGGGATCAGCTCCTCTCCTGGCAGCAGCTCTGCAGAGGTGGGTACCCAGCTCCACAGCACAGGTGGCACAGGGGCAGATGGGAGTGGGCACACGAGAATCTCGCTCTTGCACCTGCTGAGGAGGTTGCTGTGCCGTGCTTAAGCAGAAGAGGTGGAGCGTGACCTGCTCTGCTGCTCTCCTCTAAAAATGAGAGAATGGGTTGGGAGGTTTGGGCTCTGGGCACAGCCAGCAGCCTGGCCCACGCCCAGGCCCTGGTGGGACAGGGGGGACAGGAGCCTTCTGTGACTGACCGTGGCTTTCTGGCTTCTCTCCCCAGGCTCCCAGCACCTCATGCCATGGAAACGGCACCGCTGGGCCTGCCCATCTGGGAGGGCTGGAGGGCGGCAGGTGTTCATTTGCTGCCAAAAATAAATCTTTATCTTGTTATTATCATCACCATCAGAGCGTTTCTTTCATCCTTTTCCAAGCTTTTGGCCTCCCTTCTTCCGCAGAAATCTTTTTCAGCCCTTCCTCTTGGTGGGATTTGGGTTGGGGGGTTAAGCAACATGAAAAATTCAACAGCAGCTCCTGTTGCCAACTGCAGCAGCCCCTTCAAGAACCCTGAGCTTCCAGCAAGGTCTGAGTGTGCCTTGCAAAAGGGAGTGGTTTGCAGGGCTGGAGCTGTCACTCCTCTGCAAAAGCTGGGAGGAAATCACAAGTGGAAAAATGCCATTTTGGCTCCAACACTGCCCAAATTCTTCATCCTTCCCCCTTCCATGCAATTGATCAAACTACCCAGGGAAAACAGCTCAATGTGCTCCAAGAGCCCATTTTGACATGGAAGTTGACAAGTTCAATGTTGGCCATATGCCTTTTTCTGGGCACCAGATGTTACCCCTCCATCACCATGCAGGCATCCTGCCTTGCTCCTGCTCCCAGAAACAGCAGCCCCACCCCTCCCTATGGCCTGGTGCCCTGCCCTCTTTGCCAGCCCTCCCCACACCCTCTCACTGTTCCCTGAACTGCCCAGGAAGGAAAAGCCACTCGGCATGGCACACTGTGTGGCCTGCCTGAGGATTCCAAAGCCACACGAATTTCACAAATAACTCCTGGGATTAGCACATGCAGGTCATATCCCCACTTGAGGATATCCTGCTCTCCCTTCACTCCCCTGTTCCCCACAGACAAGAAAAAGGCTTGTGCTGGAAGAAAACTATTTATTTTTTTAAATAGAACTTGTTTTTCAAACCTCTGTGTGTTCATTCTTTTTTGGCAAAGATACAGTATTATCTGAACAATCTCTGCATATATATAAAATATATCTGTGTGCATATATTTATAAACTTGAACAATTCTGCAACCTTGTGTCATTTACAGCAGCCCTTCCTGCTTCCTAACAGAGAAGAAAACTCCAACAAAGGGCAAAAATGCAGCCCCTCTCAACCAGAGGAACTGAACCACATCCATCTGTGGCTGGAGAGCATCCCACCAGCTCCAGCTGGGAGGCTTGAACTTGAGTGTAAATGCATCTTCTTAGAGCATTTCTAGACACTGGCCATTGCTAGACAGGGCTGTGCTGGGACACATGCCACCCTCCCCTGTGCCCATCCCTTGGGGAGGGCACACCAAGCACAAGGAGCAGCCCTTGAACAGGTGGCAAGTGGTCCTCACTCTGCAGGTGGGCTGTGACTTTCTAACTCAAATACCTACAGGCAGAACTGGAGAACAAGGGAAAAAGGCAAGGAGATGCCTTTCTGAGAGAGGTGGCCACAGTAACACAGACCAGCTGCCCAGAGCATGTTCCTGCATATTCAAGAGTCACTGAGCAAGAAACCTCTCAGAGGAAATGTTTTGTTCCATCTGAGAGCTCCTCCCTGCCTTCCAGGAAAAACGTGAACACAAACTGGTCGAGACAAAGTAGAGGCAGAGGTCCAAGGTGGCAGGCTGGGTGACAGAATACAGCTATTGTAGCTACCACTGGACATCATTATCATTAAAGTAAGAATCACAATCTGAATCATTATCAATCATAAAATTGTCTTCATCAAGGTCATCATCATAGTCTTCCTGCCACTGTGGATCACACTCCTCATCTTCAGCCTCCTTGCCACCTTCATCTGTGTTGGGGCAGTCACACAGGATGTTGAGGTTTTGCCTGTTGAGAAGGAGAGCACAAGAGCAGAGCCTCTGCTGTGAGCACCAGCCACCACCCAGCCCCACAACACCCCACTGTCATGGTCTCAGCATCTCCATCCAAAGAAACTCAAGAGAGTCCAGGGAGAGCAACTTCCATAACTGAGTCTGCCAGTGCTGGAGCTTTCTGGATCAGAGCTGCATACAAGCACAGGTTTTGCTGCTTTCCCTACACCATTATGTCACTTCAATTGGTACCTCAAGCCACAAAACAGGATGCAAATAATCAGTGTCTGTCATTCAGTCTTTTGTATGTCAGTGAGCACAGGAGAAAACTCTGCTCACCTGCTTTTTGTCTGCACTCACTCACCTTGCCCTGTTACCCCACTAAGAAAACTCACCCTGTACATGCAAGGGCTGAAGCAGGCACATTTGGGAGTTTCAACTTTCTCTGAACAGCATCTCCTCAAGTCTGGAGCCCAACATGGAAATCCTGTAAGCAGGAAAGAAGAGCCAAAAGAGACAGAGAAACAAGATGTAATTTGGGGTGCAAACCCCTCCCCTGCACACACACTATCCTGACTCTATCCCCCCAGCTGATCAAGTCCTTTAGTTTGCCCACAATCAAATCAGACCAGAGCAAGACAAGCCACGAGCAGCCACGTGGCCTTCACCTGTGTGGAGTGCCAGAGAATTGCCAAGAGAGGCTCCTTGATCTGCTGCACCAACTCCAAACCCACGTGGAAGTGCTCTGCTTTCAGGAGCTGAAGAGAGGTGCCTGAGTCCTGGTACTGCAGCAGGCTTTCCTCTGCAATTCAAGGCCAACAAAGTCCTGCTGCATCTACACTCTTGAGCAGAGACCAAGTCCTTCTTGGCCCTGACTGTGAAGCCAGCCATAGCTGCTTCAATCTCCTGTGCACATGCATCCCTCTTTCAGAACACAACGTGTTGCTCTTTTACTGCATCAATCTCCACTCGCTGAATCGTTAAAAAAAACAGTATAATCACGGACAAAGACCCTGTAACTAATTAAAGTTACAAAGTGGTGTGTTTATTCACCGGTGGGCAGCATAGGAGTCACCTCTGAAAGGCGTGACCGCCCCGAACAAGGTTCTTTGCCATCTATTTATTGCCCGAGATCTTACATACAATACATCTGCATAACCCCAGCACCTCCCATCCCCACCCCATATTAAAATGAGCCCATTAGTCCTTCACACGTGTGCAGCTCTTCTCTTGAATTGGGTCAGTGGGCTCGAAATGGGTCAGTGGTCTGGAAGGATGAAGTCAGGAGAGTCTTCATCAGGTCTCAGTGACCCTCTGGCACGATCCAAGGCCCTGTGCTTTATGATTAACGGTTTACTTATTTTACGTTTTTCTATATGCAGGTTCATAATAGCAGATAATTATACCAATTTAGCTCTTACCTAAGCATCTAGTAATTATTAACCTACCATTTTTCTACCTAGCTTACATCTTGGTCATGGAAACTACTTCTACCTTTAGTAAAAATCTTAACTCTTTGAAACCATGATTCATTCCCCACTCCCTCTTCAAAGTTAGCAAATTCTTTTACTAATATGGAGATTCTTTATCATCTAGCAAAGCTGCACAGCAGGGATCTCTCAAAACCGTACCATATGCTCTTGATATTGAACTTAAAGCTGCTATTTGCTTCAGCATTCTGCAATTCCAAACAAATATTATAACAGACAGAATTAGACTTATGCCAACCAGAATAAGCAGTACAACAATCGGATGAACCAAAGTATTGAGCAAACCGGTTGCCGTTGGTGACCACCCAAAAAGCTCATCCCACCAATGATGGGATGGGCTTTCTTCTAACCTTTTAAATACTCTCCATATAGTCTCTGTGTCATGATGTATTGTGATTAAAGTCCTTTTTCCTTCATCTCTAATTTCTCTGAGAATTTCTTTTAATTCATTGTGTTTCAATAATTGTGCAACCAAATTCAAATTCATCCCTATAGGCACAGGTAATATTTCTTGGACAGTAGTCAAGTTTGCCTTTATGTGTTGGTGTGATATGACAGGTGCCTGATAGAAAAAGTCACATCCTTCAATTTTGACAAAGTTACAAATGCACATGTTATATTGAGTTTCATTCACGGTAATCCCATCCACTATTATAGTGGGGCACGCTGTCCTAAGACAGACACAACCTTGTCCTGTGTACACAAGCAAAGTTGTTTGATTAATGGGATGCATTTCAAAGTGACAAATGTTTTGTTGTGTGTCCAGACAAGTATCTCTATCATCACCTATATTGCCTTCACATATAAACCCTAATTGTTCCCTTACCGAGCAGGGTTCTAAGTTAATGGTTCACCACTTTCCTTCAGCTTTCCGTGCCCACATTCTGTGCTAGAAGGATATAGTATGGTCCCCTCATGATTTAACCCTAAAGCAACAATTGGATGTATCAAGCTGTCACGATCTGCTATTAATGCAGAGCGGGGGTCGTGATGGTTCTTTTGATCCTAAAGGTGCAAACAGGCAAAGTGCAGGGGACAAAATCAGTTTATTCAACAGCAGAAAATCAGTTTATTCAACAACAGCAATGCATTTCATCAAATGCCAACAACTCAGTTACGGTAAAGGGGAGAGGTATAGGAAACAAAGTATAGGGAGAGGGGAAGGAAAGAAAGGGATGGGAAAATAGCTACCAACAGACGAGACGGGCGTCCTCACGGGTCATCCGATAGACGAGTCTTCGTCCATGGGGAGATCTCAGGGGTCTTCTCCAGGGGGTAGACGGGTCTTCATCAGTGGAGAGATCTCAAAGGGTCTTCTCCAGAGGGTCGCTCTTTTATAGTCCTTCCCCAAAGTGAGTGGCCTCTGGCCAAGAGGTGGGAAGATTTATGGACCATTGTGTGGTGCTGCAGGAGACAGGTACAGTCAAGCAGTCCTCAGTTGGTACAACACAACCTCTGGTTGGTGCCATGACAGCACAGTCCAGTGAACACAATACACCAGCACACAGTCACGAGCATCCACCTTGGCCAGGCCAGGAAACCATTGTTCAGAGTCAGCCTGGGTGGGGGTCCTCGAGGTCTCCTTGTGACAGTCGGGAGGCAAAAAACGAGGGAAACTTCAGACCGACCCTTACATTGGGTCAACTCTGAGGGCTAGCGGGAACAACTGGGCATGATGGGTGTGTACTGGAGGTAGCTGGGATATACTGGGAATGAGTGAGATCATCCTGGAGGCAACTGGAACCATACTGGGGTCTCTGGGATGAGTGGGAATGAGCATGCTGTGGGCAACTGGGATATACTAGGAGTGTCTGGAAGAATACTGGAGGGAACAACACTGGGTACAACTGGGGTCATGTTGGGGGCCACTGGGAGCAACTGGGAGTCACTGTGTCTCTACTGGGGGCCACTGAGATCATAATGGCCATAACTGGGACTAAACTAGGAGCAGCTGGGTGCAACTGGGATGACACTGAGGGGAACTGGGACCATACTGGGAGTGATCAGGAGCATGCTGAGGGCAGTTTGGACCATGATGGGGGCAACTGGGATTTCCTGTGAGCAATTGGAGCTGTACTGAGGGTGACTTGGAGTGGCTGTGGGCAACTGGAATCATGCTGGAGGCAACTGGGAGGAAGTGGGAGTGACAGGGAGCATGCTGGGGTCAACTGGGACATACTGAGAGAGACTGGGAGTCACTGGGATCATACTGGGAGTGAGTGGAACCATGGCAATGGCCTGGGCTGGTAGATGCGGGGCCTCAGGGTGTGCAGGGAATGCTGTAACCCTGCGGGGCCTGATGGAACAAAGGGGACATTGTGATACTGTGGGGCGTCATGGAATCATGGACACCACTGTGACATTGCTGGGCCTGATGGAACCAAGGGGACTGTTCTGACACTGTATGGCTCCATGGAATGTAGGGATCATTGTGACAGTGAGACCTCATCAAACCAAGGGTCCATTGTGACACTGTGGGGCCTCATGGAACCGTGGAGACCATTACAGTGTTTTTGGGTGTCATGGAACCAAAGAGACCATTGTGACACTGAGAGGACTCATGGAATCATGGAGACCATTGTGACACTGAGGGCCTGTGGAATAATCAAAGCACTGTGACACAGTGAGGTCTCATGGAACCATGGAAAGAACATTGTGACCCTGATGGTCCCCACAGAACCAGGAGGACCATTGTGGTACTGTGGGGCCTCATGAAACCAAGAAGCCTTTGTGACACTGCAGGGCTGCAGAGAACTAAAGGTCCATTGTGACATTGAGGAGCTCATGTAATCAGTGGTCCATTGTAACACTGTGGAGCCAAAGGAGGCCATTGTGACACTGCAGGGCTGGATGGAACCAAAGCTCCAGGGTGACACAGAAGGGCCTCCTGTAATCAATGGTCCATTGGGACACTGTGGAGCCAAGGGAGCATTTGCAATGTGACACCACAAAGCAAAGCCTCGTGGTCCAAAGGTTCATTGTGACTTTGTGGGCCTTATGGAACAGAGGAGTTACATGATATTGTGGGGCCTGTGGAACCACAGAGACCATTGTGACACTGCTGGACCTCATGGAATCGTTGGGACCATTGTGACACCACAGGGCCCATGGAATGAAGGGGCCAGTGCTGCTCCTCAGGGACTCATGGAATGAAGGAAACATGTTTGAAACCGTGGTGCCCCTTGGGACCAAGAGGCCATTGTGACACTGTGGAACCAAGGACAGCATTACTGCACTGTGAGACCTCATGGAATCGTTGGGACCATTGTGACACTGCAGGGCCCATGGAATGAAGGGGCCAGTGCTGCTCCTCAGGGACTCATGGAATGAAGGAAACATGTTTGAAACCGTGGTGCCCCTTGGGACCAAGAGGCCATTGTGACACTGTGGAACCAAGGAGAGCATTGCTGCACTGTGAGACCTCATGGAACCAAGGATCCATTGTGACACTGCAGGGCACTGGGGGACCAAAGTGCTATTGTGACACTGTGAGGCCCAAGGATCCAAGGGACGTTGTGACACTAAGGGGTCCCATGTAACCAAAGGGACATTGTGACACTGGAAAGCCTCATGGAATCATGGAGACCACTGTGACACTGCAGGACCTCATGGAACCATAGTGGTACCAAGTTAGCTGAGAGTCTTGATCTGTTGGATGGTAGGAGGGCTCTGCTCAAGGACCTGGATAGACTGGATCCGGGGTCTAAATCCAACAAGATGAGGTTTAACAAGACCAAGTGCTGGGTCACTTATGCACTTTGGCCACAACAACCTCTACAGTGCTCCAGGCAGGGGACAGAGTGGCTGGACAGCAGCCAGGCAGAAAGGGACCTGGGGGCACTGATGGACAGCAGGCTGGACATGAGCCAGCAGTGTGCCCAGGTGGCCAAGAAGGCCAATGGCCCCTGGCCTGGGTCAGGAATGGTGTGGCCAGAAGGAGCAGGGCAGTGATTCTTCCCCTGTGCTCAGTACTGGTGGGGCCGCACCTCGAGTGCTGTGTCTAATTCCTGGCCTAGCTCATTTAGGAAGGACATGGAGGGGCTGGAGCGTGTTCAGAGAAGGGCAACAAGGCTGGTGAGAGGTCTGGAACACAAGTCCTGTGAGGAATGGCTGAGGGAACTGAGAATGTTTATCCTAGAGAAGAGCAGGCTCAGGGGAGACAAGGTGGTGTCAGGGCACAGGTTGGACTTGATCATCTCCAAGGTCTTTTCCAACCCTGTTGATTCTGTAATTCTGAAACCACCCCTGGAGCAGTTGCAGGATGAGTCCTAAGCCTCCTCTTCACAAGGTCCAGGAGCCCAGGTCCCTCAGCTTCTCCACACAGCCCCAAAGCCCATCCTGTCAGTCCTGCAGAGCCTCTCCAGCCCCTCCTCACTGCCCAGAACAGGGAGCCCCACACCCAGACACAGCAGCCCAGATGTGCCCCCCTGGCCTGTGGTGCCTCTGGCAAGGGAGCAGCACGAGGCACTGCAGGACCCTGCAGACAATTCCTGAAGCACTTGGAGGATGATCCTGCTCCCCAAGGGATGTTCCCACGGTGCCAACTCAGGAACTGAAACGGGGAGTGAGGCCAGAGAGGAAAGGGCAAACAGGGATGGGCTGTGTGCTGGAGAGGGAACAAGGGTCAGCAATTCGGAGAAATCAGGTGCAGGAAAGTTGAAAGAAAGCAAAGGTTAAGCAAAGGAAGTGTTCAGGGAAGATTGGGGGTGGCTGCCATGCAGCCCTGGCTCTGAGCAACAACATCTGCAGTGGGACAGGAAACTCATAGCTGATGAGAACAAACTTTCTGGTGGACTTCAGAGGCCACGAAAAAGCTGAGTGCTTTCCCTGCCGTCCCCCAGCCCTTGCTGGCCCCAGGGGCTGATGGCATTTGTGCTCACTCAGCTCCATGTCCCCACAGCAGCACCATGGTTGTGCTGAGCCTGCTGTGTGCAATGCAAACAGGGGCTCCTGAGCCAGTGCTGCCGTGTGTGTGCCAGCAAGGATGCGGCTCCTGTGTGAGCTGGGGGAGAGGCCAGGGCTGCAGAGGGGGGATGTTGTTGGCAGGTGCATGAGGACGCTCTGGGACGCTGCCCTGGGGTGTCCAGCGCAGTGGGGATGGATCAGCCCCTGCTCTGCTGCTCCTTGCCAGGGTGTCCCCCTTGCAGGGACCTTGCAGAGCACCAGCCATACTGTTTGCCCCCAGCCTGCCCACGGCCAGCCTGGTGCTGCTCCCGGGGCTTTTCTGTGCTCAGCATTGTCCTGGCCAAGTGTTGTGGAGAGAGCCTGGCCAAGGAGCCTGGAGCCCCCAGGCCCTGGCCTGAGGCATCAGCGCTGCCCCAGCAGTGCCCATGGCCTGTCCCTGCTGCAGCCCTGGCACTGCCACCCCCAGGGCTGTGCCCGGCCCCGAGAGCACTCAGGCCCTGCAGCAACACGAGGGCCAGGAGGGCAGCGGGGCAGTGGCACGGGAGCAGCACTGGCAACACCAAGTGCTGCTGCTGCTGCTGGGCACAGCTGCTGTGCCAGCACTGATCTGCCCCCAGCTCTGCACACAGACATTGCTGCTGCAGCTCCAGAGAAGGGAAAAAAGGGACATCTCTGGAGAAAACTTTGCTGGGGAGAGATTCTTTCGTTCATCTAAAGCCACCAAGAGCATATCACCTTATTTACAGTCTGTGGCCACAGGGAAGGTGGAGAGAAAGAAAATGAGAAACAGCATGAACAATGCAATTTCTTTATGGATAATAGTAAAAAAGTAAAACAAAGACAATAACCTCCAAAATGAAACCAACAAGAATTTTCAAGGGTGGCTTTTATTACAAATGATTTGCAGAAATTTGACCAGCAGTTTACAGTTTCTTAAATCCTCCAGTCATCAGTGTCCACACTGCAGCCTTGAGCTCCTGGTTCCTCAGGCTGTAGATGAGGGGATTCAGGGCTGGAGGCACCACTGAGTACAGAACTGACACTGCCAGATCCAGGGATGGGGAGGAGATGGAGGGGGACTTCAGGTAGGCAAATGAGGCAGTGCAGAGAAACAGAGAGACCACAGCCAGGTGAGGGAGGCAGGTGGAAAAGGCTTTGTGCCGTCCCTGCTCAGAGGGGATCCTCAGCACAGCCCTGAAGATCTGCACGTAGGAGAAAATCATGAACACGAAACAAGCAAATAACAAACAGGCACCAACAGCAATGATCCCAAGTTCCCTGAGGTTTGAGTGTGAGCAGGACAGCTTGAGGATCTGGGGGATTTCACAGAAGAACTGGCCCAGGGCATTGCCATGGCACAGGGGCAGGGAAAATGTATTGGCCGTGTGCAGCAGAGCATTGAGAAAGGCACTGGCCCAGGCAGCTGCTGCCATGTGGGCACAAGCTCTGCTGCCCAGGAGGGTCCCGTAGTGCAGGGGTTTGCAGATGGACACGTAGCGGTCGTAGCACATGATGGTCAGGAGGGAAAATTCTGCTGAGATGAAGAAAAGAAAGAAAAAGATCTGAGCAGCACATCCTGAGTAAGAGATGATCGTGGTGTCCCAGAGGGAATTGTGCATGGCTTTGGGGACAGTGGTGCAGATGCAGCCCAGGTCGCTGAGGGCCAGGTTGAGCAGGAAGAAGAACATGGGGGTGTGCAGGTGGTGGCCGCAGGCTACGGCGCTGATGATGAGGCCGTTGGCCAGGAGGGCAGCCAGGGAGATGGCCAGGAAGAGGCAGAAGTGCAGGAGCTGCAGCTGCCGCGTGTCTGCCAATGGCAGCAGGAGGAAGTGGCTGATGGAGCTGCTGTTGGACATTTGCGGTGTCTTGGCATGGGGATCTGTAAGAAAAGTAATCATGGAATAGTTCAGTTTGGAGAGGATTTTAAATACCCCAGCCCAGCTTGGTGTCACTTTCCCCCCACTGCCTTCCCAGGGCTCTGCTGCCTGGAGCTGTCCCTGCCAGCAGCTGCTTCCCTGTGCCCAGGGCTGGGCCCTGCCAGTGCTGCCAGAGCCCAGCCCAGCCCTGGGGGCTCAGCTCTGCAATGCAGACCCCTCCCAGCACAGGGCACTGCCCAGGCCCAGCTCTGCCTCTGCTGGCTCTGATGGCAATGTCATAGCTATCCTGAGGAGGCTGGAAAAGTGACACTGATGCTGCCTGTGAGGGACCCTGTACTTATTTCTGTCAGTGCCTGCTTTATTAAAATCCAAGAAAAAAATATTTTTTCCAAACTGAACATAGAGATTAATATCTATATGCAATTTCCCTTCTACGCAACACAGAGCAGTAGATTATAAAATCATGATTTTCCTTTTAATGCAGGCCCTACCTCACTGTGCTCCATGTGTAATCTAGCTAGAAATACTCTGGAGTTAAATGTTATGCTGGGAACAGTTCTGAACTATGCAGCATCCTCACCACACAAGGAGAACACTTCCAAGCCTCACCAGCTGTCTCCTTCCACCCAGACCTTGTCCCCCAGTGCTGGGAGCAGCTCCCAGGGCTGGCTGAGAGCTGTCCCTGGCAGGCAGCAGAGTCCCTGCCCCAGCACAGCGCCCTGGGCTGCAGGACCCTGCTCTGCACCACAGCCCTGGGCACCCCTGGCTGCTCTACACAAGAGATCATCAGAGAATGTACTCACACAGTCTGCAGGCATTGGGATGTTCCAGCTTTAGGAGATCACTGCAGGAGCTGCAGCTGCATTGTCCGGCAGCCAGAGGCTTCCTGTGCCAAGGGCTGGGAGTGATTCTGCCTCAGGCACTTCTGAGCATCTTCCCAGCCCTGACTGATTGAAGCTCTCTGTGCCTCTGTGCTGTGCCTGGGGTGGCTGCAGGCAGTACCCCAACCCTGCTGGGCTGGGAGAAGAGCTTCTCATCAAGAGAAATGTGTTTTTGAAGCTCTTCTTGGTTGCCAGGATCACATTCTGTGCAGGGAGCTCAACCCGGCTCAGCAGCACAGACACAGCACAAGGACTTTAATGACCCTCTTGGGGTTTGTGCTGAGGCCCTAAACATCAGTCCCGGAGAGGGAGCTGAAGAAACCTCTCAAGAACTCCAAGTCTGAATCAAACTCCAAAGTTTCCTGAAGTTTTAATGGGTCCCTCTGAGGGACACGACTGAGAAAGTGTCCCCAGGTTCCAGTCAGAGCAGGAAATTGAAGGCAGAGATGACAGGTGGGGACAAAGAGAAGCCAAGTGTTGGTGCCCTGGGGCACAGCAGGGTCTGTGCCACCAAGGGCTGGGAGGAGACACCTTGTCCTGAGCCACTGGGGCCTCCTGGCACAGCCCCAGCAAGGCTGGCCACTGTCACCCCTTGTCCTGCCCTCAGCATCCCCCCACATCCCAGTGGCCTCAGGGATCTGCTGGGACGAGTCCCTGGGGAGCCTTGGTCAGGAATGGCCCTGGGGGCTCCTTCATGCTCCCAGGGACTGCAGGTTTTTCAGAGGACTTTGGGTTTTGCTTTTGCCTTGGAGTCTCTGAGAGCTTTGTGCAATCATGGCCTCCAATTATCTGCTTTAATTAGTCCCTTGAGAGCCTTGGTAAGTAACAACACTCAGTTGGGCTGATTAATGCTTCAAGATACTTCCGTTTTTTTAAGGTACTTGGAGGTTCCCTTTTGACACCAACTCTTCTAGTAGTTTATGCAATCATGGCCCAATTATCTACTTTAATTAGTCCCTTGAGAGCTTTATATTGACATTCAGTGAATCTCATTAATACATTGAGATACTCAAGGTTTTAAAGGTAGTTTGGATTTTCCTTTCCTCTCTGACTCTCTGAGAGGGTTTTGGGCGATCCTGGCATCCAGTTCTTTCCTCCAAGGAGTCCATGAGGAGCCTGTGTTGGGGATGGACCTCAGTGAGACCCATTAATGCTTTGAGACACTTTGGGTTTTTCTTCTTCCTTAGACTCTTGGAAAGGTTTGTGCAATCTCCTCTCAGGCCCTGAGGTTGAAGGGCTCAGCACCAAATGCACCACGGGGCTGTCAAGGTCGTCCTGAGAAACCATGGCTCTGCCTTGATTTCCCTCTCGTCTGGTGCCATTCATTAGGAAGATTTTCAAATCCAGTTATGGAGAAATATTTCCAAGAGATTCTAAGAAATACACATTCCTATTTTGAAGAGTGTATTTCATTGCTATTCTCTTTAGAGCAGAGGTGATTCCAGCATTCTGTGATTGATATTGATGCAGGGTCTCTCCTCAGGAGGTCTGGCCTGCTCACAGAAGCTGTGCCTTGAGGTCTGATCCAGTGTGGACAACCTTGCTGCACATTCCCCATCCCCATCCTGTCTGTCCTCACTCACCTGGGACCTGCTTTACTTGGAGAACTGGCTGCACACAGGCTAAAAGGAGTGTTCCCCCCCCCCCTTTTTTCTTTTTTTTTTTCTGTTTTGAAGCAATCTACAACTCCGTAATGTCCCCATTGAAAACAGACACCTTCTATTAGTGTGTGCTAAAGCCAAGGTGCCACCAAGCAGCTTCCCCTTCCCCAAGGCAGAACCCTGCAAGAAATGTTTGAGTCCTTTGGACTCCTTGGTTCCCTGAGGCCTTGCAGTGTCACAAAGGCCCCTTGGTTCTGCACTGTCACAATGGAGATTTGGGTCCATGGGGCCCCACAGTGTCACAATGCTCTTTTGGGTTCCATGAGGCCATGTTCTATCACAATGGATTTTGGCTCCTCGAGGTTCCATACTCTCAACAATGATCTCTGTAGTTCCAGAGTGTCACAATGGACTCTTGGTTCCAGGTGGCCCCACAGTGTCACCGTGGTCTCCTTGGTTCCACAAGGCCGTGCAGTGTCACAATGGCTCACAGGTTCCATGAGGCCCCTCAATGTCACAGTGGACCCTTGGTCCCATGAGTTTCCCCAGTGTCACAATGGTTCCTTGGCTCCACGTGGCCCAGGTGTCTCACAATGGACTCTTGGTTCCGTGGGGCCCCGCAGTGTCACAGCGGTTTCCTTGGTTCTGTAGGGTCACAATGGACACTGCAGCGCCCCCTGCTGGCCGGGAGGACCTGGCACATTGTGAGCACCTCCTGGTGGCCGACCCCTGCAACTGTGAGTGGCTTGTACTGGTTTGTACTGGTTTGTATTTGTTTGTGCTGGGATGGGGTCCAGGGGTTGCTGGGACGAGTCTGGGGTCATTGGGTTGTACTGGGTTATACTGGGAGAGGTTTTGTGAGTGTCCAGGAGGACCTAGGGCTGTGTGTACTGGTTGTACTGGGTTATACTGGTTTGTACTGGGATGGGCTGATGGGGGGTTACTGATTTGTACTGGGTTATACTGAGATGTGGTACTAGGGGTGACTGATTTATGCTGGGTTATACTGGTTTATATTGGGATGGGGTGCTGGGGGTCACTGGTTTATACTGGCTTATACTGGCTTATACTGGTTTATACTGGTTTATACTGGGATGTGGCCCTGGGGGTGACTGGGTTGCAGTGATTTATATTGGGTTATACAGGGATATTCTGGATTTTACTAGGTTAAACTGGGGTGTCCTGGGTTATACTGGGAGGGAGCTTGGGGATGCTTGGCACTCCACTGGGAGCAAATTCTGGGGATGCTGCTCTTGCTGATTTATACTGGGATGGGGCTTGGGACCTACTGGGAGTGACTTCAGGTTGTGCTGGCCTTACTGGTTTCTACTGGGAGCTGTCACCAAGGGCTCACGGCCTCAGGGGTGACTCCCAGTGCTTACTGGTTTGTACTGGTGCCATCCCAGTATAAACTTGGGAGCCCCAGGACCACACTAGGAGCCCCTAGACTACACTGGGAATGGGTTTGGGTGCATGAGGCCTTACTGGTTTATACTGGGAGCTGCTGCCACAGGCCTCAGGAGCTCGGGAGTGGCTCCAAGTGCTTACTGGTTTATACTGGTGCCTTCCCAGTCCACACCTGGGAACACTGGTAGGCACTTGCAGTCAGGCAGGACCTCAAGGCCGAGCTGGCCTTCACCAGGGCCTTGCTGATCCTCAGCTTCTCCAACTTCTCGGCCTGGCACCACTGCCTGTGGCTGCTGATGGCCACCAGGAACTACGGCAAGGGCACTGGCCCCTGGAAGGCTGAAGGAAGGTGAGGGATTCCCTGAAAAAACTCCCACAATTTTGCGAGATCCCCAAAACTTTCCAGCCCCTCCCTTACTTTAAATGGGAGCTGTTGGGTTCTGTTGGGTTGAATGGGTAGACCTGATGTTCCTAAATCCCCAATGACTTTAATGGGTGCACACCTGAACTCCTGTATACCTGGGTGTCCCCACTGAGATACTGGGGTTTTCCCCACTGCCCCCCTGAGATTTTGGGGTGCCTCCTTTGCCCACCCCAGAGCTGGAGCTGCTGCAGAATACCATCTTCACCAACCCCATGCAAAAAGCACCTGGGTGTACCTGCCCTGCATCCTCTCCTGAGGTAACTCAGGGCTCCCTCCCACCCTTGAGGCCCTCACATGGAGTTTTGGGGTACCCCCTGAATGTTGGGGTGCCCCCCAACAGCCCCTCGGCTGCCAAGGGTCATCTGTGTCCACGTCGACTGGGAGGACAGTGGCCATCATCTTCTCCTGGCCTGCTAGGGTGCGTCAGGGTACTTGGGTGCCCCAAAAATAACCTGGAGAGCCCCCAAAATTATCTGGGTTCACCTGTGTACTCCCCCAAATCACCTGGATCTCCCCAAAAATCATCTGGGTATCCCCAAAAATTACCTCCGTGTACTTCAGTGTCCCTGAAAATCACCTGGATTAACCCAAAAATCACCTGGATACAGCTGGGTACCCGTGGAACACCTAAATCATCCAAAACCCCTGCGGGTCCCCAAAACTGGTGTCCCAAAAATCTTCATTGCTTTGACTGGGTGGACCTGGTGTCCCTGAATCCCCATTGACTTTAAAGGGTACATGTTGAGTCCTGTTTATACCCATTTATCTCTATAAATCCCTCCCAGTGGTCCCACTTATGCCCCAGTGCTCCCAGTAACCCCAGTGTCCCCCCTTAGCCTTTCCCAGTGCTCCCAGTTGAACGACTAACCCTTCCCAATCAAGCCCTATTAATGGGTAGTCCTGGTATCCCTCAATCCCCTTTGACTTCAATGGGTAGACCCAATGTCTGAAGATTTTTGCTGCTAAAAATCCCAACTTTGGGCTCAGAATTCCCTGATTTGGGGCTGAAAACGAAGATTTGGTGCTTAAGTGGAGGCACAGCTCCAGCACAGACTGAAGTTGTGGGATCAAGAATTTGTGATTAGCTCCCAGGAATTTTGGCAGGACTTCCAGAGTGTCAGCACCATGATCTTGAAATGGAAAATTCCCAGAATTCAACCCAGTATTTCCCCCAAATTTCCCCATTCTAGCACCAAATTTCTGCAAAATCCCCATTGACTTTAATGTGTAAACCTGGTTTTCCTAAATCCCTATTGATTTCAAAAGGTAGACCTGATGTTCCTAAATCCCCGTTGATTTTTTAAAATAGGTCGACTTGCTATTCCTACATTGCCATTGATTTCTGTCACGATCCGCTATTAATGCAGAGCGGGGGTCGTGATGGTTCTTTTGATCTTAAAGGTGCAAACAGGCAAAATGCAGGGGACAAAATCAGTTTATTCAACAGCAGAAAATCAGTTTAGTCAACAACAGCAATGCATTTCATCAAATGCCAACAACTCAGTTACGGTAAAGGGGAGAGGTATAGGATAGGGAAAGGGGAAGGAAAGGAAGGGATGGGAGAATAGCTACCAACAGACGAGACGGGCGTCCTCACGGGTCATCCGATAGACGAGTCCTCGTCCGTGGGGAGATCTCAGGGGTCTTCATCAATGGAGAGATCTCAAAGTGTCTTTTCCAGAGGGTCGCTCTTTATAGTCCTTCTCCAAAGCGAGTGGCTTCTGGCCAAGAGGTGGGAAGATTTATGGACCATTGTGTGGTGCTGCAGGAGACAGGTATGGACAAGCAGTCCTCAGTTGGTCCAACATAACCTCTGGTTGGTGCCATGGCAGCACAGTCCAGTGAACACAATACACCAGCACACAGTCACGAGCATCCACCTGGCCCGGCCAGGAAACCATTGTTCGGAGTCAGCCTGGGTGGGGGTCCTCGAGGTCTCCTTGTGATGGTCGGGAGGCAAAAATCGAGGGGAACTTCGGACTGACCCTTACAATTCCTTCCTATGGAAAAGAACCATCATTCTTCTTCAGGTGTCCATGGCCAAAACTGGTATTCCACCTCCAAAAGTCCTAGATCCAAAGATTGCTCCTACACAAAAGCTGCCATTACAGACAGGTCTGGCTGGCCTTGCTCTCCTGAGTTCCTTGTCTCTCACCTGCCTTTAAAACACAGGGGCTGTGTGCTTTCCTTTCTATGGAAAAGAACTGGCTTTCTCCTCCAGGTAAAAAAGGCAGACATTGGGAATCAACATTCAAAATTTCAAATATCTAAGGGTTACTCCCAGAAAGACCTGCCAGGACAGACAGGTTTGCCTGACCTTGGCTCCTGGTGACTGCAGTTCATCAGCCCCTGAAACACTGAGGCTCCATGGTTTCCTTCCTGTGGAGACCATGGTGACACTGTGGGGCCTTCTGAAATTAACAGGATATTGTGAAATTGTGTGGACCCTGTGGAACCAAGGACATCATTGTGGCCCTGCTGGGCCCCATGGTGCCAAGGGGCCGGTGTGAAGCAGCAGGGCTTTGTGGAACCAAGAGGCCATTGCTGCATTACAGGGCCTGGTGCAGCCCAAGGGCCATTGTGATCCTGCAGGGCACTGTGGATTCATGGAGACCATTGTGGCATTGCAAGGCCCCATGGAATCATGGAGACCATTGTGACACTGTGGGGAACCAAAGGGCAATTGTGACCCTGCAGGGCCTCATGGCAGCAAGGGGCCATTGTGACACTGCAGAAGTAAAGAGAACATTGTGACACTGAGGGGCCCCATGGAACCAGAGGGAAATGGAACTGATCTGACTGGTTTCACTTCCCAGGGCCCTCCTGACTGGGCTATCTGAATTTGGAATGTTGAAGGCTGCCTCTCATAAGCCCCTGGAGAACTTGTGCCCCATGCTTTTCTTCCTGTAGAAAAGAACCATCTGTCCTACCAGATGCCCACAGCCAAAACTGATACTCCCCCTGAAAAATTCTCTATATGCAAGGGTTCTCCCAGACAAAAGCTGCCAGGACAGGACAGAGAGCTCCGCCTGGCCTTGGCCTCTGGTGTCACCGCTGATCTCAAGGAAGCCCTGGAGAAAGTATTTAAACAGGTTTGACTACTGGAACATCAATGAGGCTCTCATCCTCTGAAAAACTCAGATATTCTTCTGATCATATGTGTCTTTTATTTCTCATTGTGTATTATGCATGAAATATTTTTTCAGCTAAAAATATAATTCTTATCACGCTGTGACCATCTCTAAGAGAAACTTACCCTTTCTGCCTGGATAGAAAATAAAAAAAATAAACCAAACTTTCTAAAGCAACTCAGAAGTCCTGTCTCTCTGCTTCTTTTGGAAGAAGAAAAAATCCCCACAAAAAAAGTAACATAAAATCAGTAAGCCCATACTTTAAAAATATATATTAAAAACAATAATCCCTCACTTGAAAAATATAACATAAAAAGCATGAACCCACACCTGGGGACACTTAGTCATGTCCCACACTGGGACCCATTAGAACTTCAGGAAACTTTGGACTTCAAATCTGACTTTGAATTTTGAGAGGTTTCTTTTCATCCTTTACCCTCTTTTTTGCAACCTGACATCAGTGCCATCAATTTTCTGTTTTAATTCCACCCTTGGGAAACATTCTCCTTCATGTTTATCGGTGTGACTCACTAAAATTAAGAGAAACTTTGGAGTTTGAATCTGACTTTGAATTCTTGAGAGGTTTCTTCAACTCCCTCTCAGCCCCAAGCCCCAAAAGGGTCATTAAAATCCTTGTGCTGTGTCTGTGCAGCTGAGCTGGGCCGGGCTCCTGGCAAAGGCAGCACTGCAGAGAGAGCCAGTATTTCCAAAATATTATTTGGAGCTCCTTGGCAGCACCAAATGCACCACGGGGCTTATTGGGATCAAGCAAGACCTGACAAACCATGGCTCTGCCTTGATTTCCATCTGGTCTGGGGCAGTTCATTAGGAAGGTTTTCAACTCCAGATATGGAGAAATATTTCAAAGAGCTTCTTAGAAATATCCATTCCTATTTTCAAGGGTGTATTTTATTACTGTTCTCTTTATAGCAGAGGTGATTGCAGCATTCTGTGATTGATGTTGATCCAGGGTCTCTCCTCAGGAAGTCTGGTAAAGAGGGGTTTTCTTCTTTTTCTTTTCTTTTTTTTTTTTTTGAAGCAATCTAAAACCCTTAAAGTTCCCCACTGCAAACAGACACACTCCTCAGGTGTGTGCCAGCCCAAGGTGCCACCAAAACCACTGCAGAGCTGCCCCGGGCCAGCTGTGAGGGTGGATCATCATCCCAACCTGCCCTGGGCCACTGCCAGGGGCTGTGGCCATGGACACTGCACTGACCCCACTGCTGGGTTTGGGTGCCACGGGAACCGGGAGAAGTTCAAGTTTCCTTGGAAACACTGGGGAGCACTGGGACATACTGGAGAACACTGGGAATGCTGTGGGAGACAATGGGACACACTCAGAGTGATACTGGAGAGGACTTGAACATAGTGGGGAACACTGGGAATGCTGAGAGGGAATCTGGGTGGGCTGGGATGGAATGTGGGGGTACAGAGAGACACACTGGGATATACTGGGGAACACTGGGACAAGATGGGAAGATGGGAAGTGAAGAGGGGGAATCTGGATGGACTGGGATGGACTGTGGGCTGCACTTAAAAATACAGGGACATCCTGGGACATCCTGGGATTGACAGAGACTGACTGGATATGGGACTACAACGCCTCTCATGCCCTGCACCCCACAGAACCCCGGTATCCGTCCCGCACATGTCCCTTAAGTGTCCCCCACACCCTCCAGGATTCTGAAGTGCCTCCTCAGTACTCGAGCACACTCCTCAGCACACTCCAGACCACCTAAAAGTGTCCCCAGATCCCCTGAATGCTCCCAATCCCACAGATTCCCGTTACAGTCACTTCTGGGAATTCATCTCCTGTCATCCCCCATGGCCTCAGAGTCCCTCATAACACAGTTCTGTACCTAAAACTCCTGCCGTGCCCTGAGCCCTAAAGAGCCCGGTTAGAGCTCCCCAAGCTCCCCCCAAGTGCTCCTGAACCATTCACGTTCCCTTCTGAGCACCTCAAGTCGCGGCTCAGACGCAGAAATGTCCCCCAGGTGCCCTCCCGGACCCCCAAACGCCTCAGCTGAGCCACTTCCGGGACTACAGGTCCCATCATGCTCCATGGTTCCCATAGAGTGCTATTGCAGCCATGACTTCACCTCCCATCATGCACCGCGCCCCACTGAGAGACATTGTAGCTGCACCTACAACTCCCATGATGCTCTGCGGCCCCATTGAACCACATTATACCCGTGCCTACAACTCCCATCACCCCTCGCACCCTGGAGAGCCCCGTTAGAGCCCCCCAAGTGCCCGCCCGGACCCCAAATGGTCCCAGATTCTCCTCCTTGACCCTCAAGTGCCCCCCTGGACCCCCAAGAGCTCCCCCGGACTCTGAAGTTTCTCTCAGAATCCTTAAGTGACCACCCGGCTCCCTGAAGTGTCCTCCAGACCCTCAAGTTCTCTCTAAATTCCCTCCCCAGACCCAAAATTTCCTGAAATGTACCCCAGAAATGTCTTCATGGATCCCAAAGAGGCCCCGCTTTATCCTGTCTGTGAAAATTATTAAAAAGATGAGAAAGGGATTAAAATAGGACTAATTGTCATAAACAGGGAGAAATCAATGGCCGATAGTGGTCAATTAATTCATGAAGGGAATCGTGTTACTTAGAACCAATGACCATTAATTTTTCTGGTTGCTAAAAATGTATCGATTTTTTCATATAAATATAAAAATCAGGTATAAAAAAGAATAATAGCATTATAAAAATAAAAGCATCGTTATATTTTATTATTTAATTAAATTACAATATTAATAATAAATTTATAGGGGGTTTTTATGTTTTAGGATATCAATCCCAGATAGGCAATGTCAGACATGGTGAGGCTGGGGGTGAGGAACAGGTTGTCCAAATAGCATTGGCCAGCAAGGGGCTCATTCTTCTGTGGGCCCAGACCTCCTAAGGAGACATTCAGCATCAAGATCACTTAAGGAATGTTTCAGTTGGCCCTTCTCCAACTGAAAAATAAAAATAATATGCCCTTGATTAAAACCTAAATTCCTTCTCTTCCCACTCACAAGGAAAGCTCAGTCTCCTGCTGTTCACAAACAGAGAAGGGCTGGAGGGAGATGTGATGCTCAGAGGCTGTTTGGGGTAGAGTGACCATGAAATAATGCAGTTTTTAATATTCTGTGAAAGAAGGTGGAGAATCAACAAAACTTCTACACTGGACCTACAGAGAGCAGACTTTGGCCTATTCAGAATGCAGATTTGGGGATAATTGAGCTGATTTATTTACAGGAAACAGCTCTTAAAGGATTCCAGGAAGAATGGAGGCATTTCAAGAAAATCTTGAAGGAGCAGAAGGAGCCTGTCTTTCACTTTACTCATAGAGGAAAGTGAGCTAGTGAGGAAAATAACTGGCCTGGGTAGGCAAGGAGCTTTTACCAGGAACTCAGGGAGAAAATAAGGTGCATTACCTTTGGACAGAGGGGCAGGCAACTCAGGAAACGTTTAAAGAAGTTGTTAGGTCATGCAGAAAGAAAATCAGACATGAAAGCTCAAATCAGGAGTTAACTTGGCTGCTTCTGTGAAGGATAACAAAAATGATTTTATAAATGCATTAATGGCAAAAGGAGGGACAAGGAAAATCTCCATTCTTATTGGGGGGGGATATGGCTACCAAAGATGAGGAAAAGGCTGAAGTATTCAACCTCTTTGTTGCCTCAGTTTTCAACAATAAGCCAGGATGTCCTGAGGACAAGTGTTCTCCTGAGCTGGGAGATGGGGACAGGGAGCAGAACAGACCCCTGTAATCCAGGAGGAAGCAGCTGGGGACCTGCTGAGCCACTCAGATGCTCACAGGTGTCTCTGGCACCAAATGGGATCCATCCTAGGGGGATGAGGGAGCTGCTGGATGAGCTCCCCAAGCTGCTCGCCATCATTTCTCATCAGTGCTGGCTCAGCAGGGAGGTGCCAGAGGACTGGAGGTGCCAATGTGAGCCCATCCCCAAGAAGGGCTGGAAGGAGGATGTGGGGAAGTGCAGGCCTGTCAGCCTGACCTGGGTGCCTGGTGAGGTGATGGAACAGATCACCTTGAGTGTCATCACAGGGCACCTACAGGGTGGCTGAGGGATCAGAGCCAGCCAGCGTGGATTTCAATATCTGCATTGATGATCTGGATGAGGGCATTGAGTGCAGCATCAGCAAATGTGCAGATGGCACCAAGCTGGGTGTGAGTGTGGATGTGCTGGAGGGTAGGAGGGCTCTGCAGAGGGACTCAGACACCAATGTGACACTGACACTGCAGGGTGTCATTGCACCAAGAATCCATTGTGACACTGCAGGTTCTTGTGTCACAGAGGTCCAGTGTGACACCGTGCAAACAAAGAGTCCATTGTGGCACTGTGGAGCCTTATGAAATTCGGGGGCCCCTATGACTCCATGGGGCCTCATGAAATCAAGAAGACAGTTGTGACACTTTTTGTCCTTGTGGAAACAAGGAGACCACTGTGACACTGCTGGACCTCGTATAACCAAGAGGCCATTGTGACACTAGAGGCACTCATGGACTGAAGGAAACAATTTTGGCACCACGGTGCCCCATGGGACCAAGAGGCCATTGTGACACTGTGGAACCAGGGAGAGCATTGCTGCACTGTGAGACCTCAGGGAAACAAGGATCCACTGTGACACTGCAGGACCTTGATGGACCAAGGTGCCATTGTGACACTGCAAGGCTGAAGGATACAAGGGAATTTGTGACACCCAGGGGTCTGCATGGAAGCAAAAGAAAATTGTGACACTGGGAGGCCTCATGAAATTGTGACATTCTAGGGCCTTGTGGAACGGTGCTGACATTAAGCTGGGTGTGAGTGTGGATCTGCTAGAAGGTAGGAGGGCTCTGTACACAGACTTAGACAGGCTGGATCCAAGGCCCAAATTCAATTAGGTTGAGTTTAACCAGTCCAAGTGCCGGGTTCTGCACTTTGACCACAGCACCCCCTGCAGTGCTACAGGCTGGGGACAGAGTGACTGGACAGCAGCCAGGAAGAAAGGGACCTGGGGACACTGATGGACACCAGGCTGGACATGAGCCAGCAGTGTGCCCAGGTGGCCAAGAAGGCTAATGGCTGCTGGCCTAGATCAGTGATGGTGTAGCCAGCAGGAGCAGGGCAGTGATTCTTCCCCCGTGCTCAGCACTGGTTGGGCAGCACCTCAAGTGCTGTGTCCAGTTCTGGGTCCCTCAATTTAGGAAGGACATGGAGAGTCTGGAGCGTGTCCAGAGAAGGGCAACAAGGCTGGTGAGGGGTCTGGATCACAAGTTTTGTGAGGAGTGGCTGAGGGAGTTGAGGTTGTTGATCCTGGAGAAGAGGAGGCTCAGGGAGTCATGGTAGTGTCAGGGCACAGGTGTGACATGATGATCTCCAAGGTCTTTTCCAGCTTTTCTAATTCTGTGATTCTCTGAAACAACCCCTGGAGCAGTTGCAGGATGAGCCCTGGGCCTCCTCTTCACAAGGTTCAGCAGCCCAGGTCCCTCAGCTTCTCCAGACAAGCCCCAAAGCCCATCCTGTCAGTCCTGCAGAGCCTCTCCAGCCCCTCCTCATTGCCCACAACAGGGAGCCCCACAGCCAGACACAGCAGCCTAGATGTGCCCCCCTGGCCTGTGGTGCCTCTGGCAAGGGAGGAACACAAGGTGCTGCAGGACCCTGCAGACAATTCCTGAAGCACTTGGAGGATGATCCTGCTCCACAAGGGATACAATTTGGGAACAGAAATGGGGACTGAAGCCAGAGAGGAAAGGGCAAACAAGGATGGGCTGTTTGCAGGAGAGGGGAGAGAGATGGGCAAGAGGAAGAAATCTGGATCAAGAAAGAGTAAAGAAAGGTGAAGCCAAGGAAATGCTCAGGGCAGTTTGTGGGTGGCTGCCAAGCAGCCCTGGCTCTGTGCAACAACATTTGCAGTGGGACAGGAAACTCACAGTTGATGGGAACAAACTTTCTGGCTGACTTCAGAGGCCACAACAAAGCTGAGTGGTTTCCCTACTGTCCCTCAGCCCTTGCTGTCCCCAGGGGCTGATGGCATTTGTGCTCACTCAGCTCCATGTCCCCACAGCAGCACCATGGGGGTGCTGAGCCTGCTGTGTGCAATGCAAACAGGGGCTCCTGAGCCAGTGCTGCCGTGTGTGTGCCTGCAAGGATGCGGCTCCTGTGTGAGCTGGGGGAGAGGCCAGGGCTGCAGAGGGGGGATGTTGTTGGCAGGTGCATGAGGACACTCTGGGACGCTGCCCTGGGGTGTCCAGCGCAGTGGGGATGGATCAGCCCCTGCTCTGCTGCTTCTTGCCAGGGTGTCCCCCTTGCAGGGAGCTTGCAGAGCACCAGCCATGCTGTTTGCCCCCAGCCTGCCCACAGCCAGCCTGGGGCTGCTCCCGGGGCTTTTCTGTGCTCAGCAATGGGCTGGCCAAGTGTTGTGGAGAGAGTGTGGCCAAGGAGCCTGGAACCCCCAGGCCCTGGCCTGAGGCATCAGCGCTGCCCCAGCAGTGCCCATGGCCTGTCCCTGCTGCAGCCCTGGCACTGCCACCCCCAGGGCTGTGCCCGGCCCCGAGAGCACTCAGGCCCTGCAGCAACACGAGGGCCAGGAGGGCAGTGGGGCAGTGGCACAGGAGCAGCACTGGCAACACCAAGTGCTGCTACTGCTGCTGGGCACAGCTGCTGTGCCAGCACTGATCTGCCCCCAGATCTGCGCACAGACATTGCTGCTGCAGCTTCAGAGAAGGGGAAAAAGGGACATCTCTGGAGAAATCTTTGCTGGGGAGAGATCCTTTAGTTCATCTAAAGCCACCAAGAGCATAGCACCCTATTTACAGTCAGTGGCCACTGGGAAGATGGAGAGAAAGAAAATGAGAAACAGCATGAACAATGAAATTTCTTTATGAATTATATTAAAAAAGTAAAAAAAAGACAGTAACCTCCAAAATGAAACCAACAAGAATTTTCAAGTGTGGCTTTTATTACAAATGATTTGCAGAATTTGACCAGCAGTTTACCGTTTCCTAAATCCTCCAGTCATAAGTGTCGACACTGCAGCCTTGAGCTCATGGTTCCTCAGGCTGTAGATGAGGGGATTCAGGGCTGGAGGCACCACGGAGTATAGAACTGACACTGCCAGATCCAGGGATGGGGAGGAGATGGAGGGGGGCTTCAGGTAGGCAAAAAACACAGTGCTAACAAACAGGGAGACCACCACCAGGTGAGGGAGGCAGGTGGAAAAGGCTTTGTGCTGTCCCTGATCAGAGGGGATCCTCAGCACAGCCCTGAAGATCTGTACATAGGAGAAAACCATGAACACAAAACAACCAAATAACAAACAGGCACCAACAACAATGATCCCAAGTTCCCTGAGGTTTGAGTGTGAGCAGGAGAGCTTGAGGATCTGGGGGATTTCACAGAAGAACTGGCCCAGGGCATTGCCATGGCAGAGGGGCAGGGAAAATGTATTGGCTGTGTGTAGCAGAGCATTGAGAAAGGCACTGGCCCAGGCAGCTGCTGCCATGTGGGCACAAGCTCTGCTGCCCAGGAGGGTCCCGTAGTGCAGGGGTTTGCAGATGGACACGTAGCGGTCGTAGCACATGATGGTCAGGAGGAAATACTCTGCTGACATGAAGAAGAGAAAGAAAAAGAGCTGAGCAGCTCTTCATAGGAGATGTGTCTGGTGTCCCAGAGGGAATTGTGCATGGCTTTGGGGACAGTGGTACAGATGCAGCCCAGGTCAGTGAGGGCCAGGTTGAGCAGAAAGAAGAACATGGGGGTGTGCAGGTGGTGGCCGCAGGCTACGGCGCTGATGATGAGGCCGTTGGCCAGGAGGGCAGCCAGGGAGATGGCCAGGAAGAGGCAGAAGTGCAGGAGCTGCAGCTGCCGCGTGTCTGCCAATGGCAGCAGGAGGAAGTGGCTGATGGAGCTGCTGTTGGACATTTGCTGTGTCTTGGCATGGGGATCTGTAAGAAAAGTAATCATGGAATAGTTCAGTTTGGAGAAGATTTTAAATACCCCAGCCCAGCTTGGTGTCACTTTCCCCCCACTGCCTGCCCAGGGCTCTGCTGCCTGGAGCTGTCCCTGCCAGCAGCTGCTTTCCTGTGCCCAGGGCTGGGCCCTGCCAGTGCTGCCAGAGCCAAGCCCAGCCCTGGGGGCTCAGCTCTGCCCTGCAGACCCCTCCCAGCACAGGGCACTGCCCAGGGCCTGCTCTGCTTCTGCAGGCTCTGATTGCAATGTCACAGCTACACTGAGTAGGCTGGAAAAATGTCACTGATGCTGCCTGTGAGAGACCCTTGTGCTGATTTCTGTCACTGACTGCTTTATTAAGATCTCAGAGAATTTTTTTTATTTTTCGCAACCCAAACTGAGAGATTAATATCTATGTGCAATTTCCTTTCCAGGCAACCTAGAGCAGTAGATTAAAAAAGCAGGATTTTCCATTCTAGACAGCCACTCACTTGCTCTGCTCCCTCTATAATCTCCTTGGAAAAGTTCTGGAGTTAAATGTCATGCTGGGAGAAGCCCTGAACAATGCAGCATCCTCACCACACAAGGAGAACACTTCCAAGCCTCACCAGCTGTCTCCTTCCACCCAGACCTTGTCCCCCAGTGCTGGGAGCAGCTCCCAGGGCTGGCTGAGAGCTGTCCCTGGCAGGCAGCAGAGTCCCTGCCCCAGCACAGCGCCCTGGGCTGCAGGACCCTGCTCTGCACCACAGCCCTGGGCACCCCTGGCTGCTCTACACAAGAGATCATCAGAGAATGTACTCACACAGTCTGCAGGCATTGGGATGTTCCAGCTTTAGGAGATCACTGCAGGAGCTGCAGCTGCATTGTCCGGCAGCCAGAGGCTTCCTGTGCCAAGGGCTGGGAGTGATTCTGCCTCAGGCACTTCTGAGCATCTTCCCAGCCCTGACTGATTGAAGCTCTCTGTGCCTCTGTGCTGTGCCTGGGGTGGCTGCAGGCAGTACCCCAACCCTGCTGGGCTGGGAGAAGAGCTTCTCATCAAGAGAAATGTGTTTTTGAAGCTCTTCTTGGTTGCCAGGATCACATTCTGTGCAGGGAGCTCAACCCGGCTCAGCAGCACAGACACAGCACAAGGACTTTAATGACCCTCTTGGGGTTTGTGCTGAGGCCCTAAACATCAGTCCCGGAGAGGGAGCTGAAGAAACCTCTCAAGAACTCCAAGTCTGAATCAAACTCCAAAGTTTCCTGAAGTTTTAATGGGTCCCTCTGAGGGACACGACTGAGAAAGTGTCCCCAGGTTCCAGTCAGAGCAGGAAATTGAAGGCAGAGATGACAGGTGGGGACAAAGAGAAGCCAAGTGTTGGTGCCCTGGGGCACAGCAGGGTCTGTGCCACCAAGGGCTGGGAGGAGACACCTTGTCCTGAGCCACTGGGGCCTCCTGGCACAGCCCCAGCAAGGCTGGCCACTGTCACCCCTTGTCCTGCCCTCAGCATCCCCCCACATCCCAGTGGCCTCAGGGATCTGCTGGGACGAGTCCCTGGGGAGCCTTGGTCAGGAATGGCCCTGGGGGCTCCTTCATGCTCCCAGGGACTGCAGGTTTTTCAGAGGACTTTGGGTTTTGCTTTTGCCTTGGAGTCTCTGAGAGCTTTGTGCAATCATGGCCTCCAATTATCTGCTTTAATTAGTCCCTTGAGAGCCTTGGTAAGTAACAACACTCAGTTGGGCTGATTAATGCTTCAAGATACTTCCGTTTTTTTAAGGTACTTGGAGGTTCCCTTTTGACACCAACTCTTCTAGTAGTTTATGCAATCATGGCCCAATTATCTACTTTAATTAGTCCCTTGAGAGCTTTATATTGACATTCAGTGAATCTCATTAATACATTGAGATACTCAAGGTTTTAAAGGTAGTTTGGATTTTCCTTTCCTCTCTGACTCTCTGAGAGGGTTTTGGGCGATCCTGGCATCCAGTTCTTTCCTCCAAGGAGTCCATGAGGAGCCTGTGTTGGGGATGGACCTCAGTGAGACCCATTAATGCTTTGAGACACTTTGGGTTTTTCTTCTTCCTTAGACTCTTGGAAAGGTTTGTGCAATCTCCTCTCAGGCCCTGAGGTTGAAGGGCTCAGCACCAAATGCACCACGGGGCTGTCAAGGTCGTCCTGAGAAACCATGGCTCTGCCTTGATTTCCCTCTCGTCTGGTGCCATTCATTAGGAAGATTTTCAAATCCAGTTATGGAGAAATATTTCCAAGAGATTCTAAGAAATACACATTCCTATTTTGAAGAGTGTATTTCATTGCTATTCTCTTTAGAGCAGAGGTGATTCCAGCATTCTGTGATTGATATTGATGCAGGGTCTCTCCTCAGGAGGTCTGGCCTGCTCACAGAAGCTGTGCCTTGAGGTCTGATCCAGTGTGGACAACCTTGCTGCACATTCCCCATCCCCATCCTGTCTGTCCTCACTCACCTGGGACCTGCTTTACTTGGAGAACTGGCTGCACACAGGCTAAAAGGAGTGTTCCCCCCCCCCCTTTTTTCTTTTTTTTTTTCTGTTTTGAAGCAATCTACAACTCCGTAATGTCCCCATTGAAAACAGACACCTTCTATTAGTGTGTGCTAAAGCCAAGGTGCCACCAAGCAGCTTCCCCTTCCCCAAGGCAGAACCCTGCAAGAAATGTTTGAGTCCTTTGGACTCCTTGGTTCCCTGAGGCCTTGCAGTGTCACAAAGGCCCCTTGGTTCTGCACTGTCACAATGGAGATTTGGGTCCATGGGGCCCCACAGTGTCACAATGCTCTTTTGGGTTCCATGAGGCCATGTTCTATCACAATGGATTTTGGCTCCTCGAGGTTCCATACTCTCAACAATGATCTCTGTAGTTCCAGAGTGTCACAATGGACTCTTGGTTCCAGGTGGCCCCACAGTGTCACCGTGGTCTCCTTGGTTCCACAAGGCCGTGCAGTGTCACAATGGCTCACAGGTTCCATGAGGCCCCTCAATGTCACAGTGGACCCTTGGTCCCATGAGTTTCCCCAGTGTCACAATGGTTCCTTGGCTCCACGTGGCCCAGGTGTCTCACAATGGACTCTTGGTTCCGTGGGGCCCCGCAGTGTCACAGCGGTTTCCTTGGTTCTGTAGGGTCACAATGGACACTGCAGCGCCCCCTGCTGGCCGGGAGGACCTGGCACATTGTGAGCACCTCCTGGTGGCTGACCCCTGCAACTGAGTGGCTTGTACTGGTTTGTACTGGTTTGTATTTGTTTGTGCTGGGATGGGGTCCAGGGGTTGCTGGGACGAGTCTGGGGTCATTGGGTTGTACTGGGTTATACTGGGAGAGGTTTTGTGAGTGTCCAGGAGGACCTAGGGCTGTGTGTACTGGTTGTACTGGGTTATACTGGTTTGTACTGGGATGGGCTGATGGGGGGTTACTGATTTGTACTGGGTTATACTGAGATGTGGTACTAGGGGTGACTGATTTATGCTGGGTTATACTGGTTTATATTGGGATGGGGTGCTGGGGGTCACTGGTTTATACTGGCTTATACTGGCTTATACTGGTTTATACTGGTTTATACTGGGATGTGGCCCTGGGGGTGACTGGGTTGCAGTGATTTATATTGGGTTATACAGGGATATTCTGGATTTTACTAGGTTAAACTGGGGTGTCCTGGGTTATACTGGGAGGGAGCTTGGGGATGCTTGGCACTCCACTGGGAGCAAATTCTGGGGATGCTGCTCTTGCTGATTTATACTGGGATGGGGCTTGGGACCTACTGGGAGTGACTTCAGGTTGTGCTGGCCTTACTGGTTTCTACTGGGAGCTGTCACCAAGGGCTCACGGCCTCAGGGGTGACTCCCAGTGCTTACTGGTTTGTACTGGTGCCATCCCAGTATAAACTTGGGAGCCCCAGGACCACACTAGGAGCCCCTAGACTACACTGGGAATGGGTTTGGGTGCATGAGGCCTTACTGGTTTATACTGGGAGCTGCTGCCACAGGCCTCAGGAGCTCGGGAGTGGCTCCAAGTGCTTACTGGTTTATACTGGTGCCTTCCCAGTCCACACCTGGGAACACTGGTAGGCACTTGCAGTCAGGCAGGACCTCAAGGCCGAGCTGGCCTTCACCAGGGCCTTGCTGATCCTCAGCTTCTCCAACTTCTCGGCCTGGCACCACTGCCTGTGGCTGCTGATGGCCACCAGGAACTACGGCAAGGGCACTGGCCCCTGGAAGGCTGAAGGAAGGTGAGGGATTCCCTGAAAAAACTCCCACAATTTTGCGAGATCCCCAAAACTTTCCAGCCCCTCCCTTACTTTAAATGGGAGCTGTTGGGTTCTGTTGGGTTGAATGGGTAGACCTGATGTTCCTAAATCCCCAATGACTTTAATGGGTGCACACCTGAACTCCTGTATACCTGGGTGTCCCCACTGAGATACTGGGGTTTTCCCCACTGCCCCCCTGAGATTTTGGGGTGCCTCCTTTGCCCACCCCAGAGCTGGAGCTGCTGCAGAATACCATCTTCACCAACCCCATGCAAAAAGCACCTGGGTGTACCTGCCCTGCATCCTCTCCTGAGGTAACTCAGGGCTCCCTCCCACCCTTGAGGCCCTCACATGGAGTTTTGGGGTACCCCCTGAATGTTGGGGTGCCCCCCAACAGCCCCTCGGCTGCCAAGGGTCATCTGTGTCCACGTCGACTGGGAGGACAGTGGCCATCATCTTCTCCTGGCCTGCTAGGGTGCGTCAGGGTACTTGGGTGCCCCAAAAATAACCTGGAGAGCCCCCAAAATTATCTGGGTTCACCTGTGTACTCCCCCAAATCACCTGGATCTCCCCAAAAATCATCTGGGTATCCCCAAAAATTACCTCCGTGTACTTCAGTGTCCCTGAAAATCACCTGGATTAACCCAAAAATCACCTGGATACAGCTGGGTACCCGTGGAACACCTAAATCATCCAAAACCCCTGCGGGTCCCCAAAACTGGTGTCCCAAAAATCTTCATTGCTTTGACTGGGTGGACCTGGTGTCCCTGAATCCCCATTGACTTTAAAGGGTACATGTTGAGTCCTGTTTATACCCATTTATCTCTATAAATCCCTCCCAGTGGTCCCACTTATGCCCCAGTGCTCCCAGTAACCCCAGTGTCCCCCCTTAGCCTTTCCCAGTGCTCCCAGTTGAACGACTAACCCTTCCCAATCAAGCCCTATTAATGGGTAGTCCTGGTATCCCTCAATCCCCTTTGACTTCAATGGGTAGACCCAATGTCTGAAGATTTTTGCTGCTAAAAATCCCAACTTTGGGCTCAGAATTCCCTGATTTGGGGCTGAAAACGAAGATTTGGTGCTTAAGTGGAGGCACAGCTCCAGCACAGACTGAAGTTGTGGGATCAAGAATTTGTGATTAGCTCCCAGGAATTTTGGCAGGACTTCCAGAGTGTCAGCACCATGATCTTGAAATGGAAAATTCCCAGAATTCAACCCAGTATTTCCCCCAAATTTCCCCATTCTAGCACCAAATTTCTGCAAAATCCCCATTGACTTTAATGTGTAAACCTGGTTTTCCTAAATCCCTATTGATTTCAAAAGGTAGACCTGATGTTCCTAAATCCCCGTTGATTTTTTAAAATAGGTCGACTTGCTATTCCTACATTGCCATTGATTTCTGTCACGATCCGCTATTAATGCAGAGCGGGGGTCGTGATGGTTCTTTTGATCTTAAAGGTGCAAACAGGCAAAATGCAGGGGACAAAATCAGTTTATTCAACAGCAGAAAATCAGTTTAGTCAACAACAGCAATGCATTTCATCAAATGCCAACAACTCAGTTACGGTAAAGGGGAGAGGTATAGGATAGGGAAAGGGGAAGGAAAGGAAGGGATGGGAGAATAGCTACCAACAGACGAGACGGGCGTCCTCACGGGTCATCCGATAGACGAGTCCTCGTCCGTGGGGAGATCTCAGGGGTCTTCATCAATGGAGAGATCTCAAAGTGTCTTTTCCAGAGGGTCGCTCTTTATAGTCCTTCTCCAAAGCGAGTGGCTTCTGGCCAAGAGGTGGGAAGATTTATGGACCATTGTGTGGTGCTGCAGGAGACAGGTATGGACAAGCAGTCCTCAGTTGGTCCAACATAACCTCTGGTTGGTGCCATGGCAGCACAGTCCAGTGAACACAATACACCAGCACACAGTCACGAGCATCCACCTGGCCCGGCCAGGAAACCATTGTTCGGAGTCAGCCTGGGTGGGGGTCCTCGAGGTCTCCTTGTGATGGTCGGGAGGCAAAAATCGAGGGGAACTTCGGACTGACCCTTACAATTCCTTCCTATGGAAAAGAACCATCATTCTTCTTCAGGTGTCCATGGCCAAAACTGGTATTCCACCTCCAAAAGTCCTAGATCCAAAGATTGCTCCTACACAAAAGCTGCCATTACAGACAGGTCTGGCTGGCCTTGCTCTCCTGAGTTCCTTGTCTCTCACCTGCCTTTAAAACACAGGGGCTGTGTGCTTTCCTTTCTATGGAAAAGAACTGGCTTTCTCCTCCAGGTAAAAAAGGCAGACATTGGGAATCAACATTCAAAATTTCAAATATCTAAGGGTTACTCCCAGAAAGACCTGCCAGGACAGACAGGTTTGCCTGACCTTGGCTCCTGGTGACTGCAGTTCATCAGCCCCTGAAACACTGAGGCTCCATGGTTTCCTTCCTGTGGAGACCATGGTGACACTGTGGGGCCTTCTGAAATTAACAGGATATTGTGAAATTGTGTGGACCCTGTGGAACCAAGGACATCATTGTGGCCCTGCTGGGCCCCATGGTGCCAAGGGGCCGGTGTGAAGCAGCAGGGCTTTGTGGAACCAAGAGGCCATTGCTGCATTACAGGGCCTGGTGCAGCCCAAGGGCCATTGTGATCCTGCAGGGCACTGTGGATTCATGGAGACCATTGTGGCATTGCAAGGCCCCATGGAATCATGGAGACCATTGTGACACTGTGGGGAACCAAAGGGCAATTGTGACCCTGCAGGGCCTCATGGCAGCAAGGGGCCATTGTGACACTGCAGAAGTAAAGAGAACATTGTGACACTGAGGGGCCCCATGGAACCAGAGGGAAATGGAACTGATCTGACTGGTTTCACTTCCCAGGGCCCTCCTGACTGGGCTATCTGAATTTGGAATGTTGAAGGCTGCCTCTCATAAGCCCCTGGAGAACTTGTGCCCCATGCTTTTCTTCCTGTAGAAAAGAACCATCTGTCCTACCAGATGCCCACAGCCAAAACTGATACTCCCCCTGAAAAATTCTCTATATGCAAGGGTTCTCCCAGACAAAAGCTGCCAGGACAGGACAGAGAGCTCCGCCTGGCCTTGGCCTCTGGTGTCACCGCTGATCTCAAGGAAGCCCTGGAGAAAGTATTTAAACAGGTTTGACTACTGGAACATCAATGAGGCTCTCATCCTCTGAAAAACTCAGATATTCTTCTGATCATATGTGTCTTTTATTTCTCATTGTGTATTATGCATGAAATATTTTTTCAGCTAAAAATATAATTCTTATCACGCTGTGACCATCTCTAAGAGAAACTTACCCTTTCTGCCTGGATAGAAAATAAAAAAAATAAACCAAACTTTCTAAAGCAACTCAGAAGTCCTGTCTCTCTGCTTCTTTTGGAAGAAGAAAAAATCCCCACAAAAAAAGTAACATAAAATCAGTAAGCCCATACTTTAAAAATATATATTAAAAACAATAATCCCTCACTTGAAAAATATAACATAAAAAGCATGAACCCACACCTGGGGACACTTAGTCATGTCCCACACTGGGACCCATTAGAACTTCAGGAAACTTTGGACTTCAAATCTGACTTTGAATTTTGAGAGGTTTCTTTTCATCCTTTACCCTCTTTTTTGCAACCTGACATCAGTGCCATCAATTTTCTGTTTTAATTCCACCCTTGGGAAACATTCTCCTTCATGTTTATCGGTGTGACTCACTAAAATTAAGAGAAACTTTGGAGTTTGAATCTGACTTTGAATTCTTGAGAGGTTTCTTCAACTCCCTCTCAGCCCCAAGCCCCAAAAGGGTCATTAAAATCCTTGTGCTGTGTCTGTGCAGCTGAGCTGGGCCGGGCTCCTGGCAAAGGCAGCACTGCAGAGAGAGCCAGTATTTCCAAAATATTATTTGGAGCTCCTTGGCAGCACCAAATGCACCACGGGGCTTATTGGGATCAAGCAAGACCTGACAAACCATGGCTCTGCCTTGATTTCCATCTGGTCTGGGGCAGTTCATTAGGAAGGTTTTCAACTCCAGATATGGAGAAATATTTCAAAGAGCTTCTTAGAAATATCCATTCCTATTTTCAAGGGTGTATTTTATTACTGTTCTCTTTATAGCAGAGGTGATTGCAGCATTCTGTGATTGATGTTGATCCAGGGTCTCTCCTCAGGAAGTCTGGTAAAGAGGGGTTTTCTTCTTTTTCTTTTCTTTTTTTTTTTTTTGAAGCAATCTAAAACCCTTAAAGTTCCCCACTGCAAACAGACACACTCCTCAGGTGTGTGCCAGCCCAAGGTGCCACCAAAACCACTGCAGAGCTGCCCCGGGCCAGCTGTGAGGGTGGATCATCATCCCAACCTGCCCTGGGCCACTGCCAGGGGCTGTGGCCATGGACACTGCACTGACCCCACTGCTGGGTTTGGGTGCCACGGGAACCGGGAGAAGTTCAAGTTTCCTTGGAAACACTGGGGAGCACTGGGACATACTGGAGAACACTGGGAATGCTGTGGGAGACAATGGGACACACTCAGAGTGATACTGGAGAGGACTTGAACATAGTGGGGAACACTGGGAATGCTGAGAGGGAATCTGGGTGGGCTGGGATGGAATGTGGGGGTACAGAGAGACACACTGGGATATACTGGGGAACACTGGGACAAGATGGGAAGATGGGAAGTGAAGAGGGGGAATCTGGATGGACTGGGATGGACTGTGGGCTGCACTTAAAAATACAGGGACATCCTGGGACATCCTGGGATTGACAGAGACTGACTGGATATGGGACTACAACGCCTCTCATGCCCTGCACCCCACAGAACCCCGGTATCCGTCCCGCACATGTCCCTTAAGTGTCCCCCACACCCTCCAGGATTCTGAAGTGCCTCCTCAGTACTCGAGCACACTCCTCAGCACACTCCAGACCACCTAAAAGTGTCCCCAGATCCCCTGAATGCTCCCAATCCCACAGATTCCCGTTACAGTCACTTCTGGGAATTCATCTCCTGTCATCCCCCATGGCCTCAGAGTCCCTCATAACACAGTTCTGTACCTAAAACTCCTGCCGTGCCCTGAGCCCTAAAGAGCCCGGTTAGAGCTCCCCAAGCTCCCCCCAAGTGCTCCTGAACCATTCACGTTCCCTTCTGAGCACCTCAAGTCGCGGCTCAGACGCAGAAATGTCCCCCAGGTGCCCTCCCGGACCCCCAAACGCCTCAGCTGAGCCACTTCCGGGACTACAGGTCCCATCATGCTCCATGGTTCCCATAGAGTGCTATTGCAGCCATGACTTCACCTCCCATCATGCACCGCGCCCCACTGAGAGACATTGTAGCTGCACCTACAACTCCCATGATGCTCTGCGGCCCCATTGAACCACATTATACCCGTGCCTACAACTCCCATCACCCCTCGCACCCTGGAGAGCCCCGTTAGAGCCCCCCAAGTGCCCGCCCGGACCCCAAATGGTCCCAGATTCTCCTCCTTGACCCTCAAGTGCCCCCCTGGACCCCCAAGAGCTCCCCCGGACTCTGAAGTTTCTCTCAGAATCCTTAAGTGACCACCCGGCTCCCTGAAGTGTCCTCCAGACCCTCAAGTTCTCTCTAAATTCCCTCCCCAGACCCAAAATTTCCTGAAATGTACCCCAGAAATGTCTTCATGGATCCCAAAGAGGCCCCGCTTTATCCTGTCTGTGAAAATTATTAAAAAGATGAGAAAGGGATTAAAATAGGACTAATTGTCATAAACAGGGAGAAATCAATGGCCGATAGTGGTCAATTAATTCATGAAGGGAATCGTGTTACTTAGAACCAATGACCATTAATTTTTCTGGTTGCTAAAAATGTATCGATTTTTTCATATAAATATAAAAATCAGGTATAAAAAAGAATAATAGCATTATAAAAATAAAAGCATCGTTATATTTTATTATTTAATTAAATTACAATATTAATAATAAATTTATAGGGGGTTTTTATGTTTTAGGATATCAATCCCAGATAGGCAATGTCAGACATGGTGAGGCTGGGGGTGAGGAACAGGTTGTCCAAATAGCATTGGCCAGCAAGGGGCTCATTCTTCTGTGGGCCCAGACCTCCTAAGGAGACATTCAGCATCAAGATCACTTAAGGAATGTTTCAGTTGGCCCTTCTCCAACTGAAAAATAAAAATAATATGCCCTTGATTAAAACCTAAATTCCTTCTCTTCCCACTCACAAGGAAAGCTCAGTCTCCTGCTGTTCACAAACAGAGAAGGGCTGGAGGGAGATGTGATGCTCAGAGGCTGTTTGGGGTAGAGTGACCATGAAATAATGCAGTTTTTAATATTCTGTGAAAGAAGGTGGAGAATCAACAAAACTTCTACACTGGACCTACAGAGAGCAGACTTTGGCCTATTCAGAATGCAGATTTGGGGATAATTGAGCTGATTTATTTACAGGAAACAGCTCTTAAAGGATTCCAGGAAGAATGGAGGCATTTCAAGAAAATCTTGAAGGAGCAGAAGGAGCCTGTCTTTCACTTTACTCATAGAGGAAAGTGAGCTAGTGAGGAAAATAACTGGCCTGGGTAGGCAAGGAGCTTTTACCAGGAACTCAGGGAGAAAATAAGGTGCATTACCTTTGGACAGAGGGGCAGGCAACTCAGGAAACGTTTAAAGAAGTTGTTAGGTCATGCAGAAAGAAAATCAGACATGAAAGCTCAAATCAGGAGTTAACTTGGCTGCTTCTGTGAAGGATAACAAAAATGATTTTATAAATGCATTAATGGCAAAAGGAGGGACAAGGAAAATCTCCATTCTTATTGGGGGGGGATATGGCTACCAAAGATGAGGAAAAGGCTGAAGTATTCAACCTCTTTGTTGCCTCAGTTTTCAACAATAAGCCAGGATGTCCTGAGGACAAGTGTTCTCCTGAGCTGGGAGATGGGGACAGGGAGCAGAACAGACCCCTGTAATCCAGGAGGAAGCAGCTGGGGACCTGCTGAGCCACTCAGATGCTCACAGGTGTCTCTGGCACCAAATGGGATCCATCCTAGGGGGATGAGGGAGCTGCTGGATGAGCTCCCCAAGCTGCTCGCCATCATTTCTCATCAGTGCTGGCTCAGCAGGGAGGTGCCAGAGGACTGGAGGTGCCAATGTGAGCCCATCCCCAAGAAGGGCTGGAAGGAGGATGTGGGGAAGTGCAGGCCTGTCAGCCTGACCTGGGTGCCTGGTGAGGTGATGGAACAGATCACCTTGAGTGTCATCACAGGGCACCTACAGGGTGGCTGAGGGATCAGAGCCAGCCAGCGTGGATTTCAATATCTGCATTGATGATCTGGATGAGGGCATTGAGTGCAGCATCAGCAAATGTGCAGATGGCACCAAGCTGGGTGTGAGTGTGGATGTGCTGGAGGGTAGGAGGGCTCTGCAGAGGGACTCAGACACCAATGTGACACTGACACTGCAGGGTGTCATTGCACCAAGAATCCATTGTGACACTGCAGGTTCTTGTGTCACAGAGGTCCAGTGTGACACCGTGCAAACAAAGAGTCCATTGTGGCACTGTGGAGCCTTATGAAATTCGGGGGCCCCTATGACTCCATGGGGCCTCATGAAATCAAGAAGACAGTTGTGACACTTTTTGTCCTTGTGGAAACAAGGAGACCACTGTGACACTGCTGGACCTCGTATAACCAAGAGGCCATTGTGACACTAGAGGCACTCATGGACTGAAGGAAACAATTTTGGCACCACGGTGCCCCATGGGACCAAGAGGCCATTGTGACACTGTGGAACCAGGGAGAGCATTGCTGCACTGTGAGACCTCAGGGAAACAAGGATCCACTGTGACACTGCAGGACCTTGATGGACCAAGGTGCCATTGTGACACTGCAAGGCTGAAGGATACAAGGGAATTTGTGACACCCAGGGGTCTGCATGGAAGCAAAAGAAAATTGTGACACTGGGAGGCCTCATGAAATTGTGACATTCTAGGGCCTTGTGGAACGGTGCTGACATTAAGCTGGGTGTGAGTGTGGATCTGCTAGAAGGTAGGAGGGCTCTGTACACAGACTTAGACAGGCTGGATCCAAGGCCCAAATTCAATTAGGTTGAGTTTAACCAGTCCAAGTGCCGGGTTCTGCACTTTGACCACAGCACCCCCTGCAGTGCTACAGGCTGGGGACAGAGTGACTGGACAGCAGCCAGGAAGAAAGGGACCTGGGGACACTGATGGACACCAGGCTGGACATGAGCCAGCAGTGTGCCCAGGTGGCCAAGAAGGCTAATGGCTGCTGGCCTAGATCAGTGATGGTGTAGCCAGCAGGAGCAGGGCAGTGATTCTTCCCCCGTGCTCAGCACTGGTTGGGCAGCACCTCAAGTGCTGTGTCCAGTTCTGGGTCCCTCAATTTAGGAAGGACATGGAGAGTCTGGAGCGTGTCCAGAGAAGGGCAACAAGGCTGGTGAGGGGTCTGGATCACAAGTTTTGTGAGGAGTGGCTGAGGGAGTTGAGGTTGTTGATCCTGGAGAAGAGGAGGCTCAGGGAGTCATGGTAGTGTCAGGGCACAGGTGTGACATGATGATCTCCAAGGTCTTTTCCAGCTTTTCTAATTCTGTGATTCTCTGAAACAACCCCTGGAGCAGTTGCAGGATGAGCCCTGGGCCTCCTCTTCACAAGGTTCAGCAGCCCAGGTCCCTCAGCTTCTCCAGACAAGCCCCAAAGCCCATCCTGTCAGTCCTGCAGAGCCTCTCCAGCCCCTCCTCATTGCCCACAACAGGGAGCCCCACAGCCAGACACAGCAGCCTAGATGTGCCCCCCTGGCCTGTGGTGCCTCTGGCAAGGGAGGAACACAAGGTGCTGCAGGACCCTGCAGACAATTCCTGAAGCACTTGGAGGATGATCCTGCTCCACAAGGGATACAATTTGGGAACAGAAATGGGGACTGAAGCCAGAGAGGAAAGGGCAAACAAGGATGGGCTGTTTGCAGGAGAGGGGAGAGAGATGGGCAAGAGGAAGAAATCTGGATCAAGAAAGAGTAAAGAAAGGTGAAGCCAAGGAAATGCTCAGGGCAGTTTGTGGGTGGCTGCCAAGCAGCCCTGGCTCTGTGCAACAACATTTGCAGTGGGACAGGAAACTCACAGTTGATGGGAACAAACTTTCTGGCTGACTTCAGAGGCCACAACAAAGCTGAGTGGTTTCCCTACTGTCCCTCAGCCCTTGCTGTCCCCAGGGGCTGATGGCATTTGTGCTCACTCAGCTCCATGTCCCCACAGCAGCACCATGGGGGTGCTGAGCCTGCTGTGTGCAATGCAAACAGGGGCTCCTGAGCCAGTGCTGCCGTGTGTGTGCCTGCAAGGATGCGGCTCCTGTGTGAGCTGGGGGAGAGGCCAGGGCTGCAGAGGGGGGATGTTGTTGGCAGGTGCATGAGGACACTCTGGGACGCTGCCCTGGGGTGTCCAGCGCAGTGGGGATGGATCAGCCCCTGCTCTGCTGCTTCTTGCCAGGGTGTCCCCCTTGCAGGGAGCTTGCAGAGCACCAGCCATGCTGTTTGCCCCCAGCCTGCCCACAGCCAGCCTGGGGCTGCTCCCGGGGCTTTTCTGTGCTCAGCAATGGGCTGGCCAAGTGTTGTGGAGAGAGTGTGGCCAAGGAGCCTGGAACCCCCAGGCCCTGGCCTGAGGCATCAGCGCTGCCCCAGCAGTGCCCATGGCCTGTCCCTGCTGCAGCCCTGGCACTGCCACCCCCAGGGCTGTGCCCGGCCCCGAGAGCACTCAGGCCCTGCAGCAACACGAGGGCCAGGAGGGCAGTGGGGCAGTGGCACAGGAGCAGCACTGGCAACACCAAGTGCTGCTACTGCTGCTGGGCACAGCTGCTGTGCCAGCACTGATCTGCCCCCAGATCTGCGCACAGACATTGCTGCTGCAGCTTCAGAGAAGGGGAAAAAGGGACATCTCTGGAGAAATCTTTGCTGGGGAGAGATCCTTTAGTTCATCTAAAGCCACCAAGAGCATAGCACCCTATTTACAGTCAGTGGCCACTGGGAAGATGGAGAGAAAGAAAATGAGAAACAGCATGAACAATGAAATTTCTTTATGAATTATATTAAAAAAGTAAAAAAAAGACAGTAACCTCCAAAATGAAACCAACAAGAATTTTCAAGTGTGGCTTTTATTACAAATGATTTGCAGAATTTGACCAGCAGTTTACCGTTTCCTAAATCCTCCAGTCATAAGTGTCGACACTGCAGCCTTGAGCTCATGGTTCCTCAGGCTGTAGATGAGGGGATTCAGGGCTGGAGGCACCACGGAGTATAGAACTGACACTGCCAGATCCAGGGATGGGGAGGAGATGGAGGGGGGCTTCAGGTAGGCAAAAAACACAGTGCTAACAAACAGGGAGACCACCACCAGGTGAGGGAGGCAGGTGGAAAAGGCTTTGTGCTGTCCCTGATCAGAGGGGATCCTCAGCACAGCCCTGAAGATCTGTACATAGGAGAAAACCATGAACACAAAACAACCAAATAACAAACAGGCACCAACAACAATGATCCCAAGTTCCCTGAGGTTTGAGTGTGAGCAGGAGAGCTTGAGGATCTGGGGGATTTCACAGAAGAACTGGCCCAGGGCATTGCCATGGCAGAGGGGCAGGGAAAATGTATTGGCTGTGTGTAGCAGAGCATTGAGAAAGGCACTGGCCCAGGCAGCTGCTGCCATGTGGGCACAAGCTCTGCTGCCCAGGAGGGTCCCGTAGTGCAGGGGTTTGCAGATGGACACGTAGCGGTCGTAGCACATGATGGTCAGGAGGAAATACTCTGCTGACATGAAGAAGAGAAAGAAAAAGAGCTGAGCAGCTCTTCATAGGAGATGTGTCTGGTGTCCCAGAGGGAATTGTGCATGGCTTTGGGGACAGTGGTACAGATGCAGCCCAGGTCAGTGAGGGCCAGGTTGAGCAGAAAGAAGAACATGGGGGTGTGCAGGTGGTGGCCGCAGGCTACGGCGCTGATGATGAGGCCGTTGGCCAGGAGGGCAGCCAGGGAGATGGCCAGGAAGAGGCAGAAGTGCAGGAGCTGCAGCTGCCGCGTGTCTGCCAATGGCAGCAGGAGGAAGTGGCTGATGGAGCTGCTGTTGGACATTTGCTGTGTCTTGGCATGGGGATCTGTAAGAAAAGTAATCATGGAATAGTTCAGTTTGGAGAAGATTTTAAATACCCCAGCCCAGCTTGGTGTCACTTTCCCCCCACTGCCTGCCCAGGGCTCTGCTGCCTGGAGCTGTCCCTGCCAGCAGCTGCTTTCCTGTGCCCAGGGCTGGGCCCTGCCAGTGCTGCCAGAGCCAAGCCCAGCCCTGGGGGCTCAGCTCTGCCCTGCAGACCCCTCCCAGCACAGGGCACTGCCCAGGGCCTGCTCTGCTTCTGCAGGCTCTGATTGCAATGTCACAGCTACACTGAGTAGGCTGGAAAAATGTCACTGATGCTGCCTGTGAGAGACCCTTGTGCTGATTTCTGTCACTGACTGCTTTATTAAGATCTCAGAGAATTTTTTTTATTTTTCGCAACCCAAACTGAGAGATTAATATCTATGTGCAATTTCCTTTCCAGGCAACCTAGAGCAGTAGATTAAAAAAGCAGGATTTTCCATTCTAGACAGCCACTCACTTGCTCTGCTCCCTCTATAATCTCCTTGGAAAAGTTCTGGAGTTAAATGTCATGCTGGGAGAAGCCCTGAACAATGCAGCATCCTCACCACACAAGAACACTTCCAAGCCTCACCAGCTGTCTCCTTCCACCCAGACCTTGTCCCCCAGGGCTGGGAGCAGCTCCCAGGGCTGGCTGAGAGCTGTCCCTGGCAGGCAGCAGAGTCCCTGCCCCAGCACAGTGCCCTGGGCTGCAGGACCCTGCTCTGTACCACAACCCTGGGCACCCCTGGCTGCTCTACACAAGAGATCATCAGAGAATGTACTCACACAGTCTGCAGGCATTGGGATGTTCCAGCTTTAGGAGATGGCTCCAGGAGCTGCAGCTGCATTGTCCTGCAGCCAGAGGCTTCCTGTGTCAAGGGCTGGGAGTGATTCTGCCCCAGTCACTTCTGAGCATCTTCCCAGCCCTGACTGATTGAAGCTCTCTGTGCCTCTGTGCTGTGCCCGGGGTGGCTGCAGGCAGTGCCCCAGCCCTCCTGGGCTGGGAGAAGAGCTGCTCATCAAGAGAAATGTGTTTTTGAAGCTCTTCTTGGTTGCCAGGATTGCCTTTTGTGCAGGGAGCCCAGCCCAGCTCAGCAGCACAGACACAGCACAAGGATTTTAATGACCCTCTTGGGGTTTGTGCTGAGGCCCTAAACATCAGTCCCGGAGAGGGAGCTGAAGAAACCTGTCAAGAACTCCAAGTCTAAATCAAACGCCAAAGTTTCTTGAAGTTTTAATGGGTCCCACTGTGGGACACAACTGAGAAAGTGTCCCCAGGTTCCAGTGTGAGCAGGAAATTGGAGGCAGAGATGACAGGTGGGGACAAAGAGAAGCCAAGTCGTGGTGCCCTGGGGCACAGCAGGGTCTGTGCCACCAAGGGCTGGGAGGAGACACCTTGTCCTGAGCCACTGGGGCCTCCTGGCACAGCCCCAGCAAGGCTGGCCACTGTCACCCCTTGTCCTGCCCTCAGCATCCCCCCACATCCCAGTGGCCTCAGGGATCTGTTGGGATGAGTCCCTGGGGAGCCTTGGTCAGGAATGGCCCTGGGGGCTCCTTCATGCTCCCAGGGACTGCAGGTTTTTCAGAGGACTTTGGGTTTTGCTTTTGCCTTGGAGTCTCTGAGAGCTTTGTGCAATCATGGCCTCCAATTATCTGCTGTATTTAGTCCCTTGAGAGGCTTTTTCAGTAACAACACTCAGTGGGGCTGATTAATGCTTCAGGATACTTCATTTTTTTAAGGTACTTGGAGGTTCCCTTTTGACACCAACTCTTCTAGTAGTTTATGCAATCATGGCCCCAATTATCTACTCTAATTAGTCCCTTGAGAGCTTTATATTGACACTCAGTGGGTCTCATTAATACATTGAGATACTCAAGATTTTAAAGGTAGTTTGGATTTTCCTTTCCTCTCTGACTTTCTGAGAGGGTTTTGGGCCATCCTGGTATCCAGTTCTTTCCTCCAAGGAGTCCATGAGGAGCCTGTGTTGGGGATGGACTTCAGTGGGACCCATTAATGCTTTGAGACACTTTGGGTTTTTCTTCTGCCTTGGACTCCTGGAAAGGTTTGTGCAATCTCCTCTCAGGCCCTGAGGTTCAAGGGCTCAGCTCCAAATGCACCACGGGGCTCCTTGGTTTCAAGCAAGTCCTGACAAACCATGGCTCAGCCTTGATTTCCCTCTGGCCTGGTGCCATTCATTAGGAAGATTTTCAAATCCAGTTATGGAGAAATATTTCCAAGAGATTCTAAGAAATACGCATTCCTATTTTGAAGACTATTTCATTGTTATTCTCTTTAGAGCAGAGGTGATTCCAGCATTCTGTGATTGATATTGATGCAGGGTCTGGCCTGCTCACAGAAGCTGTGCCTTGAGGTCTGAGCCAGTGTGGACAACCTTGCTGCACATTCCTCAACTCCATCCTGTCTGTCCTCACTCACCTGGGACCTGCTTTACTTGAGAACTGGCTGCACACAGGCCAAAAGGAGTGTTCCCCCCCCCCTTTTTTTTTCTGTTTTGAAGCAATCTACAACTCCTCAATGTCCCCATTGAAAACAGATATCTTCTATTAGTGTGTGCTAAAGCCAAGGTGCCACCAAGCAGCTTCCCTTTCCCCAAGGCAGAACCCTGCAAGGAATGTTGGAGATCTTTGGACTCCTTGGTTCCCTGAGGCCTTGCAGTGTCACAAAGGCCCCTTGGTTCTGCACTGTCACAATGGAGATTTGGGTCCATGGGGCCCCACAGTGTCACAATGCTCTTTTGGGTTCCATGAGGCCATGTTCTAACACAATGGACTTTTGGGTCCTCGAGGTTCCATACTCTCAACAATGGTCTCTGTAGTTCCAGAGTGTCACAATGGACTCTTGGTTCCAGGTGGCCCCACAGTGTCACCGTGGTCTCCTTGGTTCCACAAGGCCGTGCAGTGTCACAATGGCTCACAGGTTCCATGAGGCCCCACAATGTCACAGTGGCCCCTTGGTCCCATGAGTTTCCCCAGTGTCACAATGGTTCCTTGGCTCCACGTGGCCCAGGTGTCTCACAATGGACTCTTGGTTCCGTGGGGCCCCGCAGTGTCTCAGGGGTTTCCTTGGTTCTGTAGGGTCACAATGGACACTGCAGTGCCCCCTGCTGGCTGGGAGGACCTGGCACTGTGTGAGCACCTCCTGGTGGCCGACCCCTGCAACTGTGAGTGGCTCGTACTGGTTTGTACTGGTTTGTGCTGGGATGGGGTTCAGGGGGTGCTGGGACAAGGCTGGGGTTACTGGGTTGTACTGGGTTATACTGAGAGAGGCTGTGTGAGTGTCCAGGAGGACCTAACACTGTGTGTACAGGTTGTACTGGGTTATACTGGGTTATACTGGTTTATACTGGGATGGGGTGCTGGGCTGTTACTGGTTTGTACCGGGTTCCACTGGGAAAGGGAGCAGGGCTGTATGAGTGCCCCCTGCTGGCTGGGAGGACCTAGTGGCTGACTGTGTCTTACACTGGGTTATACTGGTTTGTACTGGGATGGGGTGCTGTAGATCAGTGGTTTATACTGGGTTATACTGGTTTGTATTGGGATGGGGTGCTGGGGGTGACTGGGTTGTAGTGATTGATACTGGGTTATACAGGGATATTCTGGATTTTACTGGGTCAGACTGGGGTGTACTGGATTATACTGGGAGGGGTCTTGGGGACGCTTGGCACTCCACTGGGAGTGACTTCAGGTTGTGCTGGCCTTACTGGTTTCTACTGGGAGCTGCCACCATGGGTTCAGGGGCTCAGGGGTGGCTCCCACTGCTTACTGGTTTGTACTGGTGCCTTCTCAATATTAACTTGGGAGCCCCAGGACCACACTAGGAGCCCCTAGACTACACTGGGAATGGGTTTGGGTGCATGAGGCCTTACTGGTTTATACTGGGAGCTGCTGCCACAGGCCTCAAGAGCTCAGGAGTGGCTCCAAGTGCTTACTGGTTTATTCTGGTGCCTTCCCAGTCCACACCTGGGAACACTGGTAGGCACTTGTGGCCAGGCAGGATCTCAAGGCCAAGCTGGCCTTCACCAGGGCCTTGCTGAGCCACAGCTTCTCCAACTTCTCGGCCTGGCAACACTGCCTGTGGCTGCTGATGGCCACCAGGAACTACAGCAAGGGCACTGCCCCCTGGAAGGCTGAAGGAAGGAGAGGGATCCCCCAAAAAAACTCCCCCAATTTTGCGAGATCCCCAAAATTTTGCAGCCCCTCCCTCACCTAAAGTGGGAGCTACTGGGTTCTGTTGGGTTGAATGGGCAGACCTGGTTTCCCTAAATCCCTATTGACTTCAATGAGTAGATCTGGTTTCCCTATATCCCCACTGACTTTAATGGGTAGACCTGAACTCCTGGATACCTGGGTGCCCCCATCAAGATATTAGGATTTCCCCTGGTGTCCCCCTGAGATTTCGGGGTGCCTCCTTTGCTCACCCCAGAGCTGGAGCTGCTGCAGAATACCATCTTCACCAACCCCATGCACCAAAGCACCTGGCTGTACCTGATCTGTACCCTCTTCTGAGGTAACTCAGGGCTCCCTCCCACCCCTGATGTCCTCACCTGGACTTTTGGGGTACCCCCTGAATGTTGGGGTGTCCCCCGACAACCCCACAGCTGCCAAGGGTCATCTGTGTCCATGTCGACTGGGAGGACGGTGGCCATCATATTCTCCTGGCCTGTCAGGGTGAGTCAGGGCACTTGGGTGCCCCAAAAATGACCTGGATATCCCTCAAAATAATCTGGGTACACCTGGGTACCCCTTGCACACCTGGATCACCAAAAACCCCTGGGCCCTCCAAAAACTAGTGTCTCAAGCATCCTCATTGCTTTGACTGGGTAGACCTGGTGGCCCTAAACTTTATTACCTTTAAAGAGTAGACCTGCTGTCCCTAAATTCAATGGGTTAGCACTGGAGTCCTCTTTATCTCCGTTTATCTCTTTAAATTCCTCCCAGTTGTCCCACTTTTTTCAGTGGTCTTAGTAACCCCAGTGTCCCCCCTTAGCCCTTCCCAGTGCTCCCAGTTTAATCAGTAACTCTTCCCAAATAAGCCCTATCAATGGGTAGACCTGGTGTCCCTAAATCCCTATTGACTTCACAAGGGTAGACCTGGTGTCCTTCAATCCCCTTTGACTTCACTGGGCAGAGTTCATGTCCCAAAACTTTTGGCACTAATAATCCCAATTTTGGGCTTGGAATTCCCAGCTTTCAGGCTGAAAATGGACATTTTTGGGCTTACCTGGGGGCCCAGCTCAAGCATGGATAGCAGGTGAAGGATCAGGGATTTGGGCTTGGCCTCCAGGAATTCATCCAGGACATCCAGAGCATTGGCACTGCGATCCTGGAGTGGAAATTCCCAGAATTCAGCCCAAGATTTCCTCCAAATGTACTCAAATTTCCCTATATTAGGGCCAAATTTCCTCAAATTCCCATTGATTTTAATGGATAGACCAGGTGTCCCTAAATCTATATTGACTTTAATGGGATACACCTGGTGTCCATAAGGCCCTATTGATTTCATTAGTCATGTCTGATGTAAAAAAAATGTGTGTTGGGAGATTGATATTGCAAGAGATGAGGCAATTGAGAGACGTTGTAAAAGATGGTTTATGGCCTCATGGTGTCAGTCTCATAGAAGGGTGAGACATTAAAGGTGTTACATCCAACACCATAATATCAGAACCTGCCTCATTCTTAGTTACAAAGCTTTATGTTCGTTTTTTATCCAATCAAATATTTCAGTGAAGTTTGCCAGCATCCTTTTACACTAATCATTAATTGCTTTCCTTCTCATGGCTTTGCTGCAATGCTTCATTTTTCAACCAATCCTAGAACACTTCACCAACCTACATTGATATATCTTAAACTTCTAACTAACTTTATAACAAGTTCTATTGCTAATTATAACAATCTTTTACTATCTTACTTAACATACTGCTTTGCTTACATAATACGTATTTAGGTTTGCTTAAAACATATTTCTACTTAAACTAAAACCTTATATTCCTGTTTTATATCTATTTTACTTTTAATCATCTGATTGTCCAAGATTTCTCCAAGGTCTTAGGTCAAACCTTTTTTCCATCTCAATCTCTGAGCCTGTTTGCACAAGGCCCTGAGAGCTCTCTGTGCCTGCATTTCCCACACCACCTGTCATCTCTGTCTCCAATTTCCTGCTCACACTGGAACCTGGGGACACTTTCTCAGTCGTGGCCCTCAGTGAGACCCATGAACGGCATCAGAAACATTGGAGTTGGAATATTGTCCTGGGGTACAATGCAAAAATGTGTATTCTATCACCATCTGTTAAAATGTGGGAGGGGTGGTGATCCTTATCTCTGTGGGAGATATCCTCTGCTGATGTGCCATCTGATAAAGTCAGGGGGATGATCATCATTATCTTTTCACAACCCATCCTTCCTCCAGAAGATATATTCCATTAATGGGCCATTAAGTCCTATTGTGTGACTGATAAGATTACATCATCCCATTGGGAGATGCCCCAGCCAGGGGCAGGAGCCAAGCCTTTCCTACCTAGATAAAAAACTGGGGTTTGGGACCCGAGGGCAGACCTTTCTACTGGATCCCAGAGGAAAGTCGGACCTTTTCCACATCATCGCTGGACCTTCGGAGGAAAACTGCACCTTCTACAGGAGCACTGCTTCAACAGAACCACATCTGTCATCCAGGAGGACTGCAGCCACCATTTATACGGACTGCTACCAACACCCTGACTGACAGGGTGTCAGGTTGTATTTCTGACTGTGTCGGTGGTTGTTTCTTTTATATTATTGCATGTATTTTATTTTTTCTATTTTCTCCTATTAAATTGTATTACTAACTTGGAGTCTCGCACTGGTTTTACTTTCAAACCAACACATATTATTAAAGGAACAAGAGGGAACCATATACACGGATTCGAAGTATGCTTTTGGGATTGTGCATACCTTTAGAAAGATCTGGAAAGAAACACCCAAGGAAAAGTATTAATACACTAAGGATTAGTAAGTGAAATACTTGAGGCTTTAAAAGGACTGAAAAAGATAGCAATCATACATGTAAAAGGGCACGAGAGGGGAGAGATATTAAAACAAGAGGAAAAAATTTGGCTGATGAGGAAGCAAAAAGGGCTGCCCTAAGGGAAAACAACAGTGCAATTATGACTTTTAAGGAGACAGAAACACAAACTGAAACACCATACTTTTCTTTAACAGAGATAGAAGCTATAAAGAAACTAGGGCCAACCCTGAAGGAAGGAGAATGGATTCTACCAGATGGTAGAAAAGTAGTCCCAAAACCTATAGCCCGACAGATCCTGGACAACTTACACTGAAGAACTCACTGGGGCACAAGGGCACTTTGTGACTACTTTTTAAAATTTTATGGGTGTATAGGAATATTTGAAACTGGGAAACAAATTACTCAAGGATGTCTCACATGTCAGAAGATGAACAAAAAGATGTTGAGGAGTCCTCCCTCTGGAGGCCCTCGGACAGCCTATCGGCCATTCAAAAAGAACCAAGTTGATTTCACTGAATTACCTAAAATAGGCAGGTGGAAATAGCTGCTGGTTATAGTAGATCAATTGACTCAGTGGGTAGAAGCATTTCTTGCCGTTTGAGCCACAGCTCAAACAGAAGCTAAAATTTTATTGGAGCATATTATTCCAAGATTTGGATTAGTGCAAGATATTGATTCAGATCCAGGCACTCATTTTACCTTGAGAATAATTAACACTTTCGGCCAATCATTAGGAATTACCTGAGACTATCATACCCCATGGCATCCCGAAAGCTTGGGATGAGTTGAAAGGATGAACCAAACTATTAAACAACAACTAACTAAATTAATGACAGAAACCAAATTACCATGGACCAGATGCCTTCCCTTAGCCCTGTTAAATATAAGAACCAAGCCTTACTATGAAACTGGGATCTCACCATATGAGATGTTATATGGATTGCCTTACCCCCAAGGCATGACAATGGATCCCTCACTAGTCGGGGACAAAACCATTCAGGGGGATCTTACAACCATCACAAACAATTTGAAGGAATTAAGAGAGAAAGGCATTTTAGCTCAAACCACTCCTCTCGATTTTCCAGTACCTTCTATCCGACCAGGACAGTATGTGTTGATAAAATGCTGGAAAGGAGAAAGTTTAGAACCTCGATGGGAGGGACCATTTCTGGTTCTTTTAACCACAGAAGCAGCAGTCCAAACGGCAGAAAAAGGCTGGACTCATGCTTCACAAGTAAAAGAACCAACACAAAATAAAGATTGGAAAATTATTTCAGCACCAGGAGACCTAAAAATCAAATTAAAAAGGGAATTTAAAAGTTGATTAAATTTCCATCCAGATTCAGAAACATAGAGAAATTGAAATAAATTCATGATTAGGTGGAAAGGAGTACTCGGTGCCAAAAAGCTACAGTCTATAAGAAATTGACATAAAATCATTGTACCTTGGGACAAAAGGGGGAGATGTAATATATAACGGGAAGGATATTATTGTATGGTGTTGTTACTGCTTGAAATATCAATTGAAGTTGTTGTGAGAAGTACATGGTTGTCATTTAGACATCCTGCATTGGCTGCCAACTGCAACCTCATTGAGTTTGGAGGCTGAACAGCGCCCATGGGAAAGAATCAGACGCCTCCTTGATCAGTGGGAAAAGCCCAGATGGATTGAAAAGCTTCTCAGGAGCTTCTGACTGCCAACATTAACTGATTTATTTGAGGAGCTGCAACTCCAGAAAAAGAGACTGGTAACACCTATTATTGAGGAGGCCCAACAACAATTAACACATTGGGAATGTAATAATCATGGCTTAGAATGCCGCCCTTGGGTTTGTATTGTTTGTACCTGTTGTTTTAATGCGTGCTGGAGGGTAAATAGGGCAAAAGAAAAAGAGAGGCAATTGATTTGTTGAAGTTGTTTAGATTGTGTACGTGGACAGCTAACAATAGAAAGATTTTTAGTGACTTTTAAGTTTAACCTTTGAGACAAGAAAATGGGACCTTTTTTGCAGCAATTCAACTAATAGAGAACCAAGACCAACTACTCCTCACCATATTAGCTTTTGTACAGGCTAAAGAACAAACAATCCATAATATTATAGACCAGTGTATTATAAATGACAATTGTTGTGGAGAAGAAATCGATGTGCCACGTCATAGATTTGTTTCAGCAGCTGATTGGCATCGTGAGTGTATCTTTTGGTGGTGACAAATATTTAACTACCAACCCTGATTTCATAGCAGAAAAAGATCAGTAAAATGAACTGTTTAACTGAAGAAGTGTGAAAACAAATTTTGTTGTAGTTGGCATATCTCCAGAGCTTTAGTGGATTAGGAAAAATAGCTGAACAATCTAGGGAAAGAGATAGGGCAGTGCTGCAGAACTACAAATAATTGATGCCATCTTTGGAAAAGAAAAAGCTAAAATGGCTTATATGAGACTTATGAGGCCAAGGATGCCAAAAAGAGACAAATCCCAGGATAAAAGCTTTGCTACCAAAAAGATTGACATCTCGGCCCTTGGTTGCAACCCAAGGGGCCTTGAGACAGGTAGAAAGTTAAAATTCCTGAGGATTCTTTTCATGGTGCTTACAATAATACCCCTGGCAACTGGCCAAAGCCATAAGACTGCATGGAGCAGAAAAGAAAAAGCCATGCATGAACAAATTACAAGGTAACAAGCAGCACAAGAGCCAGCAGTAAAGAAACAAACCATTCCTGATCCCTGTGACAAATGCAACCATTCGATGTGGGTCAAGGATAAGATGGAATCAGTTTTTGTGGCACAGCCACATGTTAGTGCTGCCTGTTACGATTGTAGCAGTTTCTTAGAGATTTGTGTGAAAAGTACAAAATTGTATTGGGTAAGAAGAAATTTGGGATTCAGTGGGTGAGCTCCTTATCCTAACAATGATCACCTTTGTCCTAGATATGAAAATTTATTTTGTTTGAAAAAGATAAGAATAGAAAAGAGCCAAAGAAAAAATAATAAGTTGGAAAACAAAAAGAAACAATGAAGGATAAGAAAACTATCAGAGGGAAAGAGTTAGAGGAGCTGGATGAGCTGTATAAGCAATTAAAACAGCACTATAGCAACTGGGATTCGCCAACTTCAAACAAAAACCTATTAGTAGATCTGATGCAGGAAATTGCCACAGAATTGGGATTATCTAAATGTTTTGTTTGTGAAGGAATTAGAATGGCTGAAAGACGGCCATGGAGAGGTGAGGGTTTAGCTCCAGAACAATTTTTAAAATGGAATAATACTCAAATTTCTAAGACATTAAAGCAGCCTGAGGGTTGGGTTCTGAGTCATCAAGTCATTGGAACAGTTTGTATAACTCGGGAAGGGAGAAAATACACTGAAGTGGTGGGATATACTCCTTGCCTATCTACTTTAGTAGTAAATTCAGACAATAACACAAAGACCTGGCAACCCAAGAGTCCTACTGGATATTGGGGAATAACGAAAGAAATGGATTGTGAGTGGAATAACCAAACTGATTTGTGCTGCCATAGCAGTGCTGGAGCTAACCCCTACCAATCTATAAAAGACTTAAAATCTTATTGGGAACAACCAGAAAACACAGAAAACAGATGGAAGGCCTCTGATGGAATATATTGGATTTGTGGGCAACGAGCATACAGTGAACTATCCCAAAAGTGGGAAGGAACTTGTACCTTAGGAGTTCTACGACCCTCCTTCTTTGTCAGACCAAGGTCTAAGGGCAATATACTAGGAACACCACTTTATGAAACCTTAGAAAGAAAGAAAAGAGAACCAAACCTCGACTTTCCAATGGCAGGAAGATGAAGAATGGCCTGCAGAAAGAATTATAGCACATTATGAACCTGATGCTTGGGCTCAGGATGGGTCTTGGGGATAGAGAACTCCAATTTACCTATTAAATTGGTTGATAAGGCTCCAGGCAGTAGTGGAAGTCATCTCAAACCATAGGGCAGACGATTTAAAGTTGTTGGCCAAACAGCATTCACAAATGTGAGCATTTGTATATCAAATGAGAATTGCCCTAGATTATCTGCTGGCAGAAGGAGGAGCTTGTGGGAGGTTTAATGAATCTGAGTGCTGTGTGGAAAGATGGAATGATGCTGTGTGGAGATGATCATGGGGAGGCCATCACAAAACTTGCTGATGAAATTAAAATTGTGGCACATGTACCAATTCAAAAACGGAATTCTATCCTGAAAGCTGATTGGTGGGATGAACTTTTTGGGGGTGTGTGGTGGAAAAAAATCGGATTCATGCTATTATGTTCTGTTTTAGGACTATTGTTTCTGCCTTGCATGATACCCTGTCTAATTTGACAAATCCACTCAGTAATTCCAGGAATGTAACTTACAGCCATGCTCATGGGTCCAGAATCCACAGCAAAAAAGAAACTGAATTTCTTGATGGTACTAAAAGCATGATTCTATCACACTCGAGGGAGAGAGATTGAGAAAATGGTGACTGACTACAAAGAGAATATCCTGGCACGAGAAATGTTAATAAAATTTGAGAAGGAGTGTGAAAAGCTGAATGCAGCATGAGAAATGTTAGAAAAATTGGAGGCTAGTATTAAGGAACATAGAGAATACCAAGCAACAATGTTTTAGAGCACGAATCAATATGATCAAAAAGAGAAATGGGGGAATTGTGATAAATATGATTTGTGTTAATTAAATTGTAACTATATTAGCAAAATTGTATTTAGATCAATAGAAGACAATTGTTACAGAGTGAGGGGGGAGATGGGTGAGACAGGGCAAAGGACATCTTCCAGATGCTGGGAGTCGAACAAGGATGTTGGAAGGGAATAGTAGAAGGACGTAGGTCTGATAAGCAGCATCTAGAAATAAAAGTTTCGACCTTGAAATGGGTCAAATTGGGATGATTCCAGGCATGGAACTTAATTTTATTGTGGGAAATTATGCTTAGTTATATAACCCAAGCTTAGGGCGCTTGGTGTACCTGCAAGGTTACACAGCAGACACTGATGAAGATGATGAGCCTTCATCAGAAATAAGACCCTCAAAAGGATGAGAGACCCCCTAACCCATTAGTAGAGCATGCACCATACACACAGTGATGTAGATTTTTAGGAATAGAAACTAGGAGGAGTTTTCTAGAAACTTCTGTAGCCTACAGTATATAAGTGGGATTGTTAGCCTGGATGCTTTGATACGAGACGAAGGGCGAACCCCTCCCTGTACCCCTGGTCGGTTTTGCTTATGCTTTATATGAACCTCAATTATACTAAATTACTTACTCTTAAATTTTACATATCCTGAAATATATGTATTCTATACATTGATTTTATTCATCTCAAATACTTTGATTGTATAAATTTATAAACATTAGTAGCAAAAATTTGCTGCTAAATTTAATCTTGCTTTTTGATAAATTGGATAAATAGAATAATATTCATATCTTTCCCTTCCTTCCTTCCTTCCTTCCTTCCTTCCTTCCTTCCTTCCTTCCTTCCTTCCTTCCTTCCTTCCTTCCTTCCTTCCTTCCTTCCTTCCTTCCTTCCTTCCTTCCTTCCTTCCTTCCTTCCTTCCTTCCCTCCTTCCTTCCTTCCTTCCTTCCTTCCTTCCTTCCTTCCTTCCTTCCTTCCTTCCTTCCTTCCTTCCTTCCTTCCTTCCTTCCTTCCTTCCTTCCTTCCTTCCTTCCTTCCTTCCTTCCTTCCTTCCTTCCTTCCTTCCACCCTTCCACCCTTCCACCCTTCCACCCTTCCACCCTTCCACCCTTCCACCCTCCCTTCCTTCCCCCTACCGAATGATCCTCCATCACTGACCAGGATCCCCAAAAATGCTCCCAGCTGCAAGGCTGGCACAGCTCCAGGAGCCTTTGGACACCTCTCCCAGGGATGCACAGCCTCCCCTTGTTGGGCTGTCTGTGCAGGGCAGGGCCCTGGACTCCATGATCCCACCGGGTCCCTCCCAGCTCAGCCCCTCCCGCAATTCTCACCCTTTGCCTCAGCCTTTGTGTCCTTGAGAGGAGCTGGCAGAGCTGTTGGGGCCGGGCCAGGAGCAGGGCACCCCAACATTCCCCTCTCTGGGACACGGCAGCTGTGGCAGCCCCAGCGTTCCCCTGTCTGTGACACCACAGCCCTGGCAGCCCCAACCTTCCATCCCTGGAGACGCTCCATGGCAGCTTCCAGTCAACGCAAGGCACCGGCCACGGAGCAGCCCCAGCCTGGCCTGATGGGGATTCCTCTGCACACAGCTCGGGCAAGGCCCCCCTGGACACCTTCACTGTGCCACACACAAGTGTCACACACAGCTACAGAGCTCTGCCCACAGCTGCCAGGAGGAGCTGATTAAAAAAATAAAACAAAATTTAAAATTATAAACCGCCATAATCAAACCCATCCAGGAAAACAAACAAATCCAACAAGAACAACAAAAACAAAACCAAAAACCACTAGAGAAGGAGAACATCTCCCCCCAGTAGACCCGTTCCATCCTTCACTCAGTACACCTGCACACACACAGGGGCTGAGACTGCAAAAAAAGAGAATTCCTTGAGCACATTTGCAGGAAAAGCAGGTTTAGGACAGGCTCTCAGTTCCGACTGTTCTCAGCAGATTGAAAACGGCCCCTTTGGCACCTGCAGGGCCCTTGCCAATGGCAAGTGCCACACCCTCAGCCCATGGGGGAGAAAAGGGCTCTGAATTGCCCGCCCTGGCATGGAAACCCTGTTCCCAGGCTGCTTCACACACAGGATTCTTCTGGATGAATCCAGAAAGATGAGGGTCTGCTCTGGCTCCTCCATGTCCTAAAGCTGCCTGACAGAAGAAATGGAGGGTGGGCTCCAGCAGCACAATCCCTGCTGGCCCAGGGCACAGTGCCAGGAAGGTCTCTGCGTGCCCAGCCTTTGCTCCAGCCAAGAAAAGCTCCCGGCACAGGCTCACCTTTCCTGCTCAGCCACAACCCCCGAGTGCCCCAGCAGCAGGAAACTGACGGCTCTGGGCGGCACCGATGCTGGCAAACGCCAGACCTGGGCACTGCCAGCGTCAACAATCTGCTGGATCTGCAGTGCTGGCACCCACAAATCACCAGATCTGAGCAGTGCTGGTGCTGGAACCGGGGAATTGCCAAGTTTTGGCTTTCTGTGCATGCAAATTGCCAGACTTGGGATGTGCTGGTGTTGGGATGGATAATGATTGGACAGGAAAGTCTCACAGATCTGTATGTATGTGATAAATGTGATTCGTGCTAATGAAATTGTAAATATATTAGCAAAATTGTACTCATATGAATAGAAAATAATTTCTACAAAGCCAAAAAAAAAGAAAATGAGTGAGACAAAGCAGATGGAATCCTCCAGATGTTGGAAGGGAGTAGTAGAAGGACGTAGGTCTGATAAGCAGCATCTAGAAATAGAAAGACTCGACCTTGGAAAGGACCAAAATGGGATGATTCCAGGCATGGGATTTAATCAGAGTCTTATTATGGAAAACATCTGCTCAGTCACACAGGGCGCCTGTGCTACCTGCAGGTCACACCTCGGTCATTGATGAAGATGATGAGCCTTCATCAGAAATAAGACCCTCAAAAGGATGAGAGACCCCCTAACCCATTGGTAGAGCATGTCCCATACACATAGTGATGTAGATTTTAGGAATAGAAACTAGGAGGAGTTTTTTAGAAACTTCTGTATTAATATGCATTAGCATATAGTATATAAGTGGGAATTTTGGCTTGATTGTTCAGTACGTGAGGAAGGGCGAGCCCTTCCCCGTACCCCTGGCTGGTTTTGCTTATGCTTTATAGGAGCCTCAATTATACTAAATTACTATCTGCCAAATTTTGTATATATTCAGATATACGCATCCAATATATTTGATTCTATTTCATTTATATACAATTGTTGCTGTTAAATAATTGCAGCAAAATTTAACCTTGTTGTCTGATAAATTGTACAAATAGAACGACATTCATGACAGAGAGAAGCATTTCCAGAGTGATCTTGATGCTGAATGTCTCCTCAGGAGCTCTGGGCACAGAGAAGAATGAGGCCCTTGCTGGCTGGCCCTGTTTGGACAACCTGCTCCTCACCCCCATCATAACTGTGTCATGATATCACCCACTTTTGCTGACAACCCCAAATAGAAAAAAAATTAAATTTCTCTTTAAATTAAAAATGTTAAATGTTTAAATATTAAAATATAATTATATTTTACTTATTTATAGTAGTAATATTCTATATTTTTATAACCAAATTTTAATATTTATAATAAAACTCTTTACATTATTAGTAACCAAAAAAATTACTGGCCAATGGTTCTAAGTAACACAATTCCCTTTATTAATTAAATAACCTCTATTGGTTATTTATTTCTCCCTCTTTATGATAATTTGTTATATTTGATAATTTGTAATATTTGTAGTAATTTGTCACCTTTATTATCATCTTTTTCTCGGACAGGATCCATGGAGACGATGTAGCATTGCAAGGCCCCATGGAATCATGGAGACCATTGTGACACTGTGGGGAACCAAAGGGCCATTGTGACCCTGCAGGGCCTCATGGCAGCAAGGGGCCATTGTGACACAGCAGAAACAAGGAGAACATTGTGAAACTCTGAAGCCCCATGGAACCAAGGCGAGAGCCCAGGAGATAAAACCCACTCATGTCAGTTGAGCTGTGTGACTCTGCAGGGCCAGGACACGTTCCAGCAGGTGTGTGCTGCTGTGCCAGTCCCCTGGCAGGGATCTCAGACAGGCAGGTGCAGCACTGAGGAGCTTGGTCTGTGGCCTTGGTGGCATGGCCAGTGTGAGAAGGTGCCCCAGGGCTTTGAGCATCCCTCCAGCCTCTTCCATCAGCCACTTCCAGACCTGGGCACTGAACTGACTTTCTTGGTCTATTTGTTCTCTGCTTATCTCCTTCCTCCTGCCCATTTCAGCACTGCTCAGGGCAGCATCAGCCCTGCCTGGGGTCCCTCCTCAGCCAGCCCTTGGCAGAGCCCAGAGCAGGGCTCTCTGTGATCCCTGGCACGGGATGTGGGTGCTGGGACTGGACACTGAGGTGTGGAGTGGACACTCTGGTGGGGAACATTTGCCCACCCAAAACACTCCCTGTGCTGTGCCGTGTCTGATGAGGGGATGTGGGGCCTGTGCTGGCCAGGGGGGCTGTGCTGCCCCAGGGCAAATGACAGACATGAGCCACAACACAACGACCAGGAGGTGGAAGTCAGGACAAGTTACAGAGGAGGAATGCAGAAATCTGACCTGAGCGTGGAAGGGGAATTTTAAAGCTGCAGAGCCAAGCAGACCTTTGGGACACTGTGGGGCCAGATGAGAATATCATGACACAGTGAGAATTTATGGAAACAAGGATCCATTATGACACTTTGGAGTCTCATGTGACCAGGAGTCCAACCGTGACCCTGCATAGCCAAGGAGATCGTTATGACACTACAGGGTCTCATGGAACCAGGGGGTCATTGTGACACTGCAAGTGCCTGTGGAGCCAAGGCGACCATTGTGACACAATGAGGCCCAAAGTTCCAAGGAAATTTGTGACACCAAGGGCTCCCATGGAACAAAAAGGACATTGTGACACTGGGAGGCCTCAAGGAATCATGGAGATAATGATGACATTCTAGGGCCTAATGGGACTGTGGTGACACCAAGTTGGTTTGCTATCACAAGTGTCAATGTCCTTCCTAAACTGGGAGCCCAGAACTGGACACATCACTTGTGGCACAGCCTTAACAGTGCCAAGCACAGGGGAAGAATCACTGCCTGGGTTCTGCTGGCCACACCATTCCTGATCCAGGCTAGGTCCCTCTGCAGAGCCCTCCTACCCTCCAGCACATCCACACTCACACCCAGCTTGGTGCCATCTGCACATTTGCTGATGCTGCACTCAATGCCCTCATCCAGATCATCAGTGCAGATATTGAAATCCACGCTGGCTGGCTCTGATCCCTCAGCCATCCTGGAGGTGCCCTGTGATGGCACTCAAGGTGATCTGTTCCATCACCTCACCAGGCACCCAGGTCAGGCTGACAGGCCTGCACTTCCCCACATCCTCCTTCCAGCCCTTCTTGGGGATGGGCTCACATTGGCACCTCCAGTCCTCTGGCACCTCCCTGCTGAGCCAGCACTGATGAGAAATGATGGAGAGCAGCTTGGGGAGCTCATCAAGCAGCTCCCTCATCCCCCTAGGATGGATCCCATCTGGTGCCAGAGACACCTGTGAGCATCTGAGTGGCTCAGCAGGTCCCCAGCTGCTTCCTCCTGGATTAAAGGGGTCTGTTGTGCTCCCTGTCCCCATCTACCAGCTCAGGAGAACACTTGTCCTCAGGACATCCTGGCTTATTGTTGAAAACTGAGGCAACAAAGAGGTTGAATACTTCAGCCTTTTCCTCATCTTTGGTAGCCATATCCCCCCCCAATAAGAATGGAGATTTTCCTTGTCCCTCCTTTTGCCATAAATGCATTTATAAAATCATTTTTGTTATCCTTCACAGAAGCAGCCAGGTTAACTCCTGATTTGAGCTTTCATGTCTGATTTTCTTTCTGCATGACCTAACAACTTCTTTAAACGTTTCCTGAGTTGCCTGCCCCTCTGTCCAAAGGTAATGCACCTTATTTTCTCCCTGAGTTCCTGGTAAAAGCTCCTTGCCTAGCCAGGCCAGTTATTTTCCTCACTAGCTCACTTTCCTCTATGAGTAAAGTGAAAGACAGGCTCCTTCTGCTCCTTCAAGATTTTCTTGAAATGCCTCCATTCTTCCTGGAATCCTTTAAGAGCTGTTTCCTGTAAATAAATCAGCTCAATTATCCCCAAATCTGCATTCTGAATAGGCCAAAGTCTGCTCTCTGTAGGTCCAGTGTAGAAGTTTTGTTGATTCTCCACCTTCTTTCACAGAATATTAAAAACTGCATTATTTCATGGTCACTCTACCCCAAACAGCCTCTGAGCATCACATCTCCCTCCAGCCCTTCTCTGTTTGTGATCAGCAGGAGACTGAGCTTTCCTTGCGAGTAAGAAGAGAAGGAATTTAGGTTTTAATCAAGGGCATATTATTTTTATTTTTCAGTGGAGAGAAGGGTCGACTGGAGCATTCCTTAAGTGATCTTGATGCTGAATGTCTCCTTAGGAGGTCTGGCCATGCAGAACAATGAGCCCATTGCAGGCCAATGCTATTTGGACAACCTGCTCCTCACCCCCAGTCTCACCATGTCTGACATTGCCTATCTGGGACTGACATCCTAAAACATAAAAACCCCCTATAAATTTATTATTACTATTGTAATTTAATTCAATAATAAAAATATAATTATTTTTTTTTATAATGCTATTATTCTTTTTTATACCCGATTTTTATATTTATATGAAAAAATCGATACCATTTTAGCAACCAGAAAAATTAATTTTAATTGTTTCTAAGTAACACGATTCACTTCATGAATTAATTGACCACTATCGGCCATTGATTTCTCCCTGTTTATGATAATTCCTCCTATTTTAATCCCTTTCTCATATTTTTAATTATTTTCACAGACAGGATATAACGGGGCCACTTTGGGGTCCATGAAGAAATTTCTGGAGTACATTTCAGAAAGTTTTGGGTCTGGGGAGGGAATTTAGAGAGAACTTGAGGGTCTGGAGGACACTTCAGGGAGCCGAGTGGTCACTTAAGGATTCTGAGAGAAACTTCGTGGTCTGGGGGAGCTCTTGGGGGTCCAGGGGGGCACTTGGGGGGCTCTAACGGGGCTCTCCGGGGCGCAGGGGGTGATGGGAGTTGTAGGCACAGGTATAATGTGGTTCGATGGGGACGCAGAGCATCATGGGAGTTGTAGGTGCAGCTACAATGTCTCTCTGTTGTGCGCGGTGCATGATGGGAGGTGAAGTCATGGCTGCAATAGCACTCTATGGGAACCACGGAGCATGATGGGAGCTGTAGTCCCGGAAGTGGCTCAGCTGAGGCGTTTGGGGGTCCGGGAGGGCACCTGGGGGACACTTTTGTGTCCGAGCAGCGACTCGAGATCCTCAGGAGGGAACATGAATGGTTCAGGAGCACTTGGGGGGAGCTTGGGGAGCTCTAACCGGGCTCTTTAGGGCACAGGGGCGAGCAGGAGTTTTAGGTATGGAACTGTGTTATGAGGGACTCTGAGGCTGTGGGGGATGACAGGAGATGAATTCCCAGAAGTGAATGTAACGGGAATCTGTGGGATTGGGAGCATTCAGGGGATCTGGGGACACTTTTATGGGGTCCCAAATGGGTGCTGAGGAGGCAATTCAGAATCCTGGAGGGTGTGGGGGGCACTTAAGGGACATGTGGGGGACGGATACCGGGGTTCTGTGGGGCGTGGGGCATGAGAGGCTTTGTAGTCCCGGCTCCAATCAAGCTCTGTCAATACCAGGATGTCCCTGTATTTTTAAGTGCAGCCCACAGTCCATCCCAGTCCATCCAGATTCCCCCTCAGCACTTCCCATCTTCCCATCTTGTCCCAGTGTTCCCCAGTATATCCCAGTGTGTCTCTGTGTATCCCCACATTCCATCCCAGTCCACCCAGATTCCCTCTCAGCATTCCAGTGTTCTCCAGTATGTCCCAGTCCTCCCCAGTATCACTCTGAGTGTGTCCCATTGTCTCCCACAGCATTCCCAGTGTTCTCCAGTATGTCCCAGTCCTCCCCAGTGTTTCCAAGGAAACTTGAACTTCTCCCGGTTCCCGTGGCACCCAAACCCAGCAGTGGGGTCAGTGCAGTGTCCATGGCCACAGCCCCTGGCAGTGGCCCAGGGCAGGTTGGGATGATGATCCACCCTCACAGCTGGCCCAGGGCAGCTCTGCAGTGGTTTTGGTGTTACCTTGGGCTGGCACACACCTGAGGAGTGTGTCTGTTTGCAGTGGGGAACATTAGGAATTTTAGATTGCTTCAAAACCAAAATTGCCAGACCTCCTAAGGAGAGACCCTGGATCAATATCAATCACAGAATGCTGCAATCACCTCTGCTCTAAAGAGAACAGTAATAAAAAACACCCTTGAAAATAGGAATGGATATTTTTAAGAAGCTCTTTGAATTATTCTCCATATCTGAAGTTGAAAACCTTCCCAATGAACTGCACCAGACCAGATGGAAATCAAGGCAGAGCCATGTTTTTTCAGGACTTGCTTGATTCCAACGAGCCCCGTGGTGCATTTGGTGCTTCCAAGGAGCTCCAAATAATATTTTGGAAATATTGGCTCTCTCTCTGCAGTGCTGCCTTTGCCAGGAGCCCGGCCCAGCTCAGCAGCACAGACACAGCACAAGGACTTTAATGACCCTCTCGGGGTTGGGGCTGAGTCCCTGAACATCAGTCCCTGAGAGGGAGTTGAAGAAACCTCTCAAGAATTCAAAGTCAGATGCAAAGTCCAATGTTTCTGCCACTTTTAGTGAGTCCCACTGATAAACATGAAGGAGAAAGTTTCCCAAGGGTTGAATTAGAGCAGAAAATTTATGACAGTGATGTCAGGTAGGCAAAAATAGGGTAAAGGAGGAAAAGAAACCGCTCAAGAATTCAAAGTCAGATTTGAATTCCAAAGTTTCCTTCAGTTCTAATGGGTCTCACTGAAGGACATGCCTCACAAAGTGTCTCCAGGTGAATTGATCCCCAGCTTTATTGTTTTTATGATATATTTTTAAAGTGTGGGCTTATAGTTTTTATGTTATTTTTTGTGGGGATTTTTTTTCATTTTCTGAATGAAGCAGAGAGACAGAACTGAGTTGCTTTAGAAAGTGTGGTTTATTTTTTTTATTTTCTATCCAGGCAGAAAGAATAACTTTGTCGACCAGATCTTCACAGCATGACTTAGAAGTCAAAAGATTGATGGTTGCAAGGTCTGTAAAGGATTTATTAACCAATAAAACACTGTCAAGAGAGATACTTGCATTTCAAATTCAATACTAAGTTATTTTTGCCTTACTGACTCATACTACAGTGTGAACTTTCTTAGCCAATTATATCACAACACACAAACTTACATTGCTGCACTCTAAAACTTCTTGTTACGTTTGTAACTACCTTTATTTTTTCTATATTTTAAATTCTAAAATGAAAATTATCTCTACTTAACTGTGTATAATTGTAAGCTTTGGCTTACAGGCCCATGGTTCGGAGAATTCCTTACATTTTGAATTTCAACACCCAGGTTCCAGTTAGAACAGAACACTGGAGGCACTGATGACGGGGGGGACAAACAAGGGAAAGGTGTCTCTGATGCTGAGCACACCTGTGTGGGTTTCAGGAATGCAAAGGGCCAAGGGCTGAGCCCCAGCCCCTGGCAAGGCAGATCCTGTCCCTCCCTCATTGCTCAGGGCTCTTCCCGGCCCACTGGGCTCTGGCCATGTGCAATGCCAAGGGCAGCACCATGGGGCGGCCCCTGCCAGGCTGCTGAGCAGGGACAAGGAGGCAATGAGGCCCCAGCACAGCAAGGCTCACTTGTCCCCTGCTGGCCTCAGGCCCAGGGCCAGCCTGCATGGCCCAAGTGCTGCAGGAGTTGGCTGTGTCAGGGCCTTTCAGCTGCTGCCCATCCCTGTGGCCTCTGCAGCCCAGGCTGTCCTACGGTGTCCATGCCCTGCGCCTCTGTCCCTGCAGGCTGTCGTCATCCCCCGGCTGCCCCACCTCGCTGGCCCCTTCCTTTGCTGACAGCTCTGCCTCCTGCCTGCCTCTGCCTGGACACACAGAGCCTTGGGCTGCTCCAGACTCCTTCTGGGGGATGTGCTGAACCACAGCCCTTTCATAGAAGGAAAATTTCTCCTGGTGTCCAGTCTGGGCCTCCCCAGCTGCCCTTGGCATTAATTCTTTCTTTCTCAGGCGGTTTTCCACTATGTCAAAAGGATCCACCATCTCTGAAACCACTGTTCAATCCCTCCCAGGGCTCTCTTCTGCTGTCCTCAGTTTCCACTCCATTGAGCACAGAGCTTCTTTGTCCCTAGATAGTGGTCAAGTGCTTGAACCCAAGAGCCCTTGGACAAGAGGGATCGCTCTTTTCCATAGGAAGGAAACCACAGAACCCCAGGGTTTTGAAGGCAGATGAGAAGCACTCACCAGAGGCCAAGGCAGGCCAGACCTGTCTGTCCTTACAGCTTCTGTCTGAAAGCAACCTTTGGATATATGGGGAGTTTTGGAGGTGGAATTCCATTTCAGCCATGGGTTCCTGGACTAGAAAGACAGTTCTCCATAGGAAGGAAAGGGTAGAGTCCCAGTTTTTCAAAGGCTGATTAGACGCAGCCTCAAGGAGGCCAAGGCCAGCCAGACCTTTTGTCAGGGAGGAATCCTTGAACAGACAGAATTTGGGAGGCCAAATCCCACTTTTGTCTATGGACATCTGGATGAGAAGGACAATTCTTTTCCCTAGGAAGGAATGTAGGGAGCCCTGGTGTTTCAAAGGCAGACAAGAGCTGGCCCACAGGAAGCCAAGGGAACCTAGACAGTCCTGGCAGCTTTTGTCTGGGACCTATCCTTGGAATTTTAGAGGTGGATTCCCTATTTTGGACATGGATGCCTGGACTTGAAAGATGTTTTTTCCATGGGAAGAAAAGCACAGGTCCCCAGTGTTTTGAAGGCAGATAAGAGGTGGCCCCCAAGAGGCCAAGGCCAGCCAGAGCTGTCTGTCCTGGCAGGTTTCATATGGGAATAATCCTTGGATAAAATCAAATTTGGAGGAGGTATCCCAATTTTGGCCATGAACCCCTGGAGGAGAAGGACAGCTCTTTCCCACAGGAAGGAAAGCACTGAACTCTAGTGTTTCAGGGGCTGATGAGAAATAGCCCCCAACATGGCAAGTCAGCTGGACCAGTCAGGCAGCCCTCAGGAGGCCCAGCCAACCAGACCTGTTCCATGTTCTTGTACCCTTGGGGCCCTGACATCACAACTGCCCCTTGGTGTTGTGTTCCGCTGCAGTGAGGGGCACAACAGCTTCCCTGGGCCCTGGAGTCTTAGACCTCAGGCAGCCATTAATGACCAACAGGAAAAGAAGTAAACAGGATGGGTCTTGGTTTAGCAAAACCCGGGATCCTTTATTGAACCAGGGACCAAGACAAGAATGAGGGTAGAGTCATGGGTTTTATATGCCAGGGTACAGGTGGAGTTTAGGTTCAATTATGAGAAAAGCAGGGGGCTGCAAAGGGGTGGGTCAAGGAGGACAATCAATGGGAAGAACTAAGGCGGGAACACTACAGTCAAATTTAAACCAATGAGGGTACAGGAAAAGAAGATTATTCTGAGGCCATTCCTTATCTGACAAAATGAGTGGAGTATCTTTTCCTGGGCTTGCAGGAGCATGCCCCACAGGGTGGAGAGGCCCTGAAGTACAGAATGGCCCCTTGATTCCATTGGGCCCCTCTGTTACATGAGTTCTTAGTTCTATGGAGCCCTGTAGTTTCACAATGGTCTCCTTGGTTCCATGGTGCCACACAGTGTCACAACAGCCCCATGATTCCATGAGGCTCTGTGATGTCACAATGGTTTCATTGGTTGCACGAGGCTCAGCAGTTCCACAATGGCCCTTGAAGTATAAAAATAGTGTCAGCGGGTTCCCCTGCTGATTCACAATGGCCTCCTTTGTTCCATGATGCCTCATAGTGTAACAATGGTATCCTTGGTTCCACAGAGTCAGAATGGTCCTGTGGTCTCATGGAGCCTGTCACGATCCACTGTGAATGCAGAGCGGGGGTCGTGATGGTTCTTTTGATCTTAAAGGTGCAAACAGGCAAAGTGCAGGGGACAAAATGAGTTTATTCAACAGCAGAAAATCAGTTTATTCAACAACAGCAATGCATTTCATCAAATGCCAACAACACAGTTACGGTAAAGGGGAGAGGTATAGGAAACAAAGTATAGGGAGAGGGGAAGGAAAGAAAGGGATGGGAAAATAGCTACCAACAGACGAGACGGGCGTCCTCACGGGTCACCCGATAGACGAGTCTCCATCCGTGCGGAGATCTCAGGGGTCTTCTCCAGGGGGCAGACTGGTCTTCATCAGTGGAGAGATCTCAAAGGGTCTTTCCCAGAGGGTCGCTCTTTTATAGTCCTTCTCCAAAGCGAGTGGCCTCTGGCCAAGAGGTGGGAAGATTTATGGACCATTGTGTGGTGCTGCAGGAGACAGGTACGGACAAGCAGTCCTCAGTTGGTCCAACACAACCTCTGGTTGGTGCCATGGCAGCACAGTCCAGTGAACACAATACACCAGCACACAGTCACGAGCATCCACCTGGCCCGGCCAGGAAACCATTGTTCAGAGTCAGCCTGGGTGGGGGTCCTCGAGGTCTCCTTGTGATGGTTGGGAGGCAAAATCGAGGGGAAGTTCGGACCGACCCTTACAGAGCCCCACAGTCCCCTTATAGAGCCCCACGGCCCCTTATAGAGCCCCACGGCCCCTTATGATGCCCCACAGTGTCACTATGATCCCCTTGATTCCATGAGGCCCTACCGTGCAACAGTGGTTGTACCCCTCGGTTATACAAGGCCCTCCATTGTCCCAACGGCCCCTTGGTTCCAGTGGATCCTGAAGTGTCATAATGGTCTCCATGGTTCCATGAGGTCCCACAATGTCACAATGGACTTTTGGTTCCATGAGGTTCAGTAACGTAGCATGGATGCCTTGATTCCATAGGGTTGTGTAGCATCACAATGATCTCCTCGGTTCTGCAACCCTGCTGTGGCTGCCGTGTAACAATGGATCTGTGGTACCATGAGGTTCCATAGTGTCACCATGGTCTCTTTGGTTCCACAAGGCCTTGCTGTGCCACAATGGCCCCTTGGTTCCATGAGGTGCCTGGCCTCTCATAGCTGTAATAATTGAATCAATTGAAATAGGAGACATAAACCTGAGACCCTGGCAAACCGGGCACTGTGAGATGTTAATTAGCACATTCCAAAGTAAATTTAATTTGTAGCCCAGATTCTCGGTTGGTCTGACACCTTTGCCATAAAAAGCCAAGTCCTTCGGGATTGGACCTCTGCCCTCAGGTATTCCCTGTGTATTGTGAACCCGATCCCCTGACCCTTGTCTTTGGTTCCTGCTTATCCTTAGATAACATCACTTTTGGAAACTGCTTCATGGACACGTGGATTAAAGGATATCCTGGCAGACCACTGAACCCCTCCCTTTATTATTTTACAGCCATGCTATCATTTATTTAAGCTGGTAATGTTGTCTCAAAGGGGAGAATCCCCGAGGAATGCAACACACAGCCCCTCACAGACCCTTATGGCCCTCATTGCTCCTCACAGTTCCCCATGGTCCCTTGTGGGCCCTCACAGCTCCAGGCATGGGGCCCCTCCCAAAGGAGAAGGGGTCGGGCCCTGCTTGTTCCCCTTTTATTTTGGTCCCTTCACAGCAATGAGTAAAGAAAGGCTGAAATGGAGCCTTTCCCCAGCGTTTCCCTCGGGGTTCATTGCAGGCTGAAGCTCTGTGCTGGCGCTGCCCCAGCACCAACATCCCTGCAGCCCCCAGGGCCTTTGCTGTCCCCCCGTGTCCATTCCCTGTCCCCGAGTCCCGCCCGGCTCTGGCAGCAGCAGCAGCCGCAGCGCAGTGGGCGCCGGCCCGGCCCAGCCGGGGCTCCCGGGCAGGAGCAGCAGCAGCGCCGGCCCCTTCCCACCTGCTCCTGCCTCGGCTTCCAAGGCCTTTGTCCAGGGCAATTCTGGAGTACAGCAACAATCACCCACACCCAGCCCTGATTCCTCAGGGCCTGCCTGTGCTGCCCTGACCCAGCCTGCAGAGACAGAAAGGATCGGGTTCCAGCACTGCTTTCAGACCTGTTTTACTCACCCTGAGCTGACAGCAGGAGGCTGTTGTTGCCTTTGCCTTGGGAATTGTAGATCATGGCTACTCTTGCCCCTCTTCTGTTTGCCACTTGAATTTTATCTGTAAAACTGCAATTGCCTTTTCAGTCAGTACTACCCAGAGTGCTTTTGTGATGGGGAACTCAGGCTGTTTGTTGCAGTCATCATGAGTAGCAGATCTTGAAATGTTCACAAATCCCTGAGCACAAAGTCAAGGAGAATTAAAGCCACACAGGACACTTTGGCAGCACTCAAACACAGCCCTGTTGCTGGTGCTGCTGAAATAGAATCAGCTGACAGAGGCCATCACAGAAATTGCCTCTGGACTGTCAAATAAAATGAGAAATCCATCAAGACAAAGAGAAACCAGAACGCCTCAACTCACTTCATTATTCCTTCCGAGCAGCAGCAGAAAATGGAGATGCCCAGAGGTATTTCCAGCTGCTGCTGATGCCAGTGGGAGCCCAGCCTGCTGCCCAGCCCCAGCGGGATCCTGAGCCCAGCCCGGGCAGCTCCCGCAGTGTCGGGAGCTCAGCGCACGCGGGGCCAGGCCCAGAGCCCCGGGCACGGCCGCCCATTGCGGGGCAGCGGCGCAGGCGGAATGTCCTGAGCCCAAACCTCCTGCTCTGCCACACAGCGCCCAGCCTTCTCCCCCTGCTCCTCCTCTCCCAGCACGGCACAAATTCCAGCTCCGAGGAGGCTTCCCCACACAGGCCTCAGGCTCCTGTTTCAGCCTGAGTGTCCCTGCAGAGGAACAGGGTATCTCTCAGGCAGTTCCACAAGCTCAGGGTTCTCACTTCATGGTGAATCTGGGATGGAAATGGCCTTGCTAAGAAAGCCAAAAGCCAAGGGAATGGATTTGTAATTATTAGAAAAAATTACCCTTCTTCGGGGTGTAATATATGATGTAATTCGTGTAAAGTCATAAATTAATGAACAGTGTTTGTATGAACAAAATAAACTCAGAAACCAAAAAGAAAACCACAAAGGGAAAAAACCAAACAAAACAACACAGATTGCTTCACCACAACATTGACAACATTGTAACAGCCAACAAAAGCAGGACAGCCCAAATTAACAAGTGAATGGACGTGGCCACAAGGAGATGGCTCTCTTCAAAGACAGCCCAGAGAACACCCAGACACTGAGCGCCAAGCACCAGGATTAATCGGGAAAAATACATCTCAATACCAACTTCCCTAAACCAAGGCCTGCCTTCATCAGAATTCATGGTCTCCCAGAATATGGCTTTGTCCAGCCCCATGCAGAGAAAGGGAATTACATGAATAAAATACATGAATATTCGAAGCAACGAAAAGGAGACAAAGACTTCTGCTCCAGGCTATGAAAAACTGTATATAAACTGGACTGACCAAAGTGGTTTTGTGAACACTGGGCAATCCGGAGCAGTAGAGTTTGGATCACAGTGTGTTTACCCGGGCTCGGCGTTGCTCTTTGTGATTTTGCCTGTCGTGGACTGTATCCCGGCCATGAAATAAATTATCACTTATTTCTGATTATACTCAATTCAGCTAAATCTTTTTATTATCTATAACATAGGCAAGGTTAACCAAGCCATTCCCTACATTTCTCCTGTTCAGATTCTTTTAGTTGGCTACTTTGAGAGGTCCAGCTTGTTCTGGTGCTTATCATGAGCGGATTGTACTCTTGATTTATGCACCAATGCACCAGATGTGGAATCGTCTACCCTGAACCCAGAAACAAACTCCCTCTGTCAGACCATTTTCACATTCCAGATAATTTTCAGGACGTCCACTGAGAGGTTGGAATGATTATCACACAACTCTCCACTTCTGCCTGCAGGCCCTGGAGATTCTTTCTCTGAATTCAGCCAGGCTTGTATTCCCTAGCAAGTCCTGGTACCACCTCCTGTTTTCTTAGATCAGAACAGTAACAGTGAAAACATTACCCACGGCACAATTCCCCAGCCCACCAGCAAAAGAAAGGACAAGTTTTCAAGTTCTCAAAACCTTTGTCCTGCTTTGCTGAAGGACAGTGCAGCACGCACAGTGTGGAAAGCTAAGAGACTCTGCAGTTGGTGGCACGTCTTGTGACAGGAGCTCGTCCTCCAGGAAAAGTTTGTGAAAAGAGCAAACACCACTGTAGAGAAAATGCTTGGAAAAGCGGAGCAGCTTTCCAGAAGTGAAATGACAATGGAAGGAAACAACCCAAGATGTTCACATATACTATTAATTCCTTTCCTTATACGCTCCCCTTTTCTGTGTTGCACTGGTTCTACATCAACTGATGTTACCTCGAAGACCTAGGACTTAGCAAGTTTGATGCACTCTGCAGTATCATTAGCTACACACAGTTTGCCTTCTCCCTGATTTGCTTTGAAAGCAATGCTGGAGACATCAGAAACCTGCAAATGCAAGATTTTAAAGCACAGCACTTAGGTTGGCTATGGGTTCTAGAGACAGGGCACGTGCTCTCACAGTATTTCACCCTCAGCAGTGACAATACACAGCAGCAACAAAGGTGATTCCTAGGACATCGTGCAGGGGTCAAGACTCCGTCTCTTGGCTTAACATGGCAAAGCTCACATGTTTTGACAGACTGAGGATCCAAACTAGTTTGCTTTTCTAGCTGTGTCGATGAACAGCAGGACAAATAAAGCAGCCAGCAGTTTCTTTGCAGAGAGGGCCTTTGCTCCAGGCTGAAAGGGCTGGATTGGCAGGGAGGAGGCAGGCAGCTGAGCTGCTGTATTGGACTGGCATCCAAACTCGGCAGAAATAGCAGTTTCATTCTTTTATTTTAATTCTCCTGTCGGCAGTCTGCGATTTTCACCCGGAACTGAACAAGAAAATAGGAACAGCCCTGGGGACGAGGGCACCGCGCCGGGCGTGGCCCCTCTGCTGCCGCTGCCCACCCGGAGCGGCCGGAGAGCAGCGCTGCCCTGCAGGGGCTGCATTTCTCACTCCTCATGTGCTGCTCTGCCCTCCCACGGGGCTGGCTCTGCCTGGCCCTGGCAGGCTCCTCCTTCGGCACTTTGCTGTGCTCCAGAGGAAAGTGCGGACAGCGCTTTGCTTGCTTGTGAGGAACAGACTGCAGCGCGGGGCGAGCGGGCGGGATAGGGCCCGGGGCATGCGAGCACAGGGGACAAGTTGCAAGCCTGCCGGAAATAAAAGTTCTGTTGTGAATGATATTCTATTTTTCCAATTTATCAAGCAATGAGATTAAATGTAGCAGCAAATTTTTAATAGTAACAATTAAAAATGAATACAATTAAAGTATTGGAGATGACTACAAAAATATCAAAGTATTGGAAATTAATACAATCAAAGTATTAAAATGAATATTGAATACATATATTTCAGGATAAGTAAAATTTGAGAGTAAGCAATTTAGTATAATTGAGGTTTGTATAAAGCATAAGCATAGCTGACCGGGGAGGGGGCCCTCCCCCTACCAGCGGTACGAGGAGGGACTCGCCCTTCCTCACGTACCAAAGTATCAAGGCTGACAATCCCACTTATGTACTGTATGCTATAGAAGTTTCTAGAAAACTCCTCCTAGTTTCTATTCCTAAAATCTGTGTCACTGTGTTGTATGGCGCATGCTCTACTAATGGGTTAGGGGTTCTCTCATCATTTTGAGGGTCTTATTTCTGATGAAGGCTCATCGTCTTCCTCAGTGTCTGCTGTGTAACCTGCGGGGAGCACATGGCCACTATGTGACTGAGCAGATGTTTTCCATAGCAAGACTTTGAGTCTCATGCCTGGAATCATCCCATTTTGGCCCATTTTGACCCATTTCAAGGTCGAAACTTTGTATTTCTAGATGCTGCTTGTCAGACCTACGTCCTTCTACTACTCCCTTCCAACATCTTTCTTCGACTCCCAACATCTGGAAGATGTCCTTTGTCCTGTCTCACCCATCTCCCCCCTCACTCTGTAGCAATTGTCTTCTATTGATCTAAATACAATTTTGTTAATATAGTTACAATTTACTTAGCATGAATCACATTTATCACAGTTCCAATCTAATGAAGAAGCAGCTAAACAAGACGGTGGTTTTGAGTGGGTGCAGGAGGAAGAGATGCTCCGTGACTCCAGTTCGGCCCCGGTGCGGAGCGGCCCGTGCTGCCCCGGGGCGCACGGGGAGGAACGGGCACACAGGGAACGGACACACGAGGAACGGACACACAGGGAACGGACACACCGGGAATGGACACACAGGGAATGGACACACGGGGAACGGGCACACGGGGAACGGACACACGGGGAACGGACACACAGGGAACGGACACACGGGGAACGGGCACACGGGGAACGGACTCGCGGACAAACGCTCGCGGCGCTTCGGCAGCAGCAGCAGCAAAGAAGAAGCGATCCCGCAGACCCTCGACGTCCCTTCTCTTGTTCCTCGTCTCACTCTCCCGCTGTCCCACACTCTGTCGCGGTGTCCCGCAGCCTCTCCCAGTACCCCTTTTCCGGTCTCCCCCTCCCCTCTCGGTGTCCCTGTCCCGGCCCCTCCTCTCCCCGCCCCAGGACGAGCCATGTCTCCACCCCACTCCCGGCCCCGGGCGGGGCTGCCCCGTCCCCGCCCCCGGCCGTCCCGCCGCGGCCTCGCCTCCGCCCGGCTCTGGCGGTATTGGCGCTGGCGCTGCTGGGCGGGCATCAGTGCCTGGGCCGGGGGCGGCATCGCCGCTCTTTGGCTCCGCCTGTCCCGAGCCCGGTGCCGGCCCCGACGCGGAGTCCAGTCGCGGCTTCGGCGCCGGTGCCGGCTCCTCCCGGGGCCCGCGGAGGACACACGCGGCGCGGCCGCTCCCGCCGCCTCCGCTGCGGGTTCCCCGGCCCGAGCTCCGCCGCTCGGCAGCGCGGCCGCCGGCCCTGAGCCGCCGGGGCCCGGGGCGGGTGGGGATGCCCGGCCCGGGACGGTCGGGGGGCGCTCGGGGGCCGTGTCTGGCCCCGGGCCGAGCGCTGACGGCCGCGTGTCGCCCGCAGGGAAGGCGCAGGAGGCCTTGCAGGAGCGGTACCGGCTGGGTTCGCTGCTGGGCAGCGGCGGCTTCGGCAGCGTCTACTCGGGGACGCGCCTCGCGGACGGCGCCCCGGTGAGTGGCGGGGCCGGCGGCGGGCAGAGGACGAGGAGGAGGAGGGCGGGGGAGGAGGAAGAGAGGCAGAGGAGGAAGAGGAGGAGGCCGGGGCGCGGCGGAGCGGGCGGTAAGCTCAGCCCGTTTCTACCCTTGCTCGCAGGTGGCAATCAAATGCGTGCCACGGGATCGCATCCGGCACTGGGGCGAGCTGGTGAGTGAGCGGGGCCAGCGGCCGAAGCCGGGGCGTGCCGGGCGGCGAGGAGCTGGGGCCCGGCAGGGTGGGAGCTGCCGGGAGCCCTGCAGGGAGAGCGAGCGGGGGATACAGAGCGTCCCGGGCTGGCTGAGGGGTCCCAGAGCCCTGGCACGGCCTCAGCCCCACTGACGGCATCGTGGTCCTCGTGCAGCCCCACGGCGCCCGTGCGCCCCTGGAGATCGTGCTGCTGGACAAGGTGTCCTCTGGGTGTGCTGCTGTCATTCAGCTCCTGGAGTGGGTTGAGCTGCCCAACAGCTTCTTGTTGGTGCTGGAGCGACCGGAGCGGTGCCAGGACCTGTCGGGTTTGCTGGCGGAGCGGAGGTTCCTGCCGGAGGAGGAGGCGCGGGGGCTGTTCCGCCAGGTGCTGGAGGCCGTGCGGCACTGCAGCAGCTGCGGGGTCCTGCACAGGGACATCAAGCCCGAGAACATCGTGCTCGACCTGGCCACCGGACAGCTGAAACTGATCGACTTTGGCTGTGGCGCCTTCCTCCAGGACACAGCCTACACCCAGTTTGCAGGTGAGCCCTCCCAGGGGATGCTCCTGGGCATCTTATGGCCCAGCCGGGCTGCAGCACTGAGGCTTCTGCCTATTGGAGCCGGGATGGGATTAATGCTTGAGCCAAATTGATTTGGGTGCGGGTGTGAGGGGGGCCAGCTCCCAGCCCTGCTGACAGCCTTCATCACCCACTCTGCCCTGGACTGGGCTGGAGCTGGGGCAGCCAGGCCAATAAAAACCCATGGGGGTAGCAGAGAGGGGGAGGGTCTGACTCCGTGCCCTGGCTGGTTTGGTGTGCAGGCGAGGAAGGGCTCGAACTGCACCTCTCCCCTTGTTTGCCTTGGCTTACTAACATTTTCTGAGGGCCGTGCAGGCGGGGAGGAGAGTGGGTTTTCTCCACCCCTGGGTGGGTTTTTCTTTTGTGTGCCACGGTTGGGCCTTCTCAAGGCTTCTGCTGCCCTCTTCCAGCACCAGTGGCTTCTTTTCCAGCCCCGAGTCTGTACACAAGTCCCAAGTGCTGGTGAGAGGGCAGCGAGTCACCCCGTGTGCCACTGGGGCAGCCCCTGAATGCCCAGGGATGCTGGGGCGAGGCTCTGGGAGCAGCAGCATCCTCCTTCTGAACTCCATCTGTATTCCATAGGAACCTTGTCCTACAGCCCACCAGAGTGGATCCACCACCAGCACTACCACGGCGAGGCAGCAACGATCTGGTCCCTGGGCCTCCTGCTGTACCACCTGGTCGTGGGGAAGCACCCGTTCAGGAGGGGCCAGGAGATCATCTGGGGACGGATCTTGTTCCCACAAAGGCTCTCTCAAGGTGGAGCCTCATCTCTGGGCAGGGGGGAATAGCAGTGCTGGGAGACAGCAGCGGGGTCGTGAGCATCCTGCTCTGGCAGCTGCTGAGGAGGTGGCACAAGTCCTGCTCTCCTGCTCTCCTCTGAACAGTAAATCCATGGGGAAGTTTAGGCACAACCCTGGGTACACCCAGCATGGCCTGGGCACGGGAACGGGGTGGGGGGGAGGCAACTTCTGCAACGTACTGGTGATTTCTGGTTTCTCTCTTCAGAGTGCCAAGATGTTATTAAGAGGTGTTTGTCCATGCAACCGTTGGACAGGCCATCCTTAGAAGACCTTTTCCACGATCCTTGGATTCAGGGTGTTCATCTGCCCTAGAAGATGGGAGAGATCCACGGGCACAGCTGGATCCAGGAGCCTGGCAGGTAACAGCTGCACACATCTCTTGGCAATCAGTGGCAAAGCAAACCAGAGTGCCTGTAGCTCTGAGCAGGGATCATCAGAAGGGAGCATGCAGCTCTTGGGCTGGAGCTGAGCTGGAGACCTGGTGTGGCAAGCACTGGTGGCCACCATCCCCCCTAGGTTTGCTTGTTTGGTTCACTGATGGCTGGGGCCCTGGGCAGAACACTGACAGCCTGGTCTGGCCCCCAGGGAAGGAGAAGGAGCCCCTGGAGAAGCTGTTCCAGGTGGGGCTGCTGCCAGAGACACCAAGGACACCCTCAATGACAAGAATCTCTTCCTCGACCTGGCCAGCTGAAGATGATCGACTTTGATTCTGGCACCTTCTTCACAGACACACTCCACACCCAATTTGTGGGTGAGTTCACAGCCAGGGGGTTGCTCCCAGATCTGGGCACAGCATACCCTGGCTGGGCACCAAAGGTTTCCCCAGTTGCTGGGGCAGATGCCATGAATTCTTCAGTTGGCTGCCAAGCTGCTTTTTGGCTCTGGGCAGCTGCTGAGGGGCTGGATGTGCCATGGCTGGCTGCAGGCTGGGCACAGTCCTGCCCTCCTGCTCTGCTCCCAGAGGCAGCAGTGATTGGGAGGTTTGTGCCCAGCTCTGGGCACGGCCAGCACGGCCTGGGCACGGCAGGAGCTGGGACAAGGGGGACAGGAGCCTTCAGCTGACGGGCGGTTTCTGGTTTGTCTCCTTGCAGCCGGGCTCTGCAGATGCTGAGGCTGCTCTGGGCTCTGCCAGGGCTCTGCTGGGCTCAGCCCTGGGCACGGCTGGGCCCGCTCTGCCCTCACATGGCTCTGACAGCTTTGCATCAGACGAGCCCGTTCCGAGCACAGCGCCTGAGCTTTGTGCTTCTGCAGGTGAGGGAGACTCTCCTGCAGGCCAAGACATTGCAGTTAGGGACACACGTCCAGTTGGCAAGAACCCAAACTCTCCACAGTCCCAGCTGAACGCCTGGATCTCCACAAGATGTTTATTCTGTCCCACTTGTCATTCCTTTTTGGTTAGAATTGTGCAATTGCACTTTCTTCCTCCTCTAGAAGTACCACGAGTGGGCAAAACCTGGCGAGGGGGCCGTGTTCCTAAGGCAGTGCAGTCTGGAGCTGATGGATGGAGAATTGCCCTTCTGCACTTCCAAACCAAGCAAAACGTCGTAAGTGGGACTTTGTGTCTTTAAGAAGCCTCTGACAGTTTCAAAGGGAATGTGCAGCTCATTCACAGGCTGAGAAGGAAGGGCATCTTCTAAAAGATTTGGGCGGTGACAGAGTTGAGATTGCCAGTCCTGCCAGGAGCTGGCAGGGCACAAAGCAATTTCTTCTTGCTTCACACCAATTTCACCACAATTTAAAAGAACAGTATTGGAAACAAATCCCAAAATCTTTTTTAAAAAGGTTACGGAGGCCAGTAAGATGCATCAATGCCATTGACTCATTTGCAAAGTGAATAACTGAGTTTTCTGTTGCAAAAGATCAGTTACCTTTTAAAGTTACAGAAGATTTTTCACTGCACACTTGGGTTTTGCTTTTATCTTTCACATTTTATAGAGGTTTTTTTCTTTTCTTTTTCCTTAAAACAGAAAATATGCCATAAAAGAGCAGCGTCCTCTGCTCCTGGTTCCCGTGTTGAGCATCTCCTTCCCGCTGGCTGAGCTGCTCAGGCAGAGCCCGGCAGCTCCTGGCCCTGCAGGGCTGAGGCTTTTCCCCATTGCTGGGCACAGACTGGTGGAGCAGCACTGCAGAGCACGGGGACACACAGAGGGAGCAGGAGCAGCTGCCTTTGTCCACCTGGAGCTGCAAGGCCCAAACTCTGAGCAGACAGGGCTGGAAGGGACTGACAGGCTCCCTGTTTGCTGTGCTGCCCCACTTGTGCCCGGCCCAGCTCTGTGTGGGGCAGAGGGAGAACAAGGGGCAGCTTCCCCTCTGACCCCAGGGCTTTGGACACTGTCAGCACCAGCTGCTCCAGCCACCGTCTCTGCTGGCACTGACAACAACACCCAAATTGTGGCTGATCCCGAGGGAGCAGCAGCAGGGCCTGGATCTGATCCCTGACTCTGGGGCAGGGCTGGACAAATGACCCCCACAGCAGCAGCAGGAGCAGCAGCACATGGGCCTGACTTTCAGCACAGCCCCTGCCACTCTTCCCTCCCGTGTGCAGTGGTGTCACAGCAGCCTGGGCCACCTGGGAGCCCCCAGGGCCAGCAGGGACTGGAGATGGCAGCCCTGGGCTCCTGGAGGTTGTGCAGGGAACAGAGGTGAGGACTCCCTGTCCATGTGGAGCTTCCAGATGGAAAAGGCTGCTGTGAGCAGGCAGCTCCAAGGGCACAGAAAGGAGGGGCTGGAGCCCTTGATCTGTGCCAGTTCCACAATCCTGGGCAGCAGCCACCAAGCACAGGGGGAACAGAGGGCACAGCAAGAGGGACAAAACCAGTCAAGGTCAGAGACTGGGAAAAGCCAGAGCTGGGAGCAGGAACAGCTGCTCCATTGCACCCTTGGAGAAAGCTCTTGGCTGGTTCAAAGTGCTGAAAGGTGTGAAGGGCAGGGAGGAGAGCACACCAAACAATGCTCCTGTTTCCACAGCCTCCCCTCTCAGTGTCCCAGAAGGAATTGGATGAACTGTGTTCTTCTCCCTGAGTCATCTCGTTCAGCATGAGCAGCTCAGCACCAGGAGCTAAAGGAGCTGAAGCCTTAGGCCACAAGAGCTGACCAAGAGGGAACTTTTGACCAAAGTAATGCTGCCAACATGGACCTAGCTGAATGCAGCAGATGGAATCCTTTCTGTAGGGAAAGACCTCTGAGCTCATCCAGTCCAGCCATTCACCCTGCAGTGTCAAGTTCAGCACTAAACCCAGTCCTGAAGTGCCAAGGCCTGAGTGAGGCCTGAACAACAGGCCCTGAGCCAAAGGTGACCTCTCGATGAACCTTCCAACCAAAGGTTATCTTTGTATCCACTCATTCCTGAAATATTCAGGATCATTAGCATTGTGATAGATGTATCCACTCTTTAGCGAAACATGGATTGACCTTTTTGCATTTAAAACTGGACAAGGCCACGAAATCTGACATCTGGCCTTGTTTGGGGCTGTATGGTCAAAGTCAGCTCCCTTGGGTCCTCCTTGAGCCCTGGCCAGGCTCTGGGAGGGACCCAAGAGGAGAATGAAAGCAGCTGTTCCCTCACTAGAAGTGCTGTCAGTTTGTTTATTCAGCACTATCAAAGCATCCAAAAATTGCATCTCAGAAAAGGAAAAGAACTTGTGGGTTTGGGAAGACAAGGATGGATTTTGTTTAGAGCACATTGGAAACAGCACCAACAGAAGGAAGAATCGGTTTTGGAACACTCCCACATGGAGTGACAGAGGAGGGTTTAAATCTTGAGCTCAGGTTCATTTGTTCAAATGAAATAGAATATTATTATTCATAATAATGGTTATATAAAAATATAACATGATCTTTTTTTTTAGATATCATTAAAAATTGATAATGTGAAATAATGCTGACAATGCTAATATGTCAGCTTTGGCTGCTCACTGTGACACTAAATACCCTACAGAAAAGGACTAGCCAAGACCCAAACATCAGTGGTAAACTTTGCAAATTGTATCCAAGGAATAAAGGAGGAAGGGATGAAATTGGCTATTTTTATGGGGTTTGCTGGTACTGTGATGTGGAATGCTTTGTGTGTTCCTGTGAAAAATGCAGTGAATAAGACATAAGGGTTTTTCATATACCAGATTATCCACAAGCTGCAGGATTGGTTGAACAGATGAAGGGATTGTTAAAAGAGTAGTTGAAGATATGAGGAAATTGGGAACCTGTCCCAGTGGAGAACCCATCTCCCAGATGTGCTCCATACCCTTAGCAATAGGCCCACTGGGAAATGGAAACCCCCTGGCTGTGCATGGCTGCACCCAATTTGCAAATACAGCCATGGACAGTGACACTGTGACTGCCTGGGAAATTATTCCGGGTGTGATGGCCCCTGACAGGGCCCCCCCAGAGGCTGCAGGGCTGGGCCTTCTGCATTGGAATTAATTAGGATAAATCAGAAGCAAATGAGAGTTATCAATACCAGAATAGGAATTCAGATTCCTCCAGGACACTTTGGTTTGATCACTGCTCACTGGAGCTTGGCCTTACAAAGTGTTCATGTCATGGAAGGAAGAACCGATGCAGATGATCCAGGAGAAATTTAAATAATTCGGTTAAGTAATAGTGAACAAGATTGGATTATTCAACCCCATGGCAGGGTGGCACAGTTACTGATATTGCAGTTTTAACAACAATTGTGAAAGAAGGAGATCCACCTCAAATCCACCTCTGTTTGTAGAGATAGAGGGTTTGGATCCAGCAGTCCTAATAATGGAGCCAGAGTGTGGGTGCAGAGGCCAAATGGCCCTCCCAGGCCAGCTGAAGGAACAGCTCTGGGGAAAGACAACACTGCTTGAATCCTGAAACCTGGGCAGAAGCAATGGGAATGTGTCCCTGCACACAAGTGCTCTGTGCCAGAACAAGTGGATGTTATGGGATATTGTTTTACAGATCCTGCCAGACCAAATCTCCCTGTTTGCCCCAACGCCCCCTTTGGAAAATGCTCTGATCCACGGGGCTCCATGTGAAGGCTGGTGGGACACTGAGGGACCTCCACACAAATTCCATCCAGGAGCCTGGGGGCCCCTCAGGAGCTGGGACCTGGCGTCTCTCCAGCCTGAGGGGAAAGGACCCCACCAAGCCTTGTCACCCACAGGCAGTGCAGTAAAGCTGGACAGCAAAGGACCTTGGGGACATTAGTGTGGAATTAAAAAGGCATCAGCTCCATGGACAACAGAATTATTGTTCTTAACCCGAGTGAGATTGAGGAAAAAGAATGAATAACCTTGTCACTAAAGTACTGTCTTGTTCAAGTTGTCTTGAGAGTCAGCCAGAATCTTTGCTTGCCAGAAACACCTCTAGAGTTTCTCCAAGGGATGAGTCATGAGATTCTTATGAAAATTTAAAGATCAAAGTAACCAAAATACTCAGTTTACCTAATTGCTGGAAATGTTGTCAGCTGATGTTGGGAGGAATGGGTTCCCTTGGAGGGCTCACTCAGTGGGGCGGCCAGAACTCTGTCACTGGGCTCTGACTCATAACTCATAACAGAAACTGCGCTGTGGAACAAGGGAATACAATTACCAGTTTTACAGGATTCACTATGATTTCCCTTCAGGAGAAACCAAGCCCTGTTACAGTTAGAGGCCACAATGTGAAAGGATTTCTGTGCTTTACCATCGCTCCCAATGTCAGTAGAACTCGGGGTGCTGGAGCTGGTCAGGGTCAGTGTTACAGCACTCCCAGCTGCAGGGCCACTGTGAAACTCCTGTGTCCCGAAGGCACCAGGGACACAGCAGGAGCACAGGGAGGAGCCCTGGATCCATCAGCAGCCCACAGTGGGAAACAGGAAATCAGACCTTTGGTACTGGGAATGGGAGCTGCTGGGTGTGTGGAGACATCCTTTAGGAAGCCGTTTAGAGGCAAGTTTGGGTTCTGTTTCCAGGCAGTATTGATGCCTCCCTTGAAGGTACTTTGGCAACAAGCACGAGGAAGAATTGGGGCTGGAAAACATTTTCCACCCAAGGGGTGCCTTTGATTTCAGAAAGCCAAAGATTCTGTATCACCCTGTGCCCCATGTGCGCTGCCTCGTCCTGTGGAGTTTACATTAATGAGCTAAATCAATTATTAGAAGAAGTAAAAAGTGATGCTGTTAACATATCCAATAGCACATCCTCTGAGTTCCAACAAACACAAATTGGGGCTCTACAGAGCCACATGGCCTTGGATTATCTGCTTGCTGGCCAGGGAGGAACCTGTGCTTTTCTAGGACAGGAATGTTGCAGGAGTGTCTATCAGTGCTGGGTTTGAAGTCCAACAATCTGGAATCACCTCGATAGAAAGAGCAGCAGAAGAGTGGCAGAAAGAAGAAAATTCTTCATGGTGGGATTGGCTTCCAAATTGGAGGCTGCTGTGAAATGAATTTGTGGCAGTCACTGTAATCATTGCGGCATGAGCACTTGGTGTATTATGATTCCATGCTAGAGCTGTTGTGACACTTTGTGCTGGGAAATGGAGTACTGAGACTTTTCTACCAAGAGACACAGTCTCAAGAAAAAGTGGGATTTGACAAAGAACCTAGAAAATAGCAACTAATTAGGTACGTTTTAAAAGGAATGCGAATTATAGCTGTGAGTAATGAACTTGAACAACACTTAATTGAAGAACACGAGGCGATGCCTTTATGCCTAATATCTAAATCTAAGGTTCTGTATTATGGAAAGAATTGTTATGAAGGTTGTAGTTCATCTCTAAGTCAAAGCATGATTGAAGTACTGAGGCCTGAACACCCGGCCCTGGGTGAGGCATCAACAACAGCCCTGAGCTAAAGCTGTCCTCTAGAGGAACCTTCCAACCAAATGTTGTATTTGTATCTGCTCATTAATGAAGCTTTGTTAGAAATACGATCTCTGTATATGTGCATTGGTGAAACATGGATTTATCTTTCTGTATTTAGAAACAGGACAGGGTCACATCTGGCCACATTTATTTGGGCGTGTATGGTCAAAGTCACCTCCCTTGGTTCCTCCGTGAGCCCTGGCCAGGCTTTGGGAGAAACCAAATTGAGAATGAAACCAGGTGCTCCCACACTAGAAATGATGTCAGTTTGTTTGTTTAACAGTGTAAAAGCTGGGCCCTCTCACAGCCAGGTTGGAGCCTCGTTGCCTGCAAAGGTGGGCGTACCTGCACGAACTCCCAGTGTCTGGGAGGGGCTCTCCAGTCCTTGGCTGTGACAGCTTCCCCCAGCTGATGTGCACATCTGGGTGCTGCTAAAGTCGGGGGTAACTGGTGCTGTCTGTTTCTTCATCATTACAGGCAATTTTTGGTAGTGATGATTGGGTGCATTGCTGATCTCCTTTTGTAATTATTTTCTAATGGTTATGTGCTTTGCTGAGCTTCTCCTTTTGTAATTCTTTGCACTTTTGCATTATATAAATTCCTCTGTTCCTGAAGTTGGTGTCTGTGTCTTTGGTGCTGACCCTGCCTACCAGCAAAGCAGGTGCTGTGGGCCCCATAGAACCAAAGATGCCTTGTGACACTGCAAGGCCTGTTGTGACCAGGGGACCATTGTGACACTGTGGGGCTCCACGGAACCATGGGGACCATTCTGACACTGCAGGGATTTATATTACCAAGAGTCCCTTGTGTTTCTCTCCCTGCCCCTGCCCCAGCCCAGCAGTGCAGTTGACCCAGTCATGGTAACCTCCTGCAGCAGGAACTGGAGGCACTGCAGGTCAGGGACAGCCACTCTGTGTCTGGAATGCTCAGGAGAGCCTCTGCTCGGGCAGCTGCTGCAGCCCCAGGGCCAGCCCCGCTGCCCAGCACAGCAGCAGAGAGTTGCCCCAGGACTCCTCAGGCAGCTGCTGCTGCCCCAGGGACAGAGCAGCCTCTTGCCAGGGCTCCTCTGCACTCTCACGGGCTCCTGCTCTGCTCCTGGCACATGCCAGCTGCCCACAGAGCCTTTGCCAGGGGAACACGTCTGTGCTGGCCTGAGCAGCCATTGCTGCAGCCCCTGCCCTGCTCCCCACAGCCCCGAGCTGGGGCTGCTGCTCTGCAGAGCACGGGGGCTGCGCTGCCCGGGGCCCTGGGCTGCCTCTGCTGGGCTCTGCTGCTCAGCCTGGGACACAGAGGCAGCTGATGGTGCTCCCTGCACTGACCCCCTCCCACACAGGCTCTGCTGGGGCCATGCAGGGGCTCAGAGCTGCCTGCCTTGTTCCAGGGCTGCCCCCAAGAGGCCAAGGGCAGCCAGACCTGTCTGTCCTGGCAGCTTTCACCTGGGAGGAATCCGTGGAGGTACAGAGTTTTGGAGGTGGAATTCCAATTTTGGCCATGGGCAGCTGGTTGAGATGGATGTATTTTTCCTATAGAAAAGCAAAGTGTGAAGTCCAAGGGTTTTGGAACAAGATGAGAAGTGGCCACCCATGGGCCAAGCCAGACCTGTCTCTCCTGGCACCTTTCGTCTAGGGGCTATCCATGGACATAGGACACTTTGGAGGTGGAATCTCAATACTGGCCATGGGCATCTGGCCAGGAAGAAGGAAATTATTACTATTATTTTCTTTTAATTAGGAAAGCACAGAGTCTCAGTGTTTGAAAGGCAGATGAGAGCTGGCCCTGAGGAAGCCAAGGCCAGCCAGACTTGTCAGTCATGGCAGATTTTGTCTGGGAGCAATCCTTGGATATCGGGAATTCTGGAGGGAGATTCCCAATTTTGGCCATGGGCACCTGGTCAAGATGGATGTTTTTTTCCCATAAGAAAGAAAAGCACACGGTCCCAGTGTTTCAAAAGCAGATGAGACGTGGCCCTTGGGTGGCCAAGCCAGACAGATCAGTTAGTTAGTCCTGTTAGTCCTGGCAGATTTCATCTGGGAACAATCTTTGTATATTGGGAAATTTGAAGGGGACATCCCAATTTTGGCCATGGACAGCTAGAGGAGAAGGACACTTCTCTCCCATAGGAAGGAAAGCCCAGAGCCCCGGTGCTTCAGGGGCAACTGAGAGGCAGCCCTCGACATGCCAGGGTCAGCCAGACCTGCCAGAAATCACCAGGAGGCCCAGCCAGCCAGAACTCTTCCATGTTCCCTTCGTTTCATGGGACCTCACAGTGTCACCATGTTTCCTTGGTTCCATGAGGCCCTGCAGTGTCACAATGTTCCCCTTGCTTCTGCAGTGTCACAATGGCCCTGTGCTTCCCTGAGGCCTCACAATCTCACAGTGTTTTCATGGATCCACACAGCCCTGATGTGTCACAATGGCCTGTTGCCTCCATGTGCCCTCACTGTGTCACAATGGCTCCTCTGTGACACTACAGGCTCCACAAGATCACCATGGACCCTTGGATCCTTGGGGCCCTCAAATTCCACAATGGTCTCCTTGATTCCATGAGGCACCAGAGTGTCACAATGGCCCCTTGGTTCCATCAAACACCACAGTGTCACCATGGTGTCCACATTGGCACAACTGACCCATGGTTCCATGAGGTTCCACAGTGTCACCGTGGTCACAGGCTGGATGAGATCGATGTCCCAGGCACCTTGGGATGCTCGGAATGCCCGCGTGGGGCCAGGGCCGGGTCAGGCCTTGGTTTGTGGTGGGACAGAGCCCCGCCCCCAGCCATGGCCTGGCACAGCTGCCAATCACAGAGCAGGGGCAATGCTGACCCAGCTCTGATTGGCCGAGCTGTCAATCAATCACACAATAGCAGCTGGTTCCTGCCCTGACTCTGATTGAGCAAATAACTGGAAGTCCCTCCCAAGGGGCGGGGCCCATGAAGGCCCAGGGGGTTAAAAGCCGGAGCACGAGGTCAGCCCATGGTGTGGATCCTGCCTTCTGCTGGGGTTCTCCTGTGAGCCATGCTGGAACCCGAGCTGTTGGTACCTCTATGTGTATCTCTCCATACATCTTCTGTTGTTCTCTATTTCTTCTTCTCCTAATCCAACTTACCTGAAATACTTTTGGCTAACTTAATATCTTCAGTGTTCAAGGTTTTTCAGTTCAACGGTCTAAGTCAAGGAAGTTAATGCTATGATATGAGTCTTATGCTGGATGTTGTATGAACTGTTTTGTCCATGTTCCTTGTCTATATTTTGCCAGTAAAATTTTGTGTCATTTTGACCTCTTAACTCAATTGTTTAGAGCATGGTGCTGGTATCACTGAGGCTGTGGGTTCAATCCCTGTGTGGGCCATTCACTTAGGAGTTGGACTGGATGATCCTTGTGGGTCCCTTCCTACCGAGAATATTCTTTGCATCTGGCCATGTTGAGAATAGCTGGCTGGGGTTTCTCTTGTGCACCAAACTTGACTAAAGGAACTCTCTGTTATCCCCAGCATTTCAGTGTTCTGGGGTGTTCCAGCCCTGCAGGCTCACCATGGCCTCTTGTTTCCATCAGGCCCTGCTGTGTCGCACTGGCCCTTGGTTCCATGAGCATCTGGAGTGTCACACAGCTTGATGACATTTGTCCTTGCTGCCCCTGCCATCCCACTGCCCCAGCAACAGCCCCGAGCCACCTGTGAGGGACAGGCCCTGCTGGGCCAGGCCTGGGCTCAGGCCTTGGCCTTTCTGCTTCCTCCAGCCAGCCCAGGCCTTGCTCAGCATTGCAGTTCCCTGCTCACAGCCTCGGGCTCCTGCAATCCTGCCCTCAAGGATCTGCTCTCACCAGTCCCTGGGGAGCCTTTGGCACTCCCTGCCCTCAGTGGGGCCACTGATGCTCCAAGGGACTTGGAGTTTTGCTTCTGACTCCTTGAGCAGCTTCTTCAACCTTCTCTCAGTGCCTGAGGGTCCTGGACTCAGCCCCAAATCCACCGTGGGGCTGATTAAAATACAGAAAGTTTTCAGGAGCACCTTGTCTTCTTCCAGTTGTCTTCAAGTTATCAGGGGTTGTGCAGCTGCTTGGAGTCAGTTTGGAGTTTTGTTAAGGAGGAAGGATTTGATGTGCATCTCATGACTTTTGTGTTTTTTAATCACATGAGTAGTTTTTCATTTTCCATTTTAGAGAAGAGCTGATAGAAGCATTTCCCAAGTGATCTTGATGCTGAATGTCTCCTTAGGAGGTCTGGGCACACAGAAGAATGAGCCCCTTGCAGGCTGACCCTGTTTGGACAACCTGCTCCTCACCCCCAGCCTCACCATGTCTGACATCGCCTACCTGGGACTGACATCCCTGTGCCCTGCAGCAGAACCTTGTCCCCTGAGCTCTGCAGCTGGGTGTCCCAGCCCATTGCACCATGTCCCACCTGCTCTCCTCAGGGCTCTGTCTGCACACAGGCCCAGGAGAAATTTTCCTGTTTGTGAGGAAAGAATGGAAAAGCCTGAGCAGGTTTCCTGAACAACAAACCCCACTGAGGAACCACATGCTCAGTCCAGGCTGCCTGGAATGATGTCACCTTCCTACGAGGGACAGTGTGACCAGCAATGATCTCTGTAAGCAGAATTCTGAGTCTTTCAGCTGAATTCTCTGACCCTGTCCTTTCCCTGGGTCTTTGTTGTAGATGGAAGCTGCTGGTGCCACCCTCACCTTTAATCTCACTTTTGAATGCAGACAGATGTTCCCAGGTGTGTTAAGCAGGATTTGCTCAATATTTATACAAAACCTTTGTGTTCTGTTGGAGCAAAGGGGCCATTTTGACACTGAGGGGGTGACATGGAAGCAAGGAGTCAGTTGTGACACTGGGGTCCCATGGAACCCGGGGCCATTTTTGCTCTGCAGAACCAGCACAGCTGCTGGACCTTTTCTGATTTCTGGAATCAGGACTTGACACTGAAATTGTAGAGAGTGTTTCATTGGCAGCTGGGACACCTGGGGGGATATTTCCTCCAAACCACGTGTACCTGGTCAAGACAGGTTCCAGGTATAAATACACATTGATCCCACAAGCCCACACCTCCCTGCCCACCCCTCTCCACCTTCTCCTGCTTTGTATTATAATTAGCTGCCACCAGTCCTGGTGGTTGTGTTTGGTGGTCTTTGGGATGAAGGCTGTATGTCTTCCTCAGTAATCGCTGTTTGACCTCTGCTTTTGGGCAGGTGCAGTGGAGGTTTGGCTCTCCCTCAGGTCAGCTTGTCCCACTCAAAACCACCTGGCTGGTCCTGGCTGGTTTCTGGAGCCACAGGTTTCTGCTTTGTTGGGTTTGTACAATAGCCAGGTCTTGCTTTGCTGAGTTTTTGCAATATATCTTAATGTTTTTTTCCTGGTACCTAAGTTCCTATGTGGTTTGTTACATACGGTTAAGCTGTGTGTTCTATTTCTCCTCTATTTCCTTAAGCATATTATACGCTTTTAAAATTCTGGATTTTCAAAACCATAGATGTTCCCCATCTCATTTCCCCCCTTTTCTAAATGATGCAAATTCTTTTGCTTTCTAAGATATCTATCATACTCTCTATGACTGTCTTTACCTAGTTGATTCGATAACAGGATAGGCATTGTAGCCATTCTTTGTGACTGTTTCAAATTCCAGAAAATCATAACCAAGAACAAAACTTATACTCATCAGAACTAACAAAACTACCATCAGATGACACAATCAGTGTAGAAACCCTGCTGCAGTAGGAGACCACCCAAAAAATACATCCCACCAGTGGTGAGATGTGTCTCCCTCCAACCTTCTATGGTCTCCTTATAGTCTGTCTCATGGTCTATTGTGATCAAGATCTTCTTTCCCATACTTCTCATTTCTTTCAGAATTTCCTGAATATCTCTGTGTTTTAGTAGCTCTATAACTAGAGTGAGATTCATTCTTCTGGGCACAGACAATACATCCTGCACAGTTGTCATGTTTGCCTTGATATACTGATGTGATACAACAGGTGCCCAATAGGAGAAATTGCACCCCTCAATTTTGACCAAGTTACAAATGCACAAATCAGATTGTGTTTCCTTTATAATGAGCTCGTCCACTCTTATGTTGGGGCATGCTGTTCTGAGGCATACACAACCCTGATCTATATATACCAGCATGGTTGTCTGGTTGACTGAATGGATTCTGAAGAGACAGATGCTTTGTTGTGTATCCAGGCAGATATCTCGGGCATTGTTGACATTTCCTTCACATACAAACCTCAGTTGTTTCCTTGTGGCACATAGCTCTGTGTTAATAATCTGCCACTTCCCTTTAACCTCTTGTGCCCACGTTCTGTGTTCAGATAGATGTAGCACAGTTCCCTCACGGTTTAATTCTAAAAGCCTTGGTTTCACATCCCTCTATTTTAAGCCTGAATTCAGAACAGTTAGTGAGGCATGTGTCACAACATTCAGTACCAATTTGAATGGGTTTTAGAAGTCCCTGATGGAATCCGTCCTGAACAAATGCAAATTTGCATCCCCAGACATCTTTCCCTGTCCAGACAGTTGTGTTTGATATTTGTAACACCTGCCACAGAGACTTAGGAGAGTCAAAGTCAGAAGCTTTCCCCTGACACACATAAATGCCAGTCCCATTGTATATAGGAGGTCTTGCACACATGTCTGCCATAGCCATGGCTGTGATAATCAGAGCCACAGCTTTCCAGGCTGCACCTGCCTGATTCTCCATGGTGACTGTGAAGCCTTTTTAATTCCAGTGTGATGTCTCTGTGCTGCTTGTTCTCTGATCTTGATGGCAGGGAAGGAGGTGAGGAGCACCTGGTATGGTCCTTCCTACTGTGGTTCCAAAGTCTTTTCTGTGAGAGACTTCACATACACACAATCTCCAGGTTGTACATTATGTACTGGTCCATCCAATCCCCTACACCAGCTTCTTTCTACATGTTTCCTGATATTGCTGAGTTGTTTCCCTAGGGCCACCATGTATTCTGTGATAGTTTCTTCCCCTATTTGTGCTGATGTTCCCTTCTGTATTGCATAAGGTCGCCCATACAGGATCTCAAAAGGGCTCAGCCTTTCCTTTGCCCTTGGTTTGGTTTGTCTGTGTAAAATGGCTAAAGGAAGGGATTGAGGCCAGGGCAGATTGACCTCCTGTCCTAATTTAACAATTTGCTGTTTAATTAAATGATTCATCTTCTGCACTTGTCCACTTGACTGGGGATGATATGGGGTATGTAATTGCCAATCTATACCTAAAGTATTACTCATCTGATGTACCACATTTGCAATCAAATGGAGCCCTCTATCTGAAGAAATGGCAGCTGGAACCCCAAATCGTGATACTATCTCTTTTACTAAGTTCTTGACCACTTTTCTGGCCTTAGCAGTTGTAGCAGGGAAAGCCTTAGGCCATCCTGAAAAGGTATCAGTTAATACCAGTAAATAACAAAACCCCCCTTTTCTTGGGAGTTCTGTGAAGTCCATTTGCCATAATTGGTCAGGTACATTATATTTTTCAATTTCACCCATTTCTGGCTTTGTTTTTAGGATTAGTCTGGAGGCAGAGATCACATTGTTGAGTTACCTGCTTCACTGTAGTGTATAAATTTCTAGCCATGATGTTCTGATTTAAGTGTTCATACACAGTCTCTGGTCCCCAGTGTCATTTCCCATGCTCCTCCCTTATTACAAACCATATTAGATGGCCAGGTATGATTACCCTTCCTTCTGGGGTATGGGCCCACCCCTCTTTACTGTATGTCTCATCCAAATTTGTAATTAGCTTCAGATCCTCTTTGTCATAATGTGGTATACCCCCATGGGAGATTTTCCTGTCTGGGATTACAGCTCCTTCCAATTGTATCTCTCTTTTTGCTGCTTCTTTTGCTTCCCTGTCTGCCAGCTCATTTCCTTTTTCGGATTCCAAGTATGCCTTTTGATGTGCTCTGATGTGTATAATTGCTATTTTCTTTGGGAGCTGTACTGCCTCCAGCAATTTCAGAATTTCTTCTGCATGTTCAGTGTTTTTCTTTTGAGAGTTCAGTAGCCCCCTTTCCTTTCACATTGCTCCATAAGCATGCACACCCTCAAAAGTGTTCTTTGGATCCATGTCTATGTTCACATTCTCACATTGGGTCAATTCCAAGGCTCGGGTCAAGGCGATTTTCATATTTTGTGCAGAGGTATTGACAGGCAATGGTTCTGACTCTGTTACCTCATGGCTGATGGAGATGCCATATCCTGCATGCCTTTTGCCATTCAGGACATTGCTGCTTCTGTCCATGAACCAGTCCTCTGCATCTTCCACAGGAACATCCTTCAAATCCAGGCAGCTTGAGGATGTTGCTTCAATGGTTTCCAAGCAGTCATGGTGTACTGGTTCTCCTGTGTTTCCACTGAGGAAAGAAGCTGGATTGACAATGTTAGTGATCACCATCTCCACAGCATCCTGTTCTACCAGTATGGAATGGTATTTCAGGAACCTCTGTGGAGAAAGCCACTCCCTGCCCTTCATTTCTAATACTGCAGACACTGTATGGGACACCAACACAGTCATGAGATGTAGGTGACTGCTCTGTGATGTCTAAATCGAAATCTTGTGCCAATACTCCCAGGGCGATTCCCTGTTTCTCATGAGAAAACAAAAAGAAAGGCTTACCCAGTTCAGGGAGTCCCAGAGCTGGAGCTGACATCAGGGCCTTTTTCAATTGTTCCAAGGCTCCTGTGGCCTGTTTGTCCCATTGCAGATGCTTCTGTTCAGAGTTGATCAGTGCATACAGGGGTTGAACAAGCAACTCGTAATTATAGATCCAAAGGCGACACTGCTCAGTCATTCTGAGGAAAGTTCTCAATTCTTTCACAGTCTGTGGTTTTGGTATTTGGCATAGAGCCTCTTTTCAGGCTTGCCCCACAATTCTTTGCCCCACATTAATTTCATACCCCAAGTAAGTGACTTCCTGCTGCATTACCTGGGCTTCCTTCTTAGACACTCGGTGCCCTTGGAGCCCCAAAGAGTTTTAGAGACTCACTGTCCAAGGCATGCAAGTGTCTTCTGTCTCAGTGGTGATCAGGATGTCATCTCTGTATTGTAGCAGTCTCCCCTTCCCGGGTGGGGTTTCCCAAGCCTTGAGATCCTTGGTGAGTTGGTTGCCAAATATGGTGGGGAAATTCTTGAATCCTTGAGGCAGTACAGTCCAAGTGAGCTGGGTCCTTTGTCCACTTTTCCATTCCAAGGCAAATATCTTTTGGCTGGCTTCATAGAGAGGGAGGCAAAAGAAAGCATCTTTCAAATCTAAACCAGTAAACCAGGTTAGTTAAGGTGTCAGTACTGTTAACAAAGTGTATGGGTTTGCTACTACAGGACATAAATCCTCTGCTATTCTATTGACTGCTCTTAAATCCTGGACTACTCTGTACGTTCCATCAGGTCTGTGAACTGGTAATATGAGAGTGTTCAAATCAGATTCACATTCCCTTAACAGACCCCATTGCAAGAATTTTTCTATTACCAGCTGGATTCCTTCCCTACCCTCTCTTTTTAAGGGATATTGTTTTATCCTTACTGGTCATTGTCCCTCTTTAAGCTTTGCCTCTACTGGTGATGCATTTTTAGCTCTTCCTGGCTTCTCAGTGGCCTACATACCAAGGTACACCTGGTTGATGATATATTCACCCATTTTTCCTTCTATGGGAACCTCATTATTTGAATATATTCTTGAGTATCCACCTCCAGAGTCATCTCCCCTTTTTCAAATCTGATTGTTGCATTCAGTTGTTCAAGCAAATCTCTTCCAAGGATTGCATGTGGTGAATTAGGCATGTATAAGAATTTATGCAAGCCTACTATTTTTCCCAATTTATATTTTAGTGGTCCACAAAAATAAGACTTGTCAGCTTGGCCAGTGGCTCCCTTAACCATAATATTATCTTACCTCGCCTGAGTTAAAGCTGTGTTTAAAATCGAACACATTGCCCCTGTATCAATTAAAAATTTTATTTGCTTTTGATCTTTTCCTTCCCCTAGCTTCATTATAACCAAGGGATCAGCCAGGGAAGATCCCCCTGGTTCCTGTCAGTTTTCATTTACATTTGTCACTACCCGTGCCCCTTTGTTTCCCTTTCCTCAGCGTTCTGGGCATTCATTTTTTCAGTGGCCTAATTGCTCACATAGAGCACATTCTTTTCTTCCTACATGCTGAGGGGGAAGCCCCTTTTTAAAATATTCATCTTCCTTTTTAACTACTGCCATCACCCTTTCTTTTTTCCCCTTAATCCCTTCTTCTCGATTGCTAAACACCCTCCAGCCTTCATCCAATAATATTTCTAAGTTTCTTCCTTCAGTGGGTCTGAATTTCTGAAGTTTCCATCTTATATCACCGGTGGATTGACCTAAAAATAATGACACTAACTGCTGTATCCCGATATCTGATCTGGGTCCAAAGGTGTGCTACGACGCATTGTGTCTCAGCCTGTCTGAGAACTCAGGTGTTGACTCAAAGGGACCTTGTTTAATAGCATATAAAGCTGAGCAGTTCATAGATTTGGGGATGGCTTTCTCTATTCCCTTTGCAATCCACTCCTGATATTCTTGTACCTTCTGTCTTCCTGCCATTCTATTCACATCCCACTTTGGGTCCTGGAGGGGAAAGAATTCCTTTACATCCTCTCCCATGTCTTACAGTGCTCCTGGGCCAAATCCCAGGGTACCTTTGGGATCAGCTGTTTCTCTGGTTCTGTCATTGCATGGAACAGTAACTGTATAGCATTCCAATCCGGGTTATGTGATTTCACTATTAACCAAAAGTGTTCAGCTATACTTAGAGGGTCCTTTCTGTAATCCTTTACATTCCTTTTCCAAATTTCCAAATCATTGGTATTGAAGGGAACCTTTAGTAGCATCATTGTTCCATCTGCTCCCACTTCTTCTCTAAGAGGTGCCTGCAAAGGTGCTGGTTGTTCCCTAGCTTTGCCCTTGTATGGGAGGATGCTGGACTTCCCAGGGGTGTTGGAGTTTGATCTGGTGCCCTTCCTGGGCTCCCACCCAACTCTAGTGATTGAGGAGGGGAGATCATCCAGATCAGAGTCTTCTTCCTTATATACCTTGTCATTTTTAGTGCACTTCTGACCAAGACTACAGGCTGAGCAGCATCATTTTAATATATGTGAGACCCTTCTGTTTTCTCTTTCCATTGCTAGGATCAGTGGGTCTTGTGGAGGGTTAATACCACAATCCCTTTGCCATTCTGGGTGGTTCTGTAAGATGAAAAACATCTGCATATGGTGCCTCATCCCATTTTCCTTCCCACCTTAAAAACAACATTAACTTCAACATGGTGTTACAGTCCCATGTTCCATTTAATGGCCACTTTACCCCGTCTTCTGATTTCTAGAGAGCCACCATTGATTAGAGTATTGGATGAAAACCCTTTTGCTCTCCGTTTCTCCTGTCCCCACAACTTCCTTCCAGTGGGTCAGTATACATCCTAAAGGGCTCCTCCTGGGCACCTCTTTATTTTGCTGGGTCCCCATGATTTCTCTCCTTATTTCTCTTATATCCTCTCCCAAACCTCTGCTGGCAATATTCTTTCACTTCCTCTCAGTGTTCATCAAAAACGAGCCAATCCTTGGGAACTGAAAGACTCTTTGCACAGATCAAATTCACAATCTCACACTCAACCTGTATTAATTCCTGAATATGATGCCATGGGTCCGGGGTACACCTGGGGCATGTAGGCGTCCACCTCCTAGATCTGCAGTGCCACTTCCTTTTGCACCAATGTCACTGTAGGAGGTCCCAGGCTGGATGCCACCTTGGTGTCCAAATTGCTGGTCCACACGCAAAGCAAGGAATTGGTCTAACCCTTCTAGGTTCCCTTTCGATTAGAGGTTGCTCCCAATCAAAACCCAGACAACTATCCATGGAATCTGAGAATATTCCTCCTGCTCTATTCCCCCGTCCTCCCGTACCAACCGTACAAGTTTCCCTTGATCGCTCAAGAAATCCGGGGGCTCAGTCTGGAGCCACCTAGAAAGGGCTTCCTCCTTGCTTGTTTGAGCCCTCCGCACTCACTCCCAGCTTCCACCACCTTTTTAACTCTGACAGTTTCCAAAAAAAAATCACTGACCTGTCATTGACAGTTACAGAGGCAAGAGGGCAGCATCACATCAGAAACAATAGAATCTCACGCCTCAGAAAAGAACAGAAATCTTAACTTGTTGCAATGACAGTTAATAACACAAGAGGGCAGTGTTACACCAGATATTGCACAGGTCCACTACAGAAAACAGAGCAGACATTCCCCAAAATCCAAACTCTCCACCACCAAAATTATAGTGATGCAAACACAAAACACCAACCACCATATAAAATACTCCCTTCCACCACCCTACAACAAACAACAAGCACAATTTATGGCAGTTAGGGTTATAGCAGTGGGTTATGCTGTTAATAATGTTGATAACACTGTAGTTCCTTTTCAAGTTAACCCCAAACTTGCTCGTGGCCACCCTAAGTGTTCAACAGAAACCCCTTTGCCGGCTTCCAAATACCTTCCCCAAACCTGTCAGCTCTGTGTGTCGGATGTCTCTGACACACTGTTAGCCATGTGCAGGCATCCCTAGTGTCTTACAGGCTCACCTTACCTTGGGTCTCCCCCAAAAAATTTTGGTCAAACGTTCCTCTAGGCCATATAGGAGGTTGGTTGCTCGTCCCCGCAGAGAGTGACCGGGGAGCAGAGGTCAGCTCCAGAAAAAGTCCGGGGTGCACTGGGATGTCGACGTCCCCTGTGCTCCAGCAGACAGACGAAGACCTTCTGGCTGGTTCAACAACTGATTTCGAGAATCAGCACTTGACACTGCAGTTGTAGAGAGTGTTTCATTGGCAGCTGGGACACCTGGGGGGATATTTCCTCCAAACCACGTGTACCTGGTCAAGACAGGTTCCAGGTATAAATACACATTGATCCCAGAAGCCCACACCTCCCTGCCTGCCCATCTCTACCTTCTCTCCCTTTGTATTAAAATTAGCTGCCACCCCTCCTGGTGGTTGTGTTTGGTGGTCTTTGGGATGAAGGCTGTATGTGTTCCTCAGTAATCGCTGTTTGACCTCTGCTTTTGGGCAGGTGCAGTGGAGGTTTGGCTCTCCCTCAGATCAGTTTGTCTCACTCAAAACCACCCGTCTGGTCCTGGCTGGTTTCTGAAGCCACAGGTTTCTGTTTTGTTGGGTTTGTACAATAGCCAGGTCTTGCTTTGCTGAGTTTTTGCAATATATGTTATCTTAAAGCTTTTTCCTGGAAATAAGTTCCTATATGGTTTGTTACATACCATTTCTGCTATGTGTTCAATTTCCTCTCTACCTACTTAAGCATATCATACACTTCTAAAGTTCTGAATTTTCAAAACCATTTATGTTTCCCATCTCACTAGATCACCCTGGGAGCCTCTAGACCACACTGGGAGCAGATTTGGGCGCATCAACCCTTTCTGGTTTATACTGGGAGCTGCTGCCACAGATCTCAGTGGCTCATGAGTGGCTCCCAGTGCTTACTGGCTTATACTGGTGCCCTCCCACTATAAACCTGGGAGCTCTTAGACTACACCGAGGATGGGTTTGGGTGCATGAGGCCTTACTGGTTTCTACTGGGAGCTGCTGTCACGGGCCTCAGAAGCTCGGGGGTGGCTCCCAGTGCTTACTGGTTTATACTGGTGCCCTCTCAGTCTATGCCTAGGAACACCAGTGGGTGCTGGCGGGCAGGCAGGACCCTGAGGCCAAGCTATCCTTTGCTGGGGCACTGCTGAGATGTGACTTCTCCAACTTCTCAGCCTGGCACCACTGCCTGCAGCTGCCAGGGACTCCAGAAAGGGCGAGGCTGGGGCACTGCCCCACGAAAGGCTGTAGGAATGTGAGCAATTCCCCAGTAAAATTCCCACAATTTCACAGGATCCCCAAAATTTTCCAGCCCCTCCCTTACATAAACTGGGAGGTGATGCGTTCTGTTGGGTTGAATGAGTAGAACTGGTGTCTCTAAATCCCCTTTGACTTTAATGGGTACACCTGAACTCTGGTACACTTGAGTATTCAGATTTTGGGGTGTCCCCCACTGTCCCCTAGAGATTTTGGGGTGCCCCCTTTGCCCGCCCCCCCAGAGCTAGAGCTGGTGCAGAACACTGTCTTCAGCAACCCCACAAACCAAAGCACCTGGGTGTACCTGGACTGCATCCTCTCCCGAGGTAACTCAGGGCTCCCTCCCACCCTTGAGGCCCTCACCTGGAGTTTTGGGGTACCCCCTGAATGTTGGAGCGCCCCCCAACAGACCCTCGGCTGCCAAGGGTCATCTGTGTCTACATCGACTGGGAGGACAGTGGCCATCATCTTCTCCTGGCTTGTCAGGGTGAGTCAGGCTTCTTGGGTGCCCCAAAATAAACTGGAGATCCCCCAAAATTATCTGGGTACACCTGTGTACTCCCCTAAATCACCAGGATCTCCCCAAAAATCACCTGGGTACACCTGGGTATCCCCAAAATTCACCTCAGTGCACTTCAGTACTCCTGAAAATCACCTGGATTACCCCAAAAATCACCTGGATAGTCCTGGGTACCCCTGGAACACCTAAATCACCCAAAATCGCTGCGGGTCCCCAAAACTGGTGTCCCAAAAATCTTCATCGCATTGACTGTGTGGACCTGGTGTCCCTGAATCCCCATTGATTTTAAAGGGTACAAGCAATCCCCTTTGACTTCAATGGGTAAACCCAATGTCTCAAAATTTTTGGTGCCAAAAATCCCAACTTTGGGCTGGGGATGAGATTTTGGGCTTGAGTGGAGGCACAGCTCCAACACAGGCTGAAGGTGTCGGATCAAGAATTTGTGATTAGCTCCCAGGAATTTTGGCAGGACTTCCAGAGTGTCAGCACCATGATCCTGAAATGGAAATTCCCAGAATTCAGCCCAGTATTTCCCCCAAATTTCCCCATTTTAGCACCAAATTTCTGCAAAATCCCCACTGACTTTAATGGGTTTTGATTTCAAAAGGTAGGCGTGATGTTCCTAAATCCCCCTTGATTTTTTAAAATCGGTCAACTTGCTATTCCTACATTGCCATTGATTTCAAAGGGTAGACCTGATGTCCATAAGATCTCTATTGGGAGATTAATATTACAAGAGATGGAACAACTGAGAGACATTGTCAAAGATGCTTTATTGCTTTATTTAATCAGTCTCATAGAAGGGTGAGACATTCAAGGTGTTACATCCAGGGCCATAATATCAGAAGCTTCCTCATTCTTAGTTACAAATGCCTTATGTTAGATTTTTAGGCAATCAAAAACTTCTATGAACTTTGCTGGTGTCTTTTTACACTAATCATGTATTGCTTTGCTTCCCATGGCTTTGGTGCAATGCATCATTTTTCAGTATATCATATAACACTGCACAAACCTACATTGATACATCTTAAACATCTAATAAACGTTATAACAAGTTATTTTTGCTAAACTTGAAAATCTTTTACTATCTTACTTAACATAGTGCTTTGCTTACATAATCCATATTTCTGTTTTCTTGAAACATATTTCTACTTAAACTACAAACTTATATTCTTGTTTTATGTCTGTTTCACTTTAATGCTCTAATTCTCTAAGCCTTCTCCAAGGTCTTAGGTCAAACCCTGTACCCATCTCTATCTCTGAGCCTGTATGCCCAAGGCCCTGAGAGCTCTCCGTGCCTGCATTTCCCACACTGCAGTATCCCAATGGACCCTTGGTTCCGTGGGGACTCACAATGGCAGAAGGGTCTCCTTGGTTCCACAAGGTCCTGCAGAGCCCCTTGATTCAATGAGGCCTCAAAGTGTCATCATGGCCTCCAGGATTCCATGAGGCCCCACAGTGTCACAATGGACCTTTGGTTCCATGGGGTCCAGCACTGTTCCATGAATCCTCAGTTCCATGGAGCCCTGTAGTGTCACAATGGACTGCTTGGTTCAATGGTGCCACACATTGTGACAATTGCCCCTTGGCCTGCCAGGACTCCATAGTGTCACAACGATTCCTTGCTTCAGTGAGGTCTTGTAGTTTCACAATGGACTCCATGACTCCATGAGGCCCCACAGTGTCACAATGACCCCTTGATTTCATAAGGCCCTGAAATGCCACAATGGCCCTTTTGTTTCACAAAACCTCAAATTGTAAAAATGACCTCCATGGTTTCATGAGGCCCTGCTGTGTCACAAAGGACTCTCAGCTCCATGATGCCCCATAGTGTCACAATGGTCTCCTTGGTTCTGCAGTGTCAGAATGCCCCCTCGGTCCCTTGGAGCTCACAGTGTCTCTCTTGTGCCCTTGGTTCCATGAGGCCCTGCAGTGCCACAATGGTCCTTTGGTTCCACGTGACCTCAAAGTGTCCTCATGGCCTCCTTGGTTCCATGAGGCCCTGTAGTGTAACAATGATCTCCTTGGTTCCACAGTGTCAGAATGGCCCCTTTGTAGCATGGAGCCCCACACTGTCACTGTGGTCCTCTTGATTCCATGAGGCCCTGCCGTGCTACAATGGCCCCAATGGCTACAATGGTCTCCAGTGAGACTCTCTACAACCACCTGAACAGAGGCTGTAGTCAGGTGGGGGTCGGTCTCTTCTCCCAGGCAGCACCTGCCACAATGAGAGGACACAGTCTGCAGATGAGCCAGGGGTAGTATAGGTTTGACATCAGGAAAAAAGTCTTCACTGAAAGCACGAGACAAGTGAGCCTTGCTGTGCTGGGGCCTCATTGCCTCCTTGTCCCTGCTCAGCAGCCTGGCAGGGGCCGCCCCATGGTGCTGCCCTTGGCATTGCACATGCCCAGAGCCCAGTGGCCCGGGAAGAGCCCTGAGCAATGAGGGAGGGACAGGATCTGCCTTGCCAGGGGCTGGGGCTCAGCCCTTGGCCCTTTGCATTCCTGAAACACATCCAGGTGTGCTCAGCATCAGAGACACCTTTCCCTTCTTTGTCCCCGCCTGTCATCAGTGCCTCCAGTCTTCTGTTCTAACTGGAACCTGGGGACACTTTCTCAGTTGTGTCTCTCAGTGAGACCCATTAAAACTTCAAGAAACTTTGGAGTTTAAATCTGACTCTGAGTTCTTGAGAAGTTTTCCTTCAGCTCCCTCTCAGGGACTGATGTCCAGGGACTCAACACTGTTGAAAAATCCCAGCTCTACACAGACGGGGCAACTGAGAGGCATATTTTTAAAAATATTTTATTCCATTATTAGACTCCTTGAAGGGTGAAACATAAGACATGTAAAACTCAATGCCATTCTATCCAAAGCCAAGTTATTTCGTGTTTACCATACCTTATTAATGTTTTTCAGTCTATCAGCTTCTGCTACACAATGGTGCTAATACTTCTAACACCAACCACTCATTATTGTACCCCACGTGGTTTTGCACCAATGCATCTTTCACAGTTCTAATTCTCAAAAATATCTGGTATTTTGCAAGGCCACGGTTTGAAACTTCTTTCTAGTTCAATCTCTGTCTCAGCAACGTCTTCTCTATTCCAGGGCCATTCTGAGTCAGCACACCTTATCTCAGAGTTTGCATCCAGATGTACAAGACTGTGTGAGCTTTCAGTCTGGCTTTGAGAATCCTTTACAAATCCATTTCTCACAAATATCAATCACAGAATGCTGCAATCACCTCTACTCTAAAGAGAATAGCAATGAAATACACTCTTCAAAATAGGAATGTGTATGTCTTAGAATCTCTTGGAAATATTTCTCCATAACTGGATTTGAAAATCTTCCTAATGAATGACACCAGACCAGAGGGAAATCAAGGCAGAGCCATGGTTTGTCAGGACTTGCTTGATCCCAATCAGCCCCGTGGTGCATTTGGAGATGAGCCCTTGAACCTCAGGGCCTGAGAGGAGATTGCACAAACCTTTCCAGGAGTCCAAGTCAGAAGAAAAACCCAAAGTGTCTCAAAGCATTAATGGATCCCACTGAGGTCCATCCCCAACACAGGCTCCTCATGGACTCCTTGGAGGAGAGAATTCTCTACGTCATGATTGCCCAAAAACTTCTCAGAGAATAAAGGAAAAAGGAAAGTACCTTAAAAAACTGAAGTATCTTGAAGCATTAATCAGCCCCACTGAGTGTTGTTACTGACAAAGGCTCTCAAGGGACTAATTAAAGCAGATAATTGGAGGCCATGATTGCACAAAGCTCTCAGAGACTCCAAGGAAAAAGCAAAATCCAAAGTGCTCTGAAAAACCTGCAGTCCCTGGGAGCATGAAGGAGGCCCCAGGGCCATTCCTGACCAAGGCTCCCCAGGGACTCGTCCCAGCACATCCCTGAGGCCACTGGGATGTGGGGGGATGCTGAGGGCAGGACAAGGGGTGACAGTGGCCAGCCTTGCTGGGGCTGTGCCAGGAGGCCCCAGTGGCTCAGGACAAGGAGTCTCCTCACAGCCCTTGGTGGCACAGACCCTGCTGTGCTCCAGGGCACCAAGAATTGGCTTCACTTTGTCCCCACCTGTCATCACTGCCTCCAATTTCCTGCTTTAACTGGAACCCGGGGACACTTTCTCAGTTGTGTCCCTCAGTGGAACCCATTAAAACTTCAGGAAATTTTGGAGTTTGATTCAGACTTGGAGTTCTTGAGAGGTTTCTTCAACTCCCTCTCAGGGACTGATGTTCAGGGCCCCAGCACAAACCCCAAGAGGGTCATTAAAGTCCTTGTGCTGTTTCTGTGCTGATGAGCTGGGCTGGGCTCTTGGCTCAGAAGGCGATCCTGGCAAGCAAGAAGAGCTTCAAAAACACATTTCTCTTGATGAGCAGCTCTTCTTCCAGCCCAGCAGGTCTGGGGCACTGCCTGCAGCCACCCCGGGCACAGCACAGAGGCACAGAGAGCTTCAATCAGTCAGGGCTGGGAAGATGCTGAGAAGTGACTGGGGCAGAATCACTCCCAGCCCTTGACACAGGAAGCCTCTGGCTGCAGGACAATGCAGCTGCAGCTCCTGCAGTGATCGCCTAAAGCTGGAACATCCCAATGCCTGCAGACTGTGTGAGTACATTCTCTGATGATCTCTTGTGTAGAGCAGCCAGGGGTGCCCAGGGCTGTGGTGCAGAGCAGGGTCCTGCAGCCCAGGGCGCTGTGCTGGGGCAGGGACTCTGCTGCCTGCCAGGGACAGCTCTCAGCCAGCCCTGGGAGCTGCTCCCAGCACTGGGGGACAAGGTCTGGGTGGAAGGAGACAGCTGGTGAGGCTTGGAAGGGTTGTCCTTGTGTGGGGAGGATGCTGCATTGTTCAGAACTGCTCCCAGCATAACATTTAACTCCAGAATGTTTCTAGGTAGATTACACAAGGAGCACTGTGAGGAAGGGCCTGCATAAAAAGGAAAATCCTGATTTTATAATCTACTGCTCTGCGTTGCATAGAAGGGAAATTGCATATAGATATTAATCTCTAAATTCAGTTTGGAAAAAATATTTTTTCTTGGATTTTAATAAATCAGTCACTGACAGAAATTAGTACAGGGTCCCTCACAGGCAGCATCAGTGTCACTTTTCCAGCCTCCTCAGGATAGCTATGACATTGCCATCAGAGCCTTCAGAGGCAGAGGTGGGCCTGGGTAGTGCCCTGTGCTGGGAGGGGTCTGCAGGACAGAGCTGAGCCCCCAGGGCTGGGCTGGGCTCTGGCAGCACTGGCAGGGCCCAGCCCTGGGCACAGGGAAGCAGCTGCTGGCAGGGACAGCTCCAGGCAGCAGAGCCCTGGGCAGGCAGTGGGGGGAAAGTGCCACCAAGCTGGGCTGGGATATTTCAAGTCCTTTCCAAACTGAACTATTCCATGATTACCTTTCTTACAGATCCCCATGCCAAGACACAGCAAATGTCCAACAGCAGCTCCATCAGCCACTTCCTCCTGCTGCCATTGGCAGACACGCGGCAGCTGCAGCTCCTGCACTTCTGCCTCTTCCTGGCCATCTCCCTGGCTGCCCTCCTGGCCAACGGCCTCATCATCAGCGCCGTAGCCTGCGGCCACCACCTGCACACCCCCATGTTCTTCTTCCTGCTCAACCTGGCCCTCACTGACATGGGCTGCATCTGCACCACTGTCCCCAAAGCCATGCATGATTCCCTCTGGGACAACAACAACATCTCCTATGCTGGATGTGCTGCTCAGGTGTTTATGCTTATCTTTTTCCTTACATCAGAGATTTCCCTCCTGACCATCATGTGCTACGACCGCTACGTGTCCATCTGCAAACCCCTGCACTACGGGACCCTCCTGGGCAGCAGAGCTTGTGCCCACATGGCAGCAGCTGCCTGGGCCAGTGCCTTTGTCAATGCTCTGCTGCACACGGCCAATACATTTTCCCTGCCCCTGTGCCATGGAAATGCCCTAAGCCAGTTCTTCTGTGAAATTCCACCCATCCTCAAGCTCTCCTGCTCCAAATCTTATCTCAGGGAAATTGGGCTCATTGCTGTTAGTGCCTGTTTGTTATTTGGCTGTTTTGTGTTCATGGTTTTCTCCTATGTGCAGATCTTCAGGGCTGTACTGAGGATCCCCTCTGAGCAGGGACGGCACAAAGCCTTTTCCACCTGCCTCCCTCACCTGGCTGTGGTCTCTCTGTTTATCAGCACTGCAGTGTTTGCCTACCTGAAGCCCCCCTCCATCTCCTCCCCATCTCTGGATCTGGCCCTGTCTGTTCTGTACTCAGTAGTGCCTCCAACCCTGAACCCTCTCATTTACAGCCTGAGGAATCAGGAGCTCAAGGCTGCAGTGTGGAGACTGAACACTAGATGGTTTCAGAAACAGTAAACTGCTGGCCAATTTCTGAAAATCACTTGTAATAAAAGTCACCTTTGATTCTTCTTGTTGGTTTGCTTGTTGGTTTGTTCTTTACTTTCCTTTGTTTTAGCTTTTCAACATTGTACACAAAGAAATGTCATTATTTGTGCTGTATTTCCTTTTGATTTTCTGCATCTTTTCTGTGACCCAGAGACTGTGTCAATGAGGGGCTGCGCTCTTGGTAACTTTAAATAAAATAAAATAAAGATTCTCCCAGCAAAGATTTCTCCAGAGATGCCCCTTCTGTTCCCTTCTCTGGAGCTGCAGCAGCAATGTCTGTGTGCAGAGCTGGGGGCAGATCAGTGCTGGCACAGCAGCTGTGCCCAGCAGCAGCAGCAGCACTTGGTGTTGCCAGTGCTGCTCCCGTGCCACTGCCCCGCTGCCCTCCTGGCCCTCGTGTTGCTGCAGGGCCTGAGTGCTCTCGGGGACGGGCACAGCCCTGGAGGTGGCAGTGCCGGGGCTGCAGCAGGGACAGGCCATGGGCACTGCTGGGACAGCGCTGATGCCTCAGGCCAGGGCCTGGGGGCTCCAGGCTCCTTGGCCACGCTCTCTCCACAACACTTGGCCAGCCCAATGCTGAGCACAGAAAAGCCCCGGGAGCAGCCCCAGGCTGGCCGTGGGCAGGCTGGGGGCAAACAGCATGGCTGGTGCTCTGCAAGCTCCCTGCAAGGGGGACACCCTGGCAAGGAGCAGCAGAGCAGGGGCTGATCCATCCCCACTGCGCTGGACACCCCAGGGCAGCGTCCCAGAGCGTCCTCATGCACCTGCCAACAACATCCCCCCTCTGCAGCCCTGGCCTCTCCCCAGCTCACACAGGAGCCGCATCCTTGCAGGCACACACACGGCAGCACTGGCTCAGGAGCCCCTGTTTGCATTGCACACAGCAGGGTCAGCACCCCATGGTGCTGTTGTGGGGACATGGAGCTGAGTGAGCACAAATGCCATCAGCCCCTGGGGACAGCAAGGGCTGGGGGACTGCAGGGAAACCACTCAGTATTGTTGTGGCCTCTGAAGTCAGCCAGAAATTTTCTTCCCATGAGCTGTGAGTTTCCTGTCCCACTGCAGACTATGCTGGCCAGAGCCAGGGCTGAATGGCAGCCACCCCCAAAATGCCCTGAGCATTTCCTTGGTTTCACCTTTCTTTACTCTTTCCTTATCCAGATTTCTTCCTCTGCCCATTTCTCTCCCCTCTCCTGCAAACAGCCCATCCCTGTTTGCCACTTCCTCTCTGGCCCCACTCCCCATTTCTGTTCCCCAATTGCAACCAATGGAACATCCCTTGGGGAGCAGGATCATCCTCCAAGTGCTTCAGGAATTGTCTGCAGGGTCCTGCAGTGCCTCGTGCTGTTCCCTTGCCAGAGGCACCACAGGCCAGGGGGGCACATCTGGGCTGCTGTGTCTGGGTGTGGGGCTCCCTGTTGTGGGCAATGAGGAGGGGCTGGAGAGGCTCTGCAGGACTGACAGGATGGGCTTTGGGGCTGTGTGGAGAAGCTGAGGGACCTGGGCTGCTGGACCTTGTGAAGAGGAGGCCCAGGGCTCATCCTGGAACAGCTCCAGGGGTGGTTTCAGAGAATCACAGAATCAGCCAGGCTGGAAAAGTCCTTGGAGATCATCAAGTCCAATCTGTGCCCTGACATCACCTTGTCTTCCTGAGCCTCCTCTTCTCCAGGATAAACAACCCCAGCTCCCTCAGCCACTCCTCACAGCACTTGTGTTCCACACCCCTCACTACCCTTCTTGCCCTTCTCTGGACACGCTCCAGACCCTCCATGTCCTTCCTAAATTGGGGACCCAGAACTGGACACAGCACTCGAGGTGCTGCCCAACCACTGCTGAGCACAGGGGAAGAATCAGTGCCCTGCTCCTGCTGGCCACACCATTCCTGATCCAGGCCAGGAGCCATTGGCCTTCTTGGCCACCTGGGCACACTGCTGGCTCATGTCCAGCCTGCTGTCCATCAGTGCCCCCAGGTCCCTTTCTGCCTGGCTGCTGTCCAGCCACTCTGTCCCCAGCCTGTAGCACTGCAGGGGTTGTTGTGGTCAAAGTGCAGGACCTGGCACTTGCTCTTGTTAAACCTCACCTTGTTGGATTTGGACCCTTTATCCTGTCTAAGTCCCTGTGCAGAGCCCTCCTACCTTCCAGCAGATCCACACTCACACCCAGCTTGGTGTCACCAGGGTTCAATGAGGCCACAGAGTGTCACAGTGGTCTCCAAGATAACATGATGCTCTGTAGTGTCACAATGGATCCTTGCTCCTGAGCCCTGCAGTGTCACAATGCCCATTAGTTCCATGAGGTCTCGCAGTGCAGCAATGCTCTCCTTTGGTTACACAGTGTCTCAGTGTCCTCTTGCACCCATGGGGCACCACGGTGTCAAAATTCTTTCCTCCATACCATGAGTCTCTGCAGTGTCACAATGGCCTCTTGGTTATTCGAGGTCCAGCAGTGTCACAGTGGTCTCTGTGGTTCCATTAGGCCCCAAAGAGTAACACTGACCCCTTGGTTCCATGGGGCCCTGCAGTGTCACCATGGCCCCATTGTTACCCCAGGTTCCACTGTGTCACAATGGGCTCTTTGTTTGCACGGTGCCACAATGGAGCCCTGGTGACACAAGATCCTGCAGTGCCACAATGGAGCCCTGGTGACACAAGATCCTGCAGTGTCACAAGGGATTCCTGGTGCCATGACACCCTGCAGTGTCGGTGTCACAGTGATGCTTAATACATGAGGCCCTGCAGTATCACAGTGGGCCCCTTAGTTCCAGGGAGCACCCAGGTGTCAAATTGTTCCCTTAGTTCCACAAGTCCCTACAGTGTAACAATGGCCCCTTGGTTCAACAAAGCCCTCTGTGTCACTGTGACCTCCTTGGTTCCACAATGACCCAGAGTCATCAATGGACCTTGGTTCCATTTAGCCCCACAGTGTCACAATGGCCCCTTGCTTCCCCAGGGCTCTGCAGTGTCACAATCATCAGAGAATCACTGAATCACCCAGGCTGGAAAAGACCTTTAGAGCAGCAGGTCCTACCTGTGACCCAGCACCATCTTGTCACCCAGACCATGGCACTCAGTGCCACATCCAGTCTTTCCTGAACAGCTTCCAGGGACGGTGACTCACCCTCCTCCATGGGCAGCCCATTCCAATGCTCAATCACCCTTTTTGTGAACAATATTTCCTAATGTCCAGCCTAAACCTCCCTTGGCACTGCTTAAGGCTGTGTCCTCTTGTCCTTTCACTGTTTCCTGGGAGAAGACCCAGATCCCCACCTGGCTGCACCCTCCTGTCAGGGAGCTGTAGAGAGTCATGAGGTCTCCCCTCAGCCTCCTCCAGGATAAACAACCCCAGCTCCCTCAGCCACTCCTCACAGCACTTGTGTTCCACAACCCTCACTACCCTTCTTGCCCTTCTCTGGACACGCTCCAGACCCTCCATGTCCTTCCTAAATTGGGGACCCAGAACTGGACACAGCACTCGAGGTGCTGCCCAACCACTGCTGAGCACAGGGGAAGAATCAGTGCCCTGCTCCTGCTGGCCACACCATTCCTGATCCAGGTCAGGTGCCATTGGCCTTCTTGGCCACCTGGGCACACTGCTGGCTCATGTCCAGCCTGCTGTCCATCAGTGCCCCCAGGTCCCTTTCTGCCTGGCTGCTGTCCAGCCACTCTGTCTCTAGCCTGGAGCACTGCGGGGGTTGTTTTGCCCAAGTGCAGGACCCAGCACTTGGTCTTGTTAAACTTCACCCTGTTAGATTTGGGCCCTGGATCCAGCCTGTCCAGGTCCCTCTGCAGAACCCTCCTACCTTCCAGCACATCCACACTCACACCCAGCTTGGTGCCATCTGCACATTTGCTGATGCTTCACTCAATGGCCTCATCCAGATCATCAATGCACATATTGAAATCCACACTGGCTGGCTCTGATCCCTCAGCCATCCTGTAGGTACCCTGTGATGGCACTCAAGGTGATCTGTTCCATCACCTCACCAGGCACCCAGGTCAGGCTGACAGGCCTGCAGTTCCCCACATCCTCCTTCCAGCCCTTCTTGGGCATGGGCTCACATTGGCACCTCCAGTCCTCTGGCACCTCCCTGCTGAGCCAGCACTGATGAGAAATGATGGAGAGCAGCTTGGGGAGCTCATCCAGCAGCTCCCTCATCCCCCTAGGATGGATCCCATCTGTTCCCAGAGACACCAGTGAGCATCTGAGTGGCTCAGCGGGTCCCCAGCTGCTTCCTCCTGGATTACAGGGGTCTGTTCTGCTCCCTGTCCCCATCTACCAGCTCAGGAGAACACTTGTCCTGAGGACATCCTTTCTTATTTTTCGAAACTGAGGCAAAGAATGGGTTAAGTGTCTCAGCCTTTTCCTCATCTTTGGTAACCATATCCTCCCTAATAAACAATAGAGGTTGTTCTTCTCCCTTCTTTTACCATTAATGTATTTCTAAAATCATTTTTGTTATCCTTCACAGAAGCAGCCAGGTTAAATCCTAATAGAGCTTTCACCTCTCTAGTTTTCTTTCTGCATGACTTAGCGACATCCTGAAATACTTCTTGAGTTGCCTGTCCCCCTCTGTCCAAAGGTGATTCACCTGCTTTTAACCCTGCGTTTCAGGAAAAGCTCAACGACCTACTAGGCCAGTCATTTTCCTTTCTATCTGACTTTTTGGCACAGAGGGACAGGCAGCTCCTACAAGACTTCTTTCTTGAATTGTCTCCATCTTTCCTGGGAAGCTTTGCTTTTTAGAGGCTGTTTCCCTTAAAAAAAATCAGTAACTGATTTTGTACTCTCCAAAACTGCATCCTGAATACACCAAATTCTATTCTCTCATAGTCCAATGTAGAAATTTTGTAGATGCCACTCCTTCTTCCAGAGAATATTTAAAATCTCCATAATTTCATGGTCACTGTAGCCCAAACAGCCTCTCAACAACACATCTCCCACCAGCCCTTCTCTCTTTGTGAACAGCAGGACACAGAGCTTTCCTTGGGAGTGGGAAGAGAAGGAAACCTCCCCAAAGTGCAGCCTGGAAGGTTCAGCCTGGAGGTGAGGAAGCAGAAAAGTCCCTCCCAGGGCAGAATGTTGGTGCCCGAGGTGTCCCAGCATGAGGCTGGGCCATGCCATGGCTCTGTGTGCCAGGAGCCGGCAGCGCTGGGTGCAGGGAGCCCAGGGAGGGCACAGCAATGCTGGGCTGAGAAATGCTGGGGGGGACAGCGAGATGGGCGTGTGCAGCCGGCCAGGGCACAGGAGCAGCACGCACAGGGGGCACAGCCTGCAGGAGAGATGGCCAAGGGCTGGGCAGGGCTGGCAGGGCCAGAGGCACCCAGGCCTTTGTGCCCTGGGCTCGGGCAGGGCCTCTGCAGCCCCACAGAAGGAACTTTCCTGGCAGGGGCTGCACTTTGCTTCTGCCTCGGCCCTCCCTCAGGAGGCTGGCAGGGCTTGCAGCTTGATGACATTTGTCCTTGCTGCCCCTGCCATCCCACTGCCCCAGCAACAGCCCCCAGCCACCCGTGAGGGACAGGCCCTGCTGGGCCAGGCCTGGGCTCAGGCCTTGGCCTTTCTGCTTCCTCCAGCCAGCCCAGGCCTTGCTCAGCATTGCAGTTCCCTGCTCACAGCCTCGGGCTCCTGCAATCCTGCCCTCAAGGATCTGCTCTCACCAGTCCCTGGGGAGCCTTTGGCACTCCCTGCCCTCAGTGGGGCCACTGATGCTCCAAGGGACTTGGAGTTTTGCTTCTGACTCTTTGAGCAGCTTCTTCAACCTTCTCTCAGTGCCTGAGGGTCCTGGACTCAGCCTCAAATCCACTGTGGCGGTGATTAAAATATAGAAACCCCTCAGGATCTGTTTGTCTTCCTTCAATTGTCTTCAAGAATTCAGGGCTGGTGCCGCTGATTGGAGTCAGTTTGCAATTCTGTTAAGGAGGAAAATTTAGAAGTGCACCTCATGATTTTTGTTTTTATTCATTGAGTATTTTTTTTATATTTCAGTTCATTTTAGAGGTGATAGAAGCATTCTCCAGGTGATCTTGATGCTGAATATCTCCTTAGGAGGTCTGGGCAGTAGAAGAATGAGCCTTCACTGTTTGCACAATGTGCTCCTCACTCCTTAAGTCATCATGTCAGACATGGCCCACCTGGGAACCCAAACATTAAAAAAAAAAAAAATTTTTCCTTGGAATTAAAATGTACTTATTAATAAAATTGGGTTTTTTTACTAATATTGTTCTCTATTTTTATTACCTTACTTCTGAGAGGAATGTTGAATTTGTCTTTACAAATGAGCTGTGGATCTGCTTGTAGAGAAGGCTAGCACTGAGAGATAAAAGAAACAATGGGATGGATTCCTCTGATTGATGAATGGGAAGAGATATTTGCCTTTAGAAACAAACTGCAGGGCTGCTGATAAATGAAATTGGATATCAAAAGATGAAAGAAGCAATGGGGGAAAACTATGAATTCTATAAGAATTAAAAATTAAAAAGGAGGGTTATACATTAGAGGGGAATTTCAGGTATCAGGCGTTCTGGGAAGTCTGTGCCCATCAAGTACCTCAGCCAATGGGGAAAGAGAGAGGGAAATGCGGCCGGGAAAATAGGATAAAAAGGAGGCTGCGTCCTCCAAAAATTTGAGAGATCCCAGGGGAATGTCCCATGGCCTCTCCCTTTATTCGAATAAAGCAAAAAGGACTCCTCTGTCTCCTTTTTGGACATAAACCTCTGGTGTTTGTGGATTAATTTTCCTGACATGTAAAATAGAAGCCTATCTGAGTCCCTCAGAGAGAGAGAAGAATGCAGGGATTGAATTAAAGTCTTTAGAGAAATTAAAATATATGAAGCCACACAGACATGAAGTAGAAGTTTTAGTTTTAAGTAGGAATACTATTATGTCACATAGATATGAAGTAGAAGTTTTAGTTTTAAGTAAGAATATACTGTAAGTGCCTTAAGAGAGTTAAAAGCCCTACAATCTAGTTAAAAGGTCAGAAACTTAGCCCCAGGCTGTCCTACGTTACAATGTAAAGATAAGCCCAAAAGTTTGTGTTCTATCACCGTCTTCATGAACTGCAAAAACCAAGTGGGCCAGTGATCCTTATCTCCATGGGAGATGCCGTCTGCTAATGGGCCATCTGTTAAAAATCGGGTGAGGCAGTGTTCTTTATCTTTTCCACAACCCATCCTTCCTCCAGGAGATATCTCCTGTTAATAATGGGCCATTGAGTCCCACTGCATGACTGATAAAATTACATCATCCCACTGGGGAATGCTCCAGCCAGGGGGAGGAGCCAAGCCTTTCCTACCAGGATAAAAACCAAGATTTGGGACACCAAGGCAGTCCTTACCCACTGGTTTCCAGAGGACAAGAGCTACCAGACCTTTCTACAGGATCACCACTGCAGCAAGACCACTTCATCCTGACTGCTACCACCACCCTACCTAGCGGAGTGTCAGGTTTTATACTTTTTCTTTTTTCCTGTTAAATTGTATTTCTGACTTGGAATCTCTCACTGGTTTTGCTTTCAAACCAGTACAATTTTGGAGGGGGTTTTGGCTGAATCTTGATGTTTGGGGAGCTTCTTATCCGTGTCTTGATGTTTGGAGGATTTTGGGTCTGAATCTTGGTGTTTGGGAGGTTCTTACAGACACAAGATGCTCAATGACGTCCAGAGATGAACTTCGGCAAGGAGGAACTCCCAGTTTATGGAGCTCTCCTCTTGTTTTTTCCACAAACCAGGATTTTTCATTCCCGAGGCGTGGGCAGATGGAAAAAGTGGAAAAGCCCCGGAGATCCTGCAGGAGGAGGGGCTGCAAACCGAGCTCAGAGAGCTGCGAGGAGAAAAGACCCTCCCTGTGACGGGAAGGCGGCCGGAGATCCAGATGGAGCTCAGAGCTGGTGGAGAAGCCTCATGGAGGGGAGAAGCCCCACAAGTGCTGGAAAGTGGGAAGGGTTTCAGCTACAGCTCCAGCCTGATCCGACACCAGAGGATCCACACTGGCGAGAAGCCCTATGAGTGTGGGAAATGTGGGAAGAGCTTCAGTGACAGCTCCAACCTGAGAAAACACCAGCACATCCACACCGGGGAGAGACCCTACGAGTGCCCCAAGTGTGGGAATAGGTTTCAGACCAGCTCTGATCTCCTCAGACATGAGCTGATTCACACAGAGGAGAGACCCTTCCGCTGCCCCGACTGTGGGAAGGGTTTCAGGTACAATTCCCATCTCATCAGGCACCAGCACATCCACACCAGGGAGAGGCCCTATGAGTGTCCTGAGTGTAGGAAGAGCTTCTCCAGGAGGTCTCACTTGACCCAACACCAACGGAGTCACCACTAAGGGAAGCCCTCCCGACTGCCTGGAGTGCGGGAAGAGCTTCGTGCTCTGCTCCAGCTCCATCCCCAATGGGAGGATCAGCTTTGGATGATCCCCAGTGACCCCCGTTAGGCAGAGCCCTGGTGATCCGTGGTCCTGGTGATCCCTGTTGGGTGGGGGGAAGGGGATGCAAAGATTCCTCTCCCTTCTCCTTCTCGTGCTGTGATTTGGTTGGTAATAAATTCCCTCGCTGTGCCCAGGCTGGGTCTGTTGTTCCCGTGCCGGTGCTCGGGGCGGGATCTCTCCTGTTCCTTCTCTCAACTCCCGGGCCTGTCCTCAGCCAATCAGAGAATGCGATGGAGAAGATTTAGCCAATCAGCGAGAGGAGCTATGATGACTCACCGGTTGCCGGGCAGACCCGCAGCACCCAGTGTTCCCCACCTGGGCCCCACCCTCCCCGCCCAGTCACGATCCCCCCGCGGGGTCCCCCCAAGTCCCTCCCCCCAATAAACGGTCCGGGGTGAACTGGGAAGTTTTCTTTGGATCCCTGGGAGAAGCTGGACGTGGGCAGAGTGAAAGCAGGGCTGGGGGGGACGCACCACCCCCCTCCTAAATCAGCGTGGGGACGGAGCGGGGGTCCCGGCCGGGCCCGAGGTAGCGGGGAGGGGCTGCAGCCACTGCTGGCTCAGGAGCTCTGAGGGCAGAGAAAAGGGGGTGACTCCGGGCTGGGGGGAACACACACGCTCAGGGGAATGGGGCACACGACCCCCCCGGGACCCCCCCTCACCTTCTTGCACAGGTAGAAGCCGAGCCCCAGCACCAGGAAGACGAAGCCCAACACAGAACCCCCAATCCCCGCAGTAAGATACTGACGGCAGCGGCTGGCGGCATCTTTGGGGGTCCCGCAGGAGTCAGGATCCCCTAAAACCTCTCACAGACACCCCAAGCCCCCTCCAAGCACCCTCCCAATCAAGCTGGCTCAGGACCCCCTGAGAGCTCCTCCCAGTCTCTTCCGAGCCTCCCCAGGACCCACCAAAGCCCCTTCTGTCCCTCTCAGGATCCCACAACCCCCTCCCATTTGCCCTCCACCACCCCAGGACCCCCAAACCCTCTCCCAGTCCCACCAGGACTCACCAAGACCCTCCCAGTCTCTTACCAGCACAACCAGCCTCATTCCAACTCCTGCTTTCCAATCCTTGATCTTTTTCCATCCCCTCCAGGCTCACTCAAATCCCTCCCAGTTACACCCAACACCCCCAGACTCCCTCCCAGTGCCCACGAGGACCCCCAGAACCCCATCCCACCCTCCACAGCATCCTTCAAACTTCTTCTAAGCTTTTCCAGATCCCCGAGCCCTACTCCTAGTTTAAACCAGGCTATCTCAAACTCCCTCCCAGTTACTCCCAGTACACCCCAATCCCCCTCCTAGCCCTCCCAGTGCCTCCCCACACTCCCCCACTGTGGGGTCCGGGATGTGCCCCAGTGTCGGCTCAGGGGGTGCTCCAGGCTGACATGCTCCCCCTGGCAGCTGGAGGTGACCCCGTGCCGGGGGGAAGTTCCAGCAGGAACAGAAGCTCGTGGGTCCAGTCCCCTGTAGGGACTAGGTCGATGGCCACCACATGCCCTGAGAGCTCCTGCTGGCCCTGGAACCAGCTCAGCTGGATCTGAGCAGGGTAGAAATCCATCCCAGAGCAGAGCAGGCGGCCAGGGACAGGCTGGGAGCTCGAGGACCAGTGAGATGGACACACTGGGGGGCTCAGGGAGAGAGTGGGACACACTGGGATCAGCTGGGGGGAACTGGTGGAGACAGGAGAGGGCTGGTGTGGTACAGAGACAAACTGGAAATGAACTGGGAGGCACTAGGGGTGCACTGGGAAAGAGGGTGGAGGTCTGGGAGTGGACTGTGAAGACTTGGAATGGACTGAGACTAGATTGGAAATTGACTGAGAAAGAGGGGCAGGGTCTGGGAGGGACTATGGGGACAAGGGGATGAACTGAGTTGGCACTGGGAGGGGGACTGGGATGGACTGGGAGAGCCACAGGACTGACTGAGAGGAACAGGAAGGCCCGGGGATGGGCACAGGGAGGGCTGGGTGCTCTGGGGGGATTCCCAGGGAGTTTTTGAGAGGCTCCAGGGTCATTCCCGGGCCAGGGCCCAAGGGGACACGCTCTGTCCCACGCTCACCTCTGCTCTCCACGCTGAACGGGGCAATGATCTTGGAGTTGTGTGGGCAAACTGTGCCCACCTGAGCCCCATAATGCTCCAGTGTTTCTGGTTTGCTGTTCAAGTGCTGGGCCTTTATCTCCCCATAGGGGGTGAATCCCATGAACAGCCCCACGTCGCTGTCGAAACACAGGAACTCCTCTCGGTTGTAGTGAATCATGGTTTTAAAAAGTTAAGATTTTTGCTAAGGGTAGAAGTAGTTTCCATGACCAAGATGTAAGTTAGGTAGGTAAATGGTAGGTTAATAATTACTAGAAGCTTAGGCTAGAACTAATTGGTATAATTATCTGCTATTATAAATTTACATACAGAAGAACGTAAAATAAGTAAACTGTTAACCATGCAGCATGGGGCCTTGGATCGTGCCAGAGGGTCACTGAGACCTGATGAAGACTCTCCTGACTTCATCCTTCCAGACCACTGACCCATTTCGAGACCACCGACCCAATTCAAGAGAAGAACTGCACACGTGTGAAGGACGAATGGGCTCATTTTAATATGGGGTGGGGATGGGAGGTGCTGGGGTTATGCAGATGTATTGTATGTAAGATCTTGGGCAATAAATAGATGGCAAAGAACCTTGTTCGGGGCAGTCACGCCTTTCAGAGGTGACTCCTATGCTGCCCACCAGTGAATAAACACACCACTTTGTAACTTTAATTAGTTAGAGGGTCTTTGTCCGTGATTATACCGTTTTTTTTAACAATTCACTGCTCTAACTGGAACCTGGGGACGCTTTATCAGTTGTGTCTTTCAGTGGGACCCATGAATGGTATCAGAAACTTTGGAGTTTGATTCTGACTGAATTCTTGAGAAATTTCCTAACAAACCACGGCTGTGCCTTGATTTCCCTCTGGTCTGGTGCAGTTCATTAGGAAGCTTTCCTATTAAAGTTATGGAGAAATAATCCAAAGAGGGTCTTGGAGATATTTATTATTATTTTAAAGTGTGTGTTTTATTACTGTTCTCTTTAGAGCACAGCTGACTGCAGCATTCTGTGATTGATATTGATGCAGGGTCTCTCCTCAGGAGGTCTGGCCTGCTCAGAGAAGCTGTGCCTTGAGGTCTGAGCCAGTGTGGACAACCTTGCTCCACATTCCCCAACCCCATCCTGTCTGTCAGAACTCACATGGGACCTGCTTTGCTTGGAGAACTGGCTGCACTCAGGCAAAGAGGGGTTTTTTCCATTTTTTTAGTTTTGAAGTAATCTAAAACTCCTATTTTTCCCCATTGAATACAGACACACTCCTCAGGTGTGTGCCAGACAAGGCCCCACCAAGGAGGTTCAGCTCCGGGGATCGATGCTTCGGGGACGGTGCCTGCAGGAGCCCCATTGGAGCCGGGACTACAACGCCCATCATGCCCTGCGCTCCACAGACCCCCCCCCCCCCCCCCGCATCCGCTCTCCCTATGACCCATGCATGACCCCGGACCCTGGAGGATCCCTAATTGCCCCCTCAGGGCCCATTCCAGACCCCCCAAAACCATCCCCAAATCCCCTGAATGCTCCCAACCCCATAGATGCCCCTTACAGCTATTTCTGGGAATTCATCTCCTGCCATCCCCCGGGAGCTCGCAGCACCTCATAACCCGGTCCCGCGCTGAAAACTCCTGCCCTGACCCGCACCCTAAAGAGCCCGGTTAGAGCTCTCCAGGCTCCCCCCATGTTCTCCCGACCCATATTCGTTCCCCCTGAGAACCTGAAGCCGCCATTCAGAGGCAAACATATTCCCCAAGTGCCTTCCCACACCCCCAAACTCTCCGTAAGAACCACTTCCAGGACTACAGCTCCCACCATGCTCCACTGTTCCAGTTAAACGCCATTCTAACCATGACTTCATCTCCCATCATGCTCCGCGCCGCCTAGACAGACTCTGCAGCTGTGACTTCAACTCCCGTGATGCTCCACGGCTCCATTAAACCTTATTATACCCGCGCCTACAACTCCCATCACCCCCCGCGCCCCGCAGAGCCCCGTTAGAGCCCCCGAGTGCCCGTCCGGACCCCGAATGGCCCCAGATTCCCCTCCCTGACCGCCAAGGGCCTCCCTGAAACAGCCAGGTAACATCCGAAGCCCAGACTTTCCCTCAGCATCTCTAAGTTCTCTGTTAGTGCCCACTCGACGCTCCCAAGTGTCCTCCCGTCCTCAACTTCCTTCTCAATTCGTTCCCCAGACCCAAAATTGCCGCGAATGTGCCCCAGAAATGTCTCCCTGGACCCGAAGTGCCCCCCTGGACCCTATCGGAGAAAAAGATGATAATAAAGGTGACCAAATGACTACAAATATTACAAATTATCAAATATTACAAATTATCAAATATTTCAAATTATCATAAAGAGGGAGAAATAAATAACCAGGAGAGATTATTTAATTAATGAAGGGAATTGTGTTAATTAGAACCATTGGCCAGTTTTTTTTGGTTGTTAATAATGTAAAGAGTTTTATTATAAATATAAAAAATTGGTTATAAAAATATAGAATCGTACTATTGTAAATAAGAAAAATATAATTATATTTGAATATTTAAGAACATTTTTAATTTAAAGGAAAATTTATGTGGTTTTTTTCTATTTGGGGTTGTCAGTCAAAGGTGGGTGATATCATGACACAGTTATGATGGGGGTGAGGAGCAGGTTGTCCAAACAGGGCCAGCCAGCAAGGGGCTCATTCTTCTCTGTGCCCAGAGCTCCTGAGGAGACATTCAGCACCAAGATCACTCTGGAAATGCTTCTCTCTGTCATGAATGTCATTCTATTTGTACAATTTATCAGACAACAAGGTTAAATTTTGTTAAGAGCAACAGTTGTATATAAATTAATACAATCACAATATATTGGATACATATATCCGAATATATACAAAATTTGGCAGTGAGTAATTTAGTATAATTGAGGCTCCTATAAAGCATAAGCAAAACCAGCCGGGGGTACGGGGAGGGGCTCGCCCTTCCTCACGTACTGAACCATCAAGCCAAAATTCCCACTTATATACTATATGCTAATACATATTAATACAGAAGTTTCTAGAAAACTCCTCCTAGTTTCTATTCCTAAAATCTACATCACTATGTGTATGGGACATGCTCTACCAATGGGTTAGGGGGTCTCTCATCCTTTTGAGGGTCTTATTTCTGATGAAGGCTCATCGTCTTCATCAATGACCGAGGTGTGACCTGCAGGTAGCACAGGTGCCCTGTGTGACTGAGCAGATGTTTTCCATAATAGGACTCTGATTAAATCCCATGCCTGGAATCGTCCCATTTTGGCCCATTCCAAGGTCGAGTCTTTGTAGAGAGCCTGGTGCAGGAATGGCTAGAAGAGAGAGGCCATAGTCAGATCAATTTAGTCAGGCTGACAAAGCAGGCCTCAGCCTCAAGGGCACAGTAAGAGGGAAGGCACGTAGAATTGTGATAAGATGAACAAAGACAGACTGTAAAAGAAGAACTAGAAGAACTCTGCTAGCCATGAAATTGCAAAAGTGTAGCCACAAAGTTAGCTGATCAGCATAGTGACGCATATGGCAAGGCAACCAATGATGAGCTTAGCTTTTGCAATATGCATGAGCTAATTAAGCACTGTATTTAATCGCCACTCTAATTATCAATAAACGAGACTTTGCAGATGACCGAATTGGTGTCCGTGTCTCCCTTCTCCGACAAATGGTGACCCCGACGCTGTCCCTCCGTCACTGAAAAAGAAAACGAGGAAGAACGCGCCACGGTCGGTGAAGTTGAGCTTGGGGCCTGCTGCAACCGGGTCGGTGTCAAACGACGTAGGGAAGACACCCTCAGGAGCTACAAAGGTGGTCCTGGGCCATACGTGCTGCCGAAGCCGGAGAGTTGCAACGGCGCCGACGGTAAAAAATGGACAGGCAAGCAGCATATGATTTATTTATAACACATATAGATAAGTTAGGGCTAAAAGAGCTTAATCCCAGGAAGGACATACCGGGGTTGTTAGCCTGGGGTTCTGCTAAAGGCTTATTCACTAACCCTCATAGTGTGCATGAGTTAAATGAGTGGCGTAAGTTAGAGGATGTACTGTGGGAGGCAGTATTAGGAGATGATAAGACGGCAAAAAAGTTAGGAAAAATTTGGCAAGTAGTTCATAACGCACTCCTGAAGCAACAGGCAGAGAAAAGGGCGGCACAGCAGGCAGTAGAGGCATATAAAAGAAATGCTCAGTATGGCGATAATGAGCCCCTTGCACCAAGCACAAGAAGAGTTGAAATACCTATTCTTAGAGACACGGCAGGAATGGCCGATGGGGCTAGTTGCACTTGGCCCTCTGCACCCCCCTCAGAAGAACTGGGGAATACTGCTGCTAAAGCAGAGGAGGTAATTGCAGAGGGCGAAATATCCCAACCTTGCGGCGTAGAGTCCCCTTGCCGGCCTGAACCTAGCATCCCTAAACCTGCCAGTGAGCCAGATCCTGTCCCTAGGGCGGAAAGCGACCTGCGGGGGGAAGTGGCAAGGCAGAGGAGGGAGGCATGGAATATGCTAGCTAGACACGGCCTGGAAACTGGGGATGACGCCGCTGTGAGCGCAGTCAAAGTCTGGTCCTTTCCTGTAACATACACACAGGGAGTAAACCAACAAGGACAAGCTGTACAAGTGGGAGAGTATGAACCACTTGATTGGAAGTTGCTAGCACAGTTACGACAGACAGTGAGTCAGTTTGGTTTTCGCAGCGAGCCAGCTAAGCAAATGCTAGACTATCTATTTGACACATATTTATTACTGCCAAATGATCTAAAAAGCATAGCAAAATTGATTTTCACACCACATCAGCAAATGCTATTTAATGCTCACTGGCAAGCTCTTGTTGCCGAGGCAGTTGCGGTACAAAGGGGTCAGGGTGATCCGTTAGCCGGAATTACAGCAGATGAGTTAATGGGAGTGGGCGCATTCCGCAGGTCAGAAACTCAGTTACTCCCGGGGGCCGACAAGGTTAGAGAAGCCATGCGTATCGTAAGAACTGCTATTGATCAGGTGAAAGATAGCTCAGGTATACCCATGTATATGGGAATAAAACAAGGAAGGGAAGAATCCTTTGGAGACTTTGTAGATAAGGCTACCGCTGCTATCGACAGGGCAGGAGTTCCAGAGTATATGAGAGGGGCGATGTTAAAGCAATGTGCGTTACAAAATAGCAATGAGGCAACAAAGAGGGTATTGTCAACTCTAGGAGCTAATTGGACAATAGAAGAGGCATTAGAAAGAATGGCGCTGCAGCCATCAGGGTCACAAGTTTTCTTAATTAATGCACTAAAAGAAATAGGCTTAGGGCTGCAGAAACAAGCTGAATCCACACAGTCACAGGTACTAGCTGCTCTTGCCCCGCTCCGTGCTTCCACAGCAGCACCGGCCACAGCGAACAACCGCCGACCTCCTTCAACGCGATGCTTTAGATGCGGAGGCGGAGGCCATTTTCGACGAGACTGCCGAGCCTCAGGAGTGTGGTGCCAGAACTGCCAGAACAACACCCACAACACGTCAGCTTGTCGCCGCCAATCGGGAAACTCCAGGCGGAGCGCGCCCGGCAGCCGCGCCCAGACACAAGTAGCCGCCGTAACATCAGCGCCATCTCCTGTCTACAACCAGCCACAACAAGGAGCCTGGGACTTGACTTGGCAGCCGCAGTAAAAACATCATTGATAACAACACGCCCTGCTAAAGTCCCAACTGGAGTACAAAGCCCGGTAACTATTAAAGGACAAATTTTTGGAGGACTAATAGTGGGACGCTCATCGAGCTCCATTTTAGGACTGTTTGTACTACCAGGTGTCATCGATGCAGACTACACTGGGGAAATACAAATAATAGTCTATACTCCTTTTCCTCCTCTAACGATTGAAGCAAATCAGCGTATTGCTCAATTTATTCCACTTCCACAGTTGAGCCGAGGTGTTCAACCACAAACACAAACCCCGCGCAAGGACCAAGGTTTTGGGTCCTCTGGTGTTGCTCTGCTCACAATGGATCTCAATACTAGACCCAAAAAGGAGGTGAAGTTCACCTATGCAGGACGTACAATAAAAATGATGGGACTTTTAGACACTGGAGCAGATACCAGCATTGTTTCTCCAGAAAAATGGCCCTGTGATTGGCCATCATTACAAACCACGGATACCGTGACGGGCGTCGGAGGGTTCACCCTCGCAAAGAAAACGCCCCCAATAAGGGTTACTATAGATGGGCAGGACTTAGTAACTGTGTTATCAATAGTTGCATTACCGCCCATGGTACACTGCTTAATTGGAAGAGACATTCTAGCTCAACTTGGGGTCGTTCTATCCAACGAGCACCCTTTGGGGTAATTGCCATTGCTTGAACTTTCCCAATCCAAATCACCTGGACTACCAATGAACCGGTAATGGTTAAGCAATGGCCTCTAAAAAGGGAAAGTCTAATACAAGCACATCAACTCGTGAAAGAACAATTTCAACAAGGACATTTAAAACTTTCCACAAGCCCATGGAACATGCCAATTTTTGTGATTAAAAAGAAATCAGGGAAATATCGTCTTCTGCATGATTTAAGAGCAGTAAATAATCAAATGGAAGCAATGGGAGCATTACAACCGGGACTTCCCAATCCAGCCATGCTCCCACAACATTGACCTCTTTTAATTATTGATTTAAAGGACTGCTTTTTTACTATAGCCTTACACCCCCAAGATACAAAAAGATTTGCATTTACCCTACCGGCAATTAACAGGGGGGAACCTGACAAAAGATATGAATGGACTGTTCTCCCACAAGGTATGAAAAACTCGCCTACTTTGTGTCAATTATATGTTGATGCGGCCTTGCAACCCTTAAGACTAAAATGGCCCGACACAATTATTTACCACTACATGGATGACATCCTATTCGCCCAGAAAACATCATTTACAGATATTCAAATGCAAGAAATTCAAAACACCTTAGCAAAAGCATCTCTCATGATAGCTCCAGAAAAGATACAACAATCTACACCATGGAAGTACCTGGGATGGACTATTACAAATCAAATCGTACGGCCGCAGAAACTTCAAATTGCAACAAAAATCACCAATCTAAATGAAGCACAACACTTACTAGGAGATCTACAGTGGCTCAAACCAATTGTTGGAATACCCAACTCTCTGCTAGAATCCCTTAGGCCACTACTTAAAGGGACTGATCCAACCACACCTGTAACCATAACACCACAACAAAAAGACGCTCTCAATGGCATTATTCGCTGCGTCAATGAAGAATTTGTCTCCCGCCGGGATCTATCATTACCTATAAACCTCACCATTTGGAATACTCCTGATCATCTACTTGAAGCACTTACACAGACACAAAAGAAAACGGGGGAGATACAGGTACTAGAGTGGATAACTCCACCTTTACAAGCAAAAAGGACAATCAGTACAAAAATTGAACAAGTAGCTACCTTGATTCGTAAGGGTCGGGTAAGGATTCTGGAAATCACCGGAACAGGCCCGACCACAATCTACCTACCCATGAAAAAGGAGGACTTAGATTGGTACCTCCTCAACTCTGAGGACTTACAAACGGCTTTGCTGGAAGCTGGAGCAGCAGTTAACACAGGATCACTAACACCACGTCACCTTCAGTGGTTAGGAAATTGGGACTGGGTATCAAAGCCAACACGATCGGAACAACCGATAGCAGGTGCCATCACAGCATTTACGGACGCCGGAAAGAAATCGAGGAGGGCAGCCATCACCTGGAAGGAAGGCCCTCGATGGAAAAAGCAGATAATAGACGCTGCTCCAGAGGACAGTTTACAAACATTGGAATTGCTTGCTGTTGTGTGGGCACTAAGTGAACTGCAAGGGCCTTTGAATGTGGTCACTGATTCATTTTATGTTGCAGGAGTAGCACAGAGAATTGAGGACGCCTCTGTGAAAGAGGTGCAGAACAAAAGACTCTATGAACTCTTACTGCAGCTAAAGCGAGCAGTAGGGGCAAGGTTTAAGCCTTATTGTATCATACACATCAGAAGCCACAAGTGGAATGTAGGCTTGGGTGAGGGCAATGCCAGGGCAGATAGACTGGTTATGAATGTAGCAGATGATAGGGGGATTGAGGCAAGAGAGTCACACACACGATTTCACCAGAATGCTAAGGGATTGGTGCGTGAGTTCAAAATAGGCATACAAGAAGCTAAAGCAATAGTGAGAGCTTGTCCCACCTGTAGTTATCACAACAGTGGGGTGGGTCTTGGATGTGGGGTAAATCCTCGGGGTCTAGAAAGTAATGAAATTTGGCAAATGGACGTTACACACGTAGCAGAATTTGGTAGGCTCAAATACGTACACGTCACAATAGACACCTACAGCAAGTACATTTGGGCTACCGCACAAACAGGAGAAAAGGCAATCCATGTGATAAGGCACCTGACAAGTTGCTTTGCAGTCATGGGAATGCCTAAGGAAATAAAGACTGACAATGGACCAGCCTATGTCGGCAAAAAAGTAAGCCAGTTCATGAGACTCTGGGGAATTAAACACATCACAGGAGTACCACACTCACCCACAGGACAAGCCATAGTAGAAAGAGCCAATGGGACACTCAAACAGTACCTACTCAAGCACAAATCCATAGATGATCCACAAGAAAGGTTAGCTAAAGTTCTTTATGTCATGAATTTTTTGTGTGTGTTTGGGGAAGAATCAGAGCCGCCTGCAATTAGGCATAGAGGGAAAAGGGAAGGTAACAAGGAAGAAGGCACAAAAGCGTGGGTAAAGTATCGGGATCCAAAAACAGGGATATGGAATGGCCCCGCTGAAGTAATATACTGGGGCAGAGGTTATGTTTGTGTTTCTACTCCCACAGGAACAGTTTGGGTCCCTGCTAGATGGATAAAGCCCATTCTAAATGAGCGAGTTGGTGGAAAGATTCCTGGGGACACCACTAGCTCCAGACGACCAAGAGCGGATACAACAGAAGTTGACGGTGACCTTACGGCCCTATTTACAAAAACTAGCACCATATAAACGCGCTGTCCGCAAGGCACTGCAACGGCCGCCACCGAACTGGGTGGATTGGATCGAGAATCACGCCTACCTGGAAGAACAACGCCTTAACGGTCGCCCTTGTTGCGCGTGTGGGAAGGCGTGGTGTGAAGCTTGGGTGGCTCTAAAGTGTGGGGGCTGTGGGGACTGCACATGGGTAAGACAAAGAGCAGTATATAAATTGTGGTGCCAAGAGTGTCAAAGGGAAGACCTAAGACGTTCAAGCTGGGGTGCAGCATTAGAGGGGGAAGCAGGAGTACCGTTTGTACAGGTCCCGAGTGTATATGAAGCACCAGAACAGCTTATGTTAGCTTGGGCCCGGTGGGAAATAATTAATTGGCTCTGGAGGCAGAAAATCACTGCAAAATCTTGCATTGTTGCTACCCGATGCATGACTAAAGTGCCATATCTACCTTTCCCTCGGGTAGGACCAGTTAAGCCAGGTACCGACCCTGAAGAAGTGTTAGACCAGTGCATAGAAAAGGTAAAACAGTGGCACATAGCTGCAGGCAATCCAAAGTACAGAAGGAAGAAGCCACGTAAGCAACGAAAATGATACTCATTATGCTGTTTATGCTTACTAACTTTGCTTACACAAAAACTTTTCCAATGGAGTACACACCTAGAGAAAATGTATGGGTGACATTTGCTAACATAACAAAGCAAGAATCAATCTGCTTAAGCTTAGGGGGAGCACAGAACCCCTTCAAAACTTGTCTTGTAGGATTGCCAGTTTGGAAACCAAAAGAGTTTACAGGGTATCTTAATGATAGCAACCTACCTACAAAAGGGGATGACGATTTGCTGCAGGGTTGTACTCTCCCTAGTAGTAATCCCTCACAACACGATGGATGCTGGCAATGTGAATTTGTCCTAGCTTTAGGCAAAACCTTAGCCTCCCCTCCGGAAGAGATTGACCTCTTCGGAAGCACTAACGCATCAATGGGAAGAAGCGCAGGAGGATGGTTTAGTTTTATGCCCTTAGAAGACAAAAACTTTGCAACCCTTGATTCGGCCCTTAGTAGTCTATCAACAATTCACACTCAACTCTACCCCAAATGTAACGGTAGGTACATCACAAAGGCAAGAGCACTACCCCCAGGAATATTTTTAATTTGTGGGGATCGTGCCTGGAATGGTATTCCAGTGAGGCCACAAGGGGGACCCTGCTATCTAGGGAAACTAACCATGTTTCACCCCAATGTAACTACTCTCATGCAACTTGCAGGCAATGCCAATCGAACAAAACGCAGTTTACACGATCTTGACTGCACCGGCATAGGGCAACCACACTTTTGGAGTGACTTTAGACAGGTAGCAACTGCTGTACTCCTCCCTCACGCAGCAGCCAGGAAAGCTATGGCCCTAGCTGAACAGTTAGGGTGCTGGGCAAAAGATGAATTTAACACCACCTCTCAGGTGTTAGATATGATGGCCAGGGATGTCTCAAGTGTTAACCATGCCGTACTGCAAAACAGAGCAGCCATCGATTTCCTACTTCTAGCGCAAGGACACGGTTGTGAGGAATTTGAGGGAATGTGCTGCATGAATTTGTCTGACCACTCTAAATCCATTCACAAAAAGATACGAGACATACAAAACAGACTACATGACCTAAAGGAGCAAGATGGTTGGGACATTGATGAATGGCTAAAGAGCCTGGGCCTTGGAGGATGGATTCGCACCATCATTAAGTATGCTATCATGATCTTAGGCGTATTCTTATGCTTAGCTTTGTTGCTTCCTTGCTTGATAACTTGCTTACAGAATTTCATCCAAAAAACTGTTAACAAGGCTTGGAATACTAATCTTCTCGCTCAAAAAGAAAACGGGGGAAGTGTAGAGAGCCTGGTGCAGGAATGGCTAGAAGAGAGAGGCCATAGTCAGATCAATTTAGTCAGGCTGACAAAGCAGGCCTCAGCCTCAAGGGCACAGTAAGAGGGAAGGCACGTAGAATTGTGATAAGATGAACAAAGACAGACTGTAAAAGAAGAACTAGAAGAACTCTGCTAGCCATGAAATTGCAAAAGTGTAGCCACAAAGTTAGCTGATCAGCATAGTGACGCATATGGCAAGGCAACCAATGATGAGCTTAGCTTTTGCAATATGCATGAGCTAATTAAGCACTGTATTTAATCGCCACTCTAATTATCAATAAACGAGACTTTGCAGATGACCGAATTGGTGTCCGTGTCTCCCTTCTCCGACAAGTCTTCTATTTCTAGATGCTGCTTGTCAGACCTACGTCCTTCTACTACTCCCTTCAAACATCTGGAGGATTCCATCTGCTTTGCCTCACTCATTTATTTTTTTTTTGGCTTTGTAACAATTATTTTCTATTGATGTGAGTACAATTTTGCTAATATAGTTACAATTTAGTTAGCACGAATCTCATTTATCACATACATACATATCTGTGAGACTTTCCTGTCAAAGCATTATCCAACCCAACCCTGGCACATCCCAAGTCCATGTGCATGCACAGAAAGCCAAAACTCGGCAATTCCCCGTTTCCAGCACCAGCACTGCTCAGATCTGGTGATTTGTGGGTGCCAGCACTGCAGATCCAGCAGATTGTTGACGCTGGCAGTGCCCAGGTCTGGCGTTTGCCAGCATCGGTGCCGCCCAGAGCCGTCAGTTTCCTGCTGCTGGGGCACTCGGGGGTTGTGGCTGAGCAGGAAAGGTGAGCCTGTGCCGGGAGCTTTTCTTGGCTGGAGCAAAGGCTGGGCACGCAGAGACCTTCCTGGCACTGTGCCCTGGGCCAGCAGGGATTGTGCTGCTGGAGCCCACCCTCAATTTCTTCTGTCAGGCAGCTTTAGGACATGGAGGAGCCAGAGCAGACCCTCAGCTTTCTGGATTCATCCAGAAGAATCCTGTGTGTGAAGCAGCCTGGGAACAGGGTTTCCATGCCAGGGCGGGCAATTCAGAGCCCTTTTCTCCCCCATGGGCTGAGGGTGTGGCACTTGCCATTGGCAAGGGCCCTGCAGGTGCCAAAGGGGCCGTTTTCAATCTGCTGAGAACAGTCGGAACTGAGAGCCTGTCCTACAGCTTTTCCTGCAAATGTACTCAAGGAATTCTCTTTTTTTGCAGTCTCAGCCCCTGTGTGTGTGCAGGTGTACTGAGTGAAGGATGGAAGGGGTCTGTTGGGGGGGGATGTTCTCCTTCTCTAGTGGTTTTTGGTTTTGTTTTTGTTGTTCTTGTTGGATTTGTTTGTTTTCTTGGATGGGTTTGATTATCGTGGTTTATAATTTTAAATTTTGTTTTAATTTTTTAATCATCTCCTCCTGGCAGCTGTGGGCAGAGCTCTGTAGCTGTGTGTGACACTTGTGTGTGGCACAGTGAAGGTGTCCAGGGGGGCCTTGCCCGAGCTGTGTGCAGAGGAATCCCCATCAGGCCAGGCTGGGGGTGCTCCGTGGCCGGTGCCTTGCGTTGACTGGAAGCTGCCATGGAGCGTCTCCAGGGATGGAAGGTTGGGGCTGCCAGGGCTGTGGTGTCACAGACAGGGGAACGCTGGGGCTGCCACAGCTGCCGTGTCCCAGAGAGGGGAATGTTGGGGTGCCCTGCTCCTGGCCCGGCCCCAACAGCTCTGCCAGCTCCTCTCAAGGACACCAAGGCTGAGGCAAAGGGTGAGAATTGCGGGAGGGGCTGAGCTGGGAGGGACCCGGTGGGATCATGGAGTCCAGGGCCCTGCCCTGCACAGACAGCCCAACAAGGGGAGGCTGTGCATCCCTGGGAGAGGTGTCCAAAGGCTCCTGGAGCTGTGCCAGCCTTGCAGCTGGGAGCATTTTCTGGGGATCCTGGTCAGTGATGGAGGATCATTCGGTAGGGGGAAGGGTGGAAGGGTGGAAGGAAGGAAGGAAGGAAGGAAGGAAGGAAGGAAGGAAGGAAGGAAGGAAGGAAGGAAGGAAGGAAGGAAGGAAGGAAGGAAGGAAGGAAGGGTTATCAATGTTATTCTATTTATCCAATTTATCAAACAAGATTAAATTTAGCAGAAAATTTTTGAGAGTAATTTTTATACATTTATACAATCAGAGTATTTGAGATGAATACAATCAAAGTATAGAATATATATATTTCAGGATATGTAAAATTTAAGAGTAAGTAATTTAGTGTAATTGAGGTTCGTATAAAGCATAAGCAAAACCGACCGGGGGTACGAGGAGGGGCTTGCCCTTCCTCTCATACCAAAGCATCCAGGCTAACAATCCCACTTATATATTGTAGGCTACAGAAGTTTCTAGAAAACTCCTCCTAGTTTCTATTCCTAAAAATCTACGTCACTGTTGTTTGATGCATGCTTTACTAATGGTTAGGGGGTCTCTCATCCTTTTGAGGGTCTTATTTCTGATGAAGGCTCCACATCTTCATCAGTGTCTGCTGTGTAACCTTGCAGGTAGCACAAACGCCCTAAGCTTAGGTTATATCACTAAGCATAAGTTCCCACAATGAAATTAAGTTCCATGCATGGAATCATCCCATTTTGGCCCATTTCAAGGTCGAAACTTTTATTTCTAGATGCTGCTTATCAGACCTACATACTTCTCCTATTCCCTTCCAACCTCCTTCTTCGACTCCCAACATCTGGAAGATGTCCTTTGCCCTGTCTCACCCATCTCCCCCCTCACTCTGTAACAATTGTCTTCTATTGATCTAAATACAATTTTACTAATATAGTTACAATTTAGTTAGCATGAATCACATTTATCATAATTCCCCCATTTCGCTTTTTGATCATATTGATTTGTGCTCTAAAAAGTTGTTGCTCGGTATTGTCTATGTTCCTTCATACTAGCCTCCAATTTTTCTCATATTTCTCATGCTGCATTCAGCTTTTCACACTCCTTCTCAAATTTTATTAACATTTCTCGTGCCAGGGTATTCTCTTTGCATTAAGTCACCATTTTCTCGATCTCTCTCCCTCGAGTGTGAGTGGATTGTGTTTTCAGTACCATCAAGAAATTCAGTTTCCCTTTTGCTGTTGATTCTGGATCCATGGGCATGGCTGTAAATTGCATTCCTTGAATTACTGAGTGGATTAGTCTAATTAGACAGGGTATCATGCAAGGCAGAAACAATAGTCCTAAACCAGAACATAATAGCATGAATCCCAATTTTTTCCATGACACATCTCCAAAAAGTTAATCCCACCAATCAGCTTTCAGGATAGAATTCAGTTTTTGAACTGGTACATGTGCCACTCTTTTAATTTCATCAGCAAGTTTTGTGATGGCTTCCCCGTGGTCATCTATTTGCACACAGCACTCAGATTCATTAAACCTCCCACAAACTCCTCCTTCTTCTGCCAGCAGATAATCTAGGGCAATTCTCTTTTGATATACAAATGCTCGCATTTGTGAATGCTGTTTGGCCAACAACTTTAAAGTGTCTGCCCTATGGTTTGAGATGACTTCCACCCCTGCCTGGAGCCTTATCAACCAATTTAATAGGTAAATTTGAGTTCTATATCCCCAAGACCCATCCTGAGCCCAAGCAGCAGGTTCAAATTGTGCTATAATTCTTTCTGCAGGCCATTCTTCATCTTTCCATTTTTGGTTTCCTCCTGCCATTGGAAAGTCGAGGTTTAGTTCTCTTATCTTTCTTTCTAAGGTTTCATAAAGTGGTGTTCCTAGTATATTGCCCTTAGACCTTGGTCTGACAAAGAAGGAGGGTTGTAGAACTCCTAAGGTACAAGTTCCTTCCCACTTTCAGGGTAGTTCACTGTATGCTCCTTGCCCACAAACCCAATATATTCCATCAGGGGCTTTCCATTTGTTTTCTGTGTTTTCTGGTTGTTCCCAATAAGATTTTAAGTCTTTTATGGATTTGTAAGGATTAGCTTCAGGACTGTTACGCCAGCACAAATCAGTTTGATTATTCCACTCGCAATCCATTTCTTTTGCTATTCCCCAATATCCAGTAGGACTCTTGGGTCGCCAGGTCTTTGTGTTATTGTCTGAATTTACTACTAAAGTAGATAGGCAAGGAGTATATCCCACCACTTCAGTGTATTTTCTCCCTTCCCGAGTTATACAAACTGTCCCAATTACTTGATGACTCAGGACCCAGCCTTCAGGCCGTCTTAGGGTCTTAGAAATTTGAGTATGATTCCATTTTAAAAATTGTTCTGGAGCTAAACCCTCACCCTTCCATGGCCATCTTTCAACCATTCTAAGTCCTCCACAAACAAAACATTTAGATAATCCCAATTCTGTGGCAATTTCTTGCATCAGATCTACTAACAGATTTTTATTTGAAGTTGGCAAATCCCAGTCGCTATAGTGCTGTTTTAATTTTTTATACAGCTCATCCAGCTCCTCTAACTCTTTCCCTCTGATCTTTTTCTTATCCTTCATTGTTTCTTTTTGTTTTCCAATTAATTTTCTCTTTGGCCCTTTTCCTTTTTCATCCTTTTCAAAACACAAGAAATTTTCATATCTAGGACAAAGATGATCATTATTAGGATAAGGAGCTCGCCCAATGAATCCCAAATTGTTTCTCACTGAATACATTTTTGGACTTTTCACACAAATTTCTAAGAAACTGCTACAATCGTAACAGGCAGCACTAACATGTGGCTGTGCCACAAAAACTGATTCCATCTCATCCCTGACCCACATGGAATGATTGCATTTGTCACAGGGATCAGGAATGGTTTGTTTCTTTACTGCTGGCTCTTGTGCTGCTTGTTGTGTTAGAATTTGTTCCTGCATGGCTTGTTCTTTTTTGCTCCATGCAGTCTTATGGCTTTGTCCAGTTTCCAGGGGTATTATAGTAAGCACCATGAAAAGAATCCTCAGGAATTTTAACTTTCTACCTGTCTCAAGGCCCCTTGGGTTGCAGCCAAGGGCCGAGATGTCAATCTTCTCGGTAGCAAAGCTTTTATCCTGGGATTTGTCTCTTTTTGGCATCCTTGGCCTCATAAAGCTCATATAAGCCATTTTAGCTTTTTCTTTTCCAAAGATGGCATCAATTATTTGTAGTTCTGCAGCACTGCCCTGTCTCTTTCCCTAGATTGATCAGCTATTTTTCCTAATCCACTAAAGCTCTAGAGATATGCCAACTACAACAAAATTTATTTTCACACTTCTTCAGTTAAACAGTTCGTTTTAATGGTCTATTTCTGCTATGAAATCGGGGTAGGTAGTTAAATATTTGTCACCACCAATAGATACACTCACGATGCCAATCAGCTGCTGAAATAAATCTATGACGTGGGACATAGATTTCTTCTCCACAACAATTGTCATTTATAATACACTGGTCTATAATATCATGGATTCTTTGTTCTTTAGCCTGTACAAAAGCTAATATGGCGAGGAGTAGTTGGTCTTGATCTATAGTAGTTGAATTGCTGCAAAAAAGGTCCCATTTTCTTGTCTCAATGGTTAAGCATAAAAGTCACTAAAAATCTTTCTATTCTTAGCTGTCCACGTACACAATCTAAACAACTTCAACAAATCAATTGTCTCTCTTTTTCTTTTGCATTATTTACCATCCAGCACGAATTAAAACAACAGGTACAAACAGTACAAATGCAAGGGCGGCATTCTAAGCCATGATTATTACATTCCCAATGTGTTAATTGTTGTTGGGCCTCCTCAATAATAGGTGTTACCAGTCTTTTTCTGGAGTTGCACCTCCTCAAATAAATCAGTTAATGCTGGCAGTCAGAAGCTCCTGAGAAGCTTTTCAATCCATCTGGGCTTTTCCCACTCATCAAGGAGGCGTCTGATTCTTTCCCATGGGCGCTGTTCAGCCTCCAAACTCAATGAGGTTGCAGTTGGCAGCCAATGCAGGATGTCTAAATGACAACCATGTACTTCTCAAAACATCTTCAATTGATATTTCAAGCAGTAACACCATACAATAATATCTTTTCCCATATATATCTTACATCTCCCCTTTTGTCCCAAGATACAATGATTTTATGCAAATTTCTTATCACTGCAGCTTTTTAGTGTTAAGTTCTCCTTTCCACCTAATCATGAAATTAATAAAATTTCTATATGTTGTTTTTCTTAATCTGGGTGGAATTTAATCAATTTTTAAATTCCAGGGTTTTTTTAAATTGATTTTTAGGTCTCCTGGTGCTGAAATAATTTTCCAATCTTTTTTTTTGTATTGGTTCTTTTACTTGTGAAGCATGAGTCCAGCCTTTTTCTGCTGTTCAGACTGCTGCTTCTGTGGTTAAAAGAACCAGAATTGGTCCCTCCCATTGAGGTTCTAAACTTCCTCCTCTCCAGCATTTTGTCAACACATACTGTCCTGGTCGGATAGAATGTACTGGAAAATCGAGAGGAGTGGTTTGAGCTGAAATGCCTTTCTCTCTTAATTCCCTCAAATTGTTTGTGATTGTTGTAAGATACCCCTGAATGGTTTTGTCCCCGACTAGTGAGGGATCCATTGTCATGCCTTGGGGGTAAGGCAATCCATATAACATCTCATATGGTGAGATCCCAGTTTCAGAGTGGGGCTTGGTTCTTATATTAACAGGGCTAAGAGAAGGCATCTAGTCCGTGGTAATTTAGTTTCTATCATTAATTTAGTTAGTTGTTGTTTAATAGTTTGGTTCATCCTTTTAACTCGTCCCAAGCTTTTGGGATGCCATGGGGTATGATATTCCCAGGTAATTCCTAGTGCTTGGCTTAAACTGTTAATTATTCTCGCAGTAAAATGAGTGCCCTGATCTGAATCAATAACTTGTACTATTCCAAATCTTGGAATAATATGCTCCAATAAAATTTTAGCTACTGTTTGAGCTGTGGCTCAAATTGCAGGAAATGCTTCTACCCACTGAGTCAACTGATCTACTATAACCAGCAGATATTTCCACCTGCCTACTTTAGGTAATTCAGTAAAGTCAACTTGGATCTTTTCGAATGGCCGATAGGCTGTCCGAGGGCCTCCAGAGGGAGGACTCCTCAACATCTTTTTGTTCATCTTCTGACATGTGAGACATCCTTGTGTGATTTGTTTTCCAATTTCAAATATTCCTATGCACCCATAAAATTTAAAAAGTAGCCACAAAGTGTCCTTGTGCCCCAGTGAGTTCTTCGATGTAAATTGTCCAGGATCTGTCGGGCTATGGGTTTTGGGACTACTTTTCTACCATCAGGTAGAATCCATTCTCCTTCCTTCATGGTTGCCCCTAATTTCTTTATAGCTTCTGTCTCTGTTAAAGAAAAGTATGGTGTTTCAGTTTGTGCTTCTGTCTCCTTAAAAGTCATAATTACACTGGTGTTTTCCCTTAGGGCAGCTCTTTTTGCTTCATCATCGGCCAAATTGTTTCCTCTTGTTTTAATGTCTCTCCCCCTCTGGTGTCCTTCTACATGTACGACTGCTATCTTTTTTGATCCTTTTAAAGCCTCAAGTATTTCAATAACTAATCTTTGGTGTATTAATCCTTTTCCTTGGGTGTTTATAAACCCCCTTTCTTTCCAGATCTTTTCAAAGGTATGCACAATCCCATAAGCATACTCTGAGTCTTTGAATATAGTTCACTCTAGATCATTTAGTAGCAACAATGTACCGAGTAATGCACAAAGTCCACAGGATTGTGCTGACCAGGATGAGCTAAGGGGGCCAGATTCTTTCACTTCTAATTTTTCTCCACTAATTATGCATACCCAGATCTTCTTTTCCCATTTACCACTCGAGATGATCCATCAATAAATAATTTTTCTCCTGTTCGCAGTTCCTGTTCCCATAAATCTGGACGTATTTTTGTTTGTAATTCTATGACTTCTATGCAATCATGTATTATTTTTTCCCCCGGGTCCCTGTACAGAAACTGGGCTGGGCTTTGTACATTTGTCACTCTTAATTCTAATTCTGGAGAGGTGTCTTGGTTTGAAAGACAGGTATGGTCTAAGGAAAGGCAAGAGCCCCTTTTCTGCGATGCAGAGTGCAACCCCCCTCCCTTTTAATTATTTTAGGTCCAATTCAGACACCTTCAGGCAGGAGATATGGGGATAAGAATAACAGTTCTTTACTGGTATCTAACAAAGCAGAAAAACAACAACAGCTATAAAAATTGGCAACAGAAACAGTCTAGCTCCGCTCCAGTCCCTTCTGGCCGCAGGCCGTCTCCCTGTGCTGTTACCGGTGCTGTGGGGGCAGGGCAGGTCCCGCGCAGTTGAAGAGGGCTGGGTGATGGCGGCCGCGGCCCAGGGGTGAGCGGGGATGGGGAAAGTGACTCCCCCCTCACGGTGTTGGTCGTGGTGCTCAGCAGAGTGTCCGGAGGTAGTAGGGTGAGCTAGGAGAGCAGCAGAGCGATGTCCAAAGGCAGGGAGCGTGGATCTCAGTGCTGGGATGGCAGGGGAAGATGCCAGAGCAGAGCCCAGGTTGTCTTCCCACTCCACGAGCCAAGTGAGAGAGATAGAGAGAGAGAGCCCCGCTCCAGACCCCCCCCCCCCGTCCCACCTTTCCTTTTCCGGTTCCCCCCCCCTTCCCCCTCCACCCACCCCCCTGCGAGAGAACATTATCTGTCGTTTTAAGGTGTAGCCACAATTACTTAGCATAACAATGGGAGAAAATTCCACTGAAAGAAAAGGGCTTAATTCAACCTCCAACAACCAGTAAGCACTTTGAGCCACTCCCGAGCTCCTGAGGCTCATGGCAGCAGCTCCCTGTATAAACCAGTATGGCTTCATGCACCCAAACCCATTCCCAGTGTGGTCCTGGGGCTCCTAGTGTGGTCCTGGGGCTCCCAGGTTTATACTGGGAGAGCACCAGTATAAACCAGTAAGCACTGCGAGCAACGCCTGAGCCCCTTGAGCTCATGGCAACAGCTCCCAGCATAAACCAGTAAGGCCAGCACAACCTGAAGTCACTCCCAGTAGGTGCCAGGCCCCATCCCAGTATAAATCAGTAAGGCCAGCATCCCCAGAAGTTGATCCCAGTGGAGTGCCAAGCATGCCTAAGCCCCCTCCCAGTATAACCCAGTAAACCCCAGTTTAACCCAGTAAAATCCAGAATATCCCCATATAACCCAATATAAACCACTACAATCCAGTCACTCCCAGGACCACATCCCAGTATAACCCAGTGACCCCCAGCACCCCATCCCAATATAAACCAGTATAAACCAGTATAACTCGAAGTTGGCCAATAGGTCCTCCAAGCTAGCAGGGGGCACTCACACATCCCTGTTCCCTTTCCCAGTATAACCCAGTACAAACCAGTAACACCCTCAGCGCCTCATCCCAGTACAAATCAGTATAACCCAGTACAACCAGTACACACAGTGCTAGATCCTCCCAGACACTCACACACTCTCTCCCAGTATAACCCAGTACAATCCAGTAACCCCAGCCCCATCCCAGTACGCCCTGGAACCTATCCCAGCACAAACCAGTACAAACCAGTACAAACCAGTACAAGCCACTCACAGTTGCAGGGGTTGGCCACCAGGAGGTGCTCGCACAGTGCCAGGTCCTCCCTGGCCAGCAGGGGGCGCTGCAGCGCGGCCCAGCACCCAGCCCTGGTGGTGCCACACCCTGTAGGATTTGGGGTTCACCCCCAGGCACTGCCCCATGAATGACAGCTCCAACAGCATCCTGAAACCTCTGTAAACCAGGATGGACCAGTATAAGTGGTAAAAAACAGTAAAAAACAGTGAACAATTGTGTAATGGAAACCAGTAGTAACCAGTACAAACCAGTATAGACAAGAAAAAACAGTACAGACTTCTACAAACCAGGAAAATAGGTAAAAACCAGTACAAACCAGTGAAAACCCTTGTCTGTGTCAGGAGCCAAGCTGGCTGGGCCCGGTAACAAACCTGCTGCCCAAAGTCAGTAGAAATGTTATGACCCATTTCAAACACCTTAACACCCATCCCTTCACCCACCAAATGATTTGTAAAGACATGAGCACACATCTTTCCTCTCACATTGATGGTTCCTGTGCTGGTGACAGTCTGTTAAACCCAGCCTTCAGCCTGAGCTCTCTGCTGTTGCAGTTCCATGCACAGAGGTTGTTGTCTCTCAGCCCTTCCATGGGCAGGCCGGTGTTCAGCCATCTCCAGGACAGCAGGGCCCCAGCCCACGTCACTGTGCCCTGGGAAGACAGAAACCATCACTCCAAATGTCCCCTCCTCCTTCTTCCCAGGCATTTGGCCCTGCCAGTGGGGTTTGCTGCTGTTTGTCAGAGGACACTGTGACACTGTGGGGCCTCATGGAACCAAACATTCATTGTGACACCACAGAACCTCACAGAACCAAGAGTCCATGGTGACACAAAGAGTGCTTATGGAACCAAGGGAGTCCAAAAGTCTAAAACAGTTCTTGTGTGGCTCTACCTTGGGGAAGGGGAACCTCCTTGGTGGCACCTTGGGTTGGCAAACAGTAAGGGAAGATGTCTATTTTCAATGGGGAAATTAAGGATTTGTTTTAGATTGCTTAATAAAAATTAGAAAAGGAAAAAAATCCTTTCCAGTGGAAATCGTTCTTCTTGCGGGTGACCAGGTAAAGAGGGCTCACAATCTGGCTGTGCTCAGGAATGTGCATTCTCCAAAAGCCTATGGCACCTAGGAAGGCTTGTGTTTCCTTCTTGCTGGTTGGTGGAGACATTGCAGTGATCTTATTGATGACCTCACTGGGGATCTGGCGCCGTCCATCTTGCCACTTTACTCCCAGGAACTGGATCTCTTGGGCAGGCCCTTTGACTTTGCTCTTTTTAATGGCGAAGCCGGCTCCCTGCACAATCTCAATGATCTTTTCTCCTTTCTGAAATACCTCCATTGCTGTGTCCCCCCACACAATGATGTCATCAATGTACTGCAGATGTTCTGGAGCTCCACCCTTCTCCAGTGTAGCCTGGATCAATCCATGACAGATGGTGGGGCTGTGTTTCCACCCCTGGGGCAGTCGGTTCCACATGTATGGCACACCCCTCCAGGTGAAAGCGAACTGAGGCCTGCACTCTGCTGCCAGAGGAATGGAGAAGAATGCATTGGCGATGTCAATGGTGGCGTACCACTTTGCTGCCTTGGACTCCAGCTCGTACTGGAGTTCCAGCATGTCCGGCACGGCAGCGCTCAGTGGTGGAGTCACCTCATTCAGTGCACGATAGTCTACGGTCAGTCTCCATTCTCCTTCAGATTTACGCACAGGCCAGATGGGGCTGTTGAAGGGTGAGTGGGTTTTGCTGACCACCCCTTGGCTCTCCAGCTCACGGATCATCTTGTGGATGGGGATCACGGCATCTCGATTCGTCCGGTACTGCCGGCGGTGCACTGTTGAGGTAGCAATTGGCACCTGTTGCTCTTTCACTCTGAGGAGTCCCACTGCAGATGGGTTTTCTGATAGCCCAGGCAGGGTGTTCAACTGCTTAATGCCCTCTGCTGCCACAGCAGCTATTCCAAAAGCCCACCTGAGTCCCTTTGGGTCTTTGTAATAGCCATTCCTGAGGAAGTCTATGCCTAGGATACATGGTGCCTCTGGGCCAGTCACAATTGGATGTTTCTGCCACTCTTTCCCAGTCAGGCTCACCTCAGCCTCCAGCAAAGTCAATTCCTGAGATCCCCCTGTAACCCCAGCAATTGAAACAGGTTCCTTCCCGACATGTCCCGATGGTATTAATGTACATTGTGAACCAGTGTCAACCAATGCTCTGTGTTCCTGTGGCTCTGATGTGCCAGGCCATCGGATCCACACCGTCCAAAAGATCCGGTTTTCCCGTGCCTCTCCCTGGCTAGAGGCAGGGCCCCTCTAGCCCTGGTTATTATTTCTCTCCTGGGCATATATACTGGAGGTTCCTTCAAGGGGATCTGACAGATCATCCTCCCTTCTGTAATACCCTGCACCTTGGTCATGGGAGGCTGAGGCTAGCTTCACTTTAGTGGAGTTCTCTCTGTTGGTGTTCCCCTCCCTGAGTTGACACACCTGTGCTGCCAGGACAGAAGTGGGTTTCCCATCCCACCTTCTCATGTCTTCCCTGTGGTCACATAGAAAAAAACACAGGTCAGCACATGGGGTGTACCCTCTCTCCCTAGCTGGGGGGCGTTGGGCTCTACTTTTGGGGTCCATGACTCGCACTGGTGCTGCACTGATCTTCCTCACCTCTTCCCTTATCTCCTTCATCTCCTCCTTAAACTCCTCTCTGAGGTCCTTAGCCACAGCAGAGACATGAGCCTGCATTGGGCCAGCCATCATACTTTGATAATTCGTGAGCCTGTTGGCAACAGAACCCCTGTCACTTGGTTGGTATCAGCATCAATCATTGCAATAAAGGGGGTATATTGAGATGGGCCCAGGTTTGCCAGATTCCACAACATCTGCCCTGTGCACCTGACCTTGTCAGGGTCATTGTCATGCTGTCCATCCCTCCCAAAGAGCACCTCCAGTACTGCCACTTCTCTCAGCTTTTGGATCCCTTCCTCAAGGGTATTCCAACGTGTTCTCTGGTCGTACTCCTGCATTCTTTCCCTGTGGACAAATCTCTCTCTCACACTCATTAAAAGTCGCTCCCAGAGGGAAAGGAGACCTGTCTCCCTTACAAATACTTGGTCCACACCTGAGTCCTGGGTCAAGGCTCCCAAATTCCTTGCCTCAGTACCATCCAGTTGCACACCTGTACCCATAAGGTCCCAGACCCGCAGTAACCAGGTTGTAAAAGCCTCACGGCCCCGTCGTACAATGTCTTTTCGCAGGTTACAGAGACTCTCGTATGACAGGGACTCGGTGATGATCTCAACTTCTGGCTCCCCTGCTGGTTGTGAGGGGCCCCCTTCCTGACCCTTATTATCTAGGTGCCTTGTTTTCATCTTAGACTTCCTAGTTTCCACAGGGGCAACGGCTGCTGGCTGTGAGTGCCCTTGCAGTTCAGCTGGAACCTGGACAGATGTAACATCTGTGGGTCCCACTGCTGCACCATCAGAGTCTCCCTCTTTAAGGCAGGGGGAGGGTTTCTCACCAGCTGGAGCAAGGTACTCCTTCAGCATCTGGCCCATCTCACGTATCTCCTTCACTAGCACCCCCACCCATTCTGGGTGGTTCCTTTCCGAGGTGGGCTGTGGGGGCAGGGTCAAACTCTGGGGTAATATCCCTAGTCTCTGGGACAGGATCAGGCTCTGGGGTAACCTCCCTAGTCTCTGGGACAGGATCAGGCTCTGGGGTAACATCACTAATCCCTGGGGTAGGTATCAGGGTTGTTATCCAAGTCAATCTCCCCTTATCTCTGAATGTTAGATAGAACAGGTTTAACAGGGATATAAGCAACACTAGCCACAATATAATGTCATTAGCATTTAAAGCTGAGTGGAACCCCTTGAAGACTGGTGGGGTGAACTTCAAAAGCCCTGTGATTGGTTGAGAAAAAATTTCATCTGCTGCCACTTCCTCACAGTAAGTACCATTATTGAAGTAGCCCCAGAAACACACACTTAGAGTGTGATAGCTCTGAATCCATGTGGCCATCTTCCAGAGAAAATTAAAAATCCATGAATTCCTCAACGGATCAACCCAGAAAATGAAACAGATAAGAGCCACAGTTTCTGAGACTCATGTTTAAAAAAGGGCTTGCAAATGGGAGAGATATAGCAGTGACCACATGGAGGCCAATCCAGGGTAAGTTGGACAGCATGGTGTCACCTACCACAAGCTTGGGTAATTAAGAACTGTTATGCCCTTTTCTACCCCTCTCTCAATGCCCTCAGGCAATGCCCCACATTCCGGGCGCCAAAATCTGTCTTGGTTTGACAGACAGGTATGGTCTAAGGAAAGGCAGGAGCCCCCTTACCGAGATGCGGAATGCAACCCCCTCCCTTTTAATTATTTTAGGTCCATATCAGAAGCCTTCAGGCAGGAGGTGTGGGGATAAGGGTAACAGTTCTTTACTGATATCCAACAAGGCAGAAAAGACAACAGCAGCTATAAAAATTGACAACAGAACAGTCTAGCTCCGCTCCAGTCCCTTCTGGCCGCAGGCCGTCTCCCTGCACTCAGTTACCGGTGCTGTGGGCAGGGCAGGTCCGCGCAGTTGAAGAGGGCTGGGTGATGGCGGCCGCGACCCAGGGGAGAGAGGGATGGGGAAAGTGACTCCCCCCTCACGGTGTCGGTCGTGGTGCTCTGCAGGGTGTCCGGAGATAGTAGGGTGAGCTAGGAGAGCAGCAGAGCGATGTCCAAAGGCAGGGAGCGTGGATCTCAGTGCTGGGATGGCAGGGGAGATGCCAGAGCAGAGCCCAGGTTGTCTTCCCACTCCACGAGCCAAGCGAGAGAGAGTCCCCCGCTCCAGACCCCCCCGTCCCACCTTTCCTTTTCCGGTTCCCCCCACTCCCCCTCCACCCACCCCCCTGCGAGAGAACATTATCTGTCGTTTTAAGGTGTAGTCACAATTCTTTAGCATAACAATGGGAGAAATTCCACAGAAAGAAAAGGGAACAATTCAACCCCCAACACCATCACAGCTCTTCCCTCAGCTCTGTGTGATGTCCCAGCAGTGTCTGATGAGTCTATCACCCACAAGGGATTTGTGTACAAAATCAATTTTAGACAAAGATGATTCTGTGACAGATATAAACGCTGGTCAAGTGTTGTATCAGGATGCTCTGCTTGGAGTGGGGGTTAAACACCTCCAACAATGCCCTGTTTTCAAGGCTGTCACTGGTAGATGGAGGAGTGAAGCTAATTTTGATGTTGAGGAAATGCTGAAACCAACCTGACTCATTTTAACTCCTCCTGTCCTGGCTGATCTCCTTTCTTACTCCTTTCCACCCATTGACTTTTGTCCCCCCCAGCCCCCCCAGTGCAGAGCCTGGCTCTGTGTTCTCCATCAGCTCCTGGCTGGCACTGCCAGGCTGGCATGAGGAGCCCCTCAGCCTTCCCTGCTCCAGGCTGGACAAGCCGAGCTCCCTCAGCCTCTCCTCACAGCCAAAGGGCTCCAGCCCCACCTTGGAGGCCCTTCCCTCACCCTGCTCCAGCTGCCAGACATCTTTCCTGCCCTGGGCAACCCAAACCACGCCCCAGTGACCTGGATAATCCACATCCTTGATGTCCTGGTCACTCAGCCCTGGCCCCTTGTCCCCGTGTCAGGCTCTGGGGTTGATTTGTGGAACATCCTTGGGGGAGGCTGTGGCTCCAGGTGGAGCAGGGGGATCCCGGGGGACAGGGGACCCTGCTGGGCATGAACAGCATTGGACTTGTCTGGGGAAAATGTGAGGGGGGGCTGGGGCAGAGGGACCAACCCAGTGACCTCACACAGCCCTGCTGGGATGTCACACAGCCCCTCCTGTGATGTCACAGCCTGCTCTGTGATGTCAGACCTCTGTCCTGTGATGTCACACCTCTGTCCTGTGATGTCACAGGGACAGCCTGTGACACTCAATGGCCTCACATACCCCACTCTGTGATGTCACAGCCCACTCTGTGACCTCATGTTACCAGATGATAAACTGCCTACCCCAGCTGAGCTAACACAATTCCTGTTCTCCAAAACCACTGGCCTCTGGAACCTGCACAATGCCCGTTGTGTAAGAAAGAGAACTGGAAGTTCCCCAGCCTCAGTGTCCTGCCAGCTCAGCCAGGCCAACTGGAACATTGGGGTCCACGACCACCAGGGACCACCAGAGAGACCCCCAGGACAGAAGAACCCATGGGTAAATGGGAGGGGAAATATGTTCATGATTTTGGGGAAATGATTATCATATGTGTGTTTAGTCGAGGACAATCAATGAATAAGTTTGCAAAGTACAGAATATAAACAGAAATTTCCTGTACTCAGCATGCACGGCTTTGGGAGGAGCTGTCCCCTGTGTATCCAGCCAAATAAAGAATGCTGCTTTTTAATGCTATATTGGTGTTTGGGAGTTTTTCATTTTACTGCATTTTTGGTAACACTCCCACCGCCCAGGAAAGCTCTGTCTCCTGCTGTTCATAAACAGAGAAGGGTTGGTGGGAGATGTGGTGCTCAGAGGCTGTTTGGGGTACAGTGACCATGAAAAAATGCAGTTTTTTAATATTCTGTGAAAGAAGGAGGGGCGTCAACAAAACTTCTATACTGGAGTTAGAGAGAGCAGACTTTGGCCTGTTCAAGATGTGGCTTTGTGGAGCACCAAATCAGGTACTGATTTTCTTAAGGGAAACAGCCTTTTAAAACAAAGGATTCCAGAAAGGATGGACACACATCAAGAAAGAAATCTTGAAGGCGCAGGAGCAGCCTGTCCCTCTGTGCCAAAAAGTGAGCAGTGACCTAGTAAGGAAAATGACAGGCCTGGCTGGGCATGGAGATTTTTCCAGGAACTCAGGGAAAAAAGAGGGTGCATCACCTATGGACAGAGGGGTAGAAAAGTCAGGAAGAGTTTAAGGATGTTGTTAGGTCATGCAGAAAGAAAATGAGAGAAGTGAAAGCTCAATTAGATATAACCTGGCCGCTTTTGTGAAGAATAAGAAAAATTATTTTATAAATATATTAATGGGAAAAGGAGGGACAAGGAGAACCTCCATTCCTTATTGGATATAGGGGGAATATAATAAATACAATGAGGAAACGGCTGTGATACTTAACTCATTCTTTGTCTCAGTTTTCAAAAATAAGACAAGTTGTCCTCAGGACAAGTGTTCTCCTGAGCTGGGAGATGGGGACAGGGAGCAGAACAGACCCCTGTAATCCAGGAGGAAGCAGCTGGGGACCTGCTGAGCCACTCAGATGCTCACAGGTGTCTCTGGGAACAGATGGGATCCATCCTAGGGGGATGAGGGAGCTGCTGGATGAGCTCCCCAAGCTGCTCTCCATCATTTCTCATCAGTGCTGGCTCAGCAGGGAGGTGCCAGAGGACTGGAGGTGCCAATGTGAGCCCATCCCCAAGAAGGGCTGGAAGGAGGATGTGGGGAACTGCAGGCCTGTCAGCCTGACCTGGGTGCCTGGTGAGGTGATGGAACAGATCACCTTGAGTGCCATCACAGGGCACCTACAGGATGGCTGAGGGATCAGAGGCAGCCAGCGTGGATTTCAATATCTGCACTGATGATCTGGATGAGGGCATTGAGTGCACCATCAGCAAATGTGCAGATGGCACCAAGCTGGGTGTGAGTGTGGATGTGCTGGAGAACAGGAGGGCTCTGCAGAGGGACCTGGACAGGCTGGATGCAGGGCCCAAATCCAACAAGGTGAGGTTTAACAAGACCAAGTGCTGGGTCCTGCACTTTGACCACAACAACCCCTGCAGTTCTCCAGGCTGTGGACAGAGTGGCTGGACTGGGGCCAGGCAGAAAGGGACCTGGGGGCACTGATGGACAGCAGGCTGGACATGAGCCAGCAGTGTGCCCAGGTGGCCAAGAAAGCCAATGGTTTGTGGCCTGGATCAGGAATGGTGTGGCCAGCAGGAGCAGGGCAGTGATTCTTCCCCCCTGCTCAGCACTGGTTGGGCAGCACCTCGAGTGCTGTGTCCAGTTCTGGGCCCCCAATTTAGGAAGGACATAGAGGAGCTGGAGCATGTCCAGAGAAGGGCAATAAGGTTGGTGAGGAGTCTGGAACACAAGTCCTGTGAGGAGTGGCTGTGGGAGCTGGAGTTGTTTATCCTGGAGAAAAGCAGGACTCTGGGTGACCTTATGACTACACCTCCCTGAAAAGTGGTTGTAGTCAGGTGGGGATTGGTCTTCTTCTTCAGGCAACATCTGGCAGAATGAGAGGACACAGTCTTAAGCTGTTCTAAGGGAAATATAGGTTGAATACTGGGAAAGTATTTTTTACAGAAAGGGTGATGAAGTACTTGAATGATCTGCCCAGAGGGCCTGATGGAGTCACCATCTGGATGTGATTAAAAACAGACTGGATATGGCACTCAGTGCCATGGTCTAGTTGAGGTGTTAAGGCAGAGGTTAGCCTTTATGATCTTGAAGGATTCTTCCAACCCAGTGATTCTGTGATTCTGTGAATTCTTGGAGTCTTTCAGCTGAATTCTCTATTCCTGTCCCTTCCCTGGATCTCTGTTGCAGATGGAAGCTGCTGGTGCCTTTCTCACTTTTTTCCCATTATCTGAATACAGACAGATGTTCCCAGGTGTGTTAAGCTGGTGTTGCTCAATGTTTATGCAAAGCTTTGTATCCTCATGGAACCAAGGTGACCCTTGTGACACTATGGAACCTCATGGTACCAAACATCCATTGTGACATTGGGACTCGATGGTACCAAGGAGACCATTGGGATACTGGAGAACCAAGGAGACCATGGTGACACTTTGGAAACTGATGGAACCCTGGGCATTGTGACACAGCAGGGCCTCGTGGAACCAAGGAGTGAATTGACTGTATCAAACCTCAAGGAACCAAGGGGCCTTTGTGACTCTGAGGAGCTTCACAGAACCAAGAGTCTATTGTGACACAGGGTACTCATAAAACCGTGGAGAGCATTTTGAAACCAAGGCCTGCTGGAACCAAAGGGCCATTGTGGCACTTCAAGGCCCTGTAACCAAGAGGAGCACAGTGACACTGTGGGGCTCCATGGAACCAAGGGGCCATGGTGACACTGTGGAGCTTTATTGAACCAACAGTCCATTGTGACACTGCAGGGCAGTATGGAATCATGGAGAACGCTGGGACACTACACAGTGTCATGAAATCAAGGGGCCATTGTGACACTGTGGGGCCTCGTGGACCAAGGAGCACTTATTGTACCATGGAAATTGAAATTGTGCCAACTGCGTCACCATGGAGCCAAGGAGACCATTGTGACACTACAGGACCCCATGGAGATCAGGATTCATGTCACAGTGTGGAACACACGGAACTAAGGGGCCATGGTGACACTGTGGGGCCTCATGGAATTATAGAGACCTTTGTGACAATGCAGGACTTCCTGGAATGAAGGGACAGTTGTGACACTGTGGAGCCTTGTGGAAGAAAAAGGCAACTGTGACACTGCAGGACTTTGTGGAACTAGAGGTTGATGTGACACTTCTTGACCTTGTGGAGCCAAGGAGAGCATTGTGATGCTCCAGAACACAAGGGACTTGCTGCAAATGATACACATTTTAATTTTTTTAATGTAACTTCAGTCAGGGGTTTGTTTGCCTTTGCCCTACAGGAGGGGAATGGAAGTTTCTCTTCAATCTACAGACTGGGAGTAGTCAGAAGATACACAGGAGATAAACAAACATCAGTGAACATCACCCCCAGTGTGGTTGGTGACACCTGGTCTAGGAAAAGATTGGTAAGAGAATTAAATGAGGGCCTAATTCACAGCAAAGGCAAAGGGATCTATAACCAACAGGACATTGAATACTAAGAACTGTGCAATTTAGGATCAATTAATTTCTTCAATGAAACATGAGTTTCTTTGGGTTTTGTCTGTATAAGTATGTGAAAAGCCTAGTAAAGAACCATGTGTGGTGGAATGACTTTCACTGCCCAAGCCAGGCATGTGTGGATGGAATGATTTCTATTTCACATTCTGGGCACAAAACCATCCTGGCCAGAATAAAGTAATGCCTAAATTCTGTAACACTGAGAAGATGTTGTTGGGGAGTTCCTGTTTTTAATGCAGTTTCAGTGTCAGTCCCACTGAGGTCCATCACCAACACAGGCTCCTCCTGGACTCCTTGGAGGAGAGAATTTGAGACCATGATTGCACAAAGCTCTCAGAGACTCCAAGGCAAAAGCAAAATCCAAAGTCCTCTGAAAAACCTGCAGTCCCTGGGAGCATGAAGGAGCCCCCAGGGCCATTCCTGACCAAGGCTCCCCAGGGACTCGTCCCAGCACATCCCTGAGGCCACTGGGATGTGGTGGGATGCTGAGGGCAGGACAAGGGGTGACAGTGGCCAGCCTTGCTGGGGCTGTGCCAGGAGGCCCCAGTGGCTCAGGAAAAGGTGTCTCCTCGCAGCCCTTGGTGGCACAGACCCTGCTGTGCCCCAGGGCACCAACACTTGACTTCTCCTGGGCACTGCCTGCCCTGCCAGAGCCCTTGGCCATGTCCAGCACAGCTTGTCCTGCACTGTCCCACAGCTGCTGCTGTGTCCCTGCAGGCTGCACACTCCCATCTCACTGCCCCTGCCTCTGCCCTGCCATTGCCAGCCCTGCCCTGACCTCTGCCCACCCTCACCCTCTGTGCCTTGGGACACACACACATGCACTGAGCTCATCCTCCTCCTCCTGGCTGCTTCTCCTGCCACAGCACTGCCCTGGGAGGGTTCATTCCTCACTGGAGCTGCTGTGTTTGTACTGCTGCATTTTATAGCTCTGCTGCTGCCTCTCTGCCAATTCTGCCTTCAAAGAGCTCTCCAAGGAAAAGATTCATTGAACGGTGGAATAACAGAGGTGGAAAGAGCCCCTGAGCCCCCTTGGCCTGGGTGTGACTGGGATGGAGTTCCCTTTGCCCAGAGCAGCCCCTGTCCTGCTGTGCTTGACTCTCGTAGCTGGAGTGGGTTTGGTCCCAGCCTGAGGCTTTGGCTGCTCCTGAGTAGGGCTGCCCCATATGAGGCATCTCTGCAAACCCCAACCAATGTCCTGGGGGTGAATAAGTGTTCCTGAGGACATAAGGATGGGATGGGATGGGATGGGATGGGATGGGATGGGATGGGATAGGACAGCTGGGCTGGACTGACCCAAGGGATCTTCCATTCCATGGGATGTCCTGATCAGCAGGGAAATGAGGGGGACAAGAGGGTCTCTGGATTTTCTGTATTAATACATTTGTCTTCCAAAGCAACCACTATATGTGCTGAATTCTTGTGCTGAATTCTTGTATCCCCTTGATCTTCCTTGCTTCTGCATTTGACCTTTGTTTTTTAGTCCTCCTAACATTAATCTATTTTTAAGGTGACCCACAATTTTTTCACCATATTTTCTCCTGTTTTCTGAGTAAGGAGGGACAGTGACAGAGACACTTGGCTGCCACTCGATCCCCAGAGGGATTTAACCACAGTCACCTTGCCCAACTCTGCTCTTAGGGGCACACCCAGCAATGTCAGGGCTCTGTCAGGTGCCCAGCCCTGAGCTGGGCTCATGCCCTGCTCACAGCCCCAGGGGTGTCCAGGGACACGAGTCCTTCCCTGGCACACACACACACACACAGTTCATTGCAGCACGGGCAGGGGCTCCCTGGACTCTGCTGCCATTGCCAGAGCCTGGTAGGGACCTCAGCCCTGCGGGTGTCACCCTGCCCCTGCCCCTGCCCGAGGTGCCCCACGGCCGGAGGGATGGACACGGGGAGCTCTGGGCACAGGAGCTCATCCCAGCCCTGCATCCAGGGGTTCCCAGGGGATGTTACTCTCTGGAAACTCCAGGAACAGCTGCAGGTGTTTGTGTCACTGGGTTTATGTCCCCTCACACACACACAGGATGTTCAGGGCTGTGGAATGTCACAGCACTGCAAACACAGACTCCTGACCCAGTCACTTGATGTCTCTCCAGGGAGGGAAGAACAACCTCTGTGCCCTGGGGCGAGAGGCCACTGCTGGGAGCAGCACTGGCTTTGCCAGGGCACTGCTGGGACAGCCCAACACTGAACACTGCCACACTTCTGCTGATCACTGCTGTTCTCCTCTCCAGGGCACTGTGTTGGGAACATCCTTGAGAGCAAACTGGGAAGGAGATTGAAGCTTTCAGGCCCTGCACTGGGGAGATGCCCCTGCATGATTGTCCTAGGGTGATGTTATGGTGTTTGTATCTCCAGTCGTGTGTTCTGATTATGTTTGGTATTATGTCCTGTGCTTTCAGGACTGACTCTGAAAGTGAAGCTTTGTTTTGTCTTGTTATCAGCCAGCTCACCTCCCCCATGGTCTATGTTTAGGAGAGGTTTTAGCTCAGCTTGCTTGCTTGCTTGCTCACTTCTGCCTCTTTTTCTTTCCTTCGCTTTGCCCTGGCTTTTGCTTATTAGTTAGTTCAGCTAGGCAGTCCAACTTTTTCCCTGGACTGTTTTTTTTCCACCCCGTCCCCCCTCCCTCTCCTGGATACCATCTGAACCTGTTCTGGACGGGGACCTTGGAAACACCAAGAAACACCGGGAGTCTACATTCTGTCACCTGCAGCAGTCATTCCCCAGCGCCGGAGACTGATAACTGGGCGACCACTCGCCTAAGAGACTCTCTGAGTTTGTCATCCCTTCAGAACGATGAAAGAGTTATTTTGTCAGCTGGTGTTGTTTTTTTCCTGTGCTGGGGAGTGTTTTGCTTGTTAAATAAACAGGTTTTTTTTCCCACTCTTCTCTGAGGAAATTCTTCCCGAACCTGGTGGTGGGGGGGAGGAGTCATGGGGTTTGCTGTCTGGGGGCTCCTTCCGGAGGTTTTCCCCCAAACTTGCCTTAAACCAGGACAATGATAGAAATGCTGTTGGAGAGCTCAGCTCTGTCCCAGCAGTGCCCATGGCCTGTCCCTGCCTGCAGTCCCTGGACAGTCACACAGCAGGACAGGGATTGAGCTGAGAGAGCCCTGAGGCCTTAAACCAGCCCAGGGGCTCTGAAGGGGAGTGTGGAAGTGAAGGAAGGGGAGGTTATGGAGCAGAAGCCCTGGGGCTGCCTGCCAGTGAGGAGCACTGGGGTTTACTTTTCTCTCCAGCTCTGCCCAGGGGCACCGACCCTGCAGCTCCAGAGAAGTCAGGAGGAAAAATGTCAGGGGAACACAGCAATACAGAGTTCTTTATTTTGTGTAAAAACATATGTAGTACAACTCCTGGGCTATACAGTCTATGGCTCACAATAGAAATGCAAATGCTGAATTAAAAATGGCACAGACAAAGTTTTTCCTGTGAACAAATTCTCAAAAATATAATACCTGTGCCAGCACAAAAAACACAAGACACAGTGTGGGCATTAATGAGTAACATCTTAAGAGCTATACAGGAGAATGAATTTATTGATTCTGAAAAGCATTCATGATTATTTTCCTCAGGCCATCCTTGAGCTCCTGGTTCCTCAGGCTGTAGATGAGGGGATTCAGGGCTGGAGGCACCACTGAGTACAGAACAGACAGGGCCAGATCCAGGGATGGGGAGGAGATGGAGGGGGGCTTCATGTGAGCAAATGTTCCCGTGCTGATAAGCAGGGAGACCACAGCCAGGTGAGGGAGGCAGGTGGAAAAGGCTTTGTGCCGTCTCTGCTCAGAGGGGATCCTCAGCACAGCCCTGAAGATCTGCACATAGGAGAAAACAATGAACACAAAACAGCCAAGTCCTAAACAGGCACTAAGAGCAAGAAGCCCAAGTTCCCTAAGGTTTGAGTGTGAACAGGAGAGCTTGAGGATCTGTGGGATTTCACAGAAGAACTGGTCCAGGGCATTGCCCTTGCACAGGGGCAGGGAAAATGTATTGGCCGTGTGCACCAGTGAATAGAGAAAGCCACTGGCCCAGGCAGCTGCTGCCATGTGGGCACAAGCTCTGCTGCCCAGGAGGGTCCCGTAGTGCAGGGGTTTGCAGATGGACACGTAGCAGTCGTAGCACATGATGGTCAGGAGGAAATATTCTGCTGACATGAAGAACAGAAAGAAAAAGAGCTGAGCAGCACATCCTGAGTAGGAGATGTTGTTGGTGTCCCAGAGGGAATTGTGCATGGCTTTGGGGACAGTGGTGCAGATGCAGCCCAGGTCAGTGAGGGCCAGGTTGAGCAGGAAGAAGAACATGGGGGTGTGCAGGTGGTGGCCGCAGGCTACGGCGCTGATGATGAGGCCGTTGGCCAGGAGGGCAGCCAGGGAGATGGCCAGGAAGAGGCAGAAGTGCAGGAGCTGCAGCTGCCGCGTGTCTGCCAATGGCAGCAGGAGGAAGTGGCTGATGGAGCTGCTGTTGGACATTTGCTGTGTCTTGGCATGGAGATCTGTAAGAAAAGTAATCATGGAATAGTTCAGTTTGGAGAGGATTTAAAATCTCCCAGCCCAGCTTGGTTGCACTTTCCCCCCACTGCCTGCCCAGGGCTCTGCTGCCTGGAGCTGTCCCTGCCAGCAGCTGCTTCCCTGTGCCCAGGGCTGCTGCCAGTGCTGCCAGAGCCCAGCCCAGCCCTGGTGGCTCAGCTCAGATGCTTCCTGTATGGGGCCCTGTGCTGTTTTATTTCTTTGCCTGGTTTACTGAGACCTAAGAGAATTTTTAAAAATTTTTCTCAACCTAAACTGAGAGATGAATATCAATGGGCAATCTCCCAGCAATACAACCCAGTACAGCAGATTAAAAAAGCAGGACGTTCACTTTTATGCAGCCCCTGCCTCACTGTGCTCCCTGTATAATCTCCTTGGAAATGTTCAGCAGATATATGTTACGCTAGGATCCAGTCCTGAATAATGCAGCATCCTCACCACACAAGGAGAACATTTCCAAGCCTTACCAGCTGTCTTCTTCCACCCAGACCTTGTCCCCCAGTGCTGGGAGCAGCTCCCAGGGCTGGCTGAGAGCTGTCCCTGGCAGGCAGCAGAGTCCCTGCCCCAGCACAGCGCCCTGGGCTGCAGGACCCTGCTCTGCACCACAGCCCTGGGCACCCCTGGCTGCTCTGCACAAGAGATCATCAGAGAATGTACTCACACAGTCTGCAGGCATTGGGATGTTCCAGCTTTAGGATATCACTGCAGGAGCTGCAGCTGCATTGTCCTGCAGCCAGAGGCTTCCTGTGTCAAGGGCTGGGAGTGATTCTGCCCCAGTCACTTCTGAGCATCTTCCCAGCCCTGGCTGATTGAAGCTCTCTGTGCCTCTGTGCTGTGCCCGGGGTGGCTTCAGGCAGTGCCCCAGCCCTGCTGGGATGAGAGAGGAGCTGCTCATCGAGAGAAATGTGTTTTTGAAGCTCTTCTTGGTTGCCAGGATCGCCTTCTGTGCCAGGAGCCCAGCCCAGCTCATCAGCACAGACACAGCACAAGGACTTTAATGACCCTCTTGGGGTTTGTGCTGAGGCCCTGAACATCAGTCCCTGAGAGGGAGCTGAAGAAACCTCTCAAGAACTCCAAGTCAAAATCAAACTCCAAAGTTTCCTAAAGTTTTAATGGGTCCCTCTGAGGGACACAACTGAGAAAGTGTCCCCAGGTTCCAGTTAAAGCAGGAAATTGGAGTCAGTGATGACAAGTGAAGACAAAGTGAAGCCAAATATTGGTGCCCTGGGGCACAGCAGGGTCTGTGCCACCAAGGGCTGCGAGGAGACACCTTGTCCTGAGCCACTGGGGCCTCCTGGCACAGCCCCAGCAAGGCTGGCCACTGTCACCCCTTGTCCTGCCCTCAGCATCTCCCCACATCCCAGTGGCCTCAGGGATGTGCTGGGACGAGTCCCTGGGGAGCCTTGGTCAGGAATGGCCCTGGGGGCTCCTTCATGCTCCCAGGGGCTGCAGGTTTTTCAGAGGACTTTGGGTTTTGCTTTTGCCTTGGAGTCTCTGAGAGCTTTCTGCAATCATGGCCTCCAATTATCTGCTTTAATTAGTCCCTTGAGAACCTTTATCAGTAACAACACTCAGTGGGGCTGATTAATGCTTCAAGGTACTTGAGTTTTTTCAAGGTACTTTCCTTTTTCCTTTCTTCTCTGACTCTCTGAGTGGTTTTTGGGCAATCATGGCCTCCCATTCTCTCCTCCAAGGAGTCCATGAGGAGCCTGTGTTGGGGATGGACCCATTAATACCTCAAGACCCTTTGGGCTTCTCTTTTGACTTTGATTCTTGGAAGGGTTTGTGCAATCTCCTCTCAGGCCCTGAGGTTCGAAGGCTCAGCCTCAAATGCACCACAGGGCTCACTGGGATCAAGCAAGTCCTGACAAACCATGGCTCTGCCTTGATTTCCTTCTGATCTGGTGCAGCTCAGGAGGTTTTCAACTCCAATCATGGAGAATTATGTCAAAGAGCATCTTAGAAATATCCATTCCTATTTCAATGGATGCATTTTATTTCAGTTCTCTTTAGAGCAGAGGTGATTACAGCATTCTGTGGTTGATATTGATCCAGGGTCTCTCCTCAGGAGGTCTGGCCTGCTCACAGAAGCTGTGCCTTGAGGTCTGACCCAGCATGGACAACCTTGCTCCACATTCCCCAACTCCATCCTGTCTGTCCTCACTCACCTGGGACCTGCTTTGACCCAGTTTGGAGAACTGGCTGCACTCAGGCAAAAATGAGTTTTTTCCCTTTTTTGTTTTTCTTGGCTTTTTTTTTTTAAGCAATCTAAAACTCCCGGATTTCCTCATTGCAAACAGACACCTTCCATTAGTGTGTGCCAGCCCAAGGTCCCACCACAGAGGTTTCCCTTCGCCAAGGCAGAGATATGTAAGGAAAAATGTCAGGGGAACACAGCCATACAGAGTTCTTTATTTTGTGTAAACACTTGTGGACTCCTTGGTTCTACAAGGGCTCGCTGGGTCACCATGCACTCTTGGTTCCATGAGGTTCTGTACTGTCAATTTGGGATTTGTGGAGATTTGGGTCCATGGCACCCCACAGTGTCACAATGCTCTTTTGAGTTCCATGAGGTCTTGCTCTGTCACATGGACTTTTGGTTCCTTGGGTTTCCATATTCTCAGCAATGGGCTCTGTAGTTCCAGAGTGTCACAACGGACCCTTGGTTCCATGAGGTTCTTCAGTGTCAAAATGGAATTCTTGGTTCCACGGGGCCCCACAGTGTCACCATGGTCTCCTTGGTTCCACAAGGTCAGGCAGTGTCACAATGGCTCACAGGTTCCATGGGGTGCCACAATGTCACAGTCCATGAGTTCCATGGACTGGGTCCCATGAGTTTCCCCAGTGTCCCAATGGTTCCTTGGCTTCACCTGGCCCCGTGTGTCACAATGGACTCTTGGTTCCGTGGGGTCCCGCAGTGTCACAGGGGTTTCCTTGGTTCTGTGAGGTTCTGTGGTGTCACAATGGATATTTGGTTCCATGGAACCCCACAGTGTCACAGGGCTCTCCTTTTTCCTGTGGCACCCAGCAGCAAACCCCACTGGCACACCACTGCCTGGGAAGAAGGAGGAGGGGACATTTGGAGTGATGGTTTTTGTCTTCCCAGGGCACAGTGACGTGGGCTGGGACCCTGCTGTCCTGGAGATGGCTGAACACCGGCCTGCCCATGGAAGGGCTGAGAGACAACAACCTCTGTGCATGGAACTGCAACAGCAGAGAGCTCAGGCTGAAGGCTGGGTTTAACAGACTGTCACCAGCACAGGAACCATCAATGTGAGAGGAAAGATGTGTGCTCATGTCTTTACAAATCATTTGGTGGGTGAAGGGATGGGTGTTAAGGTGTTTGAAATGGGTCATAACATTTCTACTGACTTTGGGCAGCAGGTTTGTTACCGGGCCCAGCCAGCTTGGCTCCTGACACAGACAAGGGTTTTCACTGGTTTGTACTGGTTTTTACCTATTTTCCTGGTTTGTACTGGTTCATACTGGTGTTTTCTGGTCCATACTGGTTTGTACTAGTTACTAGCAGTTTGCATTACACTGTTGTTTACTTTTTTATACTGGTTTTTACCACTTATACTGGCCCATACTGGTCTATACTGGTCCATACAGGTCCATACTGGTTTATACAGATTTCAGGGTGCCATCGAAGCTATAGTTTATGGGGCAGTGGCTGGAGCTGAACCCCAACTCCTACAGGGTGTGGCACCACCAGGGCTGGGTGCTGGGCCGCTCTGCAGCGCCCCCTGCTGGCCAGGGAGGACCTGGCACTGTGCAAGCACCTCCTGGTGGCCAACCCCTGCAACTGTGAGTGGCTTGTACTGGTTTGTACTGGCTTGTGCTGGGATAGGATCCAGGGCGTACTGGGATGGGGCTGGGGTTACTGGATTGTACTGGGTTATACTGGGAGAGAGTGTGTGAGTGTCCGGGAGGATCTAGCACTGTGTATACTGGTTGTAGTGGGTTATGCTGGTTTGTACTGGGATGAGGTGCTGGGGTGTTACTGGTTTGTACTGGGTTATCCTGGGAAAGGGAGCAGGGGTGTGTGAGTGCCCCCTGCTAGCTTGGAGGACCTACTGGCCAGCTGCGAGTTGTACTGGTTTATACTGATTTATATTGGGATGGGGTGCTGGGGGTCACTGGGTTATACTGGGATGTGGTCCTGGCAGTAACTGGATTGTAGTGGTTTATATTGGGTTATACAGGGATATTCTGCATTTTACAGGGTTAAACAGGGATCTACTGGGTTATACTGGGAGGGGTCTTAGGGATGCTTGGCACTCCACTGGGAGCAGCTTCTGGGGATGCTGGCCTTACTGATTTATACTGGGATGGAGCTTGGGACCTACTGGGAGTGACTTCAGGTTGTGCTTCCTGGTTTCTACAAGGAGCTGCTGCTATGGGCTCAGGGGCTCAGGCGTGGCTCCCAGTGCTTACTGGGTTATACTGGTGCCCTCCAAGTATAAACCTGGGAGCCCCAGGACCACACTGGGAATGGGTTTGGGTGCATGAGGCCTTACTGGTTTATACTGGGATATGCTGCCACAGGCCTCAGGAGCTCGGGAGTGGCTCTAAGTGCTTACTGGTTTATACTGGTGCCTTCCCAGTCCACACCTGGGAACACTGGTAGGCACTTGTGGCCAGGCAGGACCTCAAGGCCGAGCTGGCCTTTACCAGGGCCTTGCTGAGCTAGAGCTTCTCCAGCGTCTCAGCCTGGCAACGCTGCCTGGGGCTGCTGATAATCACCAGGAACTATGGCAAGGGCACTGCCCCCTGGAAGGCTGAAGGAAGGCGAGGGATTCCCCAAAAAACTCCAACAATTTTGCAAGATCCCCAAAATATTCCAGCCCCTCCCTCGCCTAAAATGTGAGCTGGTGGGTTCTGTTGCATTGAATGGGTAGACCTGGTGTTCCTAAATCCCTATTGACTTCAATGAGTAGATCTGGTTTCCCTAAATCCCCATTGAATTTAATGGGTAGACTTCAACTCCTGGATACCTGGGTGCCCCCATTGAGATATTGGGATTTCCCCTGGTGTCCCCTAGAGATTTTGGGGTGCCTCCTTTGCCCACCCCAGAGCTGGAGCTGCAGAAGAATACCATCTTCACCAACCCCATGCACCAAAGCACCTGGCTGTACCTGCACTGCATCCTCTCCCGAGGTAACTCAGGGCTCCCTTCCACCCCTGATGTCCTCACCTGCAGTTTTGGGTACCCCCTGAATGTTGGGGTGTTCCCCGACAGCCCCGCGGCTGCCAAGGGTCACCTGTGTCCACGTCAACTGGGAGGACAGTGGCCATCATCTTCTCCTGGCCTGTCAGGCTGAGTCAGGGCACTTGGGTGCCCCAAAAATAACCTGGATATCCCTGAAAATTATCTGGGTACACCTGGATACTGCCCAAAATCAACTGAACCCCCCAGCAATCACCTGGGTAGACCTGGCTATCCCCAAAAATCACCTGGGTACCCCCAGAAATCACCTGGATACACCTGGGTACCCCTTGCACACTGGATCACCAAAAACCCCTGGGCTCCCCAAAAACTAGTGTCTCAAACATCCTCATTGCTTTGACTGGGTAGACCTGGCTCCCCTAAATCTTATTACTTTTAAAGGCTAGACCCGTTGTCCCTAAATTCTTACTCATTTCAATGAGTTAGCTCTGGGGTCCTGTTTATCTCCATTTATCTCTACAAATCCCTCCCAGTAGTCCCACTTTTGCTTCACTACTCCCAATCACCCCAGTGTCCCCCCTTAGCCCTTCCCTGTGCTCCCAGTTTAAACAGTAACTCTTTCCAGTCAAGTCCTATCAATGGGTAGACCTGGTGTCCCTAAATCCCTATTGACTTCACAGGGGTACATCTGGTGTCCTTCAATCCCCTTTGACTTCAGTGGCCAGAGCGGATGTCCCCAAATTTTTGGTGCTAAAACCACCAAATTTGGGCTCAAAATTCCCAAATTTCAACTGAAAATGGACATTTTTGGGCTTACCTAGAGGCACAGCTCCAGCATGGACCATAGGTGAGGGATCAGGGATTTGGGAATGGCCTCTAGGAATTCATCCAGGACTTCCACAGGATCAGCACTACATTCCTGGAGTGGAAATTTCCAGAATTTAGCCCAAGATTTTCCCCAAATTGACCCAAATTTCCCCATTATAGGACCAAATTTCAGAAAAATCCCCACTGACATTAGTGGATAAAGCAGGTGACCCTAAATCCCTATTGACTTTAATGGGATAGACCTGGTGTCCATAAGCCCCTATTGATTTCATTAGTCATGTCTGATGTCAAAAAAATGTGTATTGGGAGATTGATATTGCAAGAGATGAGGCAACTGAGAGATGTTGTAAAAGATGGTTTATGGCCTCATGGTGTCAGTCTCATAGAAGGGTGAGACATTAAAGGTGTTACATCCAACACCATAATATCAGAAGCTGCCTCATTCTTAGTTATAATGCCTTATGTTTGTTTTTTAGCCAATCAAATACTTCTGTGAAGTTTGCCAGCATCCTTTTACACCAATCATTAATTGCTTTCCGTCTCATGGCTTTGCCGCAATGCTTCATTTTTCAACCAATCCTAGAACACGTCGCCAAACTACATTGATATATCTTAAACTTCTAATTAATTTTATTACAGGTTCTATTGCTAAGCTTTACAATCTTTCACTATCTTACTTAACATACTGCTTTGCTTACATAATGCATATTTATATTTGCTTAAAACATATCTCTACTTGAACTACAAACTTCTATTCTTGTTTTAGATCTATTTTATTTTTAATGCTCGGATTGTCCAAGATTTCTCCAAGGTCTTAGGTCAAACCTTGGATCCATCTCAATCTCTGAGCCTGTATGCACAAGGCCCTGAGAGCTCTCTGTGCCTGCATTTCCCACACCACCTGCCATCTCTGCCTCCAATTTCCTGCTCACACTGGAACCTGGGGACACTTTCTCAGTTGTGTCCCTCAGTGAGACCCATGAGCAGTATCAGACACTTTGGAGTTTGATTCTGACCAAATTCTTCAGAGGTTTCCTAGAAAACAATGGTTCTGCCTTGATTTCCTTCTGGTCTGGTGCCATTCATTCACAAGTTTTTCAACTCCAGTTATGGAGAAATATGTCAAAGACCTTCTTAGAAATATCCATTCCAATTTTCAAGGGTGTATTTTATTACTGTTGTCTTTAGAGTAGAGGTGATTCCAGCATTCTGTGATTGATATTTGTGAGAAATGGATTTGTAAAGGATTCTCAAAGCCTGACTGAAAGCTCACACAGTCTTGTACATCTGGATGCAAACTCTGAGATAACTGTGCTGACTCAGAATAGCCCTGGAATAGAGAAGACATTGCTGAGAGAGAGACTGAACTAGAAACAAGTTTCAAACAATGGCCTTGCAAAAAGATCAGATATTTTTGAGAATTAGAACTGTGAAAGATGCATTGTGGCAAGACTACGTGGACTAAAATACTAGGTGATTAGTGTTAGAATTATTAACACCATTGTGTGGCAAAAGCTAATAGGCTGAAAACCATTTATAAAATATTGTAAGCAGGAAATAACTTGGCTTTGGATAGAATGGCATGGAGTTTTACATCTCTTATGTTTCACCCTTCAATGAGACTGATAATGGATTAAATCTTTAGAAAAAAAATGCACCTCTCTGTTGCCCCATTTCTGTAGAGCTGGGATTTTCCAACAGTGCTGAGTCCCTGGACATCAGTCCCTGAGAAGGAGCTGAAGGAAAACTTCTCACAACTCAAAATTAAATTGAAACTCCAAAGTTTATAGAAGTTGTAATGGGTCCCACTGAGGGATAGGACTGAGAAAAGGTCCCCAGGTTCCAGTAAAAGGAAAACACTGGTGGCACTGATGACAGGTGGGGACAAACAAGGGAAAGGTGTCTCTGATGCTGAGCAAACCTGGATGTGTTTCAGGAATGCCAAGGGCCAAGGGCTGAGCCCCAGCCCCTGGCAAGGCAGATCCTGCCCCTCCCTCATTGCTCAGGGCTCTTCCCGGGCCACTGGGCTCTGGCCATGTGCAATGCCAAGGGCAGCACCATGGGGCGGCCCCTGCCAGGCTGCTGAGCAGGGACAAGGAGGCAATGAGGCCCCAGCACAGCAAGGCTCACTTGTCCCCTGCTGGCCTCAGGCCCAGGGCCAGCCTGCATGGCCCAAGTGCTGCAGGAGTTGGCTGTGTCAGGGCCTTTCAGCTGCTGCCCATCCCTGTGGCCTCTGCAGCCCAGGCTGTCCTACGGTGTCCATGCCCTGCGCCTCTGTCCCTGCAGGCTGTCGTCATCCCCCGGCTGCCCCACCTCGCTGGCCCCTTCCTTTGCTGACAGCTCTGCCTCCTGCCTGCCTCTGCCTGGACACACAAAGCCTTGAGCTGCTCCAGACTCCTTCTGGTGGATGTGTTGCACCACAGCCCTGCCCTGGGAGAGAAATTCCTTTCTCCTTGTGTCCAATCTGGTCTCTCCTCTGCTGTCCTCAGTCTCCACCCCACTCAGCACAGAGCTCCTTCATGTAGTGGTCATGTTCTTGCAGCCTCCAAACCCCACCTTGGGTGACATCTGGACCCTCTCCCAGGTGTGGGCAAAATAAAACTTTCTTCTCATAATCTAAGAAAATCATCAGAGGACAAGGCAGCCAGACTTTTCTGTCCTGGATACTTTTGTGTGGGTGCAATACTTGTATGGATGGAATTTTAGATGTAGAATCCCAGTTTTGGCCATTGACATTTAGGTGAGAAGGGCAGTTCTTTTCCACTCTAATGCAAGTAGAGAGCCCCAGTGTTTGGTGGTAGATGAGAGACAGCCCTCAGGAGGCCAAGGCCAGCCAGCGCTGTCTGTCCTGGCAGTTTTTGTCTGGGAGGACCCTTGTATATGGGGAACTCTTTAGGGGGAGTAGCAATTTCAGCCTTGGGCACCTGGAAAGAGGGATGGTTCTTTTCCATGGGAAGGAAAGCACAGAGCCCCAGTTCTCCAGGGGCTGATGAGCAGCAGCCCTCAACATGCCAGGAACAGCCAGACCTGAGAGGTGGCCCCCAGGAGGCCAAGCCAGCCAGATCTGTTCCATGTCCCCTTGGTTCCACGGGACCTTGCAGTCTCACAATGTTCTTCTTGCTTCTGCAGTGTCACAATGAGGCCCTGCAGGGTCACAATGGCCCTTTGGTTCTGAGGGGCCCCACAGTGTCACAATGGTCTCCACGATTCCATGGGGCCTTGCAATGCCACAATGATCTCCATGGATCCACGGTGCCCTCCAGGGTCACAATGGCCCTTGGGCTGCACGAGGCCTCACAGTGTCACAATGGTCTCCATAGGAAGAAAACAACCGAGCCCCAGTGCTGCAGGGGCAGATGGGGGGCAGACACCAGAGGCCAAGGACAGACAGACTTGATGGTATTTTCAGATTTTTTTGTGGGATTAATCCCCAGATATACAGAATTTTAGAGGTGGAATACCAATTTCAGAAATGGACATCTGGAGGAAAAGGACAGTTCTTTTGCAGGGAAGCACGGAATACCAGTGTTTCAGGGGCAGATGAAAGATGACCATCAGAGGCCAAGGCCAGGCAGACCTGTCTGTTCTGTTTTCAGCTTTTGTCTGAAAGCAATCCTTCAAAATAGGGAATTTTGGAGATGGAATCCAAATTTCAGCTGTATCTGCACTGATAAAAGGGACATTTTTTTCCCTAGGAAGGAAAGCACAGAGCCCCAGTGTTTCAAAGGCAGATGAGAGCCAGCCCTCAGGAAACCAAGGCCAGCCTGACTTGTCAGTCATGGCAGCTTTTGTCTGGGAGCAATCCTTGGATATAGGGAATTCTGGAGGCAGATTCCCAATTTTGGCCACTGGCACCTGGAGAAGGACGGTTCTTTTCCACAGGAAGGAAAGCACAGAGCCCCAGTGTTTCAGGGGCAGATGAGCAGAGGTCCTCGACATGCCAAGGTCAGCCAGACCTGTCAGTTGGCCCCCGGGAGGCCCAGCCAGCCAGACCTGTTCCATGCTCCCTTGGTTCCATGGGGGCCCGACAGTGTCACAATATTCTCCTTGATTCCATGAGTCCCTGTATTGTCACAATATTCTCCTTGTCACAATATTCTCCTTGCTTCTGTAGTGTCACAATGGCCCCTTGATCCATAAGGTCCTGCAGTGTCACCATGGCCCCTGGGCTCCATGCAGCCCCGCTGTGTCACAATGGCTCCTTGGTTCTCTGGGTCCCACAGCTTCATCACTGACCCTTGGTTCCACTGGGGTCCTGAGTTTCACAAGGGATTTCACCCCCTGATTCCATGAGGCACCAGAATGTCACAATGGTCTCTTTGGTTCCATGAGGTTCCATGGTGTCACCATGGTGTCCTTGGACCTGTATTGTCACAACAGCCCCTTGGTTCTGTACTGTCAGCAATGGTTCCTTTGTTCCACTGAGGCCTTGATGTGTCACAATGGCTCCATGGTTCTGTCACATTCCATAGTGTCACATACAGGAAATCACGCCATGAAAAGCCAGTGTCCATTAAGGAGACAGGGGAGTCTGCAACTTTATTTCAGTCAAGGGAAAGAGTCCACCAGGGCACACGCTCATGCAGTTTTCTCTCTTGAGGTTCTGGAGGAGGCTGCCTCCTTTATCCTAAACTCCCAGGTGCACATTGCCTTCTTCCTTTCCCCATTGGCTGAGGTACTAGGAAGGTACAGCCTTCCCAAATTGCCTACCCCATATCCCCCCTTGAACCTGTCATTTTACCCCAAAGTTCATAAACTCAAGCTCATGCAGACCCTTGTCTGTTTCAGGAGCCAAGCTGACTGGGCTCTGTAATAAACCTGTTGCTTGTAGTTAGTAGAGAAATTAAGGCCCATTTCAAAGATATTAACACCCATACTTTCAGTCATTGAATGATCTTTAAAGACAACTTACTCGTCAGTCACAATGGACTCCTCAGTTCCGTGAGGCCCCACATTGTCACAACTGGCCCTTGGTTCCAGGAGGTTCCACAGTGTCACCACAGTCACTGTCAGAGGCTGGATGAGATCGGGTGCTCAGAATGCCCGTGTGGGGCCAGGGCCGGGTCAGGCCTTGGTTTGTGGTGGGACAGAGCCCCGCCCCCAGCCCTGGCCTGGCACAGCTGCCAATCACACAGCAGGGGCAATGCTAACCCAGCTCTGATTGGCCGAGCTGTGAATCAATCACACAGCAGGGGCAATGCTAACCCGGCTCTGATTGGCCGAGCTGTGAATCAATCACACAGCAGGGGCAATGCTAACCCAGCTCTGATTGGCTGAGCTGTCAATCAATCACCCAGCAGGGGCAATGCTAACCCAGCTCTGATTGGCCGAGTTGTCAATCAATCACACATCAGAGGTGATGTTAAGCCATCTCTGATTGGCCAATGTGTCAATAACACAGAAGCGGCAGTATTAACCCAGCTCTGATTGGCTGAGCTGTCAATCAGTCACACACTAGCAGCAGGTTCAAACCCTGACTCTGATTGGGCAAACACCTGGAAATCCCACCCAAAGGGCGGGCCCATACAGGCTCAGGGGATTAAAAGCTGGAGCTCGAGGTCAGCTGTGGTGTGGATCCTGCTTTCTTCTGGGGTTTTTCTGGGAGCTATGCTGAAACTTGAGCAGCTGGTACCTGTGTGCATTTCTGTCTATGGATATTCTGTGCTTCTTTTGTTCTCTATTTCTTTGTCTGATCCTACTTACCTGGAACGGTTTTGGGTAATTTAACATCTTCAGGCCTAAAGGTTTTTAGGTTAAATGGTCTTGTGTTAATTAAGTTAATGCTATGAGAAGAGTTTTATTGTGAGTTGGAGCTTGTATAAATCCTTCTGCCCAAGTTCTTTGATTGTCTATATTTTGCCAGTAAAATTTTGTGTCATTTGGACCTCTTAGCTCAGTTGGTTAGACCATGGTGCTGGTATCATTGAGCTTGTGGGTTCAATCCCTGTGTGGGCCATTCACTCAAGAGCTGGACTTAATGATCCTTGTGGGTCCATTCCTACCAAGAATCTTCTTTGCACCTGGCCATGTTGAGAATATCTGGCTGGGGTTTCTCCTGTGCATGAAACTCAAGTGAAGGAACCTTTGGTCACCCCCAGCATTTCAGTGTTCTGGGATGTTCCAGCCCTGCAGGTTCACCATGGCCTCTTGTTTCCATCAGGCCCTGCTGTGTCACACTGGCCCTTGGTTCCGTGAGCATCTGCAGTGTCACACAGCTTGATGACATTTGTCCTTGCTGCCCCTGCCATCCCACTGCCCCAGCAACAGCCCCGAGCCACCCGTGAGGGACAGGCCCTGCTGGGCCAGGTCTGGGCTCAGGCCTTGGCCTTTCTGCTTCCTCCAGCCAGCCCAGGCCTTGCTCAGCATTGCAGTTCCCTGCTCACAGCCTCGGGCTCCTGCAATCCTGCCCTCAAGGATCTGCTCTCACCAGTCCTTGGGGAGCCTTTGGCACTCCCTGCCCTCAGTGGGGCCACTGATGCTCCAAGGGACTTGGAGTTTTGCTTCTGACTCCTTGAGCAGCTTCTTCAACCTTCTCTCAATCCCTCAGGGTCCTGGACTCGGCCCCAAATCCACCATGGGGCTGATTAAAATACAGAAAGTTCACAGGACCACCTTGTCTTCTTCCAGTTGTCTTCAAGTTATCAGGGGTTGTGCAGGTGCTTGGAGTCAATTTGGAGTTTTGTTAATGAGGAAGGATTTGATGTGCATCTCATGACTTTTGTGTTTTTTAATCACATGAGTAGTTTTTCATTTTCCATTTTAGAGAAGAGCTGACTGAAGCATTCCCTAAGTCATCTTGATGCTGAATGTCTCCTTAGGAGGTCTGGCCATGCAGAAGAATGAGCCCCTTGCAGGCTGATCTTGTTTGGACAACCTGCTCCTCACCCCCAGCCTCACCATGTCTGACATTGCCCACCTGGGACTGACATCCCTGTGCCCTGCAGCAGAACCTTGTCCCCTGAGCTCTGCAGCTGGCTGTCCCAGCCCATTGCACCATGTCCCACCTGCTCTTCTCAGGGCTCTGCCTGCACACAGGCCCAGGAGAAATTTTCCTGTTTGTGAGGAAAGAATGGAAAAGCCTGAGCAGGTTTCCTAAACAACAAACCCCACTGAGGAACCACATGCTCAGTCCAGGCTGTCTGGAATGATGTCACCTTCCTACGAGGGGCAGTGTGACCAGCAATGATCTCTGTAAGCAGAATTCTGAGTCTTTCAGCTGAATTCTCTGTCCCTGTCCTTTCCCTGGGTCTTTGGTGTAGATGGAATCTGCTGGTGTCATTCTCACCTTGAACTCCTCCTTTCAATGCAGACAGATGTTCCCAGGTGTGTTAAGCAGGATTTACTCAATATTTATGCAAAACCTTTGTGTTCTGTTGGAGCCAAGGGGCCATTTTGACACTGAGGGGGTGACATGGAAGCAAGGAGTCAGTTGTGACACTGGGGTCCCATGGAACCCGGGGCCATTTTTGCTCTGCAGAACCAACACAGCTGCTGGACGTTTCCTGATTCCAAGAATCAGGACTTGACACTGAAATTGCAGAGAGTGTTTCATTGCCAGCTGGGACACCTGGGGGGATATTTCCTCCAAACCACGTGTACCTGGTCAAGACAGGTTCCGGGTATAAATACACATTGATCCCACAAGCCCACACCTCCCTGCCCACCCATCTCCACCTTCTCTCCCTTTGTATTCTAATTAGCTGCCACCCCTCCTGGTGGTTGTGTTTGGTGGTCTTTGGGATGAAGGCTGTGTGTCTTCCTCAGTAATCACTGTTTGAGCTCTGCTTCTGGGCAGGTGCAGTGAAGGTTTGGCTCTCCCTCAGGTCAGTTTGTCCCACTCAAAACCACCTGGCTGGTCCTGTCTGGTTTCTGGAGCCACAGGTTTCTGTTTTGTTGGGTTTGTACAATAGCCATGTCTTGTTTGCTGAGTTTTTGCAATATATCTTAATGTTTTTTTCCTGGTACCTAAGTTCCTCTGTGGTTTGTTACATACGGTTAAGCTGTGTGTTCTATTTCCCCTCCAATTGCTTAAGCATATTGTACGCTTTTAAAATTCTGAATTTTCAAACCATAGATGTTCCCCATCTCATTTCCCCCCTTTTCTTCTACATGATGCAAATTCTTTTGCTTTCTAAGATATCTATCATACTCTCTATGACTGTTTTTATCTAATTGATTCAATAACAGGATAGGCATTGTAGCCATTCTTTGTGACTGTTTCAAATTCCAGAAAATCATAACCAAGAACAAAACTTAAACTCATCAGAACTAACAAAACTACTATCAGATGACACAATCAGTGTAGAAACCCTGCTGCAGTAGGAGACCACCCAAAAAATACATCCCACCAGTGGAGAGATGTGTCTCCCTCCAACCTTCTATGGTCTCCTTATAGTCTGTCTCATGGTGTGTTGTGATCAAGATCTTCTTTCCCATACTTCTCATTTCTTTCAGCATTTCCTGAATATCTCTGTGTTTTAGTAGCTCTATAACTAGAGTGAGATTCATTCTTCTGGGCACAGACAATACATCCTGCACAGTTGTCATGTTTGCCTTTATATACTGATGTGATACAACAGGTGCCCAATAGGAGAAATTGCACCCCTCAATTTTGACCAAGTTACAAATGCACAAATCAGATTGTGTTTCCTTTATAATGAGCTCGTCCACTCTTATGGTGGGGCATGCTGTTCTGAGGCATACACAACCCTGATCTATATATACCAGCAAGGTTGTCTGGTTGACTGAATGGATTCTGAAGAGACAGATGCTTTGTTGTGTATCCAGGCAGATATCTCGGTCATTGTTGACATTTCCTTCACATCCAAACCTCAGTTGTTTTCTTGTGGCACATAGCTCTATGTTAATAATCTGCCACTTCCCTTTAACCTCTTGTGCCCACGTTCTGTGTTCAGATAGATGTAGCACAGTTCCCTCATGGTTTAATTCTAAAAGCCTTGGTTTCACATCCCTCTATTTTAAGCCTGAATTCAGAAGAGTTAGTGAAGCATGTGTCACAACATTCAGTACCAATTTGAATAAGTTTTAGAAGTCCCTGATGGAATCCGTCCTGAACAAATGCAAATTTGCATCCCCAGACATCTTTCCCTGTCCAGACAGTTGTGTTTGATATTTGTAACACCTGCCACAGAGACTTAGGAGAGTCAAAGTCAGAAGCTTTCCCCTGACACACATAAATGCCAGTCCCATTGTATATAGGAGGTCTTGCACACATGTCTGCCATAGCCATGGCTATGATCATCAGAGCCACAGCTTTCCAGGCTGCACCTGCCTGATTCTCCATGGTGACTGTGAAGCCTTTTTAATTCCAGTGTGATGTCTCTGTGCTGCTTGTTCTCTGATCTTGATGGCAGTGAAGGAGGTGAGGAGCACCTGGTATGGTCCTTCCTACTGTGGTTCCAAAGTCTTTTCTGTGAGAGACTTCACATACACACAATCTCCAGGTTGTACATTATGTACTGGTCCATCCAATCCCCTACACCAGCTTCTTTCTACATGTTTCCTGATATTACTGAGTTGTTTCCCCAGGGCCACCATGTATTCTGTTATAATTTCTTCCCCTATTTGTGCTGATGTTCCCTTCTGTATTGCATAAGGTCGCCCATACAGGATCTCAAAAGGACTCAGCCTTTCCTTTGCCCTTGGTTTAGTTCGTGTGTGTAAAAGGGCTAAAGGAAGGGATTGAGGCCAAGGAGATTGACCTCCTGTCCTAATTTAACAATTTGCTGTTTAATTAAATGATTCATCTTCTCCACTTGTCCATTTGACTGGGGATGATATGGGGTATGTCATTGCCAATCTATACCTAAAGTATTACTAACATGATGTACCACCTTTGCAATCAAATGGAGCCCTCTATGTGAAGAAATGGCAGCTGGACCCCCAAATCGTGATACTATCTCTTTTACTAAGTCCTTGACCACTTTTCTGGCCTTAGCAGTTGTAGCAGGGAAAGCCTTAGGCCATCCTGAAAAGGTATCAGTTAATACCAGTAAATAACAAAACCCCCTTTTCTTGGGAGTTCTGTGAAGTCTATTTGCCATAATTGGTCAGGTACATTTCCCTTCTCAATTTCACCCGTTTCTGGCTTTGTTTTTAGGATTAGTCTGGAGGCAGAGATCACATTGTTGAGTTTCCTGCTTCACTGTAGTGTATCAATTTCTAGCCATGCTGTTGTGATTTAAGTGTTCATACACAGTCTCTGGTCCCCAGTGTCTTTTCCTATGCTCCTCCCTTATTACAAACCATATTAGATGGCCAGGTATGATTACCCTTCCTTCTGGGGTAGGGGCCCACCCCTCTCTACTGTATGTCTCATCCAAATTTGTAATTAGCTTCAGATCCACTTTGTCATAATTTGGTTTACCCTCAAGGGAAATTTTCCTGTCTGGGATTAGAGCTCCTTCCAATTGTACCTCTCTTTTTGCTGCTTGACAATGTTAGTGATCACAATCTCCACATCATCCTGTTCTACTAGTATGGATTGGTATTTCAGGAACCTCTGTGGAGAAAGCCACTACCTGCCGTTCATTTCTAATACTGCAGACACTGTATGGGACACCAACACAGTCATTTTTTTGTCCCAAAGTGAATTTTCAAGCTTCCTGGATATTTAGCACTACTGCTGCTACCACATTCATGCATCCTGGCTATCCTTTTGTGGTCACATCCAATTGCTTGGAGATGTAGGTGACTGCTCTGTGATATCTAAATCGAAATCTTGTGCCAATACTCCCAGGGCGATTCCCTGTTTCTCATGAGAAAACAAAAAGAAAGGCTTACCCAGTTCAGGGAGTCCCAGAGCTGGAGCTGACATCAGGGCCTTTTTCAATTGTTCCAAGGCTCCTGTGGCCTGTTTGTCCCATTGCAGATGCTTCTGTTCAGAGTTGATCAGTGCATACAGGGGTTGAACAAGCAACTCGTAATTATAGATCCAAAGGCGACACCGCTCAGTCATTCTGAGGAAAGTTCTCAATTCTTTCACAGTCTGTGGTTTTGGTATTTGGCATAGAGCCTCTTTTCAGGCTTGCCCCACAATTCTTTGCCCCACATTAATTTCATGCCCCGAGTAAGTGACTTCCTGCTGCATTACCTGGGCTTCCTTCTTAGACACTCATTGCCCTTGGAGCCCCAAAGAGTTTCAGAGACTCACTGTCCAAGGCATGCAAGTGTCTTCTGTCTCAGTGGTGATCAGGATGTCATCTCTGTATTGTAGCAGTCTCCCATTCCCGGGTGGGGTTTCCCAAGACTCGAGATCCTTGGCGAGATGGTTGCCAAATATGGTGGGGAAATTCTTGAATCCTTGAGGCAGTACAGTCCAAGTGAGCTGGGTCCTTTGTCCACTTTTCCATTCCAAGGCAAATATCTTTTGCCTGGCTTCATAGAGAGGGAGGCAGAACAAAGCATCTTTCAAATCTAAACCAGTAAACCAGGTTAGTTAAGGTGTCAGTACTGTTAACAAAGTGTATGGGTTTGCTACTACAGGACATAAATCCTCTGCTATTCTATTGACTGCTCTTAAATCCTGGACTACTCTGTACGTTCCATCAGGTTTGTGAACTGGTAATATGGGAGTGTTCAAATCAGATTCACATTCCCTTAACAGACTCCATGGCAAGAATCTTTCTATTACCAGCTGGATTCCTTCCCTACCCTCTCTTTTTAAGGGATATTGTTTTATCCTTACTGGTCACTGTCCCTCTTTAAGCTTTACCTCTACTGGTGGTGCATTCTTAGCTCTTCCTGGCTTCTCAGTGGCCCACACACCAGGGTACACCTGGTTGATGATATCATCACTGATTTGTTCTTCTATGGGAACCTCATTATTTGAATATATTCTTGAGTATCCACCTCCAGAGTAATCTCCCCTTTTTCAAATCTGATTGTTGCATTAAATTGTTCAAGCAAATCTCTTCCAAGGAGTGCATGTGGTGAATTAGGCATGTATAAGAATTTATGCAAGCCTACTAGTTTTCCCAATTTATATTTTATTGGTCCACAAAAATGAGCCTTTTCAGCTTGGCCAGTGGCTCTTTTTAACCATAATATAATCTTCCCGGACTTGAGTTAAAGCTGTGTTTAAAATCGAACACATTGCCCCTGTATCAATTAAAAATTTTATTTGCTTTTGATCTTTTCCTTCCCCTGGCTTCATTATAACCAAGGGATCAGCCAGGGAAGATCCCCCTGGTTCCTGTCAGGTTTCATTTACATTTGCCACTACCCGTGCCCCTTTGTTTCCCTTTCCTCAGCGTTCTGGGCATTCATTTTTTCAGTGGCCTAATTGCTCACATAGAGCACATTCTTTTCTTCCTAGGCACAGAGGGGAAAGCCCCTTTTGAAAATTTTCATCTTCCTTTGTAACTACTGCCATCACCCTTCCTTCTTTCCCCTTATTCCCTTCTTCTCAATTGCTAAACACCCTCCAAGTTTCATCCAATAATATTTCTAAGTTTCTTCCTTCAGTGGGTCTGAATTTCTGGAGTTTACATCTTATATCACCGGTGGATTGACCTAAAAATAATGACACTAACTGCTGTATCCCGATATCTGATCTGGGTCCAAAGGTGTGCTACGACGCATTGTGTCTCAGTCTGTCTGAGAACTCAGGTGGTGACTCAAAGGGACCTTGTTTAATAGCATATAAAGCTGAGCAGTTCATAGATTTGGGGATGGCTTTCTCTATTCCCTTTGCAATCCACTCCTGATATTCTTGTACCTTCTGTCTTCCTGCCATTCTATTCACATCCCACTTTGGGTCCTGGGGGGGAAAGAATTCCTTTACATCCTCCCCCATGTCTTACAGTGCTCCTGGGCCAAATCCCAGGGTACCTTTGGGATCAGCTGTTTCTCTGGTTCTGTCATTGCATGGAACAGTAACTGTATAGCATTCCAATCCGGGTTATGTGATTTCACTATTAACCAAAAGTGTTCAGCTCTACTTAGAGGGTCCTTTCTGTAATCCTTTACATTCCTTTTCTAAATTTCCAAATCACTGGTATTGAAGGGAACCTTTAGTAGCATCATTGTTCCATCTGCTCCCACTTCTTCTCTAAGAGGTGCCTGCAAAGGTGCTGGTTGTTCCCTAGCTTTGCCCTTGTATGGGAGGATGCTGGACTTCCCAGGGGTGTTGGAGTTTGATCTGGTGCCCTTCCTGGGCTCCCACCCAACTCTAGTGATGGAGGAGGGGAGATCATCCAGATCAGAGTCTTCTTCCTTATATACCTTGTCATTTTTAGTGCACTTCTGACCAAGACTACAGGCTGAGCAGCTTCATTTTAATATAGGTGAGACCCTTGTGTTTTCTCTTTCCATTGGTAGGATCAGTGGGTCTTGTGGAGGGTTAATACCACAATCCCTTTGCCATTCTGGGTGGTTCTGTAAGCTTAAAAACATCTGCATATGGTGCCTCATCCCATTTTCCTTCCCACCTTAAAAACAACATTAACTTTAACATGGTGTTACAGTCCCATGTTCCATTTAATGGCCACTTTGCCCCATCTTCTGATTTCTAGAGAGCCACCATTGATTAGAGTATTTGATGAAAACCCTTTTGCTCTCCGTTTCTCCTGTCCCCACAACTTCCTTCCAGTGGGTCAGTATACATCCTAAAGGGCTCCTCCTGGGCACCTCTTTATTTTGCTGGGTCCCCATGATTTCTCTCCTTATTTCTCTTATCTCCTCTCCCAAACCTCTGCTGGCAATATTCTTTCACTTCCTCCCAGTGGTCATCGAAAACGAGCCAATCCTTGGGAACTGAAAGACTCTTTGCACAGATCAAATTCACAATCTCACACTCAACCTGTATTAATTCCTGAATATGATGCCATGGGTCCGGGGTACACCTGGGGCATGTAGGCGTCCACCTCCTAGATCTGCAGTGCCACTTCCTTTTGCACCAATGACCCTGTAGGAGGTCCCAGGCTGGATGCCACCTTGGTGTCCAAATTGCTGGTCCACACGCAAAGCAAGGAATTGGTCTAACCCTTCTAGGTTGCCTTTCGATTAGAGGTTGCTCCCAATCAAAACCCAGATGATTATCTATGGAATCTGAGAATATTCCTCCCAAGTGTACCTGCTCTACTCCCCCGTCCTCCCGTACCAACCGTACAAGTCTCCCTTGATCCCTCAAGAAATCCGGGGGCTCAATCTGGAGCCCCCTAGAAAGGGCTTCCTCCTTGCTTGTTTGAGCCCTCCGCACTCACTCCCAGCTTCCACCACCTTTTCAACTCTGACAGTTTCCAAAAAAAAATCACTGACCTGTCATTGACAGTTACAGAGGCAAGAGGGCAGCATTACATCAGAAACAATAGAATCTCACGCCTCAGAAAAGAACAGAAATCTTAACTTGTTGCAATGACAGTTAATAACACAAGAGGGCAGTGTTACACCAGATATTGCACAGGTCCACTACAGAAAACAGAGCAGACATTCCCCAAAATCCAAAATCTCCACCACCAAAATGAGAGTGATGCAAACACAAACCACCAACCACCATATAAAATACTTCCTTCCACCACCCTACAACAAACAACAAGCACAATTTATGGCAGTTAGCATTATAGCAGTGAGTTATGCTGTTAATAATATTGATAACACTGTAGGTCCTGTTCAAGTTACCCCCAAGCTTGCTAGTGGCCACCCTAAGTGGTCAACAGAAACCCCTTTGCCAGCTTCCAAATACCTTCCCCAAACCTGTCAGCTCTGTGTGTCGAATGTCTCTGACACACTGTTAGCCATGTGCAGGCATCCCTAGTGTCCTACAGGCTCACCTTACCTTGGGCCTCCCCCAAAACATTTTGGTCAAACGTTCCTCTAGGCCATATAGGAGGTTGGTTGCTCGTCCCCCAAGGGAATGACCAGGGAGCAGAGGTCAGCTCCAGAAAAAGTCCGGGGTGCACTGGGATGTCGATGTCCCCTGTGCTCCAGCAGACAGACGAAGACCTTCTGGCTGGCTCAACAACTGATTTCGAGAATCAGCATTTGACACTGCAATTGTAGAGAGTGTTTCATTGGCAGCACATGGTGGACACATGGGGGGATATTTCTTCCAAACCACGTGTACCTGGTCACGATAGGTTCCAGGTATAAATACACATTGATCCCACAAGCCCACACCTCCCTGCCCACCCCTCTCCATCTTCTCTCCCTTTTAATTATAATTAGCTGCCACCCCTCCTGGTGGTTGTGTTTGGTGGTTTTTGGGATGAAGGCTGTATGTCTTCCTCAGTAATCGCTGTTTGACCTCTGCTTTTGGGCAGGCACAGTGGAGGTTTGGCTCTCCCTCAGGTCAGTTTGTCCCACTCAAAGCCACCTGTCTGGTCCTGGCTGGTTTCTGGAGCCACAGGTTTCTGTTTTGTTGGGTTTGTACAATAGCCAGGTCTTGTTGCTGAGTTTTTGCAATATATGTTATCTTAAAGCTTTTTCCTGGCAAATAAGTTCCTATATGGTTTGTTACATACCGTTTCTGCTATGTGCTCAATTTCCCCTCTACCTGTTTAAGCATATCATAGACTTCTAAGATTCTGAATTTTAAAAACCATTTATGTTCCCCATATCACTAAACCACTCTGGGAGCAGGTTTGGGTGCATCAACCCTTACTGGTTTATACTGGGAGCTGCTGCCACAGGTCTCAGGGGCTCAGGAGTGGCTCCCAGTGCTTACTGGTTTATACTGGTGCCCTCCCAGTATAAACCTGGGAGCCCTTAGACTACACTGAGGATGGGTTTGGGTGCATGAGGCCTTACTGGTTTCTACGGGAACTGCCATCATGGGCCTCAGAAGCTCGGGGGTGGCTCCCAGTGCTTACTGGTTTATACTGGTGCCCTCTCAGTCTATGCCTAGGAACACCAGTGGGTGATGGCGGGCAGGCAGAACCCTGAGGCCAAGCTATCCTTTGCTGGGGCACTGCTGAGCTGTGACTTCTCCAACTTCTCAGCCTGGCACCACTGCCTGCAGCTGCCAGGGACTCCAGAAAGGGCGAGGCTGGGGAACTGCCCCACAAAAGGCTGAAGAAATGTGAGCAATTCCTCAGAAAAAAATCCCACAATTTTACAGGATCCCCAAATTTTTCCAGCCCCTCCCTCACCTAAAGTGGGAGGTGATGCGTCCAGTTGGGTTGAATGAGTAGAACTGGTGTCTCTAAATCCCCTTTGACTTTAATGGGTACACCTGAACTCTGGTACACTTGAGTATTCAGATATTGTGTTTTCCCCTGCTGTCTGCTTGAGATTTTGGGGTGCCCCCTTTGCCCCCCGCCCAGAGCTAGAGCTGGTGCAGAACACTGTCTTCAGCAACCCCATGGACCAAAGCACCTGGGTGTACCTGCACTGCATCCTCTCCTGAGGTAACTCAGGGCTCCCTCCCACCCTTGGGGCCCTCACCTGGAGTTTTGGGGTACCCCCTGAATGTTGAGGTGCCCCCCAACAGCCCCTCGGCTGCCAAGGGTCACCTGTGTCCATGTGGACTGGGAGGACAGTGGCCATCATCTTCTCCTGGCCCATCCAGGTCAGTCAGAACAATTGGGTGCTCCAAAAATAACCTGGAGATCCCCCAAAATTATCTGTGTACACCTGTGTACTCCCCCAAATTACCTGGATCTCCCCAAAAATCACCTGGGTACACCTGGGTATCCCCAAAAATCACCTCAGTGCAATTCAGTACCCCTGAAAATCACCTGGATTAACCCAAAAATCACCTGGATACTCCTGGGTACCTCTTGAACACCTAAATCACCAAAAACCCCTGAAGGCCCCTAAAACTGGTGTCCCAAAATTCTTCATTACTTTGACTGGGTGGACCTGGTGTCCCTGAATCCCCATTGACTTTCAAGGGTACATGTTGAGTCCTGTTTATCTCCATGTATCTCTGTAAATCCCTCCCAGTGGTCCCACTTATGCCCCAGTGCTCCCAGTAACCCCAGTGCCCCCCCTTAGCCCTTCCCAGTGCTCCCAGTTGAACCACTAACCCTTCCCAATCAAGCCCTATTAATGGGTAGTCCTGGTATCCCTCAATCCCCTTGGACTTCAATGGGTAGACCCAATGTCTGAAAATTTTTGCTGCCAAAAATCCCAACTTTGGGATCAGAATTCCCAGATCTGGGGCTAAAAATGAAGATTTTGGGCTTAAGTGGAGGCACAGCTCCAGCACAGTCTGAAGGTGTGGGATCAAGAATTTGTGATTAGCTCCCAGGAACTATGCCAGGACTCCAGAGTGTCAGCACCATGATCCTCAACTGGATATTCCCAGAATTCAGCCCAGTATTTCCCCGAATTTCCCCATTTCAGCACCAAATTTCTGCAAAATCCGTGTTGACTTGTGGGTAATCCCGGTTTCCCTAAATCCCTATTGATTTCAAAAGGTAGACCTGATATTCCTAAATCCCCTTTGATTTTTTAAAATAGGTCAACTTGCTATTCCTACGTTGCCATTGATTTCAAAGGGTAGACCTGATGTCCATAAGATCTCTATTGGGAGATGAACATTACAAGAGATGGAACAACTGAGAGACATTGTCAGAGATGGTTTATTGCTTTATTTCATCAGTCTCATAGAAGGGTGAGACATTAAAGGTGCTACATCCAGGGCCATAATATCAGAAGCTTCCTCATTCTTAGTTAGAAATGCCTTATGTTAGTTTTTTAGGCAATCAAAAGTTTCTATGAACTTTGCTGGTGTCTTTTTATACCAATCATTAATTGCTTTGCTTCCCATGACTTCAGTGCAATGCATCATTTTTCAGTATATCATATAACACTGCAGAAACCTACATTGATACATCTTAACATCTAATTAACTTTATAACAAGTTATTTTTGCTGAACTTTAAAATCTTTTACTTATTTAACATACTGCTTTGCTTACATAATACATATTTCTGTTTTCTTGAAGCATATTTTTACTTAAACTACAAACTTATATTCTTGTTTTGTCTGTTTCACTTTAATGCTCTAATTCTCTAAGCCTTCTCCAAGGTGTCAGGTCAAACCCTGTACCCATCTCTATCTCTGAGCCTGTATGCCCAAGGCCCTGAGAGCTCTCTGTGCCTGCATTTCCCACACTGCAGTATCCCAATGGACCCTTGGTTCCGTGGGGACTCACAATGGCAGAAGGGTCTCCTTGGTTGCACAAGGTCCTGCAGAGCCCCTTGATTCAACGAGGCCTCAAAGTGTCATCATGGCCTCCAGGATTCCATGAGGCCCCACAGTGTCACAATGGACCTTTGGTTCCATGGGGTCCAGCACTGTTGCATGAATCCTCAGTTCCATGGGGCCCTGTAGTGTCACAATGGACTCCTTGGTTCAATGGTGCCACACAGTGACACAATCACCCCTTGGCCTGACAACACCCCCCAGTGTCACAATGGTTCCTTGCTTCCATGAGGCCTTGCAGTGTCACAATGGACTCCTTGGTTCCATGAGGCTACAAAGTGTCACACTGGCCCCTTGATTCAGTGAGGCCTGTGATGCCTTTAAGATTTTAGCCTATATATTTTTCAAATCCTATACTCAATAGTGCATAACTCTAAACTCCATATAAAATGTTAGTTAACTGTATTCACAGTTTGGTCAGACAAAACAATTCCTCTAGGCCTGAAACTCAAGGACACCCTACAGTCTCAGGGTCTGAAAAGTATAAACAAAAGTGATTTCAGGGGTGAGAAAACTGAAGGAATATGGCTTCATTACCTGAAGCTGTAATTGCAGGATTAACCCCTGATATGCAAATGGACCAAACTTAAATCTGTCTGAAAAACTCATCATCACAATCCATCTTGAGTGCAGCCCCTGGGAGGCTTTTGCCTGCCCAAGGTCAATCTATTGAAGGCCTTTAATAAATAGCCACTTTATACTCTTAACCTTGGCTAGCCTCTGTTCTAGGTAGCCACTATAAGGCATCACCTGTAGTGTCACAATAGTCTCCATGATTCCATAAGGCCCTGCAGTGTCAAAATAAACCATTGATTCCATGAAACCTTGCAGTTTCACCATAGACCATTGATTCCATGAGACCCCACAGTGTCACAACAGACCACTGGTTTCACTGAGCCCCACAGAGTCACTATGGTTCCCTTGGCTCCACAAGGCTCTGAAGTGCCACAATGGCCCTTTGGTTTCACAAGGCCTCAAAATGTAAAAATGGCCTCCATGTTTTCATGAGGCCCTGCTGTGTCACAATGCACCTTTGGTTCCATGGTGCCCCATAGTGTCAAAATGGTCTCCTTGGTTCCATGGTGTCAGAATGGACCCTTCATCCCATGCAGACCCACACTGTTCACTGTAGTGCCCTTGATTCCATGAGGCCCTGCCATGCTGTAACGGCCCCTTGGTTCCAGTGGGTTCCAAAGTGTCAGAATGGTCTCCATTGTTCCATGAGGCCCCACAATGTCACTGTGGTCCCCTTGGTTCCATAGGGCCCCACAGTGTAACAATGGACTCGTGGTTCCATGAGGTTCCTCAGTCACAATGGTCTCCTTGGATCCACAGTGTCACAATGGACCCTCGCCTCCATGTGGCCACGCTGTGTCACAATGGCTCATGGCTCCATGAGGCCACACAGATTAGCCATGGACCCTTGGTTCAATGAGGCCTTGCTTTGTCACAATGGATTTCTGGTGCCATGACCTTTCATATGGCCAACAACATTCTCCCTGGTTCTACAGTGCAACCATGGACCCTTTGTTCCATGAGGTTCCATAGTATAACATGGTCACCTTGGTTCTGTGAGGTTCTGCAGTGTCACAATGGGCCCATGGCTCCACGAGGCCAGGCTGTGTCAGAATGGCCCCTTGGTTCCTAGAGGTTTTCAGTGTCACAATGATCTTCTTGGATCTGCAGTATCACAATGGACCATTGGTTCCATGTGGCCCCAATGTGCCAAAATGGATTTTGGTTCCATGGAGTTCTGTTGTGTCACAGTGGCCCCTTTGTTCCATGAGTTTGCACAGTGTCACAGGTGAGTCCTTGGTTCTATGAGACCTCACTATCACCAAATCTCCGAAATATCAGGATAAGACTCCTTAAAACTAATTTGCTATTTTAGAGGGTATCATTTATTCAGGCCTGAGGTTTAGTGAGGGCTAACTGCTAACCATACGTGGACATGTAATTCTATATATAAATTTACAGCATGTTGCTTATATACAGGCACTAAATGCATATTACAATTTACCCATGACTGTAACACCAACCCCAATTTCCCAGATTCAGTCGTCTTTTTTTGTATCACTACAACCTAGAGCCAGATGTCTCCTTCATGCTGCCAACCATCACAACTGGGAAACCAGCACTTGAATGTCTTGCTCATGTGCTAAAAGTTCACAGGAAGAGTAAAAATTGACCTAAATTTTGACATCAAGGCCAAGGTTTGTGTGTGCAGGCAGAGGCAGGCAGGAGGCAGAGCTGTCAGCAAAGGAAGGGGCCAGCGAGGTGGGGCAGCCGGGGGATGACGACAGCCTGCAGGGACAGAGGCGCAGGGCATGGACACCGTAGGACAGCCTGGGCTGCAGAGGCCACAGGGATGGGCAGCAGCTGAAAGGCCCTGACACAGCCAACTCCTGCAGCACTTGGGCCATGCAGGCTGGCCCTGGGCCTGAGGCCAGCAGGGGACAAGTGAGCCTTGCTGTGCTGGGGCCTCATTGCCTCCTTGTCCCTGCTCAGCAGCCTGGCAGGGGCCGCCCCATGGTGCTGCCCTTGGCATTGCACATGGCCAGAGCCCAGTGGCCCGGGAAGAGCCCTGAGCAATGAGGGAGGGACAGGATCTGCCTTGCCAGGGGCTGGGGCTCAGCCCTTGGCCCTTGGCATTCCTGAAACACATCCAGGTTTGCTCAGCATCAGAGACACCTTTCCCTTGTTTGTCCCCACCTGTCATCACTGCCATCAGTATTTTCCTTTTACTGGAACCTTGGGACACTTTCTGAGTCATATCCCTCAGTGGGCACCATTTAAACTTCCATAAACTTTGGAGTTTCAATTTAATTTTGAGTTCTTGAGAAGTTTTCCTTCTGCTTTCTGTCAGGGACTGATGTCCAGGGACTCAGAACTGTTGGGAAATCCCAGCTCTACAGAGATGGGGCAACTGAGAGGGGTTTTAAAAATACTTTATTCCATTATCAGACTCCTTGAAAGGTGAAACATAAGAGATTTAAAACTCAATGGCATTCTATCAAAAGCCAAGTTATTTCCTGTTTACAATATTTTATAAAGTTTTTCAGCCTATTAGCTTTCGCCACACAATGGTGCTAATAATTCTAACACCAATCACCTAGTATTTTATTCCACATGGTCATGCCACAAAGGATTTTTCACAGTTAAAATTCTCAAAAATTTCTGGTCTTTTTGCAAAGCCATTTTTTGAACTTCTTTCTAGTTCAATCTCTCTCTCAGCAATGTCTTCTCTATTCCAGGGCCATTCTGAGTCAGCACACCTTATCTCAGAGTTTGCATCCAGATGTACAAGACTGTGTGAGCTTTCAGTCAGGCTTTGAGAATCCTTTACAAATCCGTTTCTCACAAATATCAGTCACAGAATGCTGCAGTCACCTCTGCTCTAAAGACAACAGTAATAAAATACAGACTTGAAAATTGGAATGGATATTTCTAAGAAGGTCTTTGTCATATTTCTCCATAACTGGAGTTGAAAAACTTGTGAATGAATGGCACCAGACCAGAGGGAAATCAAGGTAGAAACGTTGTTTTCTAGGAAACATCTCAAGAATTCAGTCGTATTTGGACTCTAAAGTTTCTGATACCATTCATGGGTGTCACTGAGGGACACGACTGAGAAAGTGTCCCCAGGTTCCAGTGTGAGCAGGAAATTGGAGGCAGAGATGACAGGTGGTGTGGGAAATGCAGGCACAGAGAGCTCTCAGGGCCTTGTGCAAACAGGCTCAGAGATTGAGATGGATCCAAGGTTTGACCTAAGACCTTGGAGAAGGCTTGGGGAATCAGAGCATGAAAAGGAAAATTGATATCAAACAAGAATATAAAGTTTTAGTTTAACTAGAAATATATTTTAAGCAAACAGAAATATGCATTATGTAAGCAAAGCATTATGTTAAGTAAAATAGTAAAAGATTGTAAAGCTTAGCAATAGAACCTGTTATAAAGTTAGTTAGAAGTTTAAGATATATCAATATAGGTTTGTGAAGTGTTCTAGGATTGGTTGAAAAATGATGCATTGCAGCAAAGCCATGAGAAGGAAAGCAATTAATGATTGGTGTAAAAGGATGCTGGCAAACTTCACAGAAGTATTTGATTGGATAAAAAACGAACATAAAACATTGTAACTTAGAATGAGGCAGCTTCTGATATTATGGTGTTGGATGCAACACCTTTAATGTCTCACCCTTCTATGAGACTGACACCATGAGGCCATAAACCATCTTTTAGAACGTCTATCAATTGCCTCATCTCTTGCAATATCAATCTCCCAATACACATTTTTTTGACATCAGACATGACTAATGAAATCAATAGGGTCTTATGGACACCAGGTCTATCCCATTAAAGTCAATAGGGATTTAGGGACACCTGGTCTATCGATTAAAATCAATGGGATTTTGAGGAAATTTGGCCCTAATATAGGGAAATTTGAGTAAATTTGGAGGAAATCTTGGGCTGAATTCTGGGAATTTCCACTCCAGGATTGCAGTGCCAATGCTCTGGATGTCCTGGATGAATTCCTGGAGGCCAATCCCAAATCCCTGATCCTTCACCTGTGGTCCATGCTGGAGCTGTGCCCCCAGGTAAGCCAAAAAATGTCCATTTTCAGCCTGAAAGCTGGGAATTCCAAGCCCAAAATTGGGATTTTTAGTGCCAAAAGTTTTGGGACATCAGCTCTGCCCACTGAAGTCAAAGGGGATTGAAGGACACCAGGTCTACCCCTGTGAAGTCACTAGGGGTTTTACAGACACCAGGTCTACACATTGATAGGGCTTGATTGGGAAGAGTTACTGTTTAAACTGGGAGCACTGGGAAGGGCTGAGGGGGACACTGGGGTTACTAAGAGCACTGAAAAAAGTGGGACCACTGGGAGGGATTTATAGAGATAACGGGGATAAAGAGGACTCCAGTGCTAACCCATTGAATTTAGGGACAGCAGGTCTACTCTTTAAAGGTAATAAAGTTTAGGGCCACCAGGTCTACCCAGTCAAAGCAATGAGGATGTTTGAGACACTAGTTTTCGGAGGGCCCAGGGGTTTTTGGTGATCCAGGTGTGCAAGGGGTACCCAGGTGTATCCAGGTGATTTCTGGGGGTACCCAGGTGATTTTTGGGGCACCCAAGTGGCCTGACTCACCCTGACAGGCCAGGAGAAGATGATGGTCACTGTCCTCCCAGTCGATGTGGACACAGGTGACCCTTGGCAGCTGTGGGGCTGTCGGGGGACACCCCAACATTCAGGGGTACCCCAAAACTTCAGGTGAGGACATCAGGGGTAGGAGGGAGCCCTGAGTTACCTCGGGAGAGGATGCAGGGCAGGTACAGCCAGGTGCTTTGGTGCATGGGGTTGGTGAAGATGGTATTCTGCAGCAGCTCCAGCTCTGTGTGGGCACAGGAGGCACCCCAAAATCTAAGGGGGGGGCAGTGGGGAAATCCCCAATATCTCAGTGGGGACACCCAGGTATCCAGGAGTTCAGGTGTACCCATTAATTTCAATGGGGATTTAGGGAAACCAGGTCTACCCATTCAACCCAACAGAACCCACCAGCTCCCACTTTAGGTGAGGGAGGGGCTGGAAAATTTTGGGGATCCCGAAAAACTGTGGGAGTTTTTTGGGGAATCCCTCACCTTCCTTCAGCCTTCCAGGGGCCAGTGTCCTTGCTGTAGTTCCTGATGGGCATCAGCAGCCACAGGCAGTGTTGCCAGGCTGAGAAGTTGGAGAAGCTGTGGCTCAGCAAGGCCCTGGTGAAGGCCAGCTCAGCCTGGAGGTCCTGCCCGACTGCAAGTGCCTACCAGTGTTCCCAGGTGTGGACTGGGAAGACACCATTATAAACCAGTAAGCACTGGCAGCCACGCCTTAGCCCCTGAGCCCATTGCAGCAGCTCCCAGCATAAACCAGTAAGGCCAGCACAACCTGAAGTCACTCCCAGTCGGTCCCAGGCCCCATCCCAGTATAAATCAGTAAGGCCAGCATCCCCAGAAGTTGCTCCCAGTGGAGTGCCAAGCATCCCTAAGCCCCCTCCCAGTATAACCCAGTAAACCCCAGTTTAACCCAGGAAAATCCAGAATATCCCTGTATAACCCAGTATAAACCACTCCAATCCAGTCACTCCCAGTACCACATCCCTGAATAACCCAGTGTCCCCCAACACCCCATCCCAATATAAACCAGTATAAACCACTATAACTCATAGTCAGCCACCAGGTCCTCCAAGCCAGCAGGAGACACTCACACACCCCGTTCCCTTTCCCAGTAGAACCCAGTACAAATCAGTAACACCCCAGCACCTCATCTGAGTATAACCCAGTATAACCTAGTAACCCCCAGCACCCTATCCCAGTATAACCCCGTATAAACCAGTCAGTCCCAGTACCACATCCCAGTATAACCCAGTACAGACCAGTAACCCCCCAGCACCCCATCCCAGCACAAACCAGTACAAACCAATACAAACCAGTACAACCCACTCACAGTTGCAGGGGTCGGCCACCAGGAGGTTCTCACACAGTGCCAGGTCCTCCCGGCCAGCAGGGGGCGCTGCAGCGTGGCCCAGCACCCAGCCCTGGTGGTGCCACACCCCGTAGGATTTGGGGTTCACCCCCAGGTACTGCCCCATGAATGACAGCTCTGATGGCACCCTGAAACCTGTATAAATCAGTATGGACCAGTATAGACCAGTATGGACCAGTATAAGTGGTAAAAACCAGTAAAAAACAGTAACCAACTGTGTAATGCAAACCAGTAGTAACCAGTTCAAACCAGTATAGACAAGAAAAAAACAGTATGCACCTCTACAAACCAGGAAAATAGGTAAAAACCAGTACAAACCAGTGAAAATCCTTGTCTGTGTCAGGAGCCAAGCTGGCTGGGTCGGGTGGCAAACCTGCTGCCCAAAGTCAGTAGAAATGTTACAACCCATTTCAAACACCTTAACACCCATCCCTTCACCCACCAAATGATTTGTAAAGACATGAGCACACATCTTTCCTCTCACATTGATGGTTCCTGTGCTGGTGACAGTCTGTTAAACCCAGCCTTCAGCCTGAGCTCTCTGCTGTTGCAGTTCCATGCACAGAGGTTGTTGTCTCTCAGCCCTTCCATGGGCAGGCCGGTGTTCAGCCATCTCCAGGACAGCAGGGTCCCAGCCCACATCACTGTGCCCTGGGAAGACAAAAACCATCACTCCAAATGTCCCCTCCTCCTTCTTCCCAGGCATTTGGCGTGGGAGAGGAGTTTGCTGGAAAAAGGAGACCCCTGTGACACTGTGGGGCCCATGGAACCAAACATCCATTGTGACACTACAGAATGTCACAGAACCAAGGAAACCCCTGTGACACTGCAGGGCCCCACAGAACCAAGAGTCCATTGTGAGACACCTGGGCCACGTGGAGCCAAGGAACCATTGTGACACTGGGGAAACTCATGGGACCAAGGGGCCACAGTGACATTGAGGGGCCTCATGGAACCTGTGAGCCATTGTGACACTGCACGGCCTTGTGGAACCAAGGAGACCACGGTGACACTGTGGGGCCTCGTGGAATCAAAGATTTCATTTTGAAATTGAGGAACCTCATGGAACCAAGGGTCTGTTGTGACACTTTGGAACTCCAGAGACCATTGTTGAGTACAGCACCTCATGGAACCAAATGCCCAACGTAACAGATCAAGGCCTCATAGACCCAAAAAGAGCATTGTGACTCCATGGGACCCAATGGACCTCAATCTCCATTGTGACTGTGCAGAACCTGATGGAACCAAGGGGCCTTTGTGACACTGCAAGGCCTCAGGGAACCAAGGAGTCCAAAGGTCTGAAATAATCCTTGTAGGGATCTACCTTGGGGAATGGGAACCTCCTTGGTGGCACTTTGGGCTTGGCACACACCTGAGGAGTGTGTCTTTTTGCAGTGCGGAAACTCAGGATTTTTAGATTGCTTCCAAAAAAACAGGAAAACACCTGTTTGCCAGAGGGCAGCCAGTTCTCCGAGCAAAGCAGGTCCCAGGTGAGTGAGGACAGACAGAATGGGGTTGGAGAATGTGGAGCAAGGTTCTCCACACTGGCTCAGACCTCAAGGCACAGCTTCTGTGAGCAGGCCAGACCTTGTGACGAGAGACCCTGGATCAATATCAACCACAGAATGCTGCAATCACCTCTGCTCTAAAGGGAATGGTAATAAAATACACTCTTGAAAATAGGAATACATAATTCTTAGAAGCTCTTTGAATAACTTCTCCATAAATAGAGTTGAAAACCTTTCTAATGAGCTGCCCCAGACCAGAGGGAAATCAAGTGAGAGCCATGGTTTGTCAGGACTTGCTTGATCCTAATCAGCCCCGTGGTGCATTTGGTGCTGAGCCCTTCAACCCCAGGGCCTGAGAGGAGATTGCACAAACTTTTCCAGGAGTACAAGTCAGAAGAAAAACCCAAAGTATCTCAAAATATTAATGGTTCCCACTAAAGTCCATCCCCAACACAGGCTCCTCATGGACTCCTTGAAGGAAAGAACTGGAGGCCAGGATTGCCCAAAAACCTCTCAGAGACTCAGAGAGGAAAGGAATAAGAAAACTGCCTTAAAAAACTGAAGTACCTCGAAGCATTAATGAGCCTTACAGACTGTTGTTACTGACAGAGGATCTCAAGAGATTAATTAAAGCAGATAATTGGAGGCCATGATTGCACAAAGCTCTCACAGAATCCAAGGCAAAAGCAAAACCCAAAGTCCTCTGACAAACCTGCAGTCCCTGGGAGCATGAAGGAGCCCCCAGGACCACTCCTGACTAAGGTTCCCCAGGGACTGGTCCCAGCAGATCCCTGAGGCCACTGGGATGTGGGGGGATGCTGAGGGCAGGACAAGGGGTGACAGTGGCCAGCCTTGCTGGGGCTGTGCCAGGAGGCCCCAGTGGCTCAGGACAAGGTGTCTCCTCCCAGCCCTTGGTGGCACAGACTCTGCTGTGCCCCAGGGCATCAAGACTTGGCTTCTTTTTGTCTCCACCTATCATCTCTGCCTCCAATTTCCTGCTCTAACTGGAACCTGGGGACACTTTTTCAGTGGTGTCCCTCAGTGGGACCCATTAAAACTTTAGGAAACTTTGGAGTTTGATTGTGACTTGGAATTCATGAGAGGTTTCTTCAGCTCCCTCTCCTGGACTGATGCTCAGAGACTCAGCCCCAATCCCTGAGAGGGTCATTAAAGTCTTTGTGCTGTGTCTGTGCTGATGAGCTGGGATGGGCTCCTGGCTCAGAAGATGATCCTGGTAACCAAGAAGAGCTTCAAAAACACATTTCCCTTGATTAGCAGCTCTTCTCCCAGCCCAGCAGGGCTGGGGCACTGCCTGCAGCCACCCCAGGCACAGCACAGAGGCACAGAGAGCTTCAATCAGTCAGGGCTGGGAAGATGCTCAGAAGTGCCTGGGGCAGAATCACTCCCAGCCCTTGACACAGGAAGCCTCTGGGTGCAGGACAATGCAGCTGCAGCTCCTGCAGTGATCTCCTAAAGCTGGAACAACCCAATGCCTGCAGACTGTGTGAGTACATTCTCTGATGATCTCTTGTGTAGAGCAGCCAGGGGTGCCCAGGGCTGTGGTGCAGAGCAGGGTCCTGCAGCCCAGGGCGCTGTGCTGGGGCAGGGACTCTGCTGCCTGCCAGGGACAGCTCTCAGCCAGCCCTGGGAGCTGCTCCCAGCACTGGGGGACAAGGTCTGGGTGGAAGGAGACAGCTGGTAAGGCTTGGAAGGGTTGTCCTTGTGTGATGAGGATAGTGCAGGGCTGCTCTCAGCATGACATTTGACTGCAGAACATTTCCAAGGAGATTATACCGGGAGCAAAGTGAGGCAGGGGCTGCATATAAGGCAAAGTCCTGCTTTATTAATCTACTGCACTGTGCTGCATTGCTGGGAGATTGCACATTGATATTCATCTCTCAGTTCAGGTTGGGAAAAAAATTTAAAAATTCTCTTAGATCTCAATAAACCAGGCAAAGAAAGAAATCAGCACAGGGCCCCCTACAGGAAGCATCAGTGTCGCTTTTCCGGCCTCCTCAGGGTTGTTGGGATGTTGCCATCAGAGCCTGCAGAGGCAGAGCTGACCCTGGGCAGTGCCCTGTGCTGGGAGGGGTGTGCAGGGCAGAGCTGAGCCCCCAGGGCTGGGCTGGGCTCTGGCAGCACTGGCAGGGCCCAGCCCTGGGCACAGGGAAGCAGCTGCTGGCAGGGACAGCTCCAGGCAGCAGAGCCCTGGGCAGAGAGTGGGGGGAAAGTGCCACCAAGCTGTGCTGGGATATTTCAAGTCCTTTCCAAACTGAACTATTCCATGATTACCTTTCTTACAGATCCCCATGCCAAGACACAGCAAATGTCCAACAGCAGCTCCATCAGCCACTTCCTCCTGCTGCCATTGGCAGACACGCCGCAGCTGCAGCTCCTGCACTTCTGCCTCTTCCTGGCCATCTCCTTGGCTGCCCTCCTGGCCAACGGCCTCATCATCAGCGCCGTAGCCTGCGGCCACCACCTGCACACCCCCATGTTCTTCTTCCTGCTCAACCTGGCCCTCACTGACATGGGCTCCATGTGCACCACTGTCCCCAAAGCCATGCACAATTCCCTCTGGAACACCAGGAACATCTCCTATGCAGGATGTGCTGCTCAGGTGTTTATGCTTATCTTTTTCCTTACATCAGAGTTTTCCCTCCTGACCATCATGTGCTACGACCGCTACGTGTCCATCTGCAAACCCCTGCACTATGGGACCCTCCTGGGCAGCAGAGCTTGTGCCCACATGGCAGCAGCTGCCTGGGCCAGTGCCTTTCTCAATGCTCTGCTGCACACGGCCAATACATTTTCCCTGCCCCTGTGCCATGGAAATGCCCTGAGCCAATTCTTCTGTGAAATGCCCCAGATCCTCAAGCTCTCCTGTTCACACTCAAACCTCAGGGAACTTCTGCTTCTGGCTGTCAGTGCCTATTTAACTTCTGGATGTTTTGTGTTCATTGTTTTCTCCTATGTACAGATCTTCAGGGCTGTGCTGAGGATCCCCTCTGTTCAGGGACAGCACAAAGCCTTTTCCACCTGCCTCCCTCACCTGGCCGTGGTCTCCCTGTTCTTCTGCACTGTCATGTTTGCCTACCTGAAGCCCCCCTTCATCTCCTCCCCATCTCTGGATCTGGCCCTGTCAATTCTGTACTCAGTGGTACCTCCAACCCTGAACCCCCTGATCTACAGCCTGAGGAACTAGGAGCTCAAAGATTGCCTGAGGAAAATGATCATGAATGCTTTTCAGAAGCAATAAACTCTCATTCTCCTGTATAGCTATTATGATAATACTCATTAATGCCCACTCTGTGTTTCTTATGCTTGCACAGGTATAATATTTTTTTGAATTTGTTCACAGGAAAATCTTTGTCTGTACCATTTTTAATTCAGTACTTGCGTTTCTAGTGTGAACTACATTCTGTATAAACCAAGAGTTCTACTTTGCATTTCTAGTGTGAACTACAGACTGTATAAACCAAGAGTTCTACTACCTATGTGCTTATACAAAATAAAGAACTCTGTATTGCCCTGTTCTCCTGACATTTTTCCTCCTGACTTCTCTGGGGCTGCAGGGTCGGTGCCTCTGGGCAGAGCTGGAGTGAAAAGGGAACCTCAGTGTTCCTCACTGCCAGGCAGCCCCAGGGCGTCTGCTCCATAACCTCCCCATCCTTCACTTCCACAGTGCCCTTCAGAGCCCCTGTGTTGGTTTAAGGCCTCAGGGCTCTCTCATCTCAGTCCCTGTCCTGCTGTGTGACTGTCCAGGGACTGCAGGGAGGGACAGGCCATGGGCACTGCTGGGACAGAGCTGGGCTCTGCAACAGCATTTCCATCATGCAAGGGCATCTCCCCAGTGCAGGGCCTGAAAGCTTCAATCTCCTTCCCAGTTTGCTCTCAAGGATGTTCCCAACACAGTACCCTGGAGAGGAGAACATCAGTGACCAGCAGAAGTGTGGCAGTGTTCAGGGTGGCGCTGTCCCAGCAGTGCCCTTGCAAAGCCAGTGCCGCTCCCAGCAGTGGCCTCTCACCCCAGGGCACAGAGGTTGCTCTTCCCTCCCTGGAGAGACATCAAGTGACCGGGTCAGGAGTCTGTGTTTGCAGTGCTGTGACATTCCACAGCCCTGAACATCCTGTGTGTGTGTGAGGGGACATAAACCCAGTGACAAAAACACCTGCAGCTGTTCCTGGAGTTTCCAGAGAGTAACATCCCCTGGAAACCCCTGGATGCAGGGCTGGGATGAGCTCCTGTGCCCAGAGCTCCCCGTGTCCATCCCTCCGGCCGTGGGGCACCTCGGGCAGGGGCAGGGCAGGGTGACACCCACAGGGCTGAGGTCCCTGCCAGGCTCTGGCAGTGGCAGCAGAGTCCAGGGAGCCCCTGCCCGTGCTGGAATGAACTGTGTGTGTGTGTGTGTGCCAGGGAAGGACTCGTGTCCCTGGACACCCCTGGGGCTGTGAGCAGGGCATGAGCCCAGCTCAGGGCTGGGCACCTGACAGAGCCCTGACATTGCTGGGTGTGCCCCTAAGAGCAGAGTTGGGCAAGGTGACTGTGGTTAAATCCCTCAGGGGATCAAGTGAACGCCAAGTGTCTCTGTCACTTTTCCTCATTAATCAGAAAACAAGAGAAAATACGATGAAAAGATTATGGGTCACCATAAAGAGAGATTACTGTTAAGGGGGCTAAAAAAGCAAAGGCCAAATGCAGAAGCAAGGAAGATCAGGGAGAGACAAGAATTCAGCACATGTAGTGTTTGCTTTGGAAGACAAATGTATTAATACAGAAAATTCAGAGACCCTCTTGTCCCCCTCAATTCCTTGTTGATCAGGAGATCCCATGGAATGGAAGATCCCTTGTGTCAGTCCAGCCCAGTTGTCGCATCCTTGCCCACCCCCAGGACATTGGTTGAGGTTTGCAGAGATGCCTCATGTGGGGCCAGCCCTGCTCAGGAGCAGCCAAAGCCTAGGGCTGGGACTAAACCCACTCCAGCCACGAGAGCCAAGCACAGCTGGACAGGGGCTGCTCTGGGCAAAGGGAATTCCATCCCAGCCACATCCAGGTCAAGGGTGCTCAGGGGGCTCTTCCCACCTCTGTTATTCCACGATTCAATGAATCTTTTCCTTGGAGAGTTCTTTGAAGACAGAATTGACAGAGAGGGAGCAGCAGAGCTATAAAATACACCAGTACAAACACAGCAGCTCCAGTGAGGAATGAACCTTCCCAGGGCAGTGCTGTGGTAGGAGAAGCAGCCAGGAGGAGGAGTGCATGTGTGTGTGTCCCAAGGCACAGAGGGTGAGGGTGGGCATAGGTCAGGGCAGGGCTGGCAATGGCAGGGCAGAGGCAGGGGCAGTGAGATGGGAGTGTGCAGCCTGCAGGGACACAGCAGCAGCTGTGAGACAGCACAGGACAAACTGTGCTGGACATGGCCAAGGGCCCTGGCAGGGCTGGCAGTGCCCAGGAGAAGTCAAGTCTTGGTGCCCTGGGGCACAGCAGGGTCTGTGCCACCAAGGGCTGGGAGGAGACACCTTGTCCTGAGCCACTGGGGCCTCCTGGCACAGCCCCAGCAAGGCTGGCCACTGTCACCCCTTGTCCTGCCCTCAACATCCCCCCACATCCCAGTGGCCTCAGGGATCTGCTGGGACCAGTCCCTGGGGAGCCTTGGTCAGGAATGGCCCTGGGGGGCTCCTTCATGCTCCCAGGGACTGCAGGTTTTTCAGAGCACTTTGGGTTTTGCTTTTCCCTTGGAGCCTCTGAGAGCTTTGTGCAGTCATGGCCTCCAATTCTCTCCTCCAAGGAGTCCAGGAGGAGCCTGTGTTGGTGATGGACCTCAGTGGGACTGACACTGAAACTGCATGAAAAACAGAAACTCCCCAACAACATCTTCTCAGTGTTAGAGAATTTAGACATTGCTTTCTTCTAGCCAGGATGTTATTGTGCCCAGCATGTGACATAGAAATCATTCCACCCATGCACGCACGGATTGGGCAGTGAAAATCATTCCATTACACATGGCTTTTTACTAAGTTTTTCACATATTTATGTAGACAAAACCCAAAGAAATTATTGTTTCATTGAAGACATTAATTGATCCTAAATTGCAGAGTTCTTAGTATTCAATCTCCTATTGGTTATTGATCCCTTTGCCTTTGATGTGAATTAGGCCCTCATTCTTTGATACTCTTACCAATCTTTTCCCAGACCCGGTGTCTCCAAAAATACTGAGGGTGATGTTCATTGATTTTTGTTTATCTCCTGTGTATCTTCTGACTACTCCCAATCTGTAAATTGAAGAGAAACTTCAATTCCCCTCCTGCAGGGCAAAGGCGAACAAACCCCTGACTGAAGTTACATTTAAAAAATTAAAATGTGCATCATTTGCAGCAATTCCCTTGTGTTTTGGAGCATCACAATGCTCTCCTTGGCTCCACAAGGTCAAGAAGTGTCACATCAACCTCTAGTTCCACAAAGTCCTGCAGTGTCACAGTTGCCTTTTTCTTCCACAAGGTCCCACAGTGTCACAACTGTCCCTTCATTCCAGGAAGCCCTGCAGTGTCACAAAGGTCTCTAGAATTCCATGTGGCCTCACAGTGTCACAATGGCCCCTCAGTTCCATGTGTCCTGCACTGTTACATGAATCCCGATCTCCATGGGGTCCTGTAGTGTCACAATGGTCTCCTTGGCTCCATGGTGCCACAGTTGCCACAATTTCCATGGTACCACAACTGCCCCTTGGTCCCACGAGGCCCCACAGTGTCACAATGGCCCCTTGCTTCCATGACACCATGGAGTGTCCCAGCGTTCTCCATGATTCCATACTGCCCTGCAGTGTCACAATGGACTGTTGGTTCAATAAAGCTCCACAGTGTCACCATGGCCCCTTGGTTCCATGGAGCCCCACAGTGTCACTGTGCTCTACTTGGTTCCACAGGGCCCTGAAGAGCCACAATGGCCCTTTGGTTCCAGCCGGCCTTGGTTTCAAAATGCTCTCCATGATTTCATGAGTACCCTGTGTCACAACAGACTCTTGGTTCTGTGAAGTTCCTCAGTGTCACAAAGGCTCCTTGGTACCATGAGGTTTGGTAGAGTCACAATTCACTCCTTGGTTCCATGAGGCCCTGCTGTGTCACAATGCTCATTGTTCAATCAGTTTCCATAGTGTCACTGTGATGTCCTTGGATCCACAGGATCTCAATGGTCTCCTTGGTACCATCCAGTCCCAATGTCACAATGGATCTTTGGTTCCATGAGGTTCCATAGTGTCACAAGGGTCTCCTTAGTTCAATGAGGATACAAGAGCTTTGCATAAACATTGAGCAACACCTGCTGAACACACCTGGGAACATCTGTCTGCATTCAAAAAATGGGATAAAGGTGAGAAAGGCACCAGCAGCTTCCATCTGCAACAGAGATCCAGGGATGGGACAGGGAGAAAATTCAGCTGAAAGACTCAGATAATTCACAGAATCACAGAATTACAGAGTCACTAGGCTGGAAGAAACCTTCAATATCATAATGTCCATCCCCTGCCTAAAACATCCAAAAGGAACGAGTGCCATAACCAGTCTTTTGTTAAACATATCCAGGGATGATGCCTCCACCAAACCCTGGGCAGACTGTTCCAGTACTTTATCACGCTTTCTGTAAAAAACCTTTTCCTTAAATCCAAACTGTATTTCCCTTGGCGAAGCTTAAGACTATGCTCTCCTCTCGTTCTGACAGTTCCTGTCTGGTGAAAGAGACCAACCCTTACCTGACTACAACCACCTGTCAGGGAGTTGGAAAGAATGATAAGGTCATCCCTGAGTCTACTTTGCTCCAGAATAAACAACCCCAGCTCCCTCAACCACTCCTCACAGGACTTGTGTTCCAGACCCCTCACCAGCCTTCTTGCCCTTCTCTGGACACGCTCCAGACCCTCCATGTCCTTCCTAAACTGGGGGGCCCAGAACTGGACACAGCACTCGAGGAGCTGCCCAAACAGTGCTGAGCACAGGGGAAGAATCACTGCCCTGCTCCTGCTGGCCACACCATTCCTGATCCAGGCCAGGTGCCATTGGCCTTCTTGGCCACCTGGGCACACTGCTGGCTCATGTCCAGCCTGCTGTCCATCAGTGTCCCCAGGTTCCTTTCTGCCTGGCCCCAGTCCAGCCACTCTGTCCCCAGCTTGGAGCACTGCAGGAGTTGTTGTGGCCAAAGTGCAGGACCCAGCACTTGGTCTTGTTAAGCCTCACCGTGTTTGATTTGGGCCCTGGATCCAGCCTATCCAGGCTCGTGTACAGAGCCCTCCTACCTTCCAGAAGATCCACACTCACACTCAGCTTAAAGTCAGCACGGTTCCATACGGCCCTAGGGTGTCACAATTTCATGAGGCCTCCCAGTGTCACAATGTCCCTTTGGTTCCATGGAGCCCCTGGGTGTTGCAAAGTCCCTTGGATCCTTGGGCCCCGCAGTGTCACAGTGGATCCTTGGTTCCATGAGGTCTCACAATTCAGCAATGCTCTCCTTGGTTCCACAGTGTCACAATGGCCTCTTGGTCCATGAGGCCCTATTGTGCCAAAATTGTTTCCTTCAGTCCATGATTACCTGCATTGTCACAATGGCCTTTTGGTTATACGAGATCCAGCAGTGTCACAGTGGTCTCCTTGTTTCCACAAGGACAAAAAGTGTCACAACTGTCTTCTTGATTTCATGAGGCCCCATGGAGTCACAGGGACCCCCGAATTCCATAAAGCTCCACAGTGACACAATGGACTCTTCGTTTGCACGGTGTCACAATGGACCCCTGGTGACACAAGATCCTGCAGTGTCACAATGGATTCTTGGTGCCATGACACCCTGCAGTGTCAGTGTCACAGTAGTGTCTGAGTCCCTCTGCAGAGCCCTCCTGCCCTCCAGCACATCCACACTCACACCCAGCTTGGTGCCATCTGCACATTTGCTGATGCTGCACTCAATGCCCTCATCCAGATCATCAGTGCAGATATTGAAATCCACGCTGGCTGGCTCTGATCCCTCAGCCATCCTGTAGGTGCCCTGTGATGGCACTCAAGGTGATCTGTTCCATCACCTCACCAGGCACCCAGGTCAGGCTGACAGGCCTGCACTTCCCCACATCCTCCTTCCAGCCCTTCTTGGGGATGGGCTCCCATTGGCACCTCCAGTCCTCTGGCACCTCCCTGCTGAGCCAGCACTGATGAGAAATGATGGAGAGCAGCTTGGGGAGCTCATCCAGCAGCTCCCTCATCCCCCTAGGATGGACCTGTGAGCATCTGAGTGGCTCAGCAGGTCCCCAGCTGCTTCCTCCTGGATTACAGGGGTCTGTTCTGCTCCCTGTCCGCATCTACCAGTTCAGAACACTTGTCCTGAGGGCAACCTGTCTTATTGTTGAAATCTGAGGCAACAAAGAGGTTGAATACTTCAGCCTTTTCCTCATCTTTGGTAACCATATCCCCTCCCCATCAGGACTGAAGATTTTCCTTGTCCCTCCTTTTGCCATTAATGAGTTTATAAAACCATTTTTGTTATCCTTCACAGAAGCACCCAAGTTAACTCCTAATTTCAGCTTTCATGTCTGATTTTCTTTCTGCATGACCTAACAACTTCTTTAAACATTTCCTGAGTTGCCTGCCCCTCTGTCCAAAGGTTATGCACCTTATTTTCTCCCTGAGTTCCTGGTAAAAGCTCCCTGCCTAGCCAGGCCAGTTATTTTCCTCGCTACCTCACTTTCCTCTCTGAGGAAAGTGAAAGACAGGCTGCTTCTGCTCTTTCCAGATTCTTTTCTTGAAGTGCCTCCATTCTTCCTGGAATCCTTTAAGAGCTGTTTACTGTAAAAAAATCAGTTCATTTATCCACAAATCTTCATTCTGAATAGGCCAAAATCTGCTCTCTGTAGGTCCAGTGTAGAAGTTTTGTTGATTCTCCAGCTTCTTTCACAGAATATTAAAAAACTGCATTATTTCATGGTCACTCTACCCCAAACAGCCTCTGAGCACCACATCTCCCACCAGCCCTTCTCTGTTTGTGAACAGCAGGAGACAGAGTTTTCCTTGCAAGTAAGAAGAGAAGGAATTTTAGATTTAATCAAGGGCATATTATTTTTATTTTTCACTTGAGAGAACGGTCGACTGAAGCATTCCTTAAGTGATCTTGATGCTGAATGTCTCCTTAGGAGGTCTGGGCTTGCAGACGAATGAGCCCCTTGCAGGCCAATGCTATTTGGACAACCTGCTCCTCACCCCCAGCCTCACCATATCTGACATTGCCTATCTGGGACTGACATCCTAAAATATAAAAACCCCCTATAAATTTGTTATTAATATTGTGATTTACTTAAATAATAAAAATACTATTATGCTTTTATTTTTATTATACTATTCTTCTTTTTTTATACCTAATTTTTATATTTATATGAAAAGATCGACACATTTTTAGCAAGCAAGCAGAAAAATTAATGGTCATTGGTTCTAAGTAACACAATTCACTTCATGAATTAATTGACCACTATTGGCCATTGATTTCTCCCTGTTTATGATAATTAGTCCTATTTTAATCTCTTTCTCATCTTTTTAATCATTTTCACAGACAGAATAAAACGGGGCCTCTTTGGGATCCATGAAGATATTTCTGGGGTACATTTCAGGAAATTTTGGGTCCGGGGAGGGAATTTAGAGAGAACTTGAGGGTCTGGAGGACACTTCAGGGAGCTGAGTGGTCACTTAAGGATTCTGAGAGAAACTTCAGAGTCCGGGGGAGCTCTTGGGGGTCCAGGGGGGCACTTGAGGGTCAAGGAGGAGAATCTGGGGCCATTCGGGGTCCAGGCGGGCACTTGGGGGGCTCTAACGGGGCTCTCCGGGGCGTGGGGGATGATGGGAGTTGTAGGCACAGGTATAATGTGGTTCAATGGGGCCGCAGAGCATCATGGGAGTTGTAGATGCAGCTACAATGTCTCTCTGTTGTGCGCGGTGCATGATGGGAGGTGAAGTCATGGCTGCAATAGCACTCTATGGGAACCACGGAGCATGATGGGAGCTGTAGTCCAGGAAGTGGCTCAGCTGAGGCGTTTGGGGGTCCGGGAGGGCACCTGGGGGACACTTTTGTGTCCGAGCCGCGACTTGAGGTGCTCAGGAGGGAACGTGAACGGTTTGGGAGCACTTGGGGGGAGCTTGGGGAGCTCTAACCGGGCTCTGTAGGGTGCAGGGCACAGCAGGATTTTTAGGTACAGAACTGTGTTATGAGGGACTCTGAGGCCGTGGTGGATGACAGGAGATGAATTCCCAGAAGTGACTGTAACGGGAATCTGTGGGATTAGGAGCATTCAGAGGATCTGGGGACACTTTTAGGTGGTCTGGAGTGTGCTGTGGAGTGTGCTCGAGTACTGAGGAGGCACTTCAGAATCCTGGAGGGTGTGGGGGACACTTAAGGGACACGTGCGGGACGGATACCGGGGTTCTGTGGGGTGCAGGGCATGAGAGGCGTTGTAGTCCCATATCCAGTCGGTCTCTGTCAATCCCAGGATGTCCCAGGATATCCCTGTATTTTTAAGTGCAGCCCGCAGTCCATCCCAGTCCACCCAGATTCCCCCTCTGCACTTCCCATCTTCCCATCTTGTCCCAGTATTCCTCAATATATCCCAGTGTGTCTCTGTGTATCCCCACATTCCATCCCAGCCCACCCAGATTCCCTCTCAGCATTCCCAGTGTTCCCCAGTATGTCCCAGTCCTCCCCAGTATCACTCTGAGTGTGTCCCATTGTCTCCCACAGCATTCCCAGTGTTCTCCAGTATGTCCTAGTCCTCCCCAGTGTTTCCAAGGAAACTTGAACTTCTCCCGGTTCCCGTGGCACCCAAACCCAGCAGTGGGGTCAGTGCAGTGTCCATGGCCACAGCCCCTGGCAGTGGCCCAGGGCAGGTTGGGATGATGATCCACCCTCACAGCTGGCCCAGGGCAGCTCTGCAGTGGTTTTGGTGTTACCTTGGGCTGGCACGCAGCTGAGGAGTGTGTCTGTTTGCAGTGGGGAACATTAGGAGTTTTAGATTGCTTAAAAAAAAAAAAAAAAAAGAAAAAGAAGAAAGCCCCTCTTTGCCAGACCTCCTGAGGAGAGACCCTGGATGAATATCAATCACAGAATGCTGCAATCACCTCTGCTCTAAAGAGAACAGTAATAAAATACATCCTTGAAAATAGGAATATTTATAGGATATTTCTAAGAAGCTCTTTGAAATATTTCCCATATCTGGAGTTGAAAACCTTCCTAATGAACTGCACCAGACCAGAGGGAAATCAAGGCAGAGCCATGGTTTGTCAGGACTTGCTTGATCCCAATGAGCCCCGTGGTGCATTTGGTGCTGCCAAGCAGCTCCAAATAATATTTTGGAAATATTGGCTCTTTCTCTGCAGCACTGCCTTTGCCAGGAGCCCGGCCCAGCTCAGCAGCACAGACACAGCACAAGGACTTTAATGACCCTCTCAGGGTTGGGGCTGAGTCCCTGAACATCAGTTCCTTAGAGGGAGTTGAAGAAACCTTTCATGAATTCAAAGTCAGATTCAAACTCCAAAGTTTCTCTTACTTTTAGTGAGTCTCACTGATAAACATGAAGAAGAAGGTTTCCCAAGGGTTGAATTAGAGCAGAAAATTGATGACAATGATTTCAGATAGGAAAAAATAGGGTAAAGGAGGAAAAGAAACCTCTCAAGAATTCCAAGTCAGATTCAAAGTTCAAAGTTTCCTGAAGTTCTAATGGGTCCCACTGAGGGACATTACTGAGATAGTGTCCCCAGGTGCAGGTTTATTCTTTTTACATTATATTTTTAAAGTGTATGTTTATTTTTTTTATGATGTATTTTTTAAGTGTGGGCTTACTGTTTTTATGTTACACTTCTCGTGGGGATTTTTTCTTTTTCTGAATGAAGCAGAGAGATGGGACTTCTGAGTTGCTTTGGAAAGTGCAGCTTGTTTTTTTAATTTTCTATACAGGCAGAAAAGTTAAGGTGGTCTTACAGATGTTCACAGCATGACTTAGAAGTCAAAACACTTATGTTTACAATGGCTTTTCAGGATTTATTATCCAATAAAACACTGTCAACAGAGATATTTATGCTTCTAATTCAATACTAAAATATTTTGTCCTATTGAGTCATACTACAGTGTGAACTTTCGTAGCCAATTATATCATAACATAGAAACGTACATTGCTGCACTCTAAAACTTGTTACCATTGTAACAACCTTCATTTTTTCTATATCTTAAATTCTAAAGCTAAACCAATCTCAACTCAACTGTTATGAATGATGTTCTATTTTTCCAATTTATCAAGCAACACGATTAAATTTAATAGTAGATTTTTAATAGTAACAAAATGAATACCATCAAAGTACTGGAGATGACAAAGTATTGGAGATGAAACAATCAAAGTGCATATATGTAAGAATATACAAAATTTGGCAGTAAGTAATTTAGTATAATTGAGGTTCGTATAAAGCATAAACAAAACTGACCGGGGAGGGGCCCCCCCTGACAGGGGATACGGGGAGTGGCTCCCATTCCTCACGTATCAAAGCATCCAGGCTAACAATCCCACTTATATACTGTAGGCTACAGAAGTTTCTAGAAAGCTCCTCCTAGTTTCTATTCCTAAAATCTACGTCATGTGCATGCTCTACTAATGGGTTAGGGGGTCTCTCATCCTTTTGAGGGTCTTATTTCTGATGAAGGCTCATCATCTTCCTCAGTGACTGAGGTGTGACCTGCAGGTAGCGCAGGCGCCCTGTGTGACTGAGCAGATGTTTTCCATAACAAGATTTTAATTGAGTCCTATGCTTGGAATCATCCCATTTTGGCCCATTTCAAGGTCAAAACTTTCTATTTCTAGATGATCCTTGTCAGACCTAAGTCCTTCTACTATTCTTGTTTGACTTTCTTCCAACCTCCTTCTTTGACTCCCAACATCTGGAAGATGTCCTTTACCCCGTCACACCCATCTCCCCCCTCACTCTGTAACAATTGTCTTCTATTGATCTAAATACAATTTTGTTAATATAGTTACAATTTAATTAGCACGAATCACATTTATCACAATTCCCCCATTTCTCTTTTTGATCATATTGATTTGTGCTCTAAAAAGTTGCTACTTGGTATTGTCTATGTTTCTTCATACTAGCCTCCCCTTTTTCTAACATTTTTGATGTGGCATCCAGCTTTTCACACTCCTTCTCAAATTTGGTTAACATTTCTCATGCCAGGGTATTCTCTTTGCATTCAGTCACTATTTTCTCGATCTTTCTCCCTCGAGTGCAAGTGGATTGTGCTTTCAGTACCATCAAGGAATTTAATTTTTTTTTTTTTTTGCTGTTGATTCTAGATCCATGGGCATGGCTGTAAGTTGCATTCCTTGAATTACTGAGTGGATTAGTTTGATTAGACAGGATATCATGCAAGGTAGAAACAATAGTTCTAAAACAGAACATAATAGCATGAATCCTAATTTTTTTTTTCACTACACGCCTCCAGAAAGTTTATCCTACTAATCAGCTTTCAGAATTCCATTTTTGAAGTGGTACATGTGCCACTCTTTTAATTTTATCAGCAAGCTTTGTGATGGCCTCCCCATGATCATCTATTTCTACACAGCACTCAGATTCATTAAACCTCCCACAAACTTCTCCTTCTTTTGCCAATAGATAGTCTAGGGCAATTTTTTGCATTAAATTTGCAAAAAGGTTTTTATTTGAAGTTGGCAAATCCCAGTCGCCATAGTGCTGTTTTAATTGTTTATACACCTAATTCAATTTTCTTAACTCTTTCCTTTTGATCTTTTCCTATCTTTTTTTTTTGTTTCTTTTTGTTTTTCAACTTCCATTATTATATTTTTCAAAACAAAAGAAAATTTTATATCTAGGACAAAGTTGATTATTGTTAGGATAAGGAGTTCACCCATTGAATCCTAAATTTCTTCTTACTCAATAGAATTTTGGACTTTTCACACAATTTTCTAAAAAGCTGGTACAGTCATAACAGGCAGCAGTAACATGTGAATGTGCCACAAAAAATGATTCTATTTTATCCTTGACCTACAGGGATCAGGAATAGTTTGTTTCTTTACTGCTGGCTCTTGCATTGCTTGTCTTCTTGTAATTTGTTCCTGCATGGTCAGTTCTTCTTTGGTCCATGCTGTCTTATGGTTTTAGCCAGTTGCCAGGGGTATTATAGTAAGCACAATGAAAATAATTCTCAGGAATTTTAACTTTCTACCTGTCTCAAGGCCCCTTGGGTTGCAGCCAAGGGCCGAGATGTCCATCTTCTCGGTAGCAAAGTTTTTATCCTGGAATTTGTTTCTTTTTGATACCCTTGGCCTCATAAGGTTCGTATGAGCCATTTTAACTTTTTCTGTTCCAAAGATGGCACAAAATATTCGTAGTTCTGCAGCACTGGCTTATCTTTCTCCTTAGATTGATCAGCTATTTTTCCTAATCCACTAAAGCTCCGGAGATATGCCAACTACAAGATTTGTTTTCACATAACTTGTCCCAATGGCATTCCAAAAAAATTACTAAAAAAATTTTTTTTAAAGTTAGCTGTTTACATACACAACTTAAACAAACTAATTATCTTTTTTTTTTTTTTCACTCTAGTTACTCTTTACTACAAATTAAAACAATAGGTACAAATAACACAAATTTATGGACAACACTTTAAGCTATGGTTAGTACCTTCCCAGTGTGTTAATTATGTTTTTGACCCTCTTAATAACAGGTGTTACCAGTCTTTTTTCCTGGAGTTGTAGTTCTTCAAATAAATCAGTTAATGTTGACTGTTGGAGGCTTTTGGAGAAATTTTTCAATCCTCCTGGGCTGTTTTCATTGATCAACGAGGTATCTGATTCTTTCTCATCAGCACTGTTCTGCATTCGGGCTCAACGAGGCTGCAGTTTGCAGCCAATTCAGGATGTCCAGACTTTGATAATGCACCTTTTAAAACAACTTTAAACTGGTATTTCAAACAGCAGTAAAATAATATTTTTTTCACTGCACATACAAAAATCACATTCTCTCTTGGTCCCAAAGTACAGTGGTTCTATGCTAACTCTATATGGACTGTAGCTTTTGGCACCCAGTACCCTCCTTAGCTTCATTCGATTTATTACAATTTGAGTAATTTGTTTTTTAATAAAATTTTACAAAATGGTCACAAAGTGCTCTCGTGCCCCAGTGAATCCCCCCATGTGAACTGTCTGGGATCTGTTGGGCCAAAAGTCCTGGCACCGCTCTTTTACTATTGGGCAGAAGAATTCATCCTTTTTTCAGGGTTACCCCCAGCTTCTTCACAGCCTCCACTTCTGCCAAGGAAAAGCATGGTGCCCCACCCTGTGCTTCTGCTTCCCCAAAAGCCACACTCACACTGCTGCTTTCTCCCAGGGCTCCCCTCCTGCTTCATCATCAGCCAAATTGTTTCTTTTTATTTTATGATGCTTGTATCTTTAAATAGTCTGTTCAGTTGGTGTTGAATATTGAATTCTGCAGCTTTAAGACTGATTCCAAGAGTGAAAGAGGAGAGAAAAAGTGCAGAATTAGTTATCAGAAACTACAATGACTCCCCCACATTCCTACTCACAGACTTAGTTGTCTGCAGTGGACAGTGGGAGAGAACTCTCTTTTGCTTTTTGACTAATTTTTTTTTTTCCCTAACCAATGAAAGCAAAAAAGTTTCCTGGAGTGTGTTTTTCCTCTTTTTTAATTTTTTCTAAATTATTCAAACCTGCTCTGGACTGAAAACCCAAGAAAGCACTGGAAGCTCACACTGTAGCCCACCAAGCCTGGCCTGGGCCAAGGCATTTCCCAGCACTGAAGGAACTGATACCAGACTAAGTAAGTCAAGCTGCAACTCACAAAAAAAACTCTTTTGAATCTGTCATCTCTTTGAAACAACAAGAAGTTTTGCTGTTTAATATTGTTCATTTTTATACTGAAAAGTGTTTTGCCTGTTAAATAAACAGTTATTTTCCCCACTTGTCTCTGACGAAATATTTTTTCTCTAACTAATTAAAAAAAGACTGCTTAAATTTGTTTCCCAGAAAAATTCTATTCAAAGGTTTCCTCCCAAATTTATCCTAAACTAAAAAAAAAGTCCCTGTGTCTATTAAAAAAATGATTTCTTCATTTTGAGAATCTACTTTCAGCATTATCAAGGGGTCTTCTTATGTTTCGGTCCTTATTAAATAAATGAGCCTCTGACCCACCTACTCTTCTTGAATCAATTTTTTTTATTTTGCTGCCTTTTTTTTCAGATTTTTTTTATATGTCCTTTTTTTATGACAATAGAAACAAATGGGTCCTGTACCCCTAGAGACAGGATAAGAATTTTGTAAATGTCCTTTTTTGTGACAAGAAAAGCACATAGGTCTCGTGTCCGCAGAAGTAGGACCTGATTTTTCTTTCTTCTTTTTATTCTTTCCTGATAAATTCTTTGTGTTTGTGGCTGCTTGCATTTCTTGGACTGCTGCCATTAGAATCCTGGCTTTTATTATTTTTTTTTCTCATCTCTTATAACATACACTTTGTGCGCTTCCTTCAACAATTCCTGAAGCCCCCTATCCTGCCAATTTTCTAATTTCTTCAGCTTTTTCCTGATGTCCCCCCAGCACTTAGCTACAAATTGTGTTTTCAAAAGGACCTGCCCTGCTGGTGTATTGGGGTCCATGCTTGAGTATAACTGCAATTCCTTTCTTAGTCTCTCTAACCATTCTGCCAGGCACTCATCTTTCCCTTGGTGCTCACTCAGAGATTTCCCTATATTTTGTCCCCTGGGCACTGCTCCCTGAATTCCTTGGATAATCATCCACCTGAAATCTCTCATATTTTGCCTATGTTCTACCTCCTGATTATTCCAATTTGGATCTGCCATAGGCCATTTCTCATCTCCCTGGCCTGGCCCCTGATGATCTCTATTCCAATCCCGTATTCCTGACTGTCTAATCATTTGTCTCTTCCACTGTAAACAGGATTCCTAAAATAGACTGCAATTCCACTCAGGTGTAAATATTCAGTCCCAATAACTGATCTCGTCTCTCTGCTACTCCAACAGGATCTTCTAGCATCCTGCCCATCTCTTTCTTAAATTCCCTAACATCCCCAGTGTTCAGGGGAACACTCACGTAACCAATAGGTCCCTGTCCTGGGGCCAGATTTGCCATTGGAACCTCTCTAAGAGGGTATAATCTATCTTCCCTTCCTGCTTCCTCGTCCTCTTTGTCACTTTCTTCCTCCTGTCCCCTTCTGCCTCTAGTTCTGTGTGCTACTGGCTCGTCCTGAATAGGGGGTGCATCAGGGACCAGGGGCTGGCCAGGCTGGCCAGGCTGTCTGTATGGGGGTGGGAGGTGATTTAACGATTCCCATGGCTTTAGCCAGTCCCTTCTTGCTGCCTGTCCTTTAGTTTGCAAAGGGTATAACGAATAACCTTCTTTTTCCTGCCTTTGAACTATAAATTTATCCTCCCCTTTTGGAAGCCACAAAGCAGCATCTTCACTTTCCTCCTGGTTCTCTTCTTTCTGGCCACTCTCCACAATCTTTCTTAATCACGTACTGAAACTTCCATCTATTATCCTCCCAACAGATAGTTGAACCTGACTCATTCACTCCCTTCTTAAATCACTTCTTCCGAGCATCAGCTCCCTTCTCAAAGACTTTTCCCGTGAGTTCTCGGGCTGGGACTTTCCCTCCCGGTCCCTCCCGGGGTATTCACTCGCTCTCCCCTTTCAGACCTTCCTCACTCACACACAAGCACACAGCCGCCCCCTTTACCCAACCCCATGGTACTCACACAGCCCATTTTCACACAGGGCTCTTGTGCACAAGACGTTTTACGGGCACCTTTCCCTTTCTGCCGGCGTTCTCACGGGAGCCTTCTTCTGGCACAGCTCCTTGTAGCGAGCTTCTTTTGCTTATGCTTTATTTTAATTTGGAACTCCTTCTCCAAGAGAGCCTGGTCTAGCCTCGGGACCACCTTAACAACTGGTGGGGAGCTCCTTCCCAAAACTAGCCACTCTTCACTTGGACTGGAGTTCCCAGGTTTCGGCACCAAATTGTTATGAATGATGTTCTATTTTTCCAATTTATCAAGCAACAAGATTAAATTTAATAGTAAGTTTTTAATAGTAACAAAAGGAATACAATCAAAGTATTGGAGATGACAATTAAAGTATTGGAGATGAAACAATCAAAGTGCATATATTGAAGATTATACAGAATTTGGCAGTAAGTAATTTAGTATAATTGAGGTTGGTATAAAACATAAACAAAACTGACTGGGGAGGGCTCGCCATTCCTCATGTACCAAAGCATCCAGGCTAACAATCCCACTTATATACTGTAGGCTACAGAAGTTTCTAGAAAACTCCTAGTTTCTATTCCTAAAATCTACGTCACTGTGTGTATGGTGCATGCTCTACTAATGGGTTAGGGGGTCTCTCATCCTTTTGAGGGTCTTATTTCCGATGAAGGCTCATCGTCTTCCTCAGTGACCAAGGTGTGACCTGCAGGTAGTGCAGGTGCCCTGTGTGACTGAGCAGATGTCAAAACTTTCTATTTCTAGATGCTGCTTGTCAGACCTACTTCTTTCTACTATTCTTGTTTGACTTTCTTCCAACCTCCTTCTTCTACGACTCCCAACATCTGGAAGATGTCCTTTGCCCTGTCTCACCCATCTCCCCCCTCACTCTGTAACAATTGTCTTCTATTGATCTAAATACAATTTTGTTAATATAGTTACAACTTAATTAGCACGAATCTCATTTATCACAAGGTCAAAATGACACAAAATTTTACTGGCAAATAGAGAAAATCAAGGAACTTTGGAAAAGGATTGTATTAATACAACCTCCAATTCAACATAAAACACTTGTCATAGCAGGAACTTCATTAACTTAACTTATTTAACCTTAGAAATCTTTAAACACTTATATTGTTGAGGTACCCTGACTTGTTCCATATAAAGAACACTAGAAGGAGAGGAAAGAGAGGCAGTTTGACAGAAGTTCTATAGACAGACACACACATGGCTCCCAACCCCTGGGGTTCCAGTGTGGGTGAGACACAGACCCCAGGAGAAGGCAGGGTATGGACCATGGGCCGAGCGCCTGCTCCGTGTTTTAAGCCCCTGGGCCTTCGTGGGCCTCCCCCAGGTGGGACTTGTGATTGCTGGGGCAATCAGAGCCTGGGTCAGCACCACCCCACTGTGTGACTGATTGACAGCTCATCCCCAGGTGTCTGGGACATCGATCTCATCCAGCCTCTGACAGCGACCATGGTGACACTGTGGAACCTCATGGAACCAAAGAGACCATTGTGACACTCTGGTGACTCATGGAATAGGGGGGGGCATTGTGAATCTCAGGACCCCAAGGGAACCAAGGGTCAGTGATGAAGCTGTGGGGCCCAGAGAACCAAAGAGCCATTGTGACATAGCAAGGATCCCTGGGGCCATGGTGACACTGCAAGAACTTATGGAAGCAAGGGGCCATTGTGACACTACAGAAGCAAGGAGAATATTGTGACAAGGAGAATATTGTGACAATACAGGGACTCATGGAATCAAGAACATTGTGACATTGTGGGGCCCATGTAACCAAGGGAGCATGGAACAGGTCTGTCTGGCTGGGCCTCCCAGGGGCCTCCTGACAGGTCTGGCTGATCTTGGCATGTTGAGGGCTGCTCTGAAGCACTGGGGCTCTGTGCTTTCCTTCCTGTGGAAAAGAACTGTCCTTCTCCTCCAGGTATCCATCGGCAAAATTGGGATTCCTCCTCTAAATTTCCTTATATGCCAAGATTGTTCCCAGATGAAATCTGGCTGGTTTGGCCACCCTGGGGCCACCTCTCATCTACCTTTGAAACACTGGGACCACGTGCTTTTCTTTCCTACAGGAAAAAAAACACCTTGACATCCAGGTGCCCATGGCCAAAATTGGGAATCCACCTCCAGAACTCCCTATATCCAAGGACAGCTCCCATACAAAAATTTTCCATGACTGACAAGTCTGGCTAGCCTTGGCTTTCTGAGGACTGGCTCTTGTCTGCCTTTTGAAACACTGGCAGTCTGTGCGTTCCTTCCTAATGAAAAGAACTCTTCTTCCATTCCAGGCCCCCACAGCCAAAATTGAGATTCCACCTCCAAAATTCTCTACATCCAAGGATAGCCCCCAGATGAAAGGTGTCAGGAGAGACAGGTCAGGCTTGGCCTAAGGATGGCTACCTCTCATCTTCTTCCAAAACATTTGGGCTTCATGCTTTTCTTTCCTATAGGAAAAAAAATCCATCTCAAGCAGGCGTTCATGGTCAAAGCTGGGATTCCACCTCCAGAACTCCATACATCCAAGGATTGCTCCCAAGTGAAAGCTGCCAGGACAGATAGGTCTGGCTGCACTTGGCCTCTTGGTGGCTGCCTCTCAGTTGCTTTTGAAACACTGTAGCTCACTGCTTTCCTTCCAATGGAAAAGAACCATCCTTTTCATCAAGGTGTACAAGGTCAAAATTGAGACTCAGCCCCCAATATTCTGTATATCCAAGGATTTCTCCGTCATGAAAGCTGCCAGGACAAACAGGTCTGGCTGTCTTGGCCTCCCATGAACGACTAGTGGCCTCTTCTGCCTTTCAAATACTTGGGCTCTGTGCTTTCCTTCCTATAGAAAATAATCGTCCTTCTTATGTACACAGAAATGGCTAAATGTGGTATTCCACCTCCATAATTCCCTATATTCAAGGGTTGCTTTCAGACAAAAGCTGCCAGAACAGAGAAGTCTGACTGCCTTTGGCCTCTGATGGCCACCTTTTATCTCCTCCTGATACACCAGTGTTCCATGCTTTCCTTCCCATGGAACAGAACCATCCTTCTTCGTCAGACAACCATGTCTGAAACTGATATTCCACCTCTAAAATTCCATATATCCAAGGATAGATCTCAGACAAAATCTGCCAGTATTGTCTCATCTGGCTGGCCTTGGCCTCTTGATGGCTGTCTCTCATCTACCACCAAACACTGGGGCTCAGTGCTTTCCTTCCAGTGGAAAAGAACTGCCCTTCTCACCTAGGTGTCAAAGGCCAAAACTGGGATTCTACCTCCAAAATTCCATCTATCCAAGGATTGTGCCCAGACAAAAGTAGCCAGTACAGACATGTCTGGCTACCTTGCCCCCTTGTGATTTTCTTAAGACAATGAGCAGAATGTTTTCATTTTCCAGCCCCTTAGAGAGAGCCCAGAGATCTCCCAAGGTGGGGTTTGGAGGCTGAAAGCACATCAATACTCTATAGGGACAAAGGAGCTCAGAGTGCCCAGTGGACTGTAGATTTAGGACAGAGTAGGAGACCCCTGGAAAGGACTGAAGAGTGGTTTAAGAGATGATTGATCCTTTTCCCATAGTAGAAATCAGCCAGAGATAGAAAATATAATGTCAAGGGAAGCTGGGGACGTCCATACTGGTCCCAAGGAGAAAGGAATTTCTCGCCCAGGGCAAGGCTGTGATGCAACACATCCCTCATAAGGAGTCTGGAGCAGCCCAAGGCTTTGTGTGTGCAAGCAGAGGCAGGCAGGAGGCAGAGCTGTCAGCAAAGGAAGGGGCCAGCGAGGTGGGGCAGCCGGGGGATGACGACAGCCTGCAGGGACAGAGGCGCAGGGCATGGACACCGTAGGACAGCCTGGGCTGCAGAGGCCACAGGGATGGGCAGCAGCTGAAAGGCCCTGACACAGCCAACTCCTGCAGCACTTGGGCCATGTTGTTAGGTCATGCAGAAAGAAAATGAGAGAAGTGAAAACTCAATTAGGACTCAACCTGGACACTTTTGTGAAAAATAATAGAAAATATTTCTATAAAGAAGTTATTAGCAAACCATGGGACAAGGAGAATCTCAGCTCTTTATTGGATGCTGTGGGGAATAGAGAAACTGAAGATGAGAAAAAGGCTGAGCTACTTAACCCATTCTTTGCCTCAGTTTTCAACAATAGGACAAGTTTTCCTCAGGACAAGTGTTCTCCTGAGCTGGTAGATGGGGACAGGGAGCAGAACAGACCCCTGTAATCCAGGAGGAAGCAGCTGGGGACCTGCTGAGCCACTCAGATGCTCACTGGTGTCTCTGGCACCAGATGGGATCCATCCTAGGGGGATGAGGGAGCTGCTGGATGAGCTCCCCAAGCTGCTCTCCATCATTTCTCATCAGTGCTGGCTCAGCAGGGAGGTGCCAGAGGACTGGAGGTGCCAATGTGAGCCCATCCCCAAGAAGGGCTGGAAGGAGGATGTGGGGAAGTGCAGGCCTGTCAGCCTGACCTGGGTGCCTGGTGAGGTGATGGAACAGATCACCTTGAGTGCCATCACAGGGCACCTACAGGATGGCTGAGGGATCAGAGCCAGCCAGCGTGGATTTCAATATCTGCATTGATGATCTGGATGAGGGCATTGAGTGCAGCATCAGCAAATGTGCAGATGGCACCAAGCTGGGTGTGAGTGTGGATGTGCTGGAGGGTAGGAGGGCTCTGCAGAGGGACCTGGACAGGCTGGATCCAGGGCCCAAATCCAACAAGGTGAGGTTTAACAAGACCAAGTGCTGGGTCCTGCACTTTGGCCACAACCACACCTGCAGTGCTACAGGCTGGGGACAGAGTGACTGGACAGCAGCCAGGCAGAAAGGGACCTGGGGACACTGATGGACAGCAGGCTGGACATGAGCCAGCAGTGTGCCCAGGTGGCCAAGAAGGCCAATGGCTCCTGGCCTGGATCAGGAATGGTGTGGCCAGCAGGAGCAGGGCAGTGATTCTTCCCCTGTGCTCAGCACTGGTTGGGCAGCACCTCGAGTGCTGTGTCCAGTTCTGGGTCCCCAATTTAGGAAGGACATGGAGGGGCTGGAGCGTGTCCAGAGAAGGGCAACAAGGCTGGTGAGGGGTCTGGAACGCAAGTCCTGTGAGGAGTGGCTGAGGGAGATGGAGATGTTTATCCTGGAGAAGAGGAGGCTCAGGGGAGACCTCATCACTCTCTAAAACTCCCTGTCAGGAAGGCACAGCAAGGTGGGGATCGGGCTCTTCTCCAAGGAAACAGTGACAGGACAAGAGGACACAGCCTTAAGCAATGCCAAGGGAGGTTGAGGCTGGACATTAGGAAATATTCTTCACAAAAAGGGTGGTTGAGCATTGGAATGGGCTGGCCAGGGAGGTGGGTCAGTCACCATCCCTGGAAGTGTCTCAGGAAAGACTGGATGTGGCACTGAGTGCCATGGTCTGGGTGACAAGGTGGTGTTGGGTCACAGGTTGGGGTTGATGCTCTCAGAAACTCCGTCTGTCCAGGGATTGGTCCCAAGTGAAAGGTGCCAGGACAGACAGGTTGGGATGCCCTTGGCTCTGGGGGGCTGCCTCTCACCTGCCTTTGAATCACTGGGGCTCTGTGCTTTCCTTCCTAGGGAAAAAAATGTCCCTTTTATCAGTGCAGATACGGCCAAAATTTGGATTCCATCTCTGAAATTCCCTATATTGAAGGATTGCTTTCAGACAAAAACTGTCAGAACAGAAAGGTCTGCCTGGCCTTGGCCTCTGATGGTCATCTTTCATCTGCCCCTGAAACACTGGTATTCCGTGCTTCCCTGGAAAAGAACTGTCCTTTTCCTCCAGATGTCCATTTCTGAAATTGGTATTCCACCTCTAAAATTCCGTATATCTGGGGATTACTCCCACAAAAAATCTGCAAACACCATCAAGTCTGTCTGTCCTTGGCCTCTGGTGACTGCCCCACATCTGCCCCTGCAGCACTGGGGCTCAGTTGTTTTCTTCCTATGAGGACCATTGTGACACTGTGGGGCCCCTCAGAACCAAAGGGCCATTGTGACCCTGCAGGGCCTCATTGTGACACTGCAGAAGCAAGGAGAACATTGTGAGACTACAAGGTCCCATGGAACCAAGGGGACATGGAACAGATCTGGCTGGCTTGGCCTCCTGGGGGCCACCTCTCAGGTCTGGCTGTTCCTGGCATGTTGAGGGCTGCTGCTCATCAGCCCCTGGAGAACTGGGGCTCTGTGCTTTCCTTCCCATGGAAAAGAACCATCCCTCTTTCCAGGTGCCCAAGGCTGAAATTGCTACTCCCCCTAAAGAGTTTCCTATATACAAGGGTCCTCCCAGACAAAAACTGCCAGGACAGACAGCACTGGCTGGCCTTGGCCTCCTGAGGGCTGTCTCTCATCTACCACCAAACACTGGGGCTCTGTACTTGCATTACAGTGGAAAAGAACTGCCCTTCTCACCTAAATATCAATGGCCAAAACTGGGATTCTACATCTAAAATTCCATCCATCCAAGGATTGCACCCAGACAAAAGTATGAAGGACAGAAAAGTCTGGCTGCCTTGTCCTCTGATGATTTTCTTAGAATATGAGAAGAATGTTTTAATTTTCCCACACCTGGGAGAGAGTCCAGATGTCTCCCAAGGTGGGGTTTGGAGGCTGCAAGAACATGACCACTACATGATTGAGCTCTGTGCTGAGTGGGGTGGAGACTGAGGACAGCAGAGGAGAGCCCAGACTGGACACAAGGATAAAGGAATTTCTCTCCCAGGGCAGGGGTGTGGTGCAACACATCCCCCAGAAGGAGTCTGGAGCAGCCCAAGGCTCTGTGTGGGCAGGCAGAGGCAGGCAGGAGGCAGAGCTGTCAGCAAAGGAAGGGGCCAGCGAGGTGGGGCAGCCGGGGGATGACGACAGCCTGCAGGGACAGAGGCGCAGGGCATGGACACCGTAGGACAGCCTGGGCTGCAGAGGCCACAGGGATGGGCAGCAGCTGAAAGGCCCTGACAGAGCCAACTCCTGCAGCACTTGGGCCATGCAGGCTGGCCCTGGGCCTGAGGCCAGCAGGGGACAAGTGAGCCTTGCTGTGCTGGGGCCTCATTGCCTCCTTGTCCCTGCTCAGCAGCCTGGCAGGGGCCGCCCCATGGTGCTGCCCTTGGCATTGCACATGCCCAGAGCCCAGTGGCCCGGGAAGAGCCCTGAGCAATGAGGGAGGGACAGGATCTGCCTTGCCAGGGGCTGGGGCTCAGCCCTTGGCCCTTTGCATTCCTGAAACACATCCAGGTGTGCTCAGCATCAGAGACACGTTTCCCTTGTTTGTCTCCACCTGTCATCAGTGCCACCAGTGTTCTGCCCTAACTGGAACCTTTCTCAGTCATATCTCTCATTGGGATCCATTAAAATTTCTAGAAACGTTGGGGTTTGAGTCTGACCTTGAGTTCTCGAGAAGTTTTCTTTCAGCTCCCTCTCAGGGAATGATGTCCAGGGACTCAGCACTATTGGAAAATCCCAGCTCTGCAGAGATTGGGCAACTGAGAGGTGTTTTAAAAAGATTTTCTTTCATTATCAGTCTCCTTGAAGGGTGAAACTCCAGGACATTCTATTCAAAGCCAATTTATTTCCTGTTTACAATACTTTATAAATGATTTTTATTTTATTAGCTTTTGCCACACAGTGGAGCAAATAATCCTAACACCAATCACCTTGTATCTTACTCCACATACTCTAGGCACAATGCATCTTTCACAGTTCTAATTCTCCAAAATATCTGTTCTTTTTGCAAGTCCATTGTTTGAAACTTGTTTCTAGTTCAATCTCTCTCTCAGCAATGTCTTCTCTATTCCAGGGCCATTCTGAGTCAGCACACCTTATCTCAGAGTTTGCATCCAGATGTACAAGACTGTGTGAGCTTTCAGTCAGGCTTTGAGAATCCTTTACAAATCCATTTCTCATAAATATCAATCACAGAATGCTGCAGTCACCTCTGCTCTGAAGAGAACAGTAATAAAATACACCCTTGAAAATTGGAATGGATATTTCTAAGAAGGTCTTTATCATATTTCTCCATAACTGGAGTTGAAAAACTTCTGAATGAACTGGACCAGACCAGAGGGAAATCAAGGCAGAAACGTTGTTTTCTAGGAAACCTCTGAAGAATTTGGACAGAATCGAACTCCAAAGTGTCTGATACTGCTCATGGGTCCCACTGAAGGACACAACTGAGAAAGTGTCCCCAGGTTCCAGGGTGAGCAGGAAATTGGAGGCAGAGATGACAGGTGGTGTGGGAAATGCAGGCACAGAGAGCTCTCAGGGCCTTGTGCAAACAGGCTCAGAGATAGAGATGGATACAAGGCTTGACCTAAGACCTTGGAGAAATCTTGGACAATCAGATGATTAAAAGTAAAATAGATATAAGTTTTTAGTTTAAGCAGAAATATGTTTTAATCAAACAGAAGTACGGATTATGTAAGCAAAGCAGTATGTTAAGATAATAAAAGATTTTAAAGCTTAGCAATAGAACCTGTTATAAAGTTAATTAGAAGTTTAAGATGTATCAATGTAGGTTTGTGAAGTGTTATAGGATTGGTTCAAAAATGAAGCATTGTGGCAAAGCCATGAGAAGGAAAGCAAATAATGATTGGTGTAAAAGGATGCTGGCAACCTTCACAGAAGTATTTGATTGGCTAAAAAAATATACATAAAGCATTGTAACTAAGAATGAGGCAGCTTCTGATAGTTTGGTGTTGGATGTAATACCTTGAATGTCTCACCCTTCTATGAGACTGACACCATGAGGCCATAAACCATCTTTTACAACGTCTCTCAGTTGCCCCATCTCTTGTAATATCAATCTCCCAATACACATTTTTTTGGCATCAGACATGACTAATGAAATCAATAGGGACTTATGGACACCAAGTCTATCCCATTAAAGTCAATAGGGATTTTGGGACACCTGGTCTATCCATTAAAGTAAATGGCTTTTGGTGAAGTTTGGTCCTAAAATGATGAAATTTTGGAAAATTTGGAGGAAATCTTGGGCTGAATTCTGGGAATTTCCACTCCAGGATCGCAGTGCCCATGCTCTGGATATCCTGGATGAATTTCTGGAGGCCAATCCCGAATCCCTGATCCCTCACCTGCTGTCCATGCTGGAGCTGTGCCTCCAGGTAAGCCCAAAAATTTCCATTTTCAGTCTGTAACCTGGGAATTTCGAGCCCAAAATGGGTATTTTTAGCAGCAAAAATACTGGGATATCAAGTCTACACTGAAGTCAACAGGGATTGAAGGACACTAGGTCTACCCCTGTGAAGTCAAAAGGATTTTAGGGACACCAGGTCTACCCATTGATAGGGCTTGATTGGGAAGGGTTACTGTTTAAACTGGGAGCACTGGGAAGGGCTAAGGAGGGACACTGGGGTGACTGGGAGCACTGAAGCAAAAGTGGGGCCAATGGGAGGGATTTGTAGAGATAAATGGAGATAAACAGGACTCCAGAGCTAAGCCATTGAAATGAATAAGAATTTCTGGACAGTGGGTCTAGCCTTTCAAAGCAATAAGGTTTAGTGGCACCAGGTTTACCCAATCAAAGCAATGAGGATGTTTGAGACACTAGTTTTGGGGGTCCCAGGGGTTTTGGGTGATCCAGGTGTCCAAGGAGTACCCAGGTGTATCCAGGTGATTGTGTGGGGTACCCAGGTGATTTTTAGGGGTTCCCAGGTGATTGTTTGGGATAGCCAGGTGTACCCAGGTGATTTCTGGGAGGGATCCAGGTGATTTTGGGCAGTATCCAGGTGTACCCAGATAATTTTTTGGGATATCCAGGTTATTTTTGGGGCACCCAAGTGCCCTGACTCACCCTGACAGGCCAGGAGAAGATGATGGCCAGTGTCTTGGGGATGGGCTCACATTGGCACCTCCAGTCCTCTGGCACCTCCCTGCTGAGCCAGCACTGATGAGAAATGATGGAGAGCAGCTTGGGGAGCTCATCCAGCAGCTCCCTCATCCCCCTAGGATGGATCCCATCTGGTGCCAGAGACACCAGTGAGCATCTGAGTGGCTCAGCAGGTCCCCAGCTGCTTCCTCCTGGATTACAGGGGTCTGTTCTGCTCCCTGTCCCCATCTCCCAGCTCAGGAGAACACTTGTCCTGAGGATAACTTGTCCTATTGTTGAAAACGGAGGCAATGAATGGGTTAAGTGTCTCAGCCTTTTCCTCATCTTTGGTAACCATATCCCCCCTAATAAACAATAGAGGTTCTCCTTTTCCCTTCTTTTGCCATTAATGTATTTCTAAAATCATTTTTGTTATCCTTTACAGAAGCAGCCAGGTTAAATCCTAATAGAGCTTTCACCTCTCTAGTTTTCTTTCTGCATGACTTAGCGACATCCTGAAATACTTCTTGAGTTGCCTGTCCCCCTCTGTCCAAAGGTGATTCACCTGCTTTTAACCCTGAGTTTCAGGAAAAGCTCCATGCCCTACTAGGCCAGTCATTTTCCTTTCTATCTGACTTTTTGGCACGGAGGGACAGGCAGCTCCTACAAGACTTCTTTCTTGAATTTTCTCCATCCTTCCTGGGAAACCTTGCTTTTTAAAGGCTGTTTCCCTTAAAAAACACCAGTAACTGATTTGGTACTCTCCAAAACTGCATCCTGAATAGGCTAAATTCCATTCTCTCAAAGTCCAATGTAGAAGTTTTGTAGATGCCTCTCCTTCTTCCAGAGAATATTTAAAATCTCCATAATTTCATGGTCACTGTACCCCAAACAGCCTCTGACCACCACATCTCCCACCAGCCCTTCTCTCTTTGTGAGCAGCAGGACACAGAGCTTTCCTCTGGAGTGGGAAGAGAAGGAAACCTTCCCAAAGTGCAGCCTGGAAGGTTCAGCCTGGAGGTGAGGAACCAGAAAAGTCCCTGCCAGGGCAGAATGTTGGTGCCCGAGGTGTCCCAGCGTGAGGCTGGGCCATGCCATGGCTCTGTGTGCCAGGAGCCGGCAGCGCTGGGTGCAGGGAGCCCAGGGAGGGCACAGCAATGCTGGGCTGAGAAATGCTGGGGGGGACAGCGAGATGGGCGTGTGCAGCCGGCCAGGGCACAGGAGCAGCACGCACAGGGGGCACAGCCTGCAGGAGAGATGGCCAAGGGCTGGGCAGGGCTGGCAGGGCCAGAGGCACCCAGGCCTTTGTGCCCTGGGCTCGGGCAGGGCCTCTGCAGCCCCACAGAAGGAACTTTCCTGGCAGGGGCTGCACTTTGCTTCTGCCTCGGCCCTCCCTCAGGAGGCTGGCAGGGCTTGCAGCTTGATGACATTTGTGCTTGCTGCCCCTGCCATCCCACTGCCCCAGCAACAGCCCCGAGCCCCCCGTGAGGGACAGGCCCTGCTGGGCCAGGCCTGGGCTCAGGCCTTGGCCTTTCTGCTTCCTCCAGCCAGCCCAGGCCTTGCTCAGCATTGCAGTTCCCTGCTCACAGCCTCGGGCTCCTGCAATCCTGCCCTCAAGGATCTGCTCTCACCAGTCCCTGGGGAGCCTTTGGCACTCCCTGCCCTCAGTGGGGCCACTGATGCTCCAAGGGACTTGGAGTTTTGCTTCTGACTCCTTGAGCACCTTCTTCAAACTCCTCTCAGTGCCTAAGGGTGCTGGACTCAGCCCCAAATCCACTGTGGGGCTGATTAAAATACAGAAAATCCTCAGGAGCTCTTTGTCTTACTTCAGGGCTCGTGCAGCTGATTGGAGTCAGTTTGGAGTTCTGTTAAGGAGGAAGATTTCAAAGTGAGCCTCATCAGTTTTTTTCTTTAATCAAGTGAGTATTTTCTTTTAAATTACAGTTCAGAGAAGAGCTGATAGAGGCATTTCCCAAGTGATCTTGATGCTGAATGTCTCCTTAGGAGGTCTGGGCACACAGAAGAATGAGCCCCTTGCAGGCTGACCCTGTTTGGACAACCTGCTCCTCACCCCCAGCCTCCCCATGTCTGACATCGCCCACCTGGGACTGACATCCCTGTGCCCTGCAGCAGAACCTTGTCCCCCGAGCTCTGCAGCTGGCTGTCCCAGCCCATTGCACCATGTCCCACCTGCTCTCCTCAGGGCTCTGCCTGCACACAGGCCCAGGAGAAATTTTCCTGTTTGTGAGGAAAGAATGGAAAAGCCTGAGCAGGTTTCCTAAACAGCAAACCCCACTGAGGAACCACATGCTCAGTCCAGGCTGTCAGGAATGATGTCACCTTCCTACAAGGGACAGTGGGACCAGCAATGATCTCTGTAAGCAGAATTCTGAGTCTTCCAGCTGAATTCTCTGTCCCTGTCTTTTCCCTGGGTCATTGTTGTAGATGGAAGCTGCTGGTGCCACCCTCACCTTTAATCTCATTTTTGAATGCAGACAGATGTTCCCAGGTGTGTTAAGTAGGATTTGCTCAATATTTATGCAAAACCTTTGTGTTCAGTTGGAGTGAAGGAGCCATTTTGACACTGAGGAGGTGACATGGAAGCAAGGAGTCAGTTGTGACACTGGGGTCCCATGGAACCAGGGGCCATTTTTGCTCTGCAGAACCAACACAGCTGCTGGAACTTTCCTGATTTCAGGAATCAGGACTTGACACCGAAATTGTAGAGAGTCTTTCATTGGCAGCTGGGACACCTGGGGGGATATTTCCTCCAAACCACGTGTACCTGGTTAAGACAGGTTCCAGGTATAAATACACATTGATCCACAAGCCCACACCTCCCTGCCCACGCATCTCTTCCTTCTCCTGCTTTGTATTAAAATTAGCTGCCACCCCTCCTGGTGGTTGTGTTTGGTGGTTTTTGGGATGAAGGCTGTGTGTCTTCCTCAGTAATCACTGTTTGAGCTCTGCTTTTGGGCAGGTGCAGTGGAGGTTTGTCTCTCCCTCAGGTCAGTTTGTCCCACTCAAAACCACCTGGCTGGTCCTGGCTGGTTTCTGGAGCCACAGGTTTCTGTTTTGTTGGGTTTGTACAATAGCCAGGTCTTGCTTTCCTGAGTTTTTGCAATATATCTTAATGTTTTTTTCCTGGTAACTATGTTGCTATGTGGTTCATTACATACTGTTTCTGCTATGTGTTCTAAGTCCCCTCCACTTGCTTATGCATATTATATGCTTTTAAAATTCTGAATTTTCAAAACCATAGATGTTCCCCATCTCATTTCCCCCCTTTTCTTCTAAATGATGAAAATTCTTTTGCTTTCTAAGATACCTGTCATACTCTCTATGACTGTCTTTACCCAGGTGATTCGATAACAGGATAGGCATTGTAGCCATTCTTTGTGACTGTTTCAAATTCCAGAAAATCATAACCAAGAACAAAACTTAAACTAATCAGAACTAACAAAACTACTATCAGATGACACAATCAGTGTAGAAACCCTGCTGCAGTAGGAGACCACCCAAAAAATACATCCCACCAGTGGTGAGATGTGTCTCCCTCCAACCTTCTATGGTCTCCTTATAGTCTGTCTCATGGTGTATTGTCATCAAGATCTTCTTTCCCATACTTCTCATTTCTTTCGGAATTTCCTGAATATCTCTGTGTTTTAGTAGCTCTATAACTAGAGTGAGATTCATTCTTCTGGGCACAGACAATACATCCTGCACAGTTGTCATGTTTGCCTTTATATACTGATGTGATACAACAGGTGCCCAATAGGAGAAATTGCACCCCTCAATTTTGACCAAGTTACAAATGCACAAATCAGATTGTGTTTCCTTTATAATGAGCTCGTCCACTCTTCTGGTGGGGCATGCTGTTCTGAGGCATACACAGCCCTGATCTATATATCTGAGCAAGGTTGTCTGGTTGACTGAATGGATTCTGAAGAGACAGATGCTTTGTTGTGTATCCAGGCAGATATCTCGGTCATTGTTGACATTTCCTTCACATACAAACCTCAGTTGTTTTCTTGTGGCACATAGCTCTCTGTTAATAATCTGCCACTTCCCTTTAACCTCATGTGCCCATGTTCTCTGTTCAGATAGATGTGGCACAGTTCCCTCATGGTTTAATTCTAAAAGCCTTGGTTTCACATCCCTCTATTTTAAGCCTGAATTCAGAACAGTTAGTGAAGCATGTGTCACAACATTCAGTACCAATTTGAATGGGTTTTATACGTCCCTGATGGAATCCGTCCTGAACAAATGCAAATTTGCATCCCCAGACATCTTTCCCTGTCCAGACAGTTGTGTTTGATATTTCTAACACCTGCCACAGAGACTTAGGAGAGTCAAAGTCAGAAGCTTTCCCCTGACACACATAAATGCCAGTCCCATTGTATATAGGAGGTCTTGCACACATGTCTGCCATAGCCATGGCTGTGATCATCAGAGCCACAGCTTTCCAGGCTGCACCTGCCTGATTCTCCATGGTGACTGTGAAGCCTTTTTAATTCCAGTGTGATGTCTCTATGCTGCTTGTTCTCTCATCTTGATGGCAGTGAAGGAACTGAGGAGCACCTGGTATGGTCCTTCCTACTGTGGTTCCAAAGTCTTTTCTGTGAGAGACTTCACATACACACAATCTCCAGGTTGTACATTATGTACTGGTCCATCCAATCCCCTACACCAGCTTCTTTATTCATCTTTCCTGATATTGCTGAGTTGTTTCCCCAGGGCCACCATGTATTCTGTGATAGTTTCTTCCCCTATTTGTGCTGATGTTCCCTTCTGTATTGCATAAGGTCACCCATACAGGATCTCAAAAGGACTCAGCCTTTCCTTTGCCCTTGGTTTAGTTGGGATGTGTAAAAGGGCTAAAGGAAGGGATTGAGGCCAAGGCAGATTGACCTCCTGTCCTAATTTAACATTTTGCTGTTTGATTAAATGATTCATCTTCTGCACTTGTCCACTTGACTGGGGATGATATGGGGTATGTCATTGCCAATCTATACCTAAAGTATTACTAACCTGATGTACCACATTTGCAATAAAATGGAGCCCTCTATCTGAAGAAATGGCAGCTGGACCCCCAAATCGTGATACTATCTCTTTTACTAATGCCTTGACCACTTTTCTGGCCTTAGCAGTAGCAGCAGGGAAAGCCTTAGGCCATCCTGAAAAGGTATCAGTTAATACCAGTAAATAACAAAGCCCCCTTTTCTTGGGAGTTCTGTGAAGTCTATTTGCCATAATTGGTCAGGTACATTTCCCTTCTCAATTTCACCTGTTTTGGGATTTGTTTTTAGGATTAGTCTGGAGGCAGAGATCACATTGTTGAGTTACCTGCTTCACTGTAGTGTATCAATTTCTAGCCATGATGTTGTGATTTAAGTGTTCACACACAGTCTCTGGTCCCCAGTGTCTTTTCCTATGCTCCTCCCTTATTACAAACCATATTAGATGGCCAGGTATGATTACCCTTCCTTCTGGGGTAGGGCTCACCCCTCTTTACTGTATGTCTCATCCAAATTTGTAATTAGCTTCAGATCCTCTTTGTCATAATTTGGTTTACCCTCAAGGGAGATTTTCCTGTCTGGGATTAGAGCTCCTTCCAGTTGTGCCTCTTTTTTTGCTGTTTCTTTTGCCTCCCTGTCTGCCAGCTCATTTCCTTTTTCTGATTCCAAGTATGCCTTTTGATGTGCTCTGATGTGCATAATTGCTATTTTCTTTGGGAGCTGTGCTGCCTCCAGCAATTTCAGAATTTCTTCTGCATGTTCAGTGTTTTTGTTTTGAGAGTTCAGTAGCCCCCTTTCCTTTCACATTGCTCCATAAGCATGCACAGCCCCAAAAGTGTTCTTTGGATCCATGTCTATGTTCACATTCTCACATTGGGTCAATTCCAAGGCTCGGGTCAAGGCGATTTCCACATTTTGTGCAGAGGTATTGACAGGCAATGGTTCTGACTCTGTTACCTCATGGCTGATGGAGATGCCATATCCTGCATGCCTTTTGCCATTCAGGACATTGCTGCTTCTGTCCATGAACCAGTCCTCTGCATCTTCCACAGGAACATCCTTCAAATCCAGGCGGCTTGAGGATGTTGCTTCAATGGTTTCCAAGCAGTCATGGTGTACTGGTTCTCCTGTGTTTCCACTGAGGAAAGAAGCTGGATTGACAATGTTAGTGATCACAATCTCCACAGCATCCTGTTCTACCAGTATGGATTGGTATTTCAGGAACCTCTGTGGAGAAAGCCACTCCCTGCCCTTCATTTCTAATACTGCAGACACTGTACGGGACACCAACACAGTCATTTTTTTGTCCCAAAGTGAATTTTTAGGCTTCCTGGATATTTATCACTACTGCTGCTACCACACTCAGGCATCCTGGCTATCCTTTTGTGGTCACATCCAATTGCTTGGAGATGTAGGTGACTGCTCTGTGATATCTAAATCTTGTGCCAATACTCCCAGGGCGATTCCCTGTTTCTCATGAGAAAACAAAAAGAAAGGCTTACCCAGTTCAGGGAGTGCCAGAGCTGGAGCTGACATCAGGGCCGTTTTCAATTGTTCCAAGGCTCATGTGGCCTGTTTGTCCCATTGCAGATGCTTCTGTTCAGAGTTGATCAGTGCATACAGGGGTTTAACAAGCAACTCGTAATTATAGATCCAAAGGAGACACCACTCAGTCATTCTGAGGAAAGTTCTCAATTCTTTCACAGTCTGGGGTTTTGGTATTTGGCACAGAGCCTCTTTTCAGGCTTCCCCACAATTCTTTGCCCCACATTAATTTCATACCCCAAGTAAGTGACTTCCTGCTGCATTACCTGGGCTTCCTTCTTAGACACTCGGTGCCCTTGGAGCCCCAAAGAGTTTTAGAGACTCACTGTCCAAGGCATGCAAGTGTCTTCTGTCTCAGTGGTGATCAGGATGTCATCTCTGTATTGTAGCAGTCTCCCCTTCCCGGGTGGGGTTTCCCAAGACTCGAGATCCTTGGCGAGTTGGTTGCCAAATATGGTGGGGAAATTCTTGAATCCTTGAGGCAGTACAGTCCAAGTGAGCTGGGTCCTTTGTCCACTTTTCCATTCCAAGGCAAATATCTTTTGGCTGGCTTCATAGAGAGGGAGGCAAAAGGAAGCATCTTTCAAATCTAAACCAGTAAACCAGGTTAGTTAAGGTGTCAATACTGTTAACAAAGTGTATGGGTTTGCTACTACAGGACATAAATCCTCTGCTATTCTATTGACTGCTCTTAAATCCTGGACTACTCTGTACGTTCCATCAGGTCTGTGAACTGGTAATATGGGAGTGTTAAAATCAGATTTACATTCCCTTAACAGACCCCATTGCAAGAATTTTTCTATTCCCAGCTGGATTCCTTCCCTACCCTCTCTTTTTAAGGGATATTGTTTTATCCTTACTCGTCATTGTCCCTCTTTAAGCTTTACCTCTACTGGTGATGCATTCTTGGCTCTTCCTGGCTTCTCAGTGGCCCACACACCAGGGTACACCTGGTTAATGATATCTTCACTGATTTTTCCTTCTATGGGAACCTCTTTATTTGAATATATTCTTGAGTATCCACCTCCAGAGTAATCTCCCCTTTTTCAAATCTGATTGTTGCATTCAATTGTTCAAGCAAATCTCTTCCAAGAAGTGCATGTGGTGAATTAGGCATGTATAAGAATTTATGCAAGCCTACTAGTAGTTTTCCTAATTTATATTTTAGTGGTCCACAAAAATAAGCCTTTTCAGCTTGGCCAGTGGCTCCCTTAACCATAATATAATCTTCTTCCTTCTGAGTTAAAGCTGTATTTAAAATCGAACACATTGCCCCTGTATCAATTAAAAATTTTATTTGCTTTTGATCTTTTCTTTCCCCTAGCTTCATTATAACCAAGGGATCAGCTAGGGAAGATCCCCCTGGTTCCTGTCAGTCTTCATTTATATTTGTCACTACCCGTGCCCCTTTGTTTCCCTTTCCTCAGCGTTCTGGGCAGTCATTTTTTCAGGGGCCTAATTGCTCACATAGAGCACATTCTTTTATTCCTAGGCTCGGAGGGCGAAGCACCTTTTGAAAATTTTCATCTTCCTTTTTAACTACTGCCATCACCCTTCCTTGTTTCCCCTTATTCCCTTCTTCTCGATTGCTAAACACCCTCCAGCCTTCATCCAATAATATTTCTAAGTTTCTTCCTTCAGTGGGTCTGAATTTCTGAAGTTTACATCTTCTATCACCGCTGGATTGACCTAAAAATTATGACACTAACTGCTGTATCCCGATATCTGATCTGGGTCCAAAGGTGTGCTACGACACATTGTGTCTCAGCCTGTCTAAGAACTCAGGTGGTGACTCAAAGGGACCTTGTTTAATAGCATATAAAGCTGAGCAGTTCATAGATTTGGGGATGGCTTTCTCTATTCCCTTTGCAATCCACTCCTGATATTCTTGTACCTTCTGTCTTCCTGCCATTCTATTCACATCCCACTTTGGGTCCTGGGGGGGAAAGAATTCCTTTACATCCTCCCCCATGTCTTACAGTGCTCCTGGGCCAAATCCCAGGGTACCTTTGGGATCAGCTGTTTCTCTGGTTCTGTCATTGCATGGAACAGTAACTGTATAGCATTCCAATCCGGGTTATGTGATTTCACTATTAACCAAAAGTGTTCAGCTCTACTTAGAGGGTCCTTTCTGTAATCCTTTACATTCCTTTTCTAAATTTCCAAATCATTGGTATTGAAGGGAACCTTTAGTAGCATCATTGTTCCATCTGGTCCAACTTCTTCTCTAAGAGGTGCCTGCAAAGGTGTTGGTTGTTCCCTCGGTTCGCCCTTGTATGGGAGGATGCTGGACTTCCCAGGGGTGTTGGAGTTTGATCTGGTGCCCTTCCTGGGCTCCCACCCAACTCTAGTGATTGAGGAGGGGAGATCATCCAGATCAGAGTCTTCTTCCTTATATACCTTGTCATTTTTAGTGCACTTCTGACCAAGACTACAGGCTGAGCAGCATCATTTTAATATATGTGAGACCCTTCTGTTTTTTTTTCCATTGCTCGGATCAGTGGGTCTTGTGGAGGGTTAATAGCACAATCCCTTTGCCATTCTGGGTGGTTCTGTAAGGTGAAAAACATCTGCATATGGTGCCTCATCCCATTTTCCTTCCCGCCTTAAAAAGAACATTGACTCCAACATGGTGTTACAGTCCCATGTTCCATTTAATGGCCACATTGCCCCATCTTCTGATTTATACAGAGGCCACCATTGATTCGAGTATTTGATGAAAACCCTTTTGCTCTCCGTTTCTCCTGTCCCCACAACTTCCTTCCAGTGGGTTAGTATACATCCTAAAGGGCTCCTCCTAGGCACCTCTTTATTTTGCTGGGTCCTCATGATTTCTCTCCTTATTTCTCTTATCTCCTCTCCCAAACCTCTGCTGGCAATATTCTTTCACTTCCTCCCAGTGGTCATCGAAAACGTGCCAATCCTTGGGAACTGAAAGACTCTTTGCACAGATCAAATTCACAATCTCACACTCAACCTGTATTAATTCCTGAATATGATGCCATGGGTCCGGGGTACACCTGGGGCATGTAGGCGTCCACCTCCTAGATCTGCAGTGCCACTTCCTTTTGCACCAATGTCACTGTAGGAGGTCCCAGGCTGGATGCCACCTTGGTGTCCAAATTGCTGGTCCACACGCAAAGCAAGGAATTGGTCTAACCCTTCTAGGTTCCCTTTCCATTAGAGGTTGCTCCCAATCCAAACCCAGATGATTATCTATGGAATCTGAGAATATTCCTCCCAAGTGTACCTGCTCTACTCCCCCGTCCTCCCGTACCAACAGTACAAGTTTCCCTTGATCCCTCAAGAAATCCGGGGGCTCAATCTGGAGCCACCTAGAAAGGGCTTCCTCCTTGCTTGGTCGAGCCCTCCGCACTCACTCCCAGCTTCCACCACCTTTTTAACTCTGACAGTTTCCAAAAAAAATCACTGACCTGTCATTGACAGTTACAGACACAAGAGGGCAGCATTACATCAGAAACAATAGAATCTCACGCCTCAGAAAAGAACAGAAATCTTAACTTGTTGCAATGACAGTTAATAACACAAGAGGGCAGTGTTACACCAGATATTGCACAGGTCCACTACAGGAAACAGAGAAGACATTCCCCAAAATCCAAACTCTCCACCACCAAAATGGGAGTGATGCAAACACAAAACAACAACCACCATATAAAATACTTCCTTCCACCACCCTACAACAAACAACAAGCACAATTTATGGCAGTTAGTGTTATAGCAGTGAGTTATGCTGTTAATAATACTGAGAATACCTTGGTTCGATCAAGTTATCCCCAAACTTGCTAGTGGCCACCCTAAGTGGTCAACAGAAACCCCTTTGCCAGCTTCCAAATACCTTCCCCAAACCTGTCAGCTCTGTGTGTCGGATGTCTCTGACACACTGTTAGCCATGTCCAGGCATCCCTAGTGTCTTACAGGCTCACCTTACCTTGGGCCTCCCCCAAAACATTTGGGTGAAACGTTCCTCGAGGCCATATAGGAGGTTGGTTGCTCGTCCCTGCAGAGAGTGACCGGGGAGCAGAGGTCAGCTCCAGAAAAAGTCCGGGGTGCACTGGGATGTCGATGTCCCCTGTGCTCCAGCAGACAGACGAAGACCTTCTGGCTGGCTCAACAACTGATTTCGAGAATCAGCACTTGACACTGAAATTGTAGAGAGTGTTTCATTGACAGCACATGGGGGACACATGGGGGGATATTTCCTCCAAACCACGTGTACCTGGTCGAGACAGTTTCCTGGTATAAATACACATTGATCCCACAAGCTCACACCTCCCTGCCCACCCCTCTCCACCTTCTCTCCCTTTGTATTATAATTAGCTGCCACCCCTCCTGGTGGTTGTGTTTCGTGGTTTTTGGGATGAAGGCCGGATGTCTTCCTCAGTAATCGCTGTTTGAGCTCTGCTTTTGGGCAGGTGCAGTGGAGGTTTGGCTCTCCCCCAGGTCAGTTTGTCCCACTCAAAACCACCTGTCTGGTCCTGCCTGGTTTCTGGAGCCACAGGTTTCTGTTTTGTTGGGTTTGTACAATAGCCAGGTCTTGCTTTGCTGAGTTATTGCAATATATGTTATCTTAAAGCTTTTTCCTGGCAAATAACTTCCTATGTGGTTTGTTACATACCGTTTCTGCTATGTGCTCAATTTCCCCTCTGTTTAAGCACATCATAGACTTCTAAAGTTCTGAATTTTCATAACCATTTATGTTCCACATCTCACTAGATCACACTGGGAGCAGGTTTGGGCGCATCAACCCTTACTGATTTATACTGGGAGCTGCTGCCACAGGTCTCAGAAGCTCGGGAGTGGCTCCCAGTGCTTACTGGTTTATACTGGTGCCGTCTCAGTCTATGCCTAGGAACACCAGTGGGTGCTGGCGGGCAGGCAGGAACCTGAGGCCAAGCTGTCCTTTGCTGGGGCACTGCTGAGCTGCGACTTCTCCAACTTTTCAGCCTGGCACCACTGCCTGCAGCTGCCAGGGACTCCAGAAAGGGTGAGGCTGGGGCACTGTCCCACGAAAGGCTGTAGGAATGTGAGCAATTCCCCAGTGAAATTCCCACAATTTCACAGGATCCCCAAAATTTTCTAGCCCCTCCCTCACCTAAAGTGGGAGGTGATGCGTTCTGTTGGGTTGAATGAGTAGAACTGGTGTCTCTAAATCCCCTTTGACTTTAATGGGTACACCTGAACTCTAGTACACTTGAGTATTCAGATATTGGGGTGTCCTCACGGCCCCCTAGAGATTTTGGGGTGCCCCCTTTGCCCACCCCAGAGCTAGAGCTGGTGCAGAACACTGTCTTCAGCAACCCCATGGACCAAAGCACCTGGGTGTACCTGCACTGCATCCTCTCCTGAGGTAACTCAGGGCTCCCTCCCACCCTTGAGGCCCTCACCTGGAGTTTTGGGGTACCCCCTGAATGTTGAGGTGCCCCCCAACAGCCCCTCGGCTGCCAAGGGTCATCTGTGTCCCTGTCGACTGGGAGGACAGTGGCCATCATCTTCTCCTGGCCTGCTACGGTGAGTCAGGCCACTTGGGTGCCCCAAAAATAACCTCGAGAGCCCCCAGAGTTATCTGTGTACACCTGTGTACTCCCCCAAATCACCTAGGTGCACCTGAGTATCCCCAAAAATCACCTCAGTGCAATTGGCTACCCCAAAAAGTCACTTGGGTATACCTGGGTATCCCAAAAAATCACCTCAGTGCTCATCAGTACCCCTGAAAATCACCTGGACTACCCCAAAAATTACCTGGATACACCTGGGTACCCCTTGAACACCTAAATCACACAGATCCCCTGAAGGCCCCCAAAACTGGTGTCCCAAAAATCTTCATTGCTTTCATGGGTGGACCTGGTGTCCCTGAATCCCCATTGACTTTCAAGGGTACATGTTGAGTCCTGTTTATCTCCATGTATCTCTATAAATCCCTCCCAGTGGTCCCACTTATGCCCCAGTGCTCCCAGTAACCCCAGTGTCCCCCCTTAGCCCTTCCCAGTGCTCCCAGTAGAACCACTAACCCTTCCCAATCAAGCCCTCTTAATAGGTAGTCCTGGTATCCCTCAATCCCCTTGGACTTCAATGGGTAGACACAATGTCTGAAAATTTTTGCTGCCAAAAATCCCAACTTTGGGCTCGGAATTCCCAGATTTGGGACTGAAAACAAAGATTTTGGGCTTAAGTGGAGGCACAGCTCCAGCATAGGCTGAAGGTGTGGGATCAAGAATTTGTGATTAGCTCCCAGGAATTATGACAGGACTTCCAGAGTGTCAGCACCATGATCCTGAAATGGAAAATTCCCAGAATTAAACCTATTATTTCCCCCAAATTTCCCCATATTAGCATCAAATTTCTGAAAAATCCCCATTGACTTTAATGGGCAGACCTGGTTTCCCTAAATCCCTATTGATTTCAAAACGTAGATGTGATATTCCTAAATCCCCTTTGATTTTTTACAATAGGTAGACTTGCTATTCCTACATTGCCATGGATTTCAAAGGGTAGACCTGATGTCCATAAGATCTCTATTGGGAGATTAATATTACAAGAGATGGAACAACTGAGAGACATTGTCAAAGATGGTTTATGGCTTTATTTCATCAGTCTCATAGAAGGGTGAGACATTAAAGGTGTTACATCCAGTGCCATAATACCAGAAGCTTCCTCATTCTTAGTTACAAATGCCTTATATTAGCTTTTTAGCCAATCAAAAACTTCTATGAACTTTGCTAGTGTCTTTTTAATTAATTAATTAATTAATTAATTCCTTTGCTTCCCATGGCTTTGTTACAATGCATCATTTTTCAGTATATCATACAACACTGCAGAAACCTACATTGATACATCTTAACATCTAATTAACTTTATAACAAGTTATTTTTGCTAAACTTTAAAATCTTTTACTATCTTACTTAACATACTGCTTTGCTTACATAATCCATATTTCTGTTTTCTTGAAACATATTTTTACTTAAACTAAAAATTTATATTCTTGTTTTATGTCTCTTTCACTTTAATGCTCTAATTCTCTAAGCCTTCTCCAAGGTCTTTGGTCAAACCCTGTATCCATCTCTATCTCTGAGCCTGTATGCCCAAGGCCCTGAGAGCTCTCCGTGCCTGCATTTCCCACACTGCAGTATCCCAATGGACCCTTGGTTCCATGGGGACTCACAATGGCAGAAGGGTCTCCTTGGTTCCACAAGGTCCTGCAGAGCCCCTTGATTCAACGAGGCCTCAAAGTGTCATCATGGCCTCCAGGATTCCATGAGGCCTCACAGTGTCACAATGGACCTTTGTTTCCATGGGGTCCAGCACTGTTCCATGAATCCTCAGTTCCATGGGGCCCTGTAGTGTCACAATGGACTCCTTGGTTCAATGGTGCCACACATTGTGACAATTGTCCCTTGGCCTGCCAGGACTCCATAGTGTCACAATGGTTCCTTGCTTCCATGAGATCTTGTAGTGTCACAATGGACCCTTGATTTCATAAGGCCCTGAAATGCGACAATGGCCCTTTTGTTTCAGAAAACCTCAAATTGTACAAATGGCCTCCATGGGTTCATGAGGCTCTGCTGTGTCACAAAGGACTCTCGGCTCCATGATGCCCCATAGTGTCACAATGGTCTCCTTGGTTCTGCAGTGTCAGAATGCCCCCTCGGTCCCTTGGAGCTCACAGTGTCACTCTTGTGCCCTTGTTTCCATGAGGCCCTGCAGTGCCACAATGGTCCTTTGGTTCCACGTGACCTCAAAGTGTCCTCATGGCCTCCTTGGTTCCATGACGCCCTGTAGTGTAACAATGATCTCCTTGGTTCCACAGTGTCAGAATGGCCCCTTTGTCCCATGGAGCCCCACGCTGTCACTGTGGTCCCCTTGATTCCATGAGGCCCTGCTGTGCTACAATGGCCCCAATGGCTACAATGGTCTCCAGTGAGACTCTCTACAACCACCTGAACAGAGGCTGTAGTCAGGTGGGGGTCGGTCTCTTCTCCCAGGCAACACCTGACAGAATGAGATAACACAGTCTGCAAATGAGCCAGGGGTAGTTTAGGTTTGACAGCAGGAAAGAAGTCTTCACTGAAAGCAGGGGACTAGTGAGCCTTGCTGTGCTGGGGCCTCATTGCCTCCTTGTCCCTGCTCAGCAGCCTGGCAGGGGCCACCCCATGGTGCTGCCCTTGGCATTGCACATGGCCAGAGCCCAGTGGCCCGGGAAGAGCCCTGAGCAATGAGGGAGGGACAGGATCTGCCTTGCCAGGGGCTGGGGCTCAGCCCTTGGCCCTTGGCATTCCTGAAACACATCCAGGTGTGCTCAGCATCAGAGACACCTTTCCCTTGCTTGTCCTCCCCTGTCATCAGTGCCTCCAGTCTTCTGCTCTAAATGGAACCTGGGGTCACTTTCTCAGTCATATCCCTCAGTGAGACCCATTAAAACTTCAAGAAACTTTGGAGTTTCAATTTAATTTTGAGTTCCTGAGAAGTTTTCCTTCAGCTCCCTCTCAGGGACTGATGTCCAGGGACTCAGCACTGTTGAAAAATCCCAGCTCTACACAGACGGAGCAACTGAGAGGCATATTTTTAAAAATATTTTAGTCGATTATTAGACTCCTTAAAGGGTGAAACATAAGACACGTAAAACTTAATGCCATTCTGCCCAAAGCCAAGTTATTTGGAGTTTACTATACCTTATTAATGTTTTTCAGTCTATCAGCTTCTGCTACACAATGGTGCTAATACTTCTAACACCAACTACCCATTATTGTACCCCACGTGGTTTTGCACCAATGCATCTTTCACAGTTCTAATTCTCCAAAATATCTGATCTTTTTGCAAGGCCATGGTTTGAAACTTCTTTCTAGTTCAATCTCTCTCTCAGCAATGTCTTCTCTATTCCAGGGCCATTCTGAGTCAGCACACCTTATCTCAGAGTTTGCATCCAGATGTACAAGAGTGTGTGAGCTTTCAGTCAGGCTTTGAGAATCCTTTATAACTCCATTTCTCATAAATATCAACCACAGAATGCTACAATCACTTCTGCTCTAAAGAGAATAGCAATGAAATACAGTCTTCAAAATATGAATGAGTATTTCTTAGAATCTCTGGGAAATATTTCTCCATAACTGGATTTGAAAATCTTCCTAATGAATGGCACCAGGCCAGAGGGAAATCAAGGCAGAGCCATGGTTTGTCAGGACTTGCTTGATCTCAGTGAGCCCTGTGGTGCATTTGGTGCTGATCCCTTGAACCTCAGGGCCTGAGAGGAGATTGCACAAACCTTTCCACGAGGCCAAATCAGAAGAAAAACCCAAAGTGTCTCAAAGAATTAATGGGTCCCACTGAGGTCCATACCCAACACAGGCTCCTCATGGACTCCTTGGAGGAAAGAACTGGATGCCAGGATTGCCCAAAACCCTCTCAGAGAGTCAGAGAGGAAAGGAAAATCCAAACTACCTTTAAAAACCTTGAGTATCTCAATGTATCATTGAGACCCACTGAGTGTCAATATAAAGCTCTCAAGGGACTAATTAAAGCAGATAATTGTGGCCATGATTGCATAAACTACTAAAAGAGTTGGTGTCAAAAGGGAACCTCCAAGTACCTTAAAAAACTGAAGTATCTTGAAGCATTAATCAGCCCCGCTGAGTGTTGTTACTGACAAAGCCTCTCAAGGGACTAATTAAAGCAGATAATTGGTGGCCATGATTGCACAAAGCTCTCACAGAATCCAAGGAAAAAGCAAAATCCAAAGTCCTCTGAAAAACCTGCAGTCCCTGGGAGCATGAAGGAGTCCCCAGGGCCATTCCTGACCAAGGCTCCCCAGGTACTCGTCCCAGCAGATCCCTGAGGCCACTGGGATGTGGGGGGATGCTGAGGGCAGGACAAGGGGTGACAGTGGCCAGCCTTGCTGGGGCTGTGCCAGGAGGCCCCAGTGGCTCAGGACAAGGTGTCTCCTCACAGCCCTTGGTGGCACAGACCCTGCTGTGCCCCAGGGCACCGAGACTTGGCTTCTCTTTGTCTCCACCTGTCATCACTGCCTCCAATTTCCTGCTCTGACTGGAACCTGGGGACACTTTCTCAGTTGTGTCCCTCAGTGGGACCCATTAAAACTTCAGGAAACTTTGGAGTTTGATTGTGACTTGGAGTTCTTGAGAGGTTTCTTCAGCTCCCTCTCAGGGACTGATGCTCAGAGACTCAACCCCAATCCCTGAGAGGGTCATTAAAGTCCTTGTGCTGTGTCTGTGCTGCTGAGCTGGGCTGGGCTCCTGTCTCAGAATGTGATCCTGGCAACCAAGAAGAGCTTCAAAAACACATTTCTCTTCATGAGTAGCTCCTGTGCACAGCTCAGCAGGGCTGGGGCACTGCCTGCAGCCACCCCGGGCACAGCACAGAGGCACAGAGAGCTTCAATCAGTCAGGGCTGGGAAGATGCTGAGAAGTGCCTGGGGCAGAATCACTCCCAAGCCTTGGCACAGGAAGCCTCTGGCTGCAGGACAATGCAGCTGCAGCTCCTGCAGTGATCTCCTAAAGCTGGAACATCCCAATGCCTGCAGACTGTGTGAGTACATTCTCTGATGATCTCTTGTGTAGAGCAGCCAGGGGTGCCCAGGGCTGTGGTGCAGAGCAGGGTCCTGCAGCCCAGGGCGCTGTGCTGGGGCAGGGACTCTGCTGCCTGCCAGGGACAGCTCTCAGCCAGCCCTGGGAGCTGCTCCCAGCACTGGGGGACAAGGTCTGGGTGGAAGGAGACAGCTGGTGAGGCTTGGAAGGGTTGTCCTTGTGTGGTGAGGATGCTGCATAGTTCAGATCTGCTGCTCCCAGCATAACATTTAACTCCAGAATGTTACTAGGTAGATTACACAGGGAGTACAGTGAGGCAGGGCCTGCCTAAAAAAGAAAATCCTGATTTTATAATCTACTGCTCTGGGTTGCTTAGATGGGAAATTGCATATAGATATTAATCTCTAAGTTCAGTTTGGAAAAAATATAATATTTTTTCTTGGATTTTAATAAAACAGTCACTGACAGAAATTAGCCAAGGGTGCCTCACAGGTAGCATCAGTGTCACTTTTCCAGCCTCCTCAGGATAGCTATGACATTGCCATCAGAGCCTGCAGAGGCAGAGCTGACCCTGGGCAGTGCCCTGTGCTGGGAGGGGTGTGCAGGGCAGAGCTGAGCCCCCAGGGCTGGGCTGGGCTCTGGCAGCACTGGCAGGGCTCAGCCCTGGGCACAGGGAAGCAGCTGCTGGTAGGGACAGCTCCAGGCAGCAGAGCCCTGGGCAGGCAGTGGGGGGAAAGTGCCACCAAGCTGGGCTGGCATATTTCAAGTCCTCTCCAAACTGAACTATTCCATGATTACTTTTCTTACAGATCCCCATACCAAGACACAGGAAATGTCCAACAGCAGCTCCATCAGCCACTTCCTCCTGCTGCCATTGGCAGACACGTGGCAGCTGCAGCTCCTGCACTTCTGCCTCTTCCTGGCCATCTCCCTGGCTGCCCTCCTGGCCAACGGCCTCATCATCAGCGCCGTAGCCTGCGGCCACCACCTGCACACCCCCATGTTCTTCTTCCTGCTCAACCTGGCCCTCAGCGACCTAGGCTCCATCTGCACCACTGTCCCCAAAGCCATGCACAATTCCCTCTGGAACAGCAGGAACATCTCCTACTCAGGATGTGCTGCTCAGCTCTTTTTCTTTGTGTTCTTCCTTGGATCAGAGGTTTCCCTCCTGACCATCATGTGCTACGACCGCTACGTGTCCATCTGCAAACCCCTGCACTACGGGACCCTCCTGAGCAGCAGAGCTTGTGCCCACATGGCAGCAGCTGCCTGGGCCAGTGCCTTTCTCTATGCTCTGCTACACACAGCCAATACATTTTCCCTGCCCCTGTGCAAGGGCAATGCCCTGGGCCAGTTCTTCTGTGAAATCCCCCAGATCCTCAAGCTCTCCTGCTCACACTCCTACATCAGGGAACTTGGGATCATTGCTGTTAGTATTTGTTTAGCTTTTGGTTGTTTTGTGTTCATTGTTTGTTCCTATGTGCAGATCTTCAGGGCTGTGCTGAGGATCCCCTCTGAGCAGGGAAGGCACAAAGCCTTTTCCACCTGCCTCCCTCACCTGGCTGTGGTCTCCCTGTTTGTTACCACTGGGTTTTTTGCCTACTTGAAGCCTCCCTCCATCTCCTCCCCATCCCTGGATCTGGCAGTGTCAGTTCTGTACTCAGCGGTGCCTCCAGCTCTGAACCCTCTGATCTACAGCCTGAGGAACAAGGAGCTCAGGGCTACAGTGTGGACATTGATGACTGGATGGTTTAAGAAACATTAAACTGCTGGCCAATTTCTGCAATTCACTTGTAATAAAAGTCACCTTTGATTCTTCTTGTTAGTTTGGTTGTTAGTCTGTTCTTTTCTTTCCTTTCTTTTAGTCTTTTACTATTGTCTGGAAAGAAATGCCATTGCCTCTGCCATTTCTCATTTTGTTTTCTTCCACCACTATTGCGAACAGAGACTGTATCAATTAGGGGCTGCATTATTCGTGGCTTTAAACGAACTAAAGGATCTACCTGCAAGGCTTTCTCCAGAGATGTCCCATTTCTTCCCTTCTCTGGAGCTGCAGCAGCAATGTCTGTGTGCAGAGCTGGGGCAGATCAGTGCTGGCACAGCAGCTGTGCCCAGCAGCAGCAGCAGCACTTGGTGTTGCCAGTGCTGCTCCTGTGCCACTGCCCCGCTGCCCTCCTGACCCTCGTGTTGCTGCAGGGCCTGAGTGCTCTCAGGGCCAGGCACAGCCCTGGGGGTGGCAGTGCCGGGGCTGCAGCAGGGACAGGCCATGGGCACTGCTGGGGCAGCGCTGATGCCTCAGGCCACGGCCTGGGGGCTCCAGGCTCCTTGGCCAGGCTCTCTCCACAACACTTGTCCAGCCCAATGCTGAGCACAGAAAAGCCCCGGCAGCAGCCTCAGGCTGGCTGTGGGCAGGCTGAGGGCAAACAGCATGGCTGGTGCTCTGCAAGGTCCCTGCAAGGGGGACACCCTGGCAAGGAGCAGCAGAGCAAGGGCTGATCCATCCCCACTGTGCTGGACACCCCAGGGCAGCGTCCCAGAGCGTCCTCATGCACCTGCCAACAACATCCCCCCTCTGCAGCCCTGGCCTCTCCCCCAGCTCACACAGGAGCCGCATCCTTGCAGGCACACACACGGCAGCACTGGCTCAGGAGCCCCTGTTTGCATTGCACACAGCAGGGTCAGCACCCCCATGGTGCTGCTGTGGGGACATGGAGCTGAGTGAGCACAAATGCCATCAGCCCCTGGGGCCAGCAAGGGCTGGGGGACGGCAGGGAAACCACTCAGCTTTGTTGTGGCCTCTGAAGTCAGCCAGGAAGTTTGTTCCCATGAGCTGTGAGTTTCCTGTCCCACTGCAGATGTTGTTGCTCAGAGCCAGGGCTGTTTGGCAGCCACCCCCAAACTGCCCTGAGCATTTCCTTTGCTTCACCTTTGCTTTCTTTCTTCTTTCCTGCTCCAGATTTCTTCCTCTTACCCATCCCTGTACCATCCCCAGCACACAGCCCATCCCTGTTTGCCCTTTCCTCTCTGGTCCCACTCTCCATTTCAGTTCCTGAGCTGGCACCATGGGAACATCCCCTGGGGAACAGGATCATCCTCCAAGTGCTTCAGGAATTGTCTGCAGGGTCCTGCAGTGCCTCGTGCTGTTCCCTTGCCAGAGGCACCACAGGCCAGGGGGGCACATCTGGGCTGCTGTGTCTGGGTGTGGGGCTCCCTGTTGTGGGCAATGAGGAGGGGCTGGAGAGGCTCTGCAGGACTGACAGGATGGGCTTTGGGGTTGTGTGGAGAAGCTGAGGGACCTGGGCTGCTGGACCTTGTGAAGAGGAGGCCCAGGGCTCATCCTGCAACTGCTCCAGGGGGAGTTTCAGAGAATCACAGAATCGGAAAAGCTGGAAAAGTCCTTGGAGATCATCAAGTCCAACCTGTGCCCTGACACCAGCTTCTCTCCCTGAGCCTTCTCTTCTCCATGTTAAACAACCCCAGCTCCCTCACCTGCTCTTCACATGACTTGTGTTCCAGACCCCTCACCAGCCTTGTTGCCCTTCTCTGGACACGCTCCAGCCCCTCCATGTCCTTCCTAAATTGAAGGGCCCAGAACTGGACACAGCACTCCAGGTGTGCTGAGCACAGGGGAAGAATCACTGTCCTGCTCCTGCTGGCCACACCATTCCTGATCCAGGCCAGGAGCCATTGGCCTTCTTGGCCACCTGGGCACACTGCTGGCTCATGTCCAGTCTGCTGTCCATTAGTGTCCCCAGGTCCCTTTCTGCCTGGCCACTGTCCAGCCACTCTGTCCCCAGCCTGGAGCACTGCAGGGGTTGTTGTGGCCAAAGTCCAGGACCTGGCACTCAGATTTGTTAAACCTCACCTTGTTGGATTTTTGCCCTGGATCCAGCCTGTCCAGGTCCCTCTGCAGAGACCTCCTACCCTCCAGTAGATCAGCACTCCCAGCCAACTTGGTGTCACCACGGTTCCAGGAGTCCCTGGAGTGTCACAATGGTCTCCATGATTGCATGAGTCCTCCCAGTGTTACAATATCCCTTTGGCCCCATGGAACACCTTGGTTTCACAATGTCTCTTGGATCCATGGGCTCTGCAGTGTCACAATGGCACCTTGGTTATGCAAGTGGCACAGTGGTCTCTGAGGTTCCACAGGGGCCCAAAGATTAACACTGACCCCTTGGTTCCATGAGGCCCTGCACTGTCACCATGGCCCCCTGTTATACGAGGTTCCACAGTGTCACAATAGACTCCGTGTTTCCACGAGGCCAAAAGGTGTCACAACTGCGTTCTGGATTTCCTAATGCCCCACAGTCACAGGGACCCCCGAATTCCATAAGGCTCCAGAGTGCCACATGGACTCATTGTTTGCACGGTGTCACAATGGCCCCATTGTTACCCAAGGTTCCACAGTGCCACAATGGACTCCTCGTTTGCACAGTGTCACAATGGAGCCCTGGTGACACAAGATCCTGCAGTGTCACAATGGATTCTTGGTTCCATGACACCCTGCAGTGTCAGTGTCACCGTGGTGTCTGAGTACATGAGGCCCTGCAGTATCACAGTGGGCCCTTCATTCCAGGGGGCACCTAGGTGTCAAAATTGTTGCTTTAGTTCCACAAGTCCCTGCAGTGTAAAAATGGCCCTTTGGTTCAACAAAGCCCACTGTGTCACTGTGGCCTCCATGGTTTCACAATGACCCAGAGTCATCAATGGACCTTGGTTCCATTTAGCCCCACAGTGTCACAATGGGACCTTGCTTCTTCAGAGTCCTGCAGTGTCACAATCATCACAGAATCACCCAGGCTGGAAAAGACCTTTGAGAGCATCAAGCCCAACCTGTGACCCAACACCACCTTGTCACCCAGACCATGGCACTCATTGCCACATCCGGTCTTTCCTGAACAGCTTCCAGGGACGGTGACTCACCCTCCTCCATGGGCAGCCCATTCCAATGCTCAATCACCCTTTTTGTGAAGAATATTTCCTAATGTCCAGCCTAAACCTCCCTTGCCACTGCTTAAGGCTGTGTCCTCTTGTCCTGTCACTGTTCCCGTAGAAAAGAGCCAGACCCCCACCTGGCTACACCCTTCTGTCAGGGAGTTGTAGAGAGTGATGAGGTCTCCCCTGAGCCTCCTCTTCTCCAGGATAAACATCCCCAGCTCCCTCAGCCACTCCTCACAGGACTTGTGTTCCAGACTCCTCACCAGCCTTGTTGCCCATCTCTGGACACGCTCCAGCTCCTCCATGTCCTTCCTAAATTGGGGACCAGAACTGGACACAGCACTCCAGGTGCTGCCCAACCAGTGCTGAGCACAGGGGAAGAATCACTGCCCTGCTCCTGCTGGCCACACCATTCCCGATCCAGGCCAGGTGCCATTGGCCTTCTGGGCCACCTGGGCACACTGCTGGCTCATGTCCAGCCTGCTGTCCATCAGTGCCCCCAGGTCCCTTTCTGCCTGGCTGCTGTCCAGCCACTCTGTCCCCAGCCTGGAACACAGCAGGGGTTGTTGTGGCCCAAGTGCAGGACCTGGCACTTGGTCTTGTTAAACCTCACCTTGTTGGATTTGGGGCCTGGATCCAGCCTGTCCAGGTCCCTCTGCAGAGCCCTCCTACCCTCCAGCACATCCACACTCACACCCAGCTTGATGCCATCTGCACATTTGCTGATGCTGCACTCAGTGCCCTCATCCAGATCATCAATGCAGATATTGAAATCCACGCTGGCTGCCTCTGATCCCTCAGCCATCCTGTAGGTGCCCTGTGATGGCACTCAAGGTGATCTGTTCCATCACCTCACCAGACACCCAGGTCAGGCTGACAGGCCTGCAGTTCCCCACATCCTCCTTCCAGCCCTTCTTGGGGATGGGCTCACATTGGCACTTCCAGTCCTCTGGCACCTCCCTGCTGAGCCAGCACTGATGAGAAATGATGGAGAGCAGCTTGGGGAGCTCATCCAGCAGCTCCCTCATCCCCCTAGGATGGATCCCATCTGTTCCCAGAGACACCAGTGAGCATCTGAGTGGCTCAGCAGGTCCCCAGCTGCTTCCTCCTGGATTACAGGGGGTCTGTTCTGCTCCCTGTCCCCATCTCCCAGCTCAGGAGAACACTTGTCCTCAGGACATCCTGGCTTATTGTTCCAAACTGAGGCAAAGAATGGGTTAAGTAGCTCAGTGGATCCATGGAGATCATTGTGGCATTGCAAGGCCCCATGGAATCATGGAGACCATTGTGACACTGTGGGGAACCAAAGGGCCATTGTGACCCTGCAGGGCCTCATGGAAACAAGGGGCCATTGTGACACTGAAGAAGCAAGGAGAGCACTGGGACACTACAGGAACCCATGGAAAAAAGGGGAGATGGAACTGATCTGGCTGGATTGGCCTTCTGGGGGACACCTGGCAAGTCTGGCTGATCCTGGCATGTCAAGGGCTGCCTCTCATCAGCTCCTGGAGCACAGGGGCTCTGTGCTTTCCTCCCTAGGGAAAAGAACTCTCTGTATTTCCTGGTGCCCATTAATGAAAGTGGTACTCTCTGTAAAAACTTTCCTATATACAAGGGTTCTCCCAGCCAAAATCTGCCAGGATAGACAGCTCTGGCTGGCCTTGGCCTCCTGAGGGCTGTCTCTCATCTTCCACTGAGCAATGGGGCTCTGTGCTTTCCCTCCAGTGGAAACGGACTGCCCTTCTCACCTAGGTATCAATGGCCAAAATTAGGATTCTATCTCCAAGATTGGCTCTATCCAAGGATTGCAGCCAAAAATAAGTAGCCAGGACACACAGGTCCATCTGCCTTATCCTCTGGTGATTTTTTAAGACTATGATCAGAATATTTTCATTTGCCAGCACCTTGGAGTGGGCCCAGAGATTTCTCAAGTTGGGGTTTAAAGGCCTCAAGCAAAAGACACCTATATGGAGCACAGGTCCTCTGTGCTCAGTGGACTGGAGACTGAGGAGAACAGAGGAGAGCCTTGGGAGGGATTGAAAGGCAGCATCAGAGATGGTGGATGCTTTAGACATAGTAAAGAAAAGCTGGAGAAAGAAAGAATTAATGCAACGTGCAGATGGGGAGGCCTGGACTGGACATGAGGAGAAAGGAATTGTTCTACCAGGGCAGGGTTGTGATGCAACAAGTCCCCCAGAAAGAGTCTGGAGCAGCCCAAGGCTCTGTGTGTGCAGGCAGAGGCAGGCAGGAGGCAGAGCTGTCAGCAAAGGAAGGGGCCAGCGAGGTGGGGCAGCCGGGGGATGACGACAACCTGCAGGGACAGAGGCGCAGGGCATGGACACCGTAGGACAGCCTGGGCTGCAGAGGCCACAGGGATGGGCAGCAGCTGAAAGGCCCTGACACAGCCAACTCCTGCAGCACTTGGGCCATGCAGGCTGGCCCTGGGCCTGAGGCCAGCAGGGGACAAGTGAGCCTTGCTGTGCTGGGGCCTCATTGCCTCCTTGTCCCTGCTCAGCAGCCTGGCAGGGGCCGCCCCATGGTGCTGCCCTTGGCATTGCACATGGCCAGAGCCCAGTGGCCCGGGAAGAGCCCTGAGCAATGAGGGAGGGACAGGATCTGCCTTGCCAGGGGCTGGGGCTCAGCCCTTGGCCCTTGGCATTCTTGAAACACATCCAGGTGTGCTCAGCATCAGAGACACCTTTCCCTTGCTTGTCTCAACCTGTAATCGGTGACTCCAGTGTTCTGCTCTAACTGGAATCTGGGGACACTTTCTCAGTCATATCTCTCATTGGGACCCATTAAAATTAAATAAACTTTTGAGTCTGACCATGACTTTGAGTTCTTGAGAAGCTTTCCTTCAGCTCCCTCTCAAGGACTGATGTCCAGGGACTCAGGGGGGACTGAGTTGGAAAATCCCAATTTTACAGGGAAGGGTAAAAGGAAGGGTGAAACATAAGAGATGTAAAATTCAATGACATTTTATCACAAACCAACTTATTTCTTTATTACAATACCTTAGAAATGCTTTTCAGCCTATTAGCTTTTGCCACACAATGGTGCTAATACTTCTAACACCAATCACCTTGTATTTTACTCCACATGGTCATGCCACAATGCATTTTTCACAGTTCTAATTCTCAAAAATATCTGGTCTTTTTGCAGGGCCGTTGTTTGAAACTTGTTTCTAGTTCAATCTCTCTCTCAGCAATGTCTTCTCTATTCCAGGGCCATTCTGAGTCAGCACACCTTATCTCAGAGTTTGCATCCAGATGTACAAGACTGTGTGAGCTTTCAGTCAGGCTTTGAGAATCCTTTACAAATCCATTTCTCACAAATATCAATCACAGAATGCTGCAATCACCTCCGCTCTAAAGACAACAGTAATAAAATACACCCTTGAAAATGGGAATGGATATTTCTAAGAAGCTCTTTGTCATATTTCTCCATAACTGGAGTTGAAAAACTTCCAAATGAACTGCACCAGACCAGAGGGAAATCAAGGCAGAACCGTTGTTTTCTAGGAAACCTCTCAAGAATTCAGTCATATTCGAACTCCAATATTTCTGATGCCGTTCATGGGTCCCACTGAGGGACACGACTGAGAAAGTGTCCCCAGGTTCCAGTGTGAGCAGGAAATTGGAGGCAGAGATGACAGGTGGTGTGGGAAATGCAGGCACAGAGAGCTCTCAGGGCCTTGTGCAAACAGGCTCAGAGATTGAGATCAAAACAAGGTTTGACCTAAGACCTTGGAGAAGGCTTGGACAATCCGAGCATTAAAACGAAAATTGATATAAAACAAGAATATAAGTTTTTAGTTTAAGTAGAAATATATTTTAAGCAAGGAGAAATATGCATTCTGTAAGCAAAGCAGTATGTTAAGTAAGAGAGTAAAAGATTTTAAAGCTTAGCAATACAACCTGTTATAAAGTTAATTAGAAGTTTAATGTTTATCAGTGTAGGTTTGTGAAATGTTATAGGATTGGTTTAAAAATGACACATTACTGCAAAGCCATGAGAAGGAAAGCAATTAATGATTGGTGTAAAAGAATGCTGGCAAACTTCACAGAAGTATTTGATTGGATAAAATACTAACATAAGGCATTGTAACTAAGAATGAGGCAGCTTCTGATATTATGGCATTGGATGTAACACCTTTAATGTCTCACCCTTCTATGACACTGACACCATGAGGCCATAAACCATCATTTACAACGTCTCTCAGTTGCCCCATCTCTTGCAATATCAATCTCCCAATACACATTTTTTTGACATCAGACATGACTAATGAAATCAATAGGGACTTATGGACACCAGGTGTATCCCATTAAAGTCAATAGAGATTTAGGGACACCTGGTTTATCCATTAAAATCAATGGAATTTTGAGGAAATTTGGCCCTAAAATAGGGAAATTTGAGTAAATTTGGAGGAAATCTTGGGCTGAATTCTGGGAATTTCCACTCCAGGATTGCGGTGCTGATGCTCTGGATGTTCTGGATGAATTCCTGGAGGCCAATCCCGAATCCCTGATGCCTCACCTGCTGTCCATGCTGGAGCTGTGTCCCAGATAAGCCCAAAAATGTCCATTTTTAGCCCAAAATCTGGGAATTCCAAGACCAAAATTGGGATTTTTAGTGCCAAAAATTTTGGGACATCAGCTCTGCCCACTGAAGTCAAAGGGGATTGAAGGACACCAGGTCTACCCCAGTGAAGTCAATAGGGATTTAGGGACACCAGGTATATCCATTGATAGGGCTTGATTGGGAAGAGTTACTGTTTAAACTGGGAGCACTGGGAAGGGCTAAAGGGGGACACTGGGGTGACTGGGAGCACTGAAGCAAACATGAGACCACTGGGATGGATTTGTAGAGATAAATGGAAATAAACAGGACTCCAGATCTAACCCATTGAAATGAATAAGAATTTAGAGACAGCAGCTCTAGCATTTAAAAGCAATAAGGTTTAGGTGCACCAGGTCTACCCAGTCAAAGCAATGAGGATGTTTGAGACACTAGTTTTCGGGGGGCCCAGGGGTTTTTGGTGATCCAGGTGTGCAAGGGGTACCCAGGTGTATCCAGGTGATTTCTAGGGGTACCCAGGTGATTTTTGGGGCACCCAAATGCCCTGACTCACCCTGACAGGCCAGGAGAAGATGATGGCCACTGTCCTCCCAGTCGACGTGGACACAGATGACCCTTGGCAGCTGTGGGGCTGTTGGGGGACACCCCAACATTCAGGGGTTACCCTAAAACTCCAGGTGAGGACATCAGGGGTGGGAGAGAGCCCTGAGTTACCTCGGGAGAGGATGCAGTGCAGGTACAGCCAGGTGCTTTGGTGCATGGGGTTGGTGAAGATGGTATTCTGCAGCAGCTCCAGCTCTGGGGTGGGCAAAGGAGGCACCCCAAAATCTCAGGGGGACACCGGGGGAAATCCCAGTATCTCAATGGGGGCACCCAGGTATCCAGGAGTTCGGGTCTACCCATTAAAGTCAGTGGGGATTTAGGGAAACCAGATCTACTCATTGAAGACAATAGGGATTTAGGAACACCAGGTCTGCCCATTCAACGCAACAGAACCCAGCAGCTCACACTTTAGGCGAGGGAGGGGCTGGAAAATTTTGGGGATCTCGCAAAATTGTGGGAGTTTTTTTGGGGAATCCCTCACCTTCCTTCAGCCTTCCAGGGGGCAGTGCCCTTGCCGTAGTTCCTGGTGGGCATCAGCAGCCCCAGGCAGTGTTGCCAGGCTGAGAAGTTGGAGAAGCTGTGGCTCAGCAAGGCCCTGGTGAAGGCCAGCTCGGCCTTGAGGTCCTGCCTGGCCACAAGTGCCTAGCAGTGTTCCCAGGTGTGGACTGGGAAGGCACCAGTATAAACCAGTAAGCACTCCTGATGTCCTGAGGCTCATGGCAGCAGTTCCCAGTATAAACCAGTATGGCCTCATGCACCCAAACCCATTCCCAGTGTAGTCTAGGGGCTCCTAGTGTGGTCCTGTGGCTCCCAAGTTTATATTGGGAAGGCACCAGTACAAACCAGTAAGCACTGGGAGCTGCCCCTGAGCCCATGGTGGCAGCTCCCAGCATAAACCAGTAAGGCCAGCACAACCTGAAGTCACTCCCAGTGGAGTGCCAAGCGTCCCCAAGACCCCTCCCAGTATAACCCAGTACAACCCAGTCTGACCCAGTAAAATCCAGAATATCCCTGTATAACCCAGTATCAATCACTACAACCCAGTCACCCCCAGCACCCGATCCCAATACAAACCAGTATAACCCAGTATAAACCACTGACCTCCAGCACCCCATCCCAGTACAAACCAGTATAACCCAGTACAACCAGTACACATAGTGTTAGGTCCTCCTGCTCTGTGTGTGTTTAAATAAAGTAAATGTTCTTGCAGAGGCTTATTTGTCAAAAATCTTCCCTCTGTTACCTCTTCTTCAGCTACAGGGGCAGTGTCTGTGTGCAAAGGTCGAGAGAGAGTCCCAGCACAGCAGCGCTGCCAGGGAGCAGCAGCACTTGGTCTTTTGAGAGCTGCACTTTTTCCACTTTCACCATTCCCTTTATTATCCTTGTCCGAGGCCTGAGTGCTCTGCAGTTCAGTCCCTGTCCTGCTGTGTGTCCGTGGTGTGACCGCAGGCAGGGACAGGCCATGGGCACAGCTGGGACACAGCTGGGCTCCAGCTCAGCAGTTCCATCAGCAAAGGGGATTTCCTCAGTGCAGTGCCCAAAGGCTTAGGTCTTTTTACTAAGTTAGTCTCCAGGAGAAGCCCAAAGAATGGATTTTGCGGTCTCACTGCTTTGTTTGTTTGTCCCTGCAGTCAGTGCCATGAGATCAGAGTCCCACTGTGGTACTTCAGGGACTGAGGGCAGGGTCAGATGTTTTGTGTTAGTGATCAGCAGCCATGGAGAAGACAGATGATCTCCAAGTCACCCGCCTGGGGCTCTGAAACTGTGATGGCTCTGGTGGCAGGCAAGCACTTTTCTGTAGGAAATCAGAACGTGCCAGGAGAGCAGAGAGGATCTGCAGGGACAGCCCGTCCCATCAGGCCAGCAGTGAATGGAACCCTGGAGCAAAATCCTGCCCAGGGTGGGGTCACCCAGAGATAAAGGCCTGAATGTCTGCTGTGAGGCAGGAGAGCTCTGCAGCCCCAGGGACGAAGCAGGCACAGGGAAAGGAGTCTGGGGACTGACTCCTCTGAGCCTCAGGGACCTTCCCCAGGAGGATGCAGGGCATCCCCAAGGCCATGGGGCAGCCCTGGAACAAGGCAGGCAGCTCTGAGCCCCTGCATGGCCCCAGCAGAGCCTGTGTGGGAGGGGGTCAGTGCAGGGAGCACCATCAGCTGCCTCTGTGTCCCAGGCTGAGCAGCAGAGCCCAGCAGAGGCAGCCCAGGGCCCCGGGCAGCGCAGCCCCCGTGCTCTGCAGAGCAGCAGCCCCAGCTCGGGGCTGTGGGGAGCAGGGCAGGGGCTGCAGCAATGGCTGCTCAGGCCAGCACAGACGTGTTCCCCTGGCAAAGGCTCTGTGGGCAGCTGGCATGTGCCAGGAGCAGAGCAGGAGCCCGTGGGAGTGCAGAGGAGCCCTGGCAAGAGGCTGCCCTGTCCCTGGGGCAGCAGCAGCTGCCTGAGGAGTCCTGGGGCAACTCTCTGCTGCTGTGCTGGGCAGCGGGGCTGGCCCTGGGGCTGCAGCAGCTGCCCGAGCAGAGGCTCTCCTGAGCATTCCAGACACAGAGTGGCTGTCCCTGACCTGCAGTGCCTCCAGTTCCTGCTGCAGGAGGTTACCATGACTGGGTCAACTGCACTGCTGGGCTGGGGCAGGGGCAGGGAGAGAAAAACAAGGGACTCTTGGTAATATAAATCCCTGCAGTGTCAGAATGGTCCCCATGGTTCCGTGGAGCCCCACAGTGTCACAATGGTCCCCTGGTCACAACAGGCCTTGCAGTGTCACAAGGCATCTTTGGTTCTATGGGGCCCACAGCACCTGCTTTGCTGGTAGGCAGGGTCAGCACCAAAGACACAGACACCAACTTCAGGAACAGAGGAATTCATATAATGCAAAAGTGCAAAGAATTACAAAAGGAGAAGCTCAGCAAAGCACATAACCATTAGAAAATAATTACAAAAGGAGAAGATCAGCAATGCACCCAATCATCACTACCAAAGATTGCCTGTAGTGATGAAGAAACAGACAGCACCAGTTACCCCCAACTTTAGCAGCACCCAGATGTGCACATCAGCTGGGGGAAGCTGTCACAGCCAAGGACTGGAGAGCCCCTCCCAGACACTGGGAGTTCCTGCAGGTACGCCCACCTTTGCAGGCAACGAGGCTCCAACCTGGCTGTGAGAGGGCCCAGCTTTTACACTGTTAAACAAACAAACTGACATCACTTCTAGTGTGGGAACACCTGGTTTCATTCTCAATTTGGTTTCTCCCAAAGCCTGGCCAGGGCTCACGGAGGAACCAAGGGAGGTGACTTTGACCATACACGCCCAAATAAATGTGGCCAGATGTGACCCTGTCCGGTTTCTAAATACAGAAAGATAAATCCATGTTTCACCAATGCACATATACAGAGATCGTATTTCTAACAAAGCTTCATTAATGAGCAGATACAAATATAACATTTGGTTGGAAGGTTCCTCTAGAGGACAGCTTTAGCTCAGGGCTGTTCTTGATGCCTCACCCAGGGCCGGGTGTTCAGGCCTCAGTACTTCAATCATGCTTTGACTTAGAGATGAACTACAACCTTCATAACAACTCTTTCCATAATACAGAACCTTAGATTTAGATATTAGGCATAAAGGCATCGCCTCGTGTTCTTCAATTAAGTGTTGTTCAAGTTCATTACTCACAGCTATAATTCGCATTCCTTTTAAAACGTGCCTAATTAGTTGCTATTTTCTAGGTTCTTTGTCAAATCCCACTTTTTCTTGAGACTGTGTCTCTTGGTAGAAAAGTCTCAGTACTCCATTTCCCAGCACAAAGTGTCACAACAGCTCTAGCATGGAATCATATAATACACCAAGTGCTCATGCTGCAATGATTACAGTGACTGCCACAAATTCATTTCACAGCAGCCTCCAATTTGGAAGCCAATCCCACCATGAAGAATTTTCTTCTTTCTGCCACTCTTCTGCTGCTCTTTCTATCGAGGTGATTCCAGATTGTTGGACTTCAAACCCAGCACTGATAGACACTCCTGCAACACTCCTGTCCTAGAAAAGCACAGGTTCCTCCCTGGCCAGCAAGCAGATAATCCACGGCCATGTGGTTCTGTAGAGCCCCAATTTGTGTTTGTTGGAAGTCAGAGGATGTGCTATTGGATATGTTAACAGCATCACTTTTTACTTCTTCTAATAATTGATTTAGCTCATTAATGTAAACTCCACAGGACGAGGCAGCGCACATGGGGCACAGGGTGATACAGAATCTTTGGCTTTCTGAAATCAAAGGCACCCCTTGGGTGGAAAATGTTTTCCAGCCCCAATTCTTCCTCGTGCTTGTTGCCAAAGTACCTTCAAGGGAGGCATCAATACTGCCTGGAAACAGAACCCAAACTTGCCTCTAAATGGCTTCCTAAAGGATGTCTCCACACACCCAGCAGCTCCCATTCCCAGTACCAAAGGTCTGATTTCCTGTTTCCCACTGTGGGCTGCTGATGGATCCAGGGCTCCTCCCTGTGCTCCTGCTGTGTCCCTGGTGCCTTCGGGACACAGGAGTTTCACAGTGGCCCTGCAGCTGGGAGTGCTGTAACACTGACCCTGACCAGCTCCAGCACCCCGAGTTCTACTGACATTGAGAGCGATGGTAAAGCACAGAAATCCTTTCACATTGTGGCCTCTAACTGTAACAGGGCTTGGTTTCTCCTGAAGGGAAATCATAGTGAATCCTGTAAAACTGGTAATTGTATTCCCTTGTTCCACAGCGCAGTTTCTGTTATGAGTTATGAGTCAGAGCACAGTGACAGAGTTCTGGCCGCCCCACTGAGTGAGCCCTCCAAGGGAACCCCATTCCTCCCAACATCAGTTGACAACATTTCCAGCAATTAGATAAACTGAGTATTTTGGTTACTTTGATCTTTAAATTTTCATAAGAATTTCATGACTCATCCCTTGGAGAAACTCTAGAGGTGTTTCTGGCAAGCAAAGATTCTGGCTGACTCTCAAGACACAACTTGAACAAGACAGTACTTTAGTGACAAGGTTATTAATTCTTTTTCCTCCATCTCATTCGGGTTAAGAACAGTAATTCTGTTGTCCAGGGAGCTGATGCCTTTTTAATTCCACACTAACGTCCCCAAGGTCCTTTGCTGTCCAGCTTTACTGCACTGCCTGTGGGTGACAAGGCTTGGTGGGGTCCTTTCCCCTCGGGCTGGAGAGACGCCAGGTCCCAGCTCCTGAGGGGCCCCCAGGCTCCTGGATGGAATTTGTGTGGAGGTCCCTCAGTGTCACATCAGCCTTCACATGGAGCCCCGTGGATCAGAGCATTTTCCAAAGGGGGCGTTGGGGCAAACAGGGAGATTTGGTCTGGCAGGATCTGTAAAACAATATCCCATAACATCCACTTGTTCTGGCACACAGCACTTGGCTGCAGGGACACATTCCCATTGCTTCTGCCCAGGTTTCAGGATTCAAACAGTGTTGTCTTTCCCCAGAGCTGTTCCTTCAGCTGGCCTGGGAGGGCCATTTGGCCTCTGGACCCACACTCTGGCTCCATTATTAGGACTGCTGCATCCAAACCCTCTGTCTCTACAAACAGAGGTGGATTTGAGGTGGATCTCCTTCTTTCACAATTGTTGTTAAAACTGCAATATCAGTAACTGTGCCACCCCACCATGGGGTTGAATAATCCAATCTTGTTCACTATTACTTAACTGAATTACTTAAATTTCTCCTAGATCATCTGCATTGGTTCTTCCTTCCATGACATGAACACTTTGTAAGGCCAAGCTCCAGCAAGCAGTTATCAAACCAAAGTGTCCTGGAGGAATCTGAATTCCTGTTCCTGTATTGATAAGTTTCATTTGCTTCTGATTTATCCTAATTAATTCCAGTGCATGAAGGCCCAGCCCTGCAGCCTCTGGGGGGCCTGTCAGGGGCCATCACACCCGGAATAATTTCCCAGGCAGTCACAGTGTCACTGTCCATGGCTGTATTTGCAAATTGGGTGCAGCCATGCACAGCCAGGAGGTTTCCATTTCCCAGTGGGCCCATTGTTAAGGGTATGGAGCACATCTGGGAGATGGGTTCTCCACTGGGACAGGTTCCCAATTTCCTCATATCTTCAACTACTCTTTTAACAATCCCTTCATCTGTTCAACCAATCCTGCAGCTTGTGGATAATCTGGTATATGAAAAACCCTTATGTCTTATTCACTGCATTTTTCACAGGAACACACAAAGCATTCCACATCACAGTACCAGCAAACCCCATAAAAATAGCCAATTTCATCCCTTCCTCCTTTATTCCTTCTATACAATTTGCAAAGTTTACCACTGATGTTTGGGTCTTGGCTAGTCCTTTTCTGTAGGGTATTTAGTGTCACAGTGAGCAGCCAAAGCTGACATATTAGCATTGTCAGCATTATTTCACATTATCAATTTTTAATGATATCTAAAAAAAAAAAGATCATGTTATATTTTTATATAACCATTATTATGAATAATAATATTCTATTTCACTTGAACAAATGAACCCAAGCTCAAGATTTAAACCCTTCTCTGTCACTCCATGTGGGAGTGTTCCAAAACCGATTCTTCCTTCTGTTGGTGCTGTTTCCAATGTGCTGTCAACAAAATCCATCCTTGTCTTCCCAAACCCACAAGTTCTTTTCTTTTTCTGAGATGCAATTTTTGGATGCTTTGATAGTGCTGAATAAACAAACTGACAGCACTTCTAGTGAGGGAACAGCTGCTTTCATTCTCCTCTTGGGTCCCTCCCAGATCCTGGCCAGGGCTCAAGGAGGAACCAAGGGAGCTGACTTTGACCATACAGCCCCAAACAAGGCCAGATGTCAGATTTCGTGGCCTTGTCTGGTTTTAAATGCAAAAAGGTCAATCTATGTTTCCCTAAGGAGTGGATACATCTATCACAATGCCAATGATCCTGCATATTTCAGGAATGAGTGGATACAAAGATAACCTTTGGTTGGAAAGTTCATCGAGAGGTTACCTTTGGCTCAGGGCCTGTTGTTCAGGCCTCACTCAGGCCTTGGCACTTCAGGACTGGGTTTAGTGCTGAACTTGACACTGCTGGGTGAATGGCTGGACTGGATGAGCTCAGAGGTCTTTCCCTACAGAAAGGATTCTATCTGCTGCATTCAGCTAGGTCCATGTTGGCAGCATTACTTTGGTCAAAAGTTCCCTCTTGGTCAGCTCTTGTGGCCTAAGGCTTCAGCTCCTTTAGCTCCTGGTGCTGAGCTGCTCATGCTGAACGAGATGACTCAGGGAGAAGAACACAGTTCATCCAATTCCTTCTGGGACACTGAGAGGGGAGGCTGTGGAAACAGGAGCATTGTTTGCTGTGCTCTCCTCTCTGCCCTTCACACCTTTCAGCACTTTGAACCAGCCAAGAGCATTCTCCAAGGGTGCAATGGAGCAGCTGTTCCTGCTCCCAGCTCTGGCTCTTCCCAGTCTCTGACCTTGACTGGTTTTGTCCCTCTTGCTGTGCCCTCTGTTCCCCCTGTGCTTGGTGGCTGCTGCCCAGGATTGTGGAACTGGCACAGATCAGGGGCTCCAGCCCCTCCTTTCTGTGCCCTTGGAGCTGCCTGCTCACAGCAGCCTTTTCCATCTGGAAGCTCCACATGGACAGGGAGTCCTCACCTCTGTTCCCTGCACAACCTCCAGGAGCCCAGGGCTGCCATCTCCAGTCCCTGCTGGCCCTGGGGGCTCCCAGGTGGCCCAGGCTGCTGTGACACCACTGCACACGGGAGGGAAGAGTGGCAGGGGCTGTGCTGAAACTCAGGTCCATGTGCTGCTGCTGCTGCTGCTGCTGTGGGGGTCATTTGTCCAGCCCTGCCCCAGAGTCAGGGATCAGATCCAGGCCCTGCTGCTGCTCCCTCGGGATCAGCCACAATTTGGGTGTTGCTGTCAGTGCCAGCAGAGGCGGTGGCTGGAGCAGCTGGTGCTGACAGTGTCCAAAGCCCCGGGGCCAGAGGGGAAGCTGCCCCTTGTTCTCCCTCTGCCCCACACAGAGCTGGGCTGGGCACAAGTGGGGCAGCACAGCAAACAGGGAGCCTGTCAGTCCCTTCCAGCCCTGTCTGCTCAGAGTTTGGGCCTTGCAGCTCCAGGTGGACAAAGGCAGCTGCTCCTGGTCCCTCTGTGTGTCCCCGTGCTCTGCAGTGCTGCTCCATCAGTCTGTGCCCAGCAATGGGGAAAAGCCTCAGCCCTGCAGGGCCAGGAGCTGCCGGGCTCTGCCTGAGCAGCTCAGCCAGCGGGAAGGAGATGCTCAACACGGGAACCAGGAGCAGAGGACGCTGCTATTTTATGGCATATTTTCTGTTTTAAGGAAAAGAAAAAGGAAAAAGAAAAGAAAAAAACCTCTATAAAATGTGAAAGATAAAAGCAAAACCCAAGTGTGCAGTGAAAAATCTTCTGTAACTTTAAGAGGTAACTGATCTTTTGCAACAGAAAACTCAGTTATTCACTTTGCAAATGAGAGTCAATGGCATTGATGCATCTTACTGGCCTCCGTAACCTTTTTAAAAAAGATTTTGGGATTTGTTTCCAATAGTGTTCTTTTAAATTGTGGTGAAATTGGTGTGAAGCAAGAAGAAATTGCTTTGTGCCTTGCCAGCTCCTGGCAGGACTGGCAATCTCAACTCTGTCACCGCCCAAATCTTTTAGAAGATGCCCTTCCTTCTCAGCCTGTGAATGAGCTGCACGTTCCCTTTGAAACTGTCAGAGGCTTCTTAAAGACACAAAGTCCCACTTACGGCTTTTTGCTTGGTTTGGAAGTGCAGAAGGGCAATTCTCCATCCATCAGCTCCAGACTGCACTGCCTTAGGAACACGGCCCACTCGCCAGGTTTTTCCCACTCGTGGCACTTCTAGACGAGGAAGAAAGTGCAATTGCACAATTCTAACCAAAAAGGAATGACAAGTGGGACAGAATAAACATCTTGTGGAGATCCAGGCGTTCAGCTGGGACTGTGGAGAGTTTGGGTTCTTGCCAACTGGACGTGTGTCCCTAACTGCAATGTCTTGGCCTGCAGGAGAGTCTCCCTCACCTGCAGAAGCACAAAGCTCAGGCGCTGTGCTCGGAATGGGCTCGTCTGATGCAAAGCTGTCAGAGCCATGTGAGGGCAGAGCGGGCCCAGCCGTGCCCAGGGCTGAGCCCAGCAGAGCCCTGGCAGAGCCCAGAGCAGCCTCAGCATCTGCAGAGCCCGGCTGCAAGGAGAGAAACCAGAAACCGCCCATCAGCTGAAGGCTCCTGTCCCCCTTGTCCCAGCTCCTGCCGTGCCCAGGCCGTGCTGGCCGTGCCCAGAGCTGGGCACAAACCTCCCAATCACTGCTGCCTCTGGGAGCAGAGCAGGAGGGCAGGACTGTGCCCAGCCTGCAGCCAGCCATGGCACATCCAGCCCCTCAGCAGCTGCCCAGAGCCAAAAAGCAGCTTGGCAGCCAACTGAAGAATTCATGGCATCTGCCCCAGCAATTGGGGAAACCTTTGGTGCCCAGCCAGGCTATGCTGTGCCCAGATCTGGCAGCATCCCCCTGGCTGTGGACTCACCCACAAATTGGGTGTGGAGTGTGTCTGTGAAGAAGGTGCCAGAATCAAAGTCGATCATCTTCAGCTGGCCAGGTCGAGGAAGAGATTCTTGTCATTGAGGGTGTCCTTGGTGTCTCTGGCAGCAGCCCCACCTGGAACAGCTTCTCCAGGGGCTCCTTCTCCTTCCCTGGGGGCCAGACCAGCCTGTCAGTGTTCTGCCCAGGGCCCCAGCCATCAGTGAACCAAACAAGCAAACCTAGGGGGGATGGTGGCCACCAGTGCTTGCCACACCAGGTCTCCAGCTCAGCTCCAGCCCAAGAGCTGCATGCTCCCTTCTGATGATCCCTGCTCAGAGCTACAGGCACTCTGGTTTGCTTTGCCACTGATTGCCAAGAGATGTGTGCAGCTGTTACCTGCCAGGCTCCTGGATCCAGCTGTGCCCATGGATCTCTCCCATCTTCTAGGGCAGATGAACACCCTGAATCCAAGGATCGTGGAAAAGGTCTTCTAAGGATGGCCTGTCCAACGGTTGCATGGACAAACACCTCTTAATAACATCTTGGCACTCTGAAGAGAGAAACCAGAAATCACCAGTACGTTGCAGAAGTTGCCTCCACCCCATTCCCGTGCCCAGGCCATGCTGGGTGTACCCAGGGTTGTGCCTAAACTTCCCCATGGATTTACTGTTTAGAGGAGAGCAGGAGAGCAGGACTTGTGCCACCTCCTCAGCAGCTGCCAGAGCAGGATGCTCACGACCCCGCTGCTGTCTCCCAGCACTGCTATTCCCCCCTGCCCAGGGATGAGGATCCACCTTGAGAGAGCCTTTGTGGGAACAAGATCCGTCCCCAGATGATCTCCTGGCCCCTCCTGAACGGGTGCTTCCCCACGACCAGGTGGTACAGCAGGAGGCCCAGGGACCAGATCGTTGCTGCCTCGCCATGGTAGTGCTGGTGGTGGATCCACTCTGGTGGGCTGTAGGACAGGGTTCCTATGGAATACAGATGGATTTCAGAAGGAGGATGCTGCGGCTCCCAGAGCCTCGCCCCAGCATCCCTGGGCATTCAGGGGCTGCCCCAGTGGCACACGGGGTGACTCGCTGCCCTCTCACCAGCACTTGGGACTTGTGTACAGACTCGGGGCTGGAAAAGAAGCCACTGGTGCTGGAAGAGGGCAGCAGAAGCCTTGAGAAGGCCCAACCGTGGCACGCAAAAGAAAAACCCACCCACGGGTGGAGAAAACCCACTCTCCTCCCCACCTGCACGGCCCTCAGAAAATGTTAGTAAGCCAAGGCAAACAAGGGGAGAGGTGCAGTTCGAGCCCTTCCTCGCCTGCACACCAAACCAGCCAGGGCACGCAGTCAGACCCCCCCCTCTGCTACCCCCATGGGGTTTTTGTCGGCCTGGCTGCCCCAGCTCCAACCCCAGCCCAGGGCAGAGCGGGTGATGAAGGCTGTCAGCAGGGCTGGGAGCTGGCCCACCTCACACCCCCACCCAAATCAACTTGGCTCAAGCATTAATCCCATCCCCGCTCCAACAGGCAGAAGCCTCGGTGCTGCAGCCCGGCTGGGCCATAAGATGCCCAGGAGCATCCCCTGGGAGGGCTCACCTGCAAACTGGGTGTAGGCTGTGTCCTGGAGGAAGGCGCCACAGCCAAAGTCGATCAGTTTCAGCTGTCCGGTGGCCAGGTCGAGCACGATGTTCTCGGGCTTGATGTCCCTGTGCAGGACCCCGCAGCTGCTGCAGTGCCGCACGGCCTCCAGCACCTGGCGGAACAGCCCCCGCGCCTCCTCCTCCGGCAGGAACCTCCGCTCCGCCAGCAAACCCGACAGGTCCTGGCACCGCTCCGGACGCTCCAGCACCAACAAGAAGCTGTTGGGCAGCTCAACCCACTCCAGGAGCTGAATGACAGCAGCACACCCAGAGGACACCTTGGCCAGCAGCACGATCTCCAGGGGCGCACGGGCGCCGTGGGGCTGCGCGAGGACCACGATGCCGTCAGTGGGGCTGAGGCCGTGCCAGGGCTCTGGGACCCCTCAGCCAGCCCGGGACGCTCTGTATCCCCCGCTCGCTCTCCCTGCAGGGCTCCCGGCGGCTCCCACCCTGCCGGGCCCCAGCTCCTCGCCGCCCGGCACGCCCCGGCTTCGGCCGCTGGCCCGGCTCATTCACCAGCTCGCCCCAGTGCCGGATGCGATCCCGTGGCACGCATTTGATTGCCACCTGCGAGCAAGGGGTAGAAGCGGGCTGAGCTTACCGCCCGCTCCGCCGCGCCCCGGCCTCCTCCTCTTCCTCCTCTGCCTCTCTTCCTCCTCACCCGCCCTCCTCCTCCTCGTCCTCTGCCCGCCGCCGGCCCCGCCACTCACCGGGGCGCCGTCCGCGAGGCGCGTCCCCGAGTAGACGCTGCCGAAGCCGCCGCTGCCCAGCAGCGAACCCAGCCGGTACCGCTCCTGCAAGGCCTCCTGCGCCTTCCCTGCGGGCGACACGCGGCCGTCAGCGCTCGGCCCGGGGCCAGACACGGCCCCCGAGCGCCCCCCGACCGTCCCGGGCCGGGCATCCCCACCCGCCCCGGGCCCCGGCGGCTCAGGGCCGGCGGCCGCGCTACCGAGCGGAGGAGCTCGGGCCGGGGAACCCGCAGCGGAGGCGGCGGGAGCGGCCGCGCCGCGTGTGTCCTCCGCGGGCCCCGGGAGGAGCCGGCACCGGCGCCGAAGCCGCGACTGGACTCCGCGTCGGGGCCGGCACCGGGCTCGGGACAGGCGGAGCCAAAGAGCGGCGACGCCGCCCCCGGCCCAGGCACTGATGCCCGCCCAGCAGCGCCAGCGCCAATACCGCCAGAGCCGGGCGGAGGCGAGGCCGCGGCGGGACGGCCGGGGGGGAGGACGGGGCAGCCCCGCCCGGGGCCGGGAATGGGGTGGGGGCATGGCCCGGCCTGGTGAGGGGAGAGGAGGGGCCGGGACAGGGACACCGAGAGGGAAGGGGGAGACCGGGAAAGGGGTAGTGGGAGAGGCTGCGGGACACCGCGACAGAGTGTGGGACAGCGGGACAGTGAGACGAGGAACAAGAGAAGGGACGTCGAGGGTCTGCGGGATCGCTTCTTCTCTGCTGCTGCTGCTGCCGAAGCGCCGCGAGCGTTTGTCCGCGAGTCCGTTCCCCGTGTGCCCGTTCCCCGCGAGTCCGTTCCCCGTGTGTCCGTTCCCCGCGTGTCCGTTCCCCGCGAGTCCGTTCCCTGTGTGTCCGTTCCCGGTGTGTCCGTTCCCCGTGTGCCCGTTCCCTGTGTGCCCGTTCCCCGTGTGTCCGTTCCGCCCCGTGCGCCCCGGGGCAGCCCGGGCCGCTCCGCACCGGGGCCAAACAAGTCACAGAGCATCTCCTCCTCCTGCACCCACTCAAAACCACCGTCTTGTTTAGCTGCTTCTTCATTAGATTGGAACTGTGATAAATGTGATTCGTGACAATTAAATTGTAACTATATTAACAAAATTGTATTTAGATCAATAGAAGACAATTGTTACAGAGTGAGGGGGGAGATGGGTGACACAGGGCAAAGGACATCTTCCAGATGTTGGGAGTCGAAGAAAGATGTTGGAAGGGAATAGTAGAAGGACGTAGGTCTGACAAGCAGCATCTAGAAATACAAAGTTTCGACCTTGAAATGGGACAAAATGGGATGATTCCAGGCATGGGACTCAAAGTCTTGCTATGGAAAACATCTGCTCAGTCACATAGTGGCCATGCGCTTCCCGCAGGTTACACAGCAGACACTGAGGAAGACGATGAGCCTTCATCGGAAATAAGACCCTCAAAAGGATGAGAGACCCCCTAACCCATTAGTAGAGCATGTGCCATACAACATAGTGACATAGATTTTAGGAATAGAAACTAGGAGGAGTTTTCTAGAAACTTCTATAGCATACAGTATATAAGTGGGATTGTCAGCCTTGATGCTTTGGTACGTGAGGAAGGGCGAGCCCCTCCTCGTACCCCTGGTAGGGGGAGGGTCCCCTCCCCGGTCAGTTATGCTTATGCTTTATACAAACCTCAATTATACTAAATTGCTTACTCTCAAATTTTACTTTTCCTGAAATATATGTATTCAATATTCATTTTAATACTTTGATTGTATTAATTTCTAATACTTTGATATTTTTTGTAGTCCTCTCTAATACTTTAATTGTATCCATTTATAATTGTCACTATTAAAAATTTGCTGCTACATTTAATCTCGTTGCTTGATAAATTGGAAAAATAGAATATCATTCACAACAGAACTTTTATTTCCTTCAGGCTTGCAACTTGTCCCCTGTGCTCGCATGCCCCGGGCCCTATCCCGCCCGCTCGCCCCGCGCTGCAGTCTGTTCCTCACAAGCAAGCAAAGCGCTGTCCGCACTTTCCTCTGGAGCAGAGCAAAGTGCCGAAGGAGGAGCCTGCCAGGGCCAGGCAGAGCCAGCCCCGTGGGAGGGCAGAGCAGCACATGAGGAGTGAGAAATGCAGCCCCTGCAGGGCAGCGCTGCTCTCCGGCCGCTCCGGGTGGGCAGCGGCAGCAGAGGGGCCACGCCCGGCGCGGTGCCCTCGTCCCCAGGGCTGTTCCTGTTTTCTTGTTCAGTTCCGGGTGAAAATCGCAGACTGCCGACAGGAGAATTAAAATAAAAGAATGAAACTGCTATTTCTGCCGAGTTTGGATGCCAGTCCAATACAGCAGCTCAGCTGCCTGCCTCCTCCCTGCCAATCCAGCCCTTTCAGCCTGGAGCAAAGGCCCTCTCTGCAAAGAAACTGCTGGCTGCTTTATTTGTCCTGCTGTTCATCGACACAGCTAGAAAAGCAAACTCGTTTGGATCCTCAGTCTGTCAAAACATGTGAACTTCGCCATGTTAAGCCAAGAGACGGAGTCTTGACCCCTGCACGATGTCCTAGGAATCACCTTTGTTGCTGCTGTGTATTGTCACTGCTGAGGGTGAAATACTGTGAGAGCACGTGCCCTGTCTCTAGAACCCATAGCCAACCTAAATGCTGTGCTTTAAAATCTTGCATTTGCAGGTTTCTGATGTCTCCAGCATTGCTTTCAAAGCAAATCAGGGAGAAGGCAAACTGTGTGTAGCTAATGATACTGCAGAGTGCATCAAACTTGCTAAGTCCTAGGTCTTCGAGGTAAGATCAGTTGATGTAGAACCAGTGCAACACAGAAAAGGGGAGGATATAAGGAAAGGAATTAATAGTATATGTGAACATCTTGGTGTCCTAGGGTGATGTTATGGTGTTTGTATCTCCAATCGTGTGTCCTGATTATGTTTGGTATTATGTCCTGTGCTTCCAGGACTGACTCTGAGAGTGAAGCTTTGTTTTGTCTTGTTATCAGCCGGCTCACCTCCCCCATGGTCTATGTTTAGGAGAGGTTTTAGCTCGGTTTGCTTGCTTGCCTGCTTGCCTGCTTGCTTGCCTGCTTGCTTGCCTGCTTGCTCGCTTCTGCCTCTTTTTCTTTCCTTCGCTTTGCCCTTGCTTTTTTCTTATTAGTTAGTTCAGCTAGGCAGTCCAACCTTTTCCCTGGACTGTTTTCTCTTCCACCCCGTCCCCTCCCTCTCCTGGATACCATCTGAACCTGTTCCGGACGGGGACCTGGGAAACCCCAAGAAACACCGGGAGTCTGCATTCTGTCACCTGCAGCAGTCATTCCCCAGCGCCAGAGACTGAGAACTGAGCGACCACTCGCCAGAGAGACTGACTTTGTCATCCCTTCAGATCGGTGAAAGAGTTTTTTTGTCAGCTGGTGTTGTCTTTTTTCCCTGTGCTGGGGAGTGTCTTGCTTGTTAAATAAACAGGGTTTTTTCTCCCACTCTTCTCCGAGGAAATTCTTCCCGAACCCGGTGGGGTGGGGGGGAGGAGTCGTGGGGTTTGCTGTCTGGGGGCTCCTTCTGGAGGTTTTCCCCCAAATTTGCCCAAAACCAGGACAAATAAATTGGCGCCCAACTCGAGGCTCGAGAAAGTGGGAAAAAACACTGTTCTAATAATAATAATTTGGTTCAAATTCTTTTGTGTTGGTATAGAGCAGTTATTGGCTATGTTGTTGGAATTCATGTCTTTTGGGGTGGAGGCCTGCATGGGTTTTTGGTCCCTAGGGTTTTTTGAAGTCTTAATACCTTTGTGGTCCCTGGGTTTATTTGCTTATCCAGAAATAGCTCCGGTATTGTCCCTAATGCGTAGTTTCTGTAGCAGAGGGGCATTGACCAAAATATCCATCGGGCTGGGCTTGGTTTTAATGGCCTGCAGGAGATTTATAAAGGTGCTGGGGTGGATGTTCAGAGGAAAGGTTCCCTCAACCCACCATGCCACCAGTGCTACATGGAGCAAGTGGATTGCCCTCATTACACAGCGCACCCGGATTGGAAAACTGAATCGCCCTGGGATTTTGGAAGTAATTACAAATTGGCCTGAAGGTGAAAGTTTTGGTGTCACAGATGAGGAACAAGAGCCAGTGACACGGGCTGAAGAAGCTCCACCGTATAACCAACTGCCAGCAGAGGAAACACGCTATGCTCTATTCACCGACGGTTCCTGTCGCATTGTGGGGATGAATCGGAGGTGGAAAGCAGCCGTATGGAGCCCCACGCGACGGGTAGCAGAGGCCACTGAAGGATAGGGTGGATCCAGTCAACTTGCTGAACTCAAAGCGGTTCAACTGGCCTTAGACATTGCTGAAAGAGAGAAGTGGCCAAAGCTTTACCTTTATACCGATTCATGGATGGTAGCCAATGCTCTGTGGGGATGGTTGGAGAGATGGAAAGAGGCTAACTGGCAGCGTAGAGGAAAACCAATTTGGGCTGCCCAAGAGTGGAAAGACATCGCTACCCGGTTAGAGGAACTACCTGTGAAGGTTCGCCATGTAGATGCCCATGTTCCCAGAAGCAGGGCTAATGAAGAGCAGCAAAACAATCAGCAGGTAGATCAGGCTGCAAAGATAGGGGTGTCGAAGATAGACTTTGATTGGGAACACAAGGGAGAGTTATTCCTAGCACGATGGGCCCATGATGCCTCAGGTCATCAGGGCAGAGATGCCACATATAAGTGGGCACGAGACCGAGGGGTGGATCTAACCATGGACAGTATTTCTCAAGTTATCCATGACTGTGAGACGTGCGCTGCCATCAAGCAAGCCAAGCGGGTGAAGCCCCTCTGGTATGGGGGGCGGTGGTCCAAGTACAAGTATGGGGAGACCTGGCAGATTGATTACATCACACTGCCCCAGACACGCCAAGGCAAGCGCTCTGTACTGACCATGGTGGAAGGCACCACTGGATGGTTGGAGACCTACCCTGTGCCTCATGCCACTGCTCGGAACACCATCCTGGGCCTTGAAAAGCAGGTCCTTTGGAGGCATGGCACCCCTGAGAGGATTGAGTGAGACAATGGGACTCATTTCAAGAATAGCCTTATCAACACCTGGGCTAGGGAACACGGCATTGAGTGGGTGTACCATATCCCCTACCATGCACCAGCTGCAGGAAAAGTGGAAAGGTACAATGGACTGTTAAAAACCACCTTGAGAGCATTGGGTGGGGGATCTTTCAAAAACTGGGAGCAGCATTTACCAAAGGCCACTTGGTTAGTTAACACCCGAGGTTCCACCAACCGAGCGGGCCCTGCCCAGTCTGAGTCCCTGAATATAGTAGATCGAGAGGTTTTAGCTCGGTTTGCTTGCTTGCTTGCTTGCTTGCCTGCTTGCTTGCCTGCTGGCTTGCCTGCTTGCTCGCTTCTGCCTCTTTTTCTTTCCTTCGCTTTGCCCTTGCTTTTGCTTATTAGTTAGTTCAACTGAGTGACCACTCGCCAGAGAGACTGAGTTTGTCATCCCTTCAGAACGGTGAAAGAGTTTTTTTGTCAGCTGGTGTTGTTTTTTTTTTTCCCTGTGCTGGGGAGTGTCTTGCTTGTTAAATAAACAGGTTTTTTTCTCCCACTCTTCTCTGAGGAAATTCTTCCCGAACCCAGTGGTGGGGGGGGGAGGAGTCGTGGGGTTTGCTGTCTGGGGGCTCCTTCTGGAGGTTTTCCCCCAAATTTGCCCAAAACCAGGACAGTATTCTATACTTTGATTGTATTAATTTCAAATACTTTGATTGTAGAAATTTAAAAAAATTACTATCAAAAATTTGCTACTAAATTTAATCTTGTTGTTTGATAAATTGGATAAATAGAATAACATTCATTACCCTTCCTTCCTTCCTGGAATCCTTCCTTCCTTCCTGGAATCCTTCCTTCCTGGAATCGCTCCTTCCTTCCTGGAATCCTTCCTTCCTTCCTTCCTTCCTTCCACCCTTCCCCCTACCGAATGATCTTCCATCACTGACCAGGATCCCCAAAAAATGCTCCCAGCTGCAAGGCTGGCACAGCTCCAGGAGCCTTTGGACACCTCTCCCAGGGATGCACAGCCTCCCCTTGTTGGGCTGTCTGTGCAGGGCAGGGCCCTGGACTCCATGATCCCACCGGGTCCCTCCCAGCTCAGCCCCTCCCGCAATTCTCACCCTTTGGCTCAGCCTTTGTGTCCTTGAGAGGAGCTGGCAGAGCTGTTGGGGCCGGGCCAGGAGCAGGGCACCCCAACATTCCCCTCTCTGGGACACGGCAGCTGTGGCAGCCCCAGCGTTCCCCTGTCTGTGACACCACAGCCCTGGCAGCCCCAACCTTCCATCCCTGGAGACGCTCCATGGCAGCTTCCAGTCAACGCAAGGCACCGGCCACGGAGCACCCCCAGCCTGGCCTGATGGGGATTCCTCTGCACACAGCTCGGGCAAGGCCCCCCTGGACACCTTCACTGTGCCACACACAAGTGTCACACACAGCTACAGAGCTCTGCCCACAGCTGCCAGGAGGAGATGATTAAAAAAATAAAACAAAATTTAAAATTATAAACCACAATAATCAAACCCATCCAGGAAAACAAACAAATCCAACAAGAACAACAAAAACAAAACCAAAAACCACTAGAGAAGGAGATCATCCCCCCCCAATAGACCCGTTCCATCCTTCACTCAGTACACCTGCACACACACAGGGGCTGAGACTGCAAAAAAAGAGAATTCCATGAGCACATTTGCAGGAAAAGCAGGTTTAGGACAGGCTCTCAGTTCCGACTGTTCTCAGCAGATTGAAAACGGCCCCTTTGGCACCTGCAGGGCCCTTGCCAATGGCAAGTGCCACACCCTCAGCCCATGGGGGAGAAAAGAGCTCTGAATTGCCCACCCTGGCATGGAAACCCTGTTCCCAGGCTGCTTCACACACAGGATTCTTCTGGATGAATCCAGAAAGCTGAGGGTCTGCTCTGGCTCCTCCATGTCCTAAAGCTGCCTGACAGAAGAAATTGAGGGTGGGCTCCAGCAGCACAATCCCTGCTGGCCCAGGGCACAGGGCCAGGAAGGTCTCTGCGTGCCCAGCCTTTGCTCCAGCCAAGAAAAGCTCCCGGCACAGGCTCACCTTTCCTGCTCAGCCACAACCCCCGAGTGCCCCAGCAGCAGGAAACTGACGGCTCTGGGCGGCACCGATGCTGGCAAACGCCAGACCTGGGCACTGCCAGCGTCAACAATCTGCTGGATCTGCAGTCCTGGCACCCACAAATCACCAAATCTGAGCAGTGCTGGTGCTGGAAACGGGGAATTGCCGAGTTTTGGCTTTCTGTGCATGCAAATTGCTGGACTTGGGATGTGCCAGGGTTGGGATGGATAATGATTTGACAGGAAAGACTCACAGATATGTATGTATGTGATAAATGTGATTCGTGCTAACTAAATTGTAACTATATTAGCAAAATTGTACTCATATCAATAGAAAACAATTGTTACAAGCCAAAAAAAGGAAATGTGTGAGACAAAGCAGATGGAATCCTCCAGATGTTGGAAGGGAGTAGGAGAAGGATGTAGGTCTGATAAGCAGCATCTAGAAATAGAACGACTCGACCTTGGAATGGGCCAAAATGGGATGATTCCAGGCATGGGATTTAATCATACTCTTATTATGGAAAACATCTGCTCAGTCACACAGGGCACCTGTGCTACCTGCAGGTCACACCTCGGTCACTGAGGAAGATGATGAGCCTTCATCGGGAATAGACCCTCAAAAGGATGAGAGACCCCCTAACCCATTAGTAGAGCATGTCCCATACAACATAGTGACGTAGATTTTAGGAATAGAAACTAGGAGGAGTTTTCTAGAAACTTCTGTATTAATATGTATTAGCATATAGTATATAAGTGGGAATTTTGGCTTGATTGTTCAGTACGTGAGGAAGGGCGAGCCCCTCCCCGTACCCCCGGTTGGTTTTGCTTATGCTTTATAGGAGCCTCAATTATACTAAATTACTAACTGCCAAATTTTGTATATATTCAGATATACGTATCCAATATATTTTGATTGTATTCCTTTATATACAATTGTTGCTATTAAAAAATTGCCTCAAAATTTAACCTTGTTCTCTGATAAATTGTACAAATAGAACGACATTCATGACAGAGAGAAGCATTTCCAGAGTGATCTTGATGCTGAATGTCTCCTCAGGAGCTCTGGGCACAGAGAAGAATGAGCCCCTTGCTGGCTGGCCCTGTTTGGACAACCTGCTCCTCACCCCCATCATAACTGTGTCATGATATCACCCATCTTTGACTGACAAACCAAATTAGAAAAAAATATTAAGTTTCTCTTTAAATTAAAAATGTTCTTAAATATTAAAATATAATTATATCTTTCTTATTTGTAATTTTACTATTCTATATTTTTGTAACCAAATTTTTATATTTATAATAAGGCTCTACACATTATTAGAAACGAAAAAATTACTGGGCAATGGTTCTAAGTAACACAATTCCCTTCATTAATTAAATAACTTCTCCCCGTTATTTATTTCTCCCTTGTTATGAATGATGTTCTATTTTTCCAATTTATCAAGCAACAAGATTAAATTTAATAGTAAATTTTTAATAGTAACAAAATGAATACAAAGTATGGGAGATGACAAAGTTTTGGAGATGAAACAATCAAAGTGCATATATTTAAGAATATACAAAATTTGGCAGTAAGTAATTTAGTATAACTGAGATTGGTATAAAACATAAACAAAACTGACTGGGGAGTGGCTCCCATTCCTCACGTACCAAAGCATCCAGGCTAACAATCCCACTTATATACTGTAGGCTACAGAAGTTTCTAGAAAGCTCCTCCTAGTTTCTAGTCCTAAAATGTACGTCACTGTGTGTATGGTGCATGCTCTACTAATGGGTTAGGGGGTCTCTCATCCTTTTGAGGGTCTTATTTCCGATGAAGGTTCATCATCTTCCTCAGTGCCCGAGGTGTGACCTGCAGGTAGTGCAGGCGCCCTGTGTGACTGAGCAGATGTTTTCCATAACAGGACTTTAATTGAGTCCCATGCTTGGAATCATCCCATTTTGGCCCATTTCAAGGTCAAAACTTTCTATTTCTAGATGCTGCTTGTCAGACCTACGTCCTTCTACTATTCTTATTTGACTTTCTTCCAACCTCCTTCTTCAATTCCCAACATCTGGAAGATGTCCTTTGCCCTCTCCCTCCCATCTCCCCCCTCACTCTGTGACAATTGTCTTCTATTGATCTAAATACAATTTTGTTAATATACTTACAATCTAATTAGCACGAATCACATCTATCACAGCTGGGACTCATTGGATCAAATCCTTGTCTATCTCCAGTTCTGTCCTATCTCTGTTCCTTGGAGGCCTGTCTATCAGGTCAGGCTGTTTCTCCCATATGTGACGAAATTAACTGCCCAGTACAAGCCAGCTTGCACTGTGACAATTCCCCGTTTCTTTTTTATTAATTTGAAGAAAAAATTTAAAACACAAACATGCAGCTTGTTCTCTGTTATCTTACCTGCAAGGGCCCTTTGGCATGCAAGATGACATTGACAGCAGAAATTTAATTTGGATGGGATTTTTACTTAGCTTAATGAATTTGGCCTGCTTAGGTGGTGATGATTTCCACGTACCAGAAGCTGCAGTCCTTATGTTCAGGAGCGGTTGGGTGAATTTAGTACCTTCTGGTTTCACATATAACCATCTAACTGCTTAAAATAGATATTGTGGAACAGCAGACTGAGAGCCGGGAGCTGCTCACTAATGCTCTGCACATCCTTCTGGCTAAGTCCTGCAGCCTCTTTGAAGTCATGACTAGCATTTCCAGCTGTAGTCAAAGAGCAGCAGCTCTGTCGTGGGGCAATAGCATATATACCAACAGCCAGCTGGCCTCACTTCTGCCAGTCCATTTTTGCCTTCTTGATGTCGTTTCTGAGGAAGTCCATTGGAGCAGTTTGGCTGCCAGTGGAGACTGATGCAGTACAAGAGCAACACGTTGTGTTCTGAAAGAGGGATGCATGTGCACAGGAGATCTAAGCAGCTATGGCTGGCTTCACAATCAGGGCCAAGAAGGACTTGGTCTCTGCTCAAGAGTGTAGATGCAGCAGGACTTTGTTGGCCTTGAATTGCAGAGGAAAGCCTGCTCCAGTACCAGGACTCAGGCACCTCTCTTCAGCTCCTGAAAGCAGAGCACTTCCACGTGGGTTTGGAGTTGGTGCAGCAGATCAAGGAGCCTCTCTTGGCAATTCTCTGGCACTCCACACAGGTGAAGGCCATGTGGCTGCTCGTGGCTTGTCTTGCTCTGGTCTGATTTGACTGTGGGCAAACTAAAGGACTTGATCAGCTGGGGGGATAGAGTCAGGATAGTGTGTGTGCAGGGGAGGGGTTTGCACCCCAAATTACATCTTGTTTCTCTGTCTCTTTTGGCTCTTCTTTCCTGCTTCCAGGATTTCCATGTTGGGCTCCAGACTTGAGGAGATGCTGTTCAGAGAAAGTTGAAACTCCCAAATGTGCCTGCTTCAGCCCTTGCATGTACAGGGTGAGTTTTCTTAGTGGGGTAACAGGGCAAGATGAGTGAGTGCAGACAAAAAGCAGGTGAGCAGAGTTTTCTCCTGTGCTCACTGACACACAAAAGAGTGAATGACAGACACTGATTATTTGCATCCTCTTTTGTGGCTTGAGGTAGCAATTGAAGTGACATAGTGGTGTAGGGAAAGCAGCAAAACCTGTGCTTGTATGCAGCTCTGATCCAGAAAGCTCCAACACTGGCAGACTCAGTTATGGAAGTTGCTCTCCCTGGACTCTCTTGAGTTTCTTTGGATGGAGATGCTGAGACCATGACAGTGGGGTGTTGTGGGGCTGGGTGGTGGCTGGTGCTCCCAGCAGAGGCTCTGCTCTTGTGCTCTCCTTCTCAACAGGCAAAACCTCAACATCCTGTGTGACTGCCCCAACACAGATGAAGGTGGCAAGGAGGCTGAAGATGAGGAGTGTGATCCACAGTGGCAGGAAGACTATGATGATGACCTTGATGAAGACAATTTTATGATTGATAATGATTTAGATTGTGATTCTTACTTTAATGATAATGATGTCCAGTGGTAGCTACAATAGCTGTGTTCTGTCACCCAGCCTGCCACCTTGGACCTCTGCCTCTACTTTGTCTCAACCAGTTTGTGTTCATGTTTTTTCCTGGAAGGCAGGGAGGAGCTCTCAGATGGAACAAAACATTTCCTCTGAGAGGTTTCTTGCTCAGTGACTCTTGAATATGCAGGAACATGCTCTGGGCAGCTGGTCTGTGTTACTGTGGCCACCTCTCTCAGAAAGGCATCTCCTTGCCTTTTTCCCTTGTTCTCCAGTTCTGCCTGTAGGTATTTGAGTTAGAAAGTCACAGCCCACCTGCAGAGTGAGGACCACTTGCCACCTGTTCAAGGGCTGCTCCCTGTACTTGGTGTGCCCTCCCCAAGGGATGGGCACAGGGGAGGGTGGCATGTGTCCCAGCACAGCCCTGTCTAGCAATGGCCAGTGTCTAGAAATGCTGTAAGAAGATGCATTTACACTCAAGTTCAAGCCTCCCAGCTGGAGCTGGTGGGATGCTCTCCAGCCACAGATGGATGTGGTTCAGTTCCTCTGGTTGAGAGGGGCTGCATTTTTGCCCTTGGTTGGAGTTTTCTTCTCTGTTAGGAAGCAGGAAGGGCTGCTATGAATGACACAAGGTTGCAGAATTGTTCAAGTTTATAAATGTATGCACACAGATATATTTTATATATATGCAGAGATTGTTCAGATAATACTGTATCTTTGCCAAAAAAGAATGAACACACAGAGGTTTGAAAAACAAGTTCTATTTTAAAAAATAAACAGTTTTTTTCCAGCACAAGCCTTCTTCTTGTCTGTGGGGAACAGGGGAGTGAAGGGAGAGCAGGATATCCTCAAATGAGGATGTGACCTGCATGTGCTAATCCCAGGAGTTATTTGTGAAATTCGTGTGGCTTTGGAATCCTCAGGCAGGCCACACAATCTGCCATGCCAAGTGGCTTTTCCTTCCTGGGCAGTTCAGGGAACAGCTAGAGGGTGTGGGGAGGGCTGGCAAAGAGGGCAGGGCACCAGGCCATAGGGAGGGGTGGGGCTGCTGTTTCTGGGAGCAGGAGCAAGGCAGGATGCCTGCATGGTGATGGAGGGGTAACATCTGGTGCCCAGAAAAAGGCATATGACCAACATTGAACTTGTCAACTTCCATGACAAAATGGGCTCTTGGAGGACACTGAGCTGTTTTCCCTGGGTAGTTTGATCAATTGCATGGAAGGGGTAAGGATGAAGAATTTGGGCAGTGTTGGAGCCAAAATGGCATTTTGCCACTTGTGATTTCCTCCCAGCTTCTGCAGAGGGGTGACAGCTCCAGCCCTGCAAACCACTCCCTTTTGCAAGGCACACTCAGACCTTACTGGAAGCTCAGGGTTCTTGAAGGGGCTGCTGCAGTTGGCAACAGGAGCTGCTGTTGAATTTTTCACGTTGCTTAACACCCCAACCCAAATCCCACCAAGAGGAAGGACTGAAAAAGATTTCTGTGGAAGAAGGGAGGCCAAAAGCTTGGAAAAAGATGAAAGAAATGCTCTGATGGTGATGATAATAACAAGATAAAGATTTATTTTTGGCAGCAAATGAACACCTGCCGCCCTCCAGCCCTCCCAGATGGGCAGGCCCAGCGGTGCCGTTTCCATGGCATGAGGTGCTGGGAGCCTGGGGAGAGAAGCCAGAAAGCCACGGTCACTCACAGAAGGCTCCTGTCCCCCCTGTCCCACCAGGGCCTGTGCGTGGGCCAGGCTGCTGGCTGTGCCCAGAGCCCAAACCTCCCAACCCATTCTGTCATTTTTAGAGGAGAGCAGCAGGGCAGGCCACGCTCCACCTCTTCTGCTTAAGCACGGCACAGCAACCTCCTCAGCAGCTGCAAGAGCGAGATTCTCATGTGCCCACTCCCATCTGCCCCTGTGCCACCTGTGCTGTGGAGCTGGGTACCCACCTCTGCAGAGCTGCTGCCAGGAGAGGAGCTGATCCCACACAAGGTCCTCGTCCTTCTTGAAGGGGATGTCCCTGCACACCGTGGCTGCCCCGGGTAGCGCCGGCACCTCCGTGGAGTGCGTCCAGTGCCGGCGCTTCCCCACCCGGTCTGGGCACAAGGTGCAATCTTCCTGGAAAAAACAAAGAACAATCGCATGAAACTCAATTCAAAATGAGACCTAGAAAGGAGAAAAACCACCAAAGCTTATCAATAATTCAAACGGCCTGGGGAGGGTCTGACCACTCCATGCAAGAATTAAACCTCTCCCCAGGTGGGGAAAAACCCCACCTTTCCTGCCTCTAAGTCCACCCCTTCCTCAAGGGCCTGAAAAGCAGACCAGCTGGGGCATGGCTTTGGAACCCACCCCCCTCTGCTGTCCCCCATCCTCATGGATGGATGCTTTTGTCAGGCAGGCTGCCCCCATCCCAGCCCACCCCAGGCTGGCTGGCAGAAGCTGTCGGCGAGGCCAGGAGCCGGCTCCCCTTGCACAACATCCGTCCCCTGTCCCGCCAAAAAGCAGCTGGGCGGGCGGCGCAAAGATGAATATTCCCCATTGCTGCCGAGCGGGGAACCTCCGGCGCGTGGCCAGGCCGAGCCCTGGCATGCCTGGGAGCACGAGCATCCCCCCGCCCCTGCACCGGCTGGGGACTCATCTTGATTTCGTCGGGGCACAGAGCCTGTCCTGTCTTCCAGGAAGGGGCCACAACCAAAGCCCGTGGGCTTTGTCCCGCCAGCGGCCAGCTCGAGGATGGTGTTCTCCGGCTCCGCGTCGTGCTCCAGAAGAACACGCCAGCTGTGCCTCGGCTTGCAGGGACATCACGATGCCATTGAGCTGCAGGGGGATGTTTCCCCTTGTCCTGTCTGTGGCAACTTCACTGCACTGTGCCACCACTTCTACAATAGGATGGGGAGCCCTGAGCCGCTCCCTCCACAACTCCTGGGGACCCACGGAAGCGTTTCCTCGGCCGCGCTCTCTGCTCCGTGCCACGGCCACAGGGAAACGCTCTGGGGTTTGCTTTGAGCGCCATGAGACACCAGCAGCTGGAACTTGCTGGGCTCCTGGATCCTACTGTGCAGAGGGATGGATCTCTGCTGTCTCCTGGGCCAGCTGGGGGTTCTGCAGCCAGGAATGCTCAAAAAGCTCTTCTAGGCATGGCCTGTCTGCAGGGTCCATGGATAAACACCACCTGATCAGGTGCTGGCACTCTGCAGAGAGAAACCAAAAACCCCTGGTCAGCTCCTCTCCATGCTCTCCCAGATTCCACAGTGCCCACCCCACACTAGTTGTGCTCGGAGGTGTACCCAAAGCTTCCCATCCATCCTCCCTTTTGGAGCAGAGCAGCACACATGCCACCTCCTCCAGCTAAGCCCAGGAGATCAACCTCCTCCCTAGCTGCAGGAGCAGGACGCTTATGTGCCAGCTGCCATCTCTCAAGCCCATTCTTGTTCCCGTGCCTTGAAAACATATCCCCACCTTGAGAAACCCGGGGAGGCAAGAAGAACTGGCCCTGGATGATGTCCTCAGGGGTTTTGAAAGGAAGGTGCCCGCAGACCAGGTCATAGAGCAGGATGCCCAGGGACCAGATGGTGGCTGGCTGGCCATGGTAGCAGCCGAAGAGGATCCACTCTGGCGGGTTGTACTGCGGCGTTCCTATGGGACACGGGCACAGCTCATCAGGCCGATGCTGCTCCCTCCCTCCCAGCCAGCTCAAACACAGCCAGCCCCTGCCCCCGTGTCCTGGTTTTGGGCAAATTTGGGGGAAAACCTCCAGAAGGAGCCCCCAGACAGCAAACCCCACGACTCCTCCCCCCCCCACCCCACCGGGTTCGGGAAGAATTTCCTCGGAGAAGAGTGGGAGAAAAAACCTGTTTATTTAACAAGCAAGACACTCCCCAGCACAGGGAAAAAAGACAACACCAGCTGACAAAAAAAACTCTTTCACCGTTCTGAAGGGATGACAAACTCAGTCTCTCTGGCGAGTGGTCGCTCAGTTATCAGTCTCTGGCGCTGGGGATGACTGCTGCAGGTGACAAAGTGTAGCCTCCCGGTGTTTCTTGGGGTTCCCAGGTCCCCGTCCGTTCAGATGGTATCCAGGAGAGGGAGGGGACGGGGTGGAAGAGAAAACAGTCCAGGGAAAAAGTTGGACTGCCTAGCTGAACTAACTAATAAGCAGAAAGCAAGGGCAAAGCGAAGGAAAGAAAAAGGCAGAAGCGAGCAAGCAGACAAGCAAGCAGGCAAGCAAGCAAGCAAGCAAGCAAGCAAGCAAGCCGAGCTAAAACCTCTCCTAAACATAGACCATGGGGGAGGTGAGCCGGCTGATAATAAGACAAAACAAAGCTTCACTCTCAGACTCAGTCCTGGAAGCACAGGACATAATACCAAACATAATCAGGACACACGATTGGAGATAGAAACACCATAACATCACCCTAGGACATTCCACCCCTTATCTCCATATCGTGAACATACTAAACAGCATGTAAAAACTTCAGCAAGTAGAAATTTCCATCTTTCACTTATTCGGACACATTTTCTTCCATCTCACTTGCTCAAACCTTCGACACTTACACATTTCCTTCTATCTCACTTGCTCAGACCTTTGACACTTACATATTTCCTTCTGTCTCATGCTGCCTCACCCCACAATCAGATCTCCCTGAGGCACACATCGTGTTGTTCCATCTCTCTGCATTACCCACCATGTACAACCTGGTCCTTGAGCAAAGACAATCCCACGAATGGGTTTGTCTGTACTCGGGGCAGAATTGATCCAAACTGCCTTCCCCAACAAACCTCTGATATGTGCCACTGGGACTTTGTCTCCATCTACTATATTCAGGGACTTAGACTGGGCAGGGCCCGCTCGGTTGGTGGAACCCCGGGTGTTAACTAACCAAGTGGCCTTTGCTAAATGCTGCTCCCAGTTTTTGAATGATCCCCCACCCAATGCTCTCAAGGTGGTTTTTAACAGTCCATTGTACCTTTCCACCTTCCCTGCAGCTGGTGCATGGTAGGGGATATGGTACACCCACTCAATGCCATGTTCCCTAGCCCAAGTGTTGATAAGGCTATTCTTGAAATGAGTCCCATTGTCTGACTCAATCCTCTCAGGGGTGCCATGCCTCCAAAGGACCTGCTTTTCCAGGCCCAGGATGGTGTTACGGGCTGTAGCGTGAGACACAGGGTAGGTCTCCAACCATCCAGTGGTGGCTTCCACCATGGTCAGTACATAGCGCTTGCCCTGGCGGGTTTGAGGCAGTGTGATGTAGTCAATCTGCCAGGCCTCTCCATACTTGTACTTGGACCACCGCCCCCCATACCAGAGGGGCTTCACCCGCTTGGCTTGCTTGATGGCAGCGCACGTCTCACAGTCATGGATAACTTGAGAAATACTGTCCATGGTTAGATCCACCCCTCGGTCTCGTGCCCACTTATATGTGGCATCTCTGCCCTGATGACCTGAGGCATCATGGGCCCATCGAGCCAGGAACAACTCTCCCTTGTGTTCCCAATCAAGGTCTATCTTCGACACCCCTATCTTTGCAGCCTGATCTACCTGCTGATTGTTTTTCTGCTCTTCATTAGCCCTACTTCTGGGAACATGGGCATCTACATGGCGAACCTTCACAGGTAATTTCTCTAACCGGGTAGCGATATCTTTCCACTCTTCGGCAGCCCAAATTGGTTTTCCTCTACGCTGCCAGTTAGCCTCTTTCCATCTCTCCAACCATCCCCACAGAGCATTGGCTACCATCCATGAATCGGTATAAAGGTAAAGCTTTGGCCACTTCTCTCTTTCAGCAATGTCTAAGGCCAGTTGAACCGCTTTGAGTTCAGCAAGTTGACTGGATCCACCCTCTCCTTCAGTGGCCTCTGCTACCCGTCGCGTGGGGCTCCATACGGCTGCTTTCCACCTCCGATTCATCCCCACAATGCGACAGGAACCGTCGGTGAATAGAGCATAGCGTGTTTCCTCTGCTGGCAGTTGGTTATATGGTGGAGCTTCTTCAGCCCGTGTCACTGGTTCTTGTTCCTCATCTGTGACACCAAAACTTTCACCTTCAGGCCAATTTGTAATTACTTCCAAAATCCCAGGGCGATTCAGTTTTCCAATCCGGGTGCGCTGTGTAATGAGGGCAATCCACTTGCTCCATGTAGCACTGGTGGCATGGTGGGTTGAGGGAACCTTTCCTCTGAACATCCACCCCAGCACTGGCAGTCGGGGTGCCAGGAGGAGTTGTGCTTCTGTGCCAACCACCTCTGAGGCTGCTTGGACCCCTTCGTAGGCGGCCAAGATCTCCTTCTCTGTTGGGGTGTAGTTAGCTTCAGACCCTCTGTAGCTCCGACTCCAAAATCCTAATGGTCGGCCTCGAGTCTCACCAGGCACCTTCTGCCACAGGCTCCAGGACAGACCATGGTTCCCGGCTGCAGAGTAGAGCACGTTCTTCACATCTGGTCCCGTCCTGACTGGGCCAAGGGCTACTGCATGAGCAATTTCCTGCTTTATCTGGGCAAAAGCTTGTTGCTGCTCAGGGCCCCAATGGAAATCGTTCTTCTTGCGGGTGACCAGGTAAAGAGGGCTCACAATCTGACTGTACTCAGGAATGTGCATCCTCCAAAAACCTATGGCGCCTAAGAAAGCTTGTGTCTCCTTCTTGTTGGTTGGTGGGGACATAGCTGTGATTTTGTTGATGACATCAGTAGGAATCTGACGCCGTCCATCTTGCCACTTCACTCCCAGGAACTGGATCTCTCGAGCAGGTCCCTTAACTTTACTCTTCTTGATGGCGAAGCCGGCTTCCAGGAGGATTTGGATGATTCTCTCTCCTTTCTTGAACACTTCTGCTGCTGTGTTCCCCCACACAATGATATCATCAATATATTGTAAATGTTCTGGAGCCTCACCTTTTTCTAGTGTAGTCTGGATCAGTCCATGGCAGATAGTAGGACTGTGCTTCCACCCCTGGGGCAGTCGATTCCAGGTGTACTGCACTCCCCTCCATGTGAAAGCGAACTGAGGCCTGCACTCTGCTGCCAGAGGAATGGAGAAAAATGCATTGGCAATATCGATAGTGGCGTACCACTTTGCTGCCTTGGACTCCAGCTCGTACTGCAGTTCCAGCATGTCCGGCACGGCAGCGCTCAGTGGTGGAGTCACCTCATTCAATGCACGATAGTCTACGGTCAGTCTCCACTCTCCTTCAGATTTACGTACAGGCCAGATGGGGCTGTTGAAGGGTGAGTGGGTTTTGCTGACCACCCCTTGGCTCTCCAGCTCACGGATCATTTTATGGATGGGAACCACAGCATCTCGAGTTGTTCTGTATTGTCGGCGATGCACTATGGAAGTGGCAATTGGTACCTTTTGCTCTTCTCCTTTCAGAAGTCCTACAGTACTTGGATTCTCAGACAGTCCAGACAAGGTGTTCAATTGCTGGATGCCCTCTGTCACCACAGCTGCTATCCCAAATGCCCACCTGAATCCTTTTGGATCTTTAAAATACCCCCTTCGGAGGTAATCTATGCCCAAAATGCATGGTGCCTCTGGGCCAGTCACAATAGGATGTTTTTTCCATTCATGTCCAGTCAAGCTCACATCAGCTTCCACCAAGGTAAAGTCCTGTGATCCACCTGTCACACCAGCAATAGAAACAGATTCTGCCCCCACATATCTTGATGGGACTAATGTGCATTGGGCACCAGTATCAACCAAAGCTTTATACTTTTGTGGTTCCGATGTGCCAGGCCAACGAATCCACACAGTCCAGAAGACACGATTTTCCCTCGCCTCTCCCTGGCTAGAGGCAGGGCCCCTCTAAGCCTGTTTATCCTTCTTTCCTTGGGCATATGTCTTAGAGGTTCCTTCAAGGGGATCAGACATATCATCATCATCATACTTGGCAGCTTGGCTACGGGCAACTGGAGCTGCTCTCCTTTTGGTGGAACTTCCTCTTTGGGTCTTGCCTTCCTTCAATTCATGCACCCATTGTGCCAGAGCAGCAGTAGATTTTCCATCCCATCTCCTCATGTTTTCTCCGCAATCACGTAGGAAGAACCACAGCTCAGCTCGTGGGGTGTACCTCCTCTCCCCATCAGGGGAACGTCTGCGTTGGATACCAGGGCCTCTAATTTGTACTGCTGAGATTTGGAGAAGGTCCTCTTTAATCTCCTCCCTGAGTCTTTTATGATTCTCCTCTATCTTGTCTTCTAATTTCTGCAGACGTGTTTCCACAGCTGCTATTCTGGCATGTGTTGGGCCATGCACAGCATCTGCATATGCTCGGAGCTTCTTTGCCATATCAAGCACGGTCTCATCCTTCTCGTCCCGCTTCATTATTGCTAAAGCAGAAGCGTATTCATGGGGCCCAAGTCGTACAAGTTTTCGCCACATCACAGATGTACACGGTACCAAGTCCGGATTCCTAGTTGTTATGTCATCTGAGAAGATAATCTCTGCCACTGCCATTTCTCTCAGGCGTTGGATCCCTTGTTCTATCGTCTTCCAGTGGGTCTGCTGCATATAAAGATCGTCTGCACACAGGTATCTTTGTGCTACACTGTCCAGGACTCGTGCCCAGAGGCTGTGAGGGTTAGGCCCTCTTATCATTCCTTGGTCGATGACAGGATCATGTGACAGGGATCCCAAATGCCTGGCTTCAGTGCCATCCAGAATTGTAGCCTCGCCTGCAGCATCCCAAAGACGGACCAACCAACTAATTATAGACTCATTAGGTCGTTGGGTGTAATCCTTTCTTAGGCCACGGAGGTCCTTTAGGGAAAAAGACTCAATATTGGCCTCTGATCTTTTACCAGTTGCTTTGACTCCTGGTTTTATGTCAGGAGGCGTCGAGGGTCCTTCTCCTGCATCATCATCATCATCATCATCATCCACTGGTCGATCAGTCTTGTCTGTGCACTTTCCACTTCTCGTGCTGGTAGCAACAGCCATTGGTTGAGGCTTACTGACAGGTTTAGCTGCTGGCTTAGGCTCACTGTCTGGTGTAGTTGTTGGCCTCGAGCCTGGGGTGTTGGCTGCAGCCTGAGTGACTGGGATAGTGGCTGATTTATCTGCCTGTCCCCCTTCCTCTGTCTGCTGCCCTACAGTATCTAGCAGGGTACGGTAAGCATATGCCAGGGCCCAGCTCACTGCAATGATCTTCTTCTCCTTAGAATTACCATGGCACTTCTCTTTCAGGTACTTTGCTACCTCAGCTGGGTTCTGAATTTGTTCACATGGAAAATCCCAGGATGTAGGGTCAGAAAATTCCTTTAAGATTTGGCCCATATCCTCCCATTTCCCACACCATTCAGGATTCCTCACGCCTGGCTCTACTCTGGGGTCAAGGGTCTCAGCCCCGCTAGAAATCTCAGCTCTCATTCTAGAGAAACTGCAGACTGTATAGAGAAAGCTTACTATATTAAACACCAGAAAGATGGTCTCTTTAACACTCAGGGGGAACTGAACATTCTCTAATAAGGATGTAACAAATTCAGAGGAGAAGAAGGAGAACAAAGGCTGAAAAGCCTCATCCCCTGCTTCTCCTCTAACAAACTGAGTGCACAACCACAACCAAGAACCATACATTCCTGGAACAGATTCCAGCACCTTTATAAATCTCCTGCAGGCTATTAAAACCAAGCCCAGCCCGATGGATATTTTGGTCAATGCCCCTCTGCTACAGAAACTACGCATTAGGGACAATACCGGAGCTATTTCTGGATAAGCAAATAAACCCAGGGACCACAAAGGTATTAAGACTTCAAAAAACCCTAGGGACCAAAATCCCATGCAGGCCTCCACCCCAAAAGACATGAATTCCAACAACATAGCCAATAACTGCTCTATACCAACACAAAAGAATTTGAACCAAATTATTATTATTAGAACAGGGTTTTTTTCCCACTTTCTCGAGCCCCACGTTGGGCGCCAATTTATTTGTCCTGGTTTTGGGCAAATTTGGGGGAAAACCTCCAGAAGGAGCCCCCAGACAGCAAACCCCACGACTCCTCCCCCCCCACCCCACCGGGTTCGGGAAGAATTTCCTCGGAGAAGAGTGGGAGAAAAAACCTGTTTATTTAACAAGCAAAACACTCCCCAGCACAGGGAAAAAAGACAACACCAGCTGACAAAAAAACTCTTTCACCGTTCTGAAGGGATGACAAACTCAGTCTCTCTGGCGAGTGGTCGCTCAGTTATCAGTCTCTGGCGCTGGGGATGACTGCTGCAGGTGACAAAGTGTAGCCTCCCGGTGTTTCTTGGGGTTCCCAGGTCCCCGTCCGTTCAGATGGTATCCAGGAGAGGGAGGGGACGGGGTGGAAGAGAAAACAGTCCAGGGAAAAAGTTGGACTGCCTAGCTGAACTAACTAATAAGCAGAAAGCAAGGGCAAAGCGAAGGAAAGAAAAAGGCAGAAGCGAGCAAGCAGACAAGCAAGCAGGCAAGCAAGCAAGCAAGCAAGCAAGCAAGCAAGCCGAGCTAAAACCTCTCCTAAACATAGACCATGGGGGAGGTGAGCCGGCTGATAACAAGACAAAACAAAGCTTCACTCTCAGACTCAGTCCTGGAAGCACAGGACATAATACCAAACATAATCAGGACACACGATTGGAGATAGAAACACCATAACATCACCCTAGGACAACCAATTAGCTCTAGCCTAAGAATTTAGTAATTATTAACCTACCATTTACCTACCTAACTTACATCTTGGTCATGGAAACTACTTCTACCCTTAGCAAAAATCTTAACTTTTTAAACCATGATTCACTACAACCGAGAAGAGTTCCTGTGTTTCGAGAGCGACGTGGGGCTGTTCATGGGATTCACCCCCTATGGGGAGATAAAGGCCCAGCACTTGAACAGCAAACCAGAAACCCTGGAGCATTATGGGGCTCAGGTGGGCACAGTTTGCCCACACAACTCCAAGATCATTGCCCCGTTCAGCGTGGAGAGCAGAGGTGAGCGTGGGACAGAGTGTGTCCCCTTGGGCCCTGGCCTGGGAATGACCCTGGAGCCTCTCAAAAACTCCCTGGGAATCCCCCCAGAGCACCCAGCCCTCCCTGTGCCCATCCCCGGGCCTTCCTGTTCCTCTCAGTCAGTCCTGTGGCTCTCCCAGTCCATCCCAGTCCCCCTCCCAGTGCCAACTCAGTTCATCCCCTTGTCCCCATAGTCCCTCCCAGACCCTGCCCCTCTTTCTCAGTCAATTTCCAATCTAGTCTCAGTCCACTCCAAGTCTTCACAGTCCACTCCCAGACCTCCTCCCTCTTTCCCAGTGCACCCCTAGTGCCGCCCAGTTCATTTCCAGTTTGTCTCTATGCCACACCATCCGTCTCCTGTCTCTCCCAGTTCCCCCCAGCTGATCCCAGTGTGTCCCACTCTCTCCCTGTGCCCCTCAGTGTGTCCATCTCACTGGTCCTCGAGCTCCCAGCCCGTCCCTGGCTGCCTGCTCTGCTCTGGGATGGATTTCTACCCTGCTCAGATCCAGCTGAGCTGGTTCCAGGGCCAGCAGGAGCTCTCAGGGCATGTGGTGGCCATCGACCTGGTCCCTACAGGGGACTGGACCCACGAGCTTCTGTTCCTGCTGGAACTTCCCCCCAGCACGGGGTCACCTCCAGCTGCCAGGGGGAGCATGTCAGCCTGGAGCACCCCCTGAGCCGACACTGGGGCACATCCCGGACCCCACAGTGGGGGAGTGTGGGGAGGCACTGGGAGGGCTAGGAAGGGGATTGGGGTGTGCTGGGAGTAACTGGGAGGGAGTTGGAGATAGCCTGGTTTAAACTAGGAGTCAGGCTCGGGGATCTGGAAGGGCTTAGAAGGAGTTTGAAGGATGCTGGGGAGGGTGGGATGGGGGTCTGGGGGTCCTAGTGGGCACTGGGAGGGAGTCTGGGGGTGTTGGGTGTAACTGGGAGGGATTTGAGTGAGCCTGGAGGGGATGGAAAAAGATCAGGGATTGGAAAGCAGGAGTTGGAATGAGGTTGGTTGTGCTGGTAAGAGACTGGGAGGGTCTTGGCGAGTCCTGGTGGGACTGGGAGAGGGTTTGGGGGTCCTGGGGTGGGGGAGGGTAAATGGGAGGGGGTTGTGGGATCCTGAGAGGGACAGAAGAGGCTTTGGTGGGTCCTGGGGAGGCTAGGAAGAGACTGGGAGTAGCTCTCAGGGGGTCCTGAGCGAGCTAGAAGTGATTGGGAGGGTGCTTGGAGGGGGCTTGGGGTGTCTGTGAGAGGTTTTAGGGGATCCTGACTCCTGCGGGACCCCCAAAGATGCCGCCAGCCGCTGCCGTCAGTACCTTACTGCGGGGATTGGGGGTTCTGTGTTGGGCTTCGTCTTCCTGGTGCTGGGGCTCGGCTTCTACCTGTGCAAGAAGGTGGGGGGGGGGGGTCCCAGGGGGTCGTGTGCCCCCTTCCCCGGAGCGTGTGTGTTCCCCCCAGCCCGGAGTCACCCCCTTTTCTCTGCCCTCAGAGCTCCTGAGCCAGCAGTGGCTGCAGCCACTCCCCGCTACCTCGGGCCCGGCCGGGACCCCCGCTCCGTCCCCACGCTGATTTAGGAGGGGGGTGGTGCGTCCCCCCCAGGCCTGCTTTCACTCTGCCCCCGTCCAGCTTCTCCCAGGAATCCAAATAAAACTTCCCAGTTCACCCCGGACCCGTTTATTGGGGGGAGGGACTTGGGGGGACCCCGCGGGAGGATCGTGACTGGGCGGGGAGGGTGGGGCCCAGGTGGGGAACACTGGGTGCTGCGGGTCTGCCCGGCAACCGGTGAGTCATCACAGCTGCTCTCGCTGATTGGCTGAATCTTCTCCATCGCATTCTCTGATTGGCTGAGGAGAGGCCCTGGAGTTGAGAGAAGGAACAGGAGAGATCCCGCCCCGAGCACCGGCACGGGAACAACAGACCCAGCCTGGGCACAGCGAGGGAATTTATTACCAACCAAATCACAGCAGCACAAGGAGAAGGGAGAGAAATCTCTCCAACCCCTTCCCCCCACCCAACAGGGATCACCAGGAACACGGATCACCAGGGCTCTGCCTAACGGGGTCACTGGGGATCATCCAACATTGATCCTCCCATGGGGGATGGAGCTGGAGCAGAGCACGAAGCTCTTCCCGCACTCCAGGCAGTCGGGAGGGCTTCCCTTAGTGGTCACTCTGTTGGTGTTGGGTCAAGTGAGACCTCCTGGAGAAGCTCTTCCTACACTCAGGACACTCATAGGGCCTCTCCCTGGTGTGGATGTGCTGGTGCTTGATTAGTTGGGAGTTTTGCTTGAAGCCCTTCCCACAGTGGGGGCAGCGGAAGGGCCTCTCCTCTGTGTGAATCCGCTCATGTTTGAGGAGATCAGAGCTGGTCTGAAACCTCTTCCCACACTTGGGGCACTCGTAGGGTCTCTCTCCGGTGTGGATGTGCTGGTGTTTTCTCAGGTTGGAGCTGTCGCTGAAGCTCTTCCCACATTCCAAGCAGGTGTAGGGCCGGCCCCTAGTGTGGATCACCTGCTGTCGCATCAGGTCGCAGCTGTAGCTGAATCCCTTCCCACATTCCCTACACTCATAGGGCCGTTTCCCAGTGTGGATCCTCTGGTGTTGCATCAGCTGAGAGCTGTAGCTGAAACCCTTCCCACATTCTGAGCACTCGTGGGGCTTCTCCCTGGTATGGATGTGCTGGTGCTTAATTAGTTGGGAGTTTTGCTTGAAGCCCTTCCCACAGTGGGGGCAGCGGAAGGGCCTCTCCTCTGTGTGAATCCGCTCATGTTTGAGGAGATCAGAGCTGCTCTGAAACCTCTTCCCACACTTGGGGCACTCGTAGGGTCTCTCCCCGGTGTGGATGCGCTGGTGTCTTCTCAGGTTGGAGCTGTCACTGAAGCTCTTCCCACATTGCCCACACTCGTAGGGCTTCTCCCCAGTGTGGATCCTCTGGTGTCGGATGAGGCTGGAGCTGTAGCTGAAACCCTTCCCACATTCCAAGCACTTGTGGGGCTTCTCCCCTCCATGAGCCTTCTCCACCAGCTCTGAGCTCTGCCTGGATCTCCGGCCGCCTTCCCGGCTCAGGGAGGGTCTTTCCTCCTCACAGCTCTCTGAGCTCGGTTTGCAGCCCCTCCTCCTGCAGGATCTCCGGGGCTTTTCCACTTTTTCCATCTGCCCACGCCTCGGGAATGAAAAATCCTGGTTTGTGGAAAAAACAAGAAGAAAGCTCCATAAACTGGGAGTTCCTCCTTGCCGAAGTTCATCTCAGGACGTCATTGAGCATCTTGTGTCTGTAAGAACCTCCCAAACACCAAGATTCAAACCCAAAATCCTCCAAACATCAAGACATGGATAAAATGCTCCCCAAATATCAAGATTCAGCCAAAACCCCCTCCAAAATTGTACTGGTTTGAAAGCAAAACCAGTGAGAGACTCCAAGTCAGAAATACAATTTGATAGGAAAAAAGAAAAAATATAAAACCTGACACTCCGCTAGGTAGGGTGGTGGTAGCAGTCAGGATGAAGTGGTCTTGCTGCAGTGGTGATCCTGTAGAAAGGTCTGGTAGCTCTTCTCCTCTGGAAACCAGTGGGTAAGGACTGCCTTGGTGTCCCAAATCTTGGTTTTTATCCAGGTAGGAAAGGCTTGGCTCCTCCCCCTGGCTGGAGCATTCCCCAGTGGGATGATGTAAGTTTATCAGTCATGCAGTGGGACTCAATGGCCCATTATTAACAGGAGATATCTCCTGGAGGAAGGATGGGTTGTGGAAAAGATAAAGAACACTGCCCCACCCGATTTTTAACAGATGGCCCATTAGCAGACGGCATCTCCCATGGAGATAAGGATCACGGGCCCACTTGGTTTTTGCAGTTCATGAAGACGGTGATAGAACACAAACTTTTGGGCTTATCTTTACATTGTAACGTAGGACAGCCTGGGGCTAAGTTTCTGAACTTTTAACTAGATTGTAGGGCTTTTAACTCTCTTAAGGCACTTACAGTATATTCTTACTTAAAACTAAAGCTTTTACTTCATATCTATGTGACATAATAGTATTCCTACTTACTTAAAACTAAAACTTCTACTTCATGTCTGGGTGGCTTAATATATTTTAATTTCTCTAAAGACTTTAATTCAATCCCTGCATTCTTCTCTCTCTCTGAGGGACTCAGATAGGTTTCTATTTTACATGTCAGGAAAATTAATCCACAAATACCAGAGGTTTATGTCCAAAAAGGAGACAGAGGAGTCCCTTTTGCTTTATTCGAATAAAGGGAGAGGCCATGGGACATTCCCCTGGGATCTCTCAAATTTTTGGAGGACGCAGCCTCCTTTTTATCCTATTTTCCCAGCCGCATTTCCGTCTCTCTTTCCCCATTGGCTGAGGTACTTGAGAGGCACAAAATTCCCAGAACGCCTGATACCTGAAATTCCCCTCTAATGTATAACCCTCCCTTTTAATTTTTAATTCTTATAGAATTCATAGTTTTCCCCCCGTTGCTTCTTTCATCTTTCGATATCCAATTTCATTTATCAGCAGCCTTACAGTTTGTTTGTAAAGGCAAATATCTCTTTCCATTCATTAATCAGTGGAATCCATCCCATTGTTTCTTTTATCTCTCAGTGCTAGCCTTATCTACAAGCAGATTCACAGCTCATTTGTAAAGACAAAATCAACATTCCTCTCAATCCCTCCTCTTTTATTTTTTTGATAATTGTCTTTACAAATTTTAGCTATCATTGACTTAATTTCTTGTTCCTGATTCTTTTGTTTTGTTTTGTTATTATTTGGAGTGACATTAATTTCTGTGTTTTTGTAACTATCTCTGGATCAGTAGGCGTGGCTATTATTTGCATCCTTTTGATCACATGTTGAATAAGTTGTACTAAGCAAGGGATCGTGCATGGTAAAAAGATTAGAGTTGCTACAGCACATAAGAGGAAAAAAGCAGTTGTTTAACCTATAGTTCACCAGGTAGCCAAGAAAACATGTCCCATTCCCATCCTTTTCATGTTTGGACTCGCACATGAGCTAATTTTTTATTCATTTTGCTATTTGTTTCACCACTTTTCCATTGTCATCTATTTGCCTATTTAGACAATAAGTGCCTTTTTCAGAAGAATGAAGCCTCCATGGACTTCCTTCTTCATCCCAAAATCCTGTTCCATTATGGAGCTCACTCAGGGTGCTAATCCACCATTTAGGTTCTACTGGGCTGGCCACCCATGGCCCGTTTTCAGATTCTCCTGGCCCTCCACAGACCCAACAATTGCTAAGGTTAAAGGTTTTTGCTACTTCTTCTCCTAAGGTCAAAAAATTATTTTCCCATTCTTGGTTCCAACCTAACTGATAATATAAAGGTAACATTATTAAGAGAAACATTCTGATTGTGTAATCTAATCTCCTAACTTAATTTTTATTTTCGCGTTGTCTTCCACACCACCTGTGGCGAGTGAAGGCACAGAAACAGCTCAACATAAAGAAAACAGTGACAGCAACGGTTGGCCCCCAGTGCCTGGAGATCTGAGAGGAGGGATGCCCACACAAATTATTTCAGCAGGCACTCTGTGGGTGGGCACACGAGGCTTCCCCCGATGTCGACGCCCTGGCTGCTGCTCCAGTCCCCTCCTGCCGAGTGTCAGTCGCGGCTTCCCGTCCTTCTCCTCCAGCTGAGATGTCCAAATCTCTGGGGCTGCAGAGACCTTGACCCGAGTGTGATGGGTCCAGCCGTGTTCAGCTGTCTTGACGGCTGTGTCTGTGCTCAGCAACACCTGGAAAGGTCCACGCCACTTGGCCACCAGTGGTGCTTCTTCCCACTCCTTAACCAGGACCCAGTGTCCCGGTTGGATGTTGTGAACAGCAAAGTCCAAAGGCAGGGTCTGTGCCAGCTGAGCTTCCTGTCAAAGAGAATTCACAAGAGACAGTATCCGAGCCACATATTGTTTCAAATACACATCGCTTATCTCTATCCCCCCACCAGGCTGAGAATTACAAGGGTAAGGAATTCCAAAGATCAATTCAAAGGGAGATAATTGAATATCTCCCCTGGGTCTGGCTTTTATTCTTGCTAAAGCCAGGGGCAGGAGCCGTACCCATGGCATTTTAGTTTCTATCACCAGCTTCAGGAGATGTTTCTTTATTTCTCCATTCATTCTCTCAACCTGACCCGAACTCTGTGGGTGCCAGGGGGTATGGAGGTTTCACTGTATCCCTAAAGCAGTCATAACTCCTTGAAGAATTTTTCCTGTAAAATTAGTTCCCCTATCTGAATCTATTGCTTCCACCATCCCATATCTTGCAATTATTTGTTCCAAAAATATTTTAACAACTGATCCTGTAGTTGCTGAAACAGTTGGAAATTCTTCTGGCCATCCTGTTAATTGACATACTATTACCAGAAGATATTTAAATCTTGCCACTCGAGGCGTTTTAGTAAAATCCACCTGGCATTTCTGGAAGGGAAGTACTGCCCAACGCCTCCCTCCCCTGGCCACTTTCTTTGTAACTTTGTTGTTGGTTTTCGCACAAGTCAAGCAGCCTTCAATAGCTCGCTTTGCCAGGCTAAAGAGACCGACAGCAGTGTTCATTTTGAGGAAGGCTTCTGCCAGTCCTCGGGAGCCCCAATGACTCCCTTCATGAAGTTGTTTTAACAATTGTAAGGCTAGAGCTTTTGGTATCCACTGCTTGCCATCCCTTGTAAACCAATTATTTTCTCTTTCCTCTGCCCCACTCTCTTTAATTATCTCAAGTTCCTCTGGTGGAAAAGAGAGTTTCTCTGGCAGCGGTGCAGTTACTGGGAGCAAAGGCAGGATCTTAGAGACTTCTGGCAACAATGCAGCTTTGAGAGCTTCTTCATCAGCCAGTCGGTTTCCTATTGCCTCTTTCGACCATCCTGCCTGATGCCCCTTAATGTGGATTATTGCCACCTTTTTTGGTAAATTCACTGCCTCCAATAGGCGAGAGATTAAGTTCTCGTGAGCTAATGTCTTTCCTCTGCAGCTTAATAAACTTCTTTTTTCCCATAGTTTTCCAAACGCATGTATTACCCCATATGCATATCTAGAATCAGTAAAGATATTTACTGTCTTGTCCTGGTATAATTCACAGGCTCTCACAAGCGCGTACAGCTCTGCTGTCTGAGCTGACCAGGTGTGTGGTAACCTCCCCCCTTCCTTTAATTGCTTTCCATTCACGATAGAGTATCCTGTAAATCATTTCCCTTCTACCACCTTTGAGGACCCATCAATGAACACATTCTCTCCCTCAGGCCAGGGAATATCCCATAAATCTTCCCTAGCCCGAGTCTGGAGATCTATAACCTGGATGCAGTCATGGATTTCTTCCTGGCCCCCCTTTTCTCCAGGGCCATTTAAATAAGAGGCTGGATTAAAAATTTTCCCCACTTTTAAATTCTAAATCCTCCTGTTCCATTAAACAAGATTCATACTGTAATAATCGAGCACTCGTCATCCACTTAGAGGCTCTCTCAGTTAACAAAGCTTTAATCTGATGTGGGACTTTAACAATGAGATGCCCTCCCCTTGTCAGCTTTCGGGCCTCAGCCACCATCAGAGCTGTGGCTGCACAGTTCTGCAGACAATGGGGCCAGCCTCTGGCCACCGGGTCTAACAACTTAGAAAAATAGGCAACAAGCCTCCGTGTTCCCCCATGCTCTTGCACCAAAATTCCTTTAGCATGACCCTGTTTGACATCCACGTATAGTTGAAATTCTTTTTCTGCATCTGGAAGAACTAAGACTGGGGCATTAACCAATTTGTCCCTGGGGCTGCCCATACTTCCTGATTCATTTCAGCATAAGCCTTCTCAGACATTTTACACAAAGATATCACAGTTTCAGACTCGGTGTCACTTTTTACAATGCTAATTTGCATTCCCATTCTAGCTATCAAATCTCTCCCCAGTAAATTACAATCACAATTAGGAACAAACAAGAATTCATGCAGTTCAAATCTGTCCCCCACGTCTATTAGCAGCGGTTGAATAAAATGCAATGGCTCATCCTTCCCGATTACTCCTTGAATAACCAAGGATCTTTTTGACAATTTTCCCCCTTTAGGTATAAAATTTAAGGTGGATGGAGAGGCCCCTGTGTCTACCAGAAAACACACCCCCTCTCGATCCGGACTCACCTTAAAAGTTATCAAGGGCTCCTGAGTGGTGGGTCCTTGGTATAATAGGAGCCCCTGACACCCCTAACAATGCATTTCCATTATCCTCTGGACTTCCTCCTCCTGAGGGTCCAGTTGTTTCTGCGGACACTCGTTTTTCCAATGCCCTTCTGCCCTGCAGACAGCACACTGGTTCTTCCCCAGCTGCTGTTTGGGTCGGCTGTCCCCTGCCGAGGAGGGAATCCCTCTGCCACTTCCTTGTGGCCGACCCCGTCCCCTCTGTCCCTGGGGACCCCTTGGACCCTGCGGTTTATTCCTCCGGGGCTGCAAAAACTCTGCCATCATCTTTGCTTTAGCTTTTGCCTTTTCCTTATCCCTTCTTACACATATCTGCTGCGGTTTTCTAACCAATTCCTCTAGAGGCTTATTTTGCCACTCTTCATCTTTCTGTACTCCTTTCCTTATATCAGGCCAGGCTTTAGTAACAAATTGTACCTTAAGCGATGTGTTGAAGGCTGGCCCTTCAGGATCCATCCCCCCGTGCTTCCTCAAGGCATCCCTAATCCTCTCCAACCAATGAGGGCTTTCCTGTTTCTCCTGTTCTAACGACAGAGCCTTAGCTCTGTTGTTAGTTCTGGGAGCCGCTGACTTGATCTCCCTGGTCAAATAAGCACGGCAATCACGGTGAGCCAGACTGGCCTGGTTATTTGGGTCCCACTGGGGGTCTGCCTGGGGGATGGCATCATCCATTGTAGGTGCATTGGGTCCAGCCCCCCCTGCTGCTTGTGGATGTTCATCCTCCCACAGCTGCCGAGCTTTCTGCAAAATCATTCATTTCTCTGATGACCCAAACAAAATTCCCAAAAGAAAATCCCAATCCTTCCATGTATAATCCGCATTTCCCAAATATTTCTCTATCTTTTCCCCCACCCCTATGGGATCATCCAAATATGGGGGTAATTCTTTTTTCAACCCTCTTATATCCTGGGTAGTGAGTGGTACAATTACAAACCCAAATCCTCCCCCTTGACCCCCCAAAGGAACTTGACGGAGTGGCATCTGGTGTACCCCTGTCTCTTGGGGGGCTTCTGATGCCCTAAACTGAGTTCCTCTTCTAGTTCTGGGGGGTGATACAACATGCTGCTCCCCTCCCCCTACACCATTATCCTTTTCAGGTGGGGCTGTAGGAATAACATTTTCCTGATCCCCTTGCTCTGAAAGTTGAGGATACAGACGACCTGCAGCTGGCAACACTGGAGGACAAGACGGGGGAAGGTGCTGAAAAACATTCTAATCCTCACCACTTTCCTCTAAATACCTTCACAAAATTCGACACAAATGAATTTTATCTGTTCCATAAGTAGCCATATAAGTCCCCTTGCCAACTTATACTCTGGCCACACAAAATAACAATATTTTACCATAATTTCCATAGTTACTTCTGGGTGAATATACAATCTTTCCCAAGACCTCAGCATTCACCCCAAGGGACTCTCCGGGGGTATTATGGGATCGTCATCCCATTTGCCGGGGCCCCTTCGCTCTGGATGCCCCGTTTTACCTGTGCTACCCTCCATGGGTGCCCTCTCAGGTTTACCTGTGCTACCCTCCATGGGTGCCCTCCCAGGTTTGCTCCCCGAAGATCCCATTTTACTCACCGGTGAGATTTTCAGTGGTCCTTCCCTGCGGACTCTTCACGGACCCCCCTGGTCCGCCACTCGTCTGTCTCCTGGACAGTCTCGGGAACCCAATGGATCGCCCGGTGCCGGCCGGCACCAAGGGGAGCTGATCACCGAAACTGGGTGAGGCGCCTTCAGCTCCACTCGCCGCCCGCCGCCCCGGACGGTGGAAAGATCCCGGACGAGCCCCCAAATTGTCAGGAAAATTAATCCACAAATACCAGAGGTTTATGTCCAAAAAGGAGACAGAGGAGTCCTTTTTGCTTTATTCGAATAAAGGGAGAGGCCATGGGACATTCCCCTGGGATCTCTCCAATTTTTGGAGGACGCAGCCTCCTTTTTATCCTATTTTCCCAGCCGCATTTCCCTCTCTCTTTCCCCATTGGCTGAGGTACTTGAGAGGCACAGACTTCCCGGAACGCCTGATACCTGAAATTCCCCTCTAATGTATAACCCTCCCTTTTAATTTTTAATTCTTATAGAATTCATAGTTTTCCCCCCGTTGCTTCTTTCATCTTTCGATATCCAATTTCATTTATCAGCAGCCCTACAGTTTGTTTGTAAAGGCAAATATCTCTTTCCATTCATCAGTCAGTGGAATCCATTCCATTGTTTCTTTTATCTCTCAGTGCTAGCCTTATCTACAGGCTGATCCACAGCTCATTTGTAAAGACAAATTCAACATTCCTCTCAATCAAAATCCAATTTTTACTGAGCACTACATGTGCCTATATACCAATTACAGGAAGGCTGTAATATTTTACTGCAATCACATAGACAAACCTTACATAGACAAAATCTCACACAGACAAACTTTACATTTGGACTTAGTAAAATCTTATTTCCCATAACCCAGACTTGATCCAGTCCTCTTGCAGTCAGATCTCTGTTTGCTCTTGCCAGGCATCCTCGTTGTCAGGCTGCATTTGCTGATTCAATCTGCAGTACTATCAGTCTCATTTGCATTACCCATATCCACATCTCCCCCGTTGCTTTTAACTAAAAATACACTCTTAAGCGATTTGTCGATTAAATTCTTAACACACTGTGAAATACAAGGAATAACTACTACAATGCATAATATGATGCCTAATACATACAAACCTATTTTAACTAAATTCCGAACCCAGCCAGTGAGTCCCCAGTGCCCTAAGAGCCAGTTCAGCCAGTCGTACCCATTATCTACCCGAAGTTTATTCACACCTTCTTTCAGGGCTTGAATGCTGGCATAGATGGGCTGGGAGTGGTCAGAAAGGTTAAGGCAACACATCCCATCGAATTCCTCACCCACGGGTCCCTGTGCTAAAAGCAAAAAGTCTATTGCTGCTCTATTTTGCAGAGTAGCATGTCTAACACAGTCAGCCTCAGTTAAAAGTCCTGTTCCTGGGTGTCCTCCTTCCATGGTGGTATTACAGGTGGGTCTTCAGGTGCTGCAGTTAAAGGCAAATCCTCCAGTGCTGCATTCAGGGGTTCTCGAAATGGCTTCACATTATTTGCAGGGATCCACTTGGAACCATTCTCTGTAAGGACACATGAAAAACCTCGACCCCAGGTGATCAAAGGATAAGGCCCCAATATTTTACAGGATTCTGGATCTTTTATTAAAACAGGGGGCCTTTCCTTATATTGCAATTGTGAATTACAATTAAAATGTGAACAGTTGGTGGATTGGGGTACATAAAAGAACAATTCGAAAACTTAAAAACATAAAGAGCTTTCTGCAGTCTCTCGGCAGGGGTGCCATCTCCAGCTCCCACTTTTTGTAGTATAAGAGAGAGCCATGAGCTGATTCAATGCTAGATTGGCCTGTTGGGGAATGAGGGATACCTGTTTTGTGACTAATTCCCCATAGAGCAAAAAAGGCAGCAGCTCGATGGGAAGTATAAGCTGGGCCGTTGTCGGTCTTCACCTCAGAAGGTGCACCAAGAGTTGCAAAAGCAGCAGTAAAGTGTCTGCAGACATCTTTAGCTGTTTCCCCTGAATGGACTGATGCAAAAAGAGCGCCAGAAAAGGCGTCAATAGAGGAATGAATGTATTTTAAACGGCCAAACTCAGCAAAATGGGTAACATCTCTTTGCCAGATTTGAAGGCTTTGAAGCCCTGGGGATTAACACCTCCTGCAATGGAAGGAAAATAACACCTTTGACAGTCAGGACAAACAGTGATAATTACTGAAGCTTGGGCTTTAGTAATGCCAAAGTTCTGAATCAAAGCAGCAGCCTTCTGGAGAAAAAAAGAATGACTCAATTTAGCTTGGTCCATCTTCTGTACAGAATTTAGTACATGCACTGCTAAAAGATCAGCCTGCGTGTTCCATTCAGCCAAAAATCCAGGAAGGTCTGTGTGTGATCAAATATGCATAACAAAATAAGGAGATGTCCTATTTTCTAAGGAAAAACAAGAAGCTGTAACCAATAAAAGAGTTCTGAATATTCAACCTCTTTCAAAACTGATGCTTCAGCTGTCATCACAATTCCTGCAACATGAGCTGAATCTGCTACCAAATTAAAGGGATCAGAAAATTTTTTTAAAACTCTGACAACAGCAGCTAGTTCAACAATTTGGGGAGACCCCTCAACTGTGGACACATCTGATTTCCGAGCACCAGGTGAGGGATCTCTTCCATACCATCACTGATTTATGAGAGCGACCAGAACCATCTGTAAGTACTGTTAAAGCTTTAAGTGGGACTTCACTTCTGTTTGGTTTTTCTATCAATTGGAATAAAGGGGTTAAAAGCTTATATTTTGGTGGGTGTATTGAAATTTGCCCTCTGAATTCAGCAAAGGCCATCTGAATAGCCACAGATTCCTGAAATATCCAATCCAAATAAAAGGTAGTAATAGTCATGTAAATAGTGGAAAAATCCACTCCTGCCAGGGAAGTTAGTCTCTGTCATGCTTTAACAATCAGCTGTGCCATCATTCCATGCTGGGTACTGATGGCTTTGGTTGCTTGCTGTGGCAAAAAAAAAATCCATTCCATGATAAACAAAGGGTCTGGTTCATCAGAGTCCCATTGAAGTATCAAAGCATGAAGCTGTTTAGCTGTGCCAAAATTATGAAAAGAAGTGCACAGAGTGCACCTTGCCGTTTTGCTAAGCTCTGCCCTGCAGGGCTTGATGAGTTTGTGAATTGAGTCTTCTAGGTGAGAAAAGGTCTGAGTCTCCTTTTAGCAGTTCAAACAAAGGACTCAGCTCTGCATTTGTGTAAGAGCCAGAAATGAGGGATGTGGGGCTCCAGGTGGCTCTTTCAAATGCTGTTTATTGTATCCAGATGAGACAGCAATTGACGGGTCATGGAGCCTTTCCAGGCACAGCTGTAGGTTCGTCTGAAGCATCTCTAGTTCTGGTTACAGTGCATTCTATACGTTTCATTACAGAGCATCTCAATACATGACACCCAATCGATACCTTTACTGTTACCTATAGCCTGTCCTTACTACTAACATAAACATATTCATGTTACTATTGTCCAATCACAAAAGATTACTATGTTACAGTTTAAGCTAGAAGTTCTTTTTCAGTTTTCTTGCAGTGGAAAATTCTGAGATCTTTTCTCTACTTGCAACACTGGCTTTCTTGTTTGTCTGTGAAAATCTTTTTGCTTGGTAAAAACTTTTTTCCAAAATCTTTTGTTTGAGGTGGCTTATCCTTTGCTCTGAATCATAAAAGCCCCTTCCAACTCACTTGCTCTTTGCCTTCTAGTCACCCAGTCAGACTGGCTCAGCAATTCTTCTACATCAAAATTTGCTATGATTTGTATTCCTACTTCAGATTCTACATTCAAAGACCTTTCTGTTACACATACATATCTGTGAGACCTTTGTCAGGAAAATTAATCCACAAACACCAGAGGTTTATGTCCAAACAGGAGACAGAGGAGTCCTTTTTGCTTTATTCGAATAAAGGAAGAGGCCATGGGTCATTCCCCTGGGATCTCTCCAATTTTTGGAGGGCACAGCCTCCTTTTTATCCTATTTTCCCGGCCGCATTTCCATCTCTCTGTCCCCATTGGCTGAGGTACTTGAGAGGCACAGACTTCCCGGAACGCCTGATACCTGAAATTCCCCTCTAATGTATAACCCTCCCTTTTAATTTTTAATTCTTATAGAATTCATAGTTTTTCCCTCGTTCCTTCTTTCATCTTTCGATATCCAATTTCATTTATCAGCAGCCCTGCAGTTTGTTTGTAAAGGCAAATATCTCTTTCCATTAATCAATCAGTGGAATCCATCCCATTGTTTCTTTTATCTCTCAGTGCTAGCCTTATCTACAAGCAGATCCACAGCTCATTTGTAAAGACAAATTCAACATTCCTCTCACTCTAATACGAATTAGTTTCGTTTTTTATTTCTTTGTTTGTTTCTTTCGTTCCGCGGGGCGCGCGGCCGCTCCTCCGTTGGGCTCGCGGAGGAAGAACGGCCGCGCGCTCCGGCGGCTCCGCAGCAGCGGCAGCAGCAGCAGCAGCAGCGCTTCTCTCGATCGGTTTTCCGCTCGAATTCCGACTCGCTCTCCGTCCCCTTCTCCCTTTCACACTCCCTCTACTCCCGTTCCGTTCCGTCCGTGTTCCGCCTCCCCCAGCCCGGCTCATGCCGCGCTGCGCAAGGCGCCCGAGGGCGAGCCGGGCCCCTGCCCGCCTCTGTCCGCACTGGCTGCGGCGCCTTTTGAAGAGCCTCAGCGGGAGCTCCTCACTCTGCTGGTGGTGGTGCTGGAGCATCATCGCCTTTTGGCTCCGCCTGCCGCGGGCCCTGGCCCGGCCCCGGCCCCGAACGAGGCCCCTCCCGCGGTTCCGCCCGGAGCCGCCCCGCAGCCGCCCGGCTCCCGCCCCGTCGCCGGCAGCTTCCCCGGTGCGAGCCCCGCCGCCCGTCAGCTCGGCCGCCGGCCCCGAGCCGCCGGAGCCCGGGTCGGCTCGGCAAGCAGCAGCGCCTGGGGCGAGTGGGTGCCCCGGGCAGAATGCCGAGAGCGCGGTGCCGTCCGCACGGGCGGAGAAGCCTCCCCTGGAGCAGCTCTACCGGGAGGGCCCGCTGCTGGGGAGGGGCGGCTGCGGCAGCGTTTACGCCGGGACCCGGCTCGCCGACGGCGCTCCGGTAAGAGACGGGGCCGGCTCGGAGCGGGGACGGGGGGGATTGGCGGGCGGCGAGCTCAGCCCGCCGCTTGTCTTGGCTTGCAGGTGGCCATCAAGCGAGTGGGCCGGGATCGCATCTGGGAGTGGGCGCGGCTGGTGAGTGAGCGGGGCCAGCGGGAGCAGCCGGCGGGGCGTGCCGGGCGGGGCTGAGGCCAGGCCCGGCAGGGTGGGAGCCGGGACGCTGCGAGGGGAGCGAGCGTGGAGTGAGCGGGGGCCGCGCAGCGTCCCGGGCCGGGCAATGTGAGCTGCGGTGGCGCCGGGCAGGGGGTGCCGAAGGCGCGGCGCAGCATCGGCCCCGCTGATGGCATCGCGGTCCCCCCGCAGCACAAGGGCGCCCTGGTGCCACTGGAGCTGGTGCTGCTGTGGATGGTGTCGTGCCCTGGCTTCCGCGGCGTCGTGCGGCTCCTGGACTGGTTTGAGCTGCCCGACGGCTTCGCGCTGGTCATGGAGCGTCCGGAGCGCTGTCGGGACCTGTGGCACTTGCTGGACGCGGGGGGGTTCCTGCCAGAGCCCGTGGCGCGGGGGCTGTTCCGCCAGGTGCTGCAGGCCGTGCGGCACTGCACCAGCCGCGGCGTCCTGCACCGCGACATCAAGGCCGAGAACATCCTCGTTGACCTGGCCACGGGCGAGGTGAAGCTCATTGACTTTGGCTGCGGAACCTTCCTCCAGGACACGTTCTACACCCACATGGCAGGTGAGCCCAAAGCCAGGGCCCAGCTGGGCAGCGGAGGTTCTCACATTTGCTTGCACAGGGGAAGAAGGAGGGAGGGAGGGGGAATCCTTCTTCAGCCGGCTGCAGCCAAGTTGTTTTTTGGCGGGGGCAGGGGCTGGCTGTGTTTGAGCTGGCTGGGAGGGAGGGAGCAGCATCGGCCTGATGAGCTGTGCCCGTGTCCCATAGGAACGCCGCAGTACAACCCGCCAGAGTGGATCCTCTTCGGCTGCTACCATGGCCAGCCAGCCACCATCTGGTCCCTGGGCATCCTGCTCTATGACCTGGTCTGTGGGCACCTTCCTTTCAAAACCCCTGAGGACATCATCCGGGGCCAGTTCTTCTTGCCACCCTGGGTTTCTCAAGGTGGGGATATGTTTTCAAGGCACGGGAGCAAGAATGGGCTTGGGAGATGGCAGCTGGCACATAAGCGTCCTGCTCTTGCAGCTGGGGAGGAGGTTGATCTCCTGGGCTTAGCTGGAGGAGGTGGCATGTGTGCTGCTCTGCTCCAAAAGGGAGGATGGATGGGAAGCTTAGGGTGCAGCTCCGAGCACTCCTAGTGTGGGGTGGGCACTGTGGAATCTGGGAGAGCCTGGACAGGAGCTGACCAGTGGTTTTTGGTTTCTCTCTGCAGAGTGCCAGCACCTGATCAGGTGGTGTTTATCCATGGACCCTGCAGACAGGCCATGCCTAGAAGACCTTTTTGAGCATTCCTGGCTGCAGAACCCGCAGCTGGCCCAGGAGACAGCAGAGATCCATCCCTCTGCACAGTAGGATCCAGGAGCCCAGCAAGTTCCAGCTGCTCTTGTCTCATGGCGCTCAAAGCAAACCCCAGAGCGTTTCCCTGTGGCCGTGGCACGGAGCAGAGAGCGCGGCCGAGGAGACGCTTCCGTGGGTCCCTGGCGAGCTGTGGAGGGAGCGGCTCAGGGCTCCCCGTCCTATTGGAGAAGTGGTGGCACAGTGCCTTGAAGTTGCCACAGACTGGACAAGGGGAAACATCCCCCTGCAGCTCAATGGCATCGTGATGTCCCTGCAAGCCGAGGCACAGCTGGCGTGTTCTTCTGGAGCACGACGTGGAGCCGGAGAACACCATCCTCGAGCTGGCCGCTGGCGGGGCAAAGCCCACGGGCTTTGGTTGTGGCCCCTTCCTGGAGGACAGGACAGGCTCTGTGCCCCGACGAAATCAAGATGAGTCCCCAGCCGGTGCAGGGGCGGGGGGATGCTCGTGCTCCCAGGCATGCCAGGGCTCGGCCTGGCCACGCGCCGGAGGTTCCCCGCTCGGCGGCAATGGGGAATATTCATCTTTGCGCCGCCCGCCCAGCTGCTTTTTGGCGGGACAGGGGACTGATGTTGTGGAAGGGGAGCCGGCTCCTGGCCTCGCCTACAGCTTCTGCCAGCCAGCCTGGTGTGGGCTGGGGTGGGGGCAGCCTGCCTGACAAAAGCATCCATCCATGAGGATGGGGGACAGCAGAGGGGGGTGGGTCCCAAAGCCATGCCCCAGCTGGTCTGCTTTTCAGGCCCTTGAGGAAGGGGTGGACTTAGAGGCAGGAAAGGTGGGGTTTTTCCCCACCTGGGGAGAGGTTTAATTCTTGCATGGAGTGGTCAGACCCTCCCCAGGCCCATGAAACATTGATAACCTTTGGTGGTTTTTCTTCCTTCTAGGTCTCATTTTGAATTGACTTTCATGCAATTGTTCTTTGTTTTTTCCAGGAAGATTGCACCTTGTGCCCAGACCGGGTGGGGAAGCGCCGGCACTGGACGCACTCCACGGAGGTGCCGGCGCTACCCGGGGCAGCCACGGTGTGCAGGGACATCCCCTTCAAGAAGGACGAGGACCTTGTGTGGGATCAGCTCCTCTCCTGGCAGCAGCTCTGCAGAGGTGGGTACCCAGCTCCACAGCACAGGTGGCACAGGGGCAGATGGGAGTGGGCACACGAGAATCTCGCTCTTGCAGCTGCTGAGGAGGTTGCTGTGCCGTGCTTAAGCAGAAGAGGTGGAGCGTGGCCTGCCCTGCTGCTCTCCTCTAAAAATGGGAGAATGGGTTGGGAGGTTTGGGCTCTGGGCACAGCCAGCAGCCTGGCCCACGCCCAGGCCCTGGTGGGACAGGGGGGACAGGAGCCTTCTGTGAGTGACCGTGGCTTTCTGGCTTCTCTCCCCAGGCTCCCAGCACCTCATGCCATGGAAACGGCACCGCTGGGCCTGCCCATCTGGGAGGGCTGGAGGGCGGCAGGTGTTCATTTGCTGCCAAAAATAAATCTTTTTCTTGTTATTATCATCATCATCAGAGCATTTCTTTCATCCTTTTCTAAGCTTTTGGTCTCCCTTCTTCCACGGAAATCTTTTTCTGTCCTTCCTTAGCCACGTGGTGGCATTTGGGAAAGGGGGTTAAGCAAGGTGAAAAATTCAACAGCAGCTCCTGTTGCCAACTGCAGCAGCCCCTTCAAGAACCCTGAGCTTCCAGCAAGGTCTGAGTGTGCCTTGCAAAAGGGAGTGGTTTGCAGGGCTGGAGCTGTCACCCCTCTGCAGAAGCTGGGAGGAAATCACAAGTGGCAAAATGCCATTTTGGCTCCAACACTGCCCAAATTCTTCATCCTTCCCCCTTCCATGCAATTGATCAAAGTACCCAGGGAAAACAGCTCCATGTCCTCCAAGAGCCCATTTTGACATGGAAGTTGACGAGTTCAATGTTGGTCATATGCCTTTTTCTGGGCACCAGATGTTACCCCTCCATCACCATGCAGGCATCCTGCCTTGCTCGTGCTCCCAGAAACAGCAGCCCCACCCCTCCCTATGGCCTGGTGCCCTGCCCTCTTTGCCAGCCCTCCCCACACCCTCTCACTGTTCCCTGAACTGCCCAGGAAGGAAAAGCCACTTGGCATGGCAGACTGTGTGGCCTGCCTGAGGATTCCAAAGCCACACGAATTTCACAAATAACTCCTGGGATTAGCATATCCAAGTCACATCCTCACTTGAGGATATCCTGCTCTCCCTTCACTCCCCTGCTTCCCACAGACAAGAAGAAGGCTTGTGCTGGAAGAAAACTGTTTATTTTTTAAAATAGAACTTGTTTTTCAAAACATCAGGGTTTTCATTCTTTTTTGGCAAAGATAGAGTATTACCTGAACAATCTCTGCATATATATAAAATCTATGTGTGTGCATATATTTATAAACTTAAACAATTCTGCAACCTTGTGTCATTCACAGCAGCCCTTCCTGCTTCCTAACAGAGAAGAAAACTCCAACAAAGGGTAAAAATGCAGCCCCTCTCAACCACAGGAACTGAACCACATCCATCTGTGGCTGGAGAGCATCCCACCAGCTCCAGCTGGGAGGCTTGAACTTGAGTGTAAATGCATCTTCTTACAGCATTTCTAGACACTGGCCATTGCTAGACAGGGCTGTGCTGGGACACATGCCACCCTCCCCTGTGCCCATCCCTTGGGGAGGGCACACCAAGTACAGGGAGCAGCCCTTGAACAGGTGGCAAGTGGTCCTCACTCTGCAGGTGGGCTGTGACTTTCTAACTCAGATACCTGCAGGCAGAACTGGAGAACGAGGGAAAAAGGCAAGGAGATGCCTTTCTGAGAGAGGTGGCCACAGTAACACAGACCAGCTGCCCAGAGCATGTTCCTGCATATTCAAGAGTCACTGAGCAAGAAACCTCTCAGAGGAAATGTTTTGTTCCATCTGAGAGCTCCTCCCTGCCTTCCAGGAAAAAACATGAACACAAACTGGTTGAGACAAAGTAGAGGCAGAGGTCCAAGGTGGCAGGCTGGGTGACAGAACACAGCTATTGTAGCTACCACTGGACATCATTATCATTAAAGTAAGAATCACAATCTAAATCATTATCAATCATAAAATTGTCTTCATCAAGGTCATCATCATAGTCTTCCTGCCACTGTGGATCACACTCCTCATCTTCAGCCTCCTTGCCACCTTCATCTGTGTTGGGGCAGTCACACAGGATGTTGAGGTTTTGCCTGTTGAGAAGGAGAGCACAAGAGCAGAGCCTCTGCTGGGAGCACCAGCCACCACCCAGCCCCACAACACCCCACTGTCATGGTCTCAGCATCTCCATCCAAAGAAACTCAAGAGAGTCCAGGGAGAGCAACTTCCATAACCGAGTCTGCCAGTGTTGGAGCTTTCTGGATCAGAGCTGCATACAAGCAGAGGTTTTGCTGCTTTCCCTACACCACTATGTCACTTCAATTGCTACCTCAAGCCACAAAACAGGATGCAAATAATCCGTGTCTGTCATTCACTCTTTTGTGCGTCAGTGAGCACAGGAGAAAACTCTGCTCACCTGCTTTTTGTCTGCACTCACTCACCTTGCCCTGTTACCCCACTAAGAAAACTCACCCTGTACATGCAAGGGCTGAAGCAGGCACATTTGGGAGTTTCAACTTTCTCTGAACAGCATCTCCTCAAGTCTGGAGCCCAACATGGAAATCCTGTTAGCAGGAAAGAGCAGCCAAAAGAGACAGAGAAACAAGATGTAATTTGGGGTGCAAACCCCTCCCCTGCACACACACTATCCTGACTCTATCCCCCCAGCTGATCAAGTCCTTTAGTTTGCCCAGAGTCAAATCAGACCAGAGCAAGACAAGCCACGAGCAGCCACGTGGCCTCCACCTGTGTGGAGTGCCAGAGAATTGCCAAGAGAGGCTCCTTGATCTGCTGCACCAACTCCAAACCCACGTGGAAGTGCTCTGCTTTCAGGAGCTGAAGAGAGGTGCCTGAGCCCTGGTACTGCAGCAGGCTTTCCCCTGCAATTCAAGGCCAACAAAGTCCTGCTGCATCTACACTCTTGAGCAGAGACCAAGTCCTTCTTGGCCCTGATTGTGAAGCCAGCCATAGCTGCTTAGATCTCCTGTGCACATGCATCCCTCTTTCAGAACACAACGTGTTGCTCTTTTACTGCATCAATCTCCACTCGCTGAATCGTTAAAAAAACGGTATAATCATGGACAAAGACCCTGTAACTAATTAAAGTTACAAAGTGGTGTGTTTATTCACCGGTGGGCAGCACAGGAGTCACCTCCGAAAGGCGTGACCGCCCCGAACAAGGTTCTTTGCCATCTATTTATTGCCCAAGATCTTACATACAATACATCTGCATAACCCCAGCACCTCCCATCCCCACCCCATATTAAAATGAGCCCATTAGTCCTTCACACGTGTGCAGTTCTTCCCTTGAATTGGGTCGGTGGTCTCGAAATGGGTCAGTGGTCTGGAAGGATGAAGTCAGGAGAGTCTTCATCAGGTCTCAGTGACCCTCTGGCACGATCCAAGGCCCCGTGCTTCATGGTTAACAGTTTACTTATTTTACATTCTTCTGTACGTAAATTTATAATAGCAGATAATTATACCAATTAGTTCTAGCCTAAGCTTCTAGTAATTATTAACCTACCATTTACCTACCTAACTTACATCTTGGTCATGGAAACTACTTCTACCCTTAGCAAAAATCTTAACTTTTTAAAACCATGATTCACTACATCCGAGAGGAGTTCCTGTGTTTCGACAGCGACGTGGGGCTGTTCATGGGATTCACCCCCTATGGGGAGATAAAGGCCCAGCACTTGAACAGCAAACCCAAAACACTGGAGCATTATGGGGCTCAGGTGGGCACAGTTTGCCCACACAACTCCAAGATCATTGCCCCGTTCAGCGTGGAGAGCAGAGGTGAGCGTGGGACAGAGCGTGTCCCCTTGGGCCCTGGCCCGGGAATGACCCTGGAGCCTCTCAAAAACTCCCTGGGAATCCCCCCAGAGCACCCAGCCCTCCCTGTGCCCATCCCCGAGCCTTCCTGTTCCTCTCAGTCAGTCCTGTGGCTCTCCCAGTCCATCCCAGTCCCCCTCCCAGTGCCAACTCACTTCATCCCTTGTCCCCATAGTCCCTCACAGACCCTGCCCCTCTTTCTCAGTCAATTTCCAATCTAGTCTCAGTCCACTCCAAGTCTTCACAGTCCACTCCCAGACCTCCACCCTCTTTCCCAGTGCACCCCTAGTGCCTCCCAGTTCATTTCCAGTTTGTCTCTATGCCACACCAGCCCTCTCCTGTCTCTCCCAGTTCCCCCCAGCTGATCCCAGTGTGTCCCGCTCTCTCCCTGTGCCCCCCAGTGTGTCCATCTCACTGGTCCTCGAGCTCCCAGCCCGTCCCTGGCTGCCTGCTCTGCTCTGGGATTGATTTCTACCCTGCTCAGATCCAGCTGAGCTGGTTCCAGGGCCAGCAGGAGCTCTCAGGGCATGTGGTGGCCACCGACCTGGTCCCTAAAGGGGACTGGACCCACGAGCTTCTGTTCCTGCTGGAACTTCCCCCCGGCACGGGGTCACCTCCAGCTGCCAGGGGGAGCATGTCAGCCTGGAGCACCCCCTGAGCCGACACTGGGGCACATCCCGGACCCCACAGTGGGGGAGTGTGGGGAGGCACTGGGAGGGCTAGGAGGGGGATTGGGGTGTGCTGAGAGTAACTGGGAGGGAGTTGGAGATAGCCTGGTTTAAACTAGGAGTAGGGCTCGGGGATCTGGAAGGGCTTAGAAAAAGTTTGAAGGATGCTGGGGAGGGTGGGATGGGGTTCTGGGGGTCCTAGTGGGCACTGGGAGGGAGTCTGGGGGTGTTGGGTGTAACTGGGAGGGATTTGAGTGAGCCTGGAGGGGATGGAAAAAGATCAGGGATTGGAAAGCAGGAGTTGGAATGAGGTTGGTTGTGCTGGTAAGAGACTGGGAGGGTCTTGGCGAGTCCTGGTGGGACTGGGAGAGGGTTTGGGGGTCCTGGGGTGGTGGAGGGCAAATGGGAGGGGGTGGGGGATCCTGAGAGGAACAGAAGGGGTTTTGGTGGGTCCTGGGGAGGCTAGGAAGAGACTGGGAGGAGCTCTCAGGGGGTCCTGAGCGAGCTAGAAGTGATTGGGAAGGTGCTTGGAGGGGGCTTGGGGTGTCTGTGAGAGGTTTTAGGGGATCCTGACTCCTGCGGGACCCCCAAAGATGCCGCCAGCCGCTGCCGTCAGTACCTTACTGCGGGGATTGGGGGTTCTGTGTTGGGCTTCGTCTTCCTGGTGCTGGGGCTCGGCTTCTACCTGTGCAAGAAGGTGAGGGGGGGTCCCGGGGGGGTCGTGTGCCCCCTTCCCCGGAGCGTGTGTGTTCCCCCCAGCCCGGAGTCACCCCCTTTTCTCTGCCCTCAGAGCTCCTGAGCCAGCAGTGGCTGCAGCCACTCCCCGCTACCTCGGGCCGGCCGGGACCCCCGCTCCGTCCCCACGCTGATTTAGGAGGGGGGTGGTGCGTCCCCCCCAGCCCTGCTTTCACTCTGCCCACGTCCAGCTTCTCCCAGGGATCCAAAGAAAACTTCCCAGTTCACCCCGGACCCGTTTATTGGGGGGAGGGACTTGGGGGGACCCCGCGGGAGGATCGTGACTGGGCGGGGAGGGTGGGGCCCAGGTGGGGAACACTGGGTGCTGCGGGTCTGCCCGGCAACCGGTGAGTCATCACAGCTCCTCTCGCTGATTGGCTGAATCTTCTCCATCGCATTCTCTGATTGGCCGAGGACAGGCCCGGGAGTTGAGAGAAGGAACAGGAGAGATCCCGCCCCGAGCACCGGCACGGGAACAACAGAGCCAGCCTGGGCACAGCGAGGGAATTTATTACCAACCAAATCACAGCAGCACAAGGAGAAGGGAGAGAAATCTTTGCATACCTTTCCCCCCACCCAACAGGGATCACCAGGACCACGGATCACCAGGGCTCTGCCTAACGGGGTCACTGAGGATCATCCAACACCGATCCTCCCACGGGGGATGGAGCTGGAGCAGAGCACGAAGCTCTTCCCGCACTCCAGGCACTCACAGGGCTTCCCTTAGTGGTGACTCCGTTGGTGTTGGGTCAAGTGAGACCTCCTGGAGAAGCTCTTCCTACACTCAGGACACTCATAGGGCCTCTCCCTGGTGTGGATGTGCTGGTGCCTGATGAGATGGGAATTGTACCTGAAACCCTTCCCACAGTCGGGGCAGCGGAAGGGCCTCTCCTCTGTGTGAATCCGCTCATGTCTGAGGAGATCAGAGCTGCTCTGAAACCTCTTCCCACACTTGGGGCACTCGTAGGGTCTCTCCCCGGTGTGGATGCGCTGGTGTCTTCTCAGGTTGGAGCTGTCACTGAAGCCCTTCCCACATTCCCCACACTCGTAGGGCTTCTCCCCAGTGTGGATCCTCTGGTGCCGGATCAGGCTGGAGCTGTAGCTGAAACCCTTCCCACATTCCAAGCACCTGTGGGGCTTCTCCCCTCCAGGAGGCTTCTCCACCAGCTCTGAGCTCTACCTGGATCTCCGGCCGCCTTCCCGGGTCAGGGAGGGTCTTTCCTCCTCGCAGCTCTCTGAGCTCGGTTTGCAGCCCCTCCTCCTGCGGGATCTCCAGGGCTTTTCCACTTTTTCCATCTGCCCACACCTCGGGAATGAAAAATCCTAGTTTGTGGAAAAAACAAGAAGAGAGCTCCATAAACTGGGAGTTCCTCCTTGCCAAAGTTCATCTCTGGATGTCATTGAGCATCTTGTGTCTGTAAGAACCTCCCAAACACCAAGATTCAGACCCAAAATCCTCCAAACATCAAGACATGGATAAAAAGCTCCCCAAACATCAAGATTCAGCCAAAACCCCCTCCAAAATTGTACTGGTTTGAAAGCAGAACCAGTGAGAGACTCCAAGTAAGAAATACAATTTAAAAGGAAAAAAAGAAAAATATAACATACGTGCAATAGTACAAAAGCAAACCTCTGACAGAGTCAGAACACTACCTGACACTCCGCTAGGTAGGGTGGTGGTAGCAGTCAGGATGAAGTGGTCTTGCTGCAGTGGTGATCCTGTAGAAAGGTCTGGTAGCTCTTGTCCTCTGGAAACCAGTGGGTAAGAACTGTCTTGGTGTCCCAAATCTTAGTTTTTATCCAGGTAGGAAAGGCTTGGCTCCTCCCCCTGGCTGGAGCATTCCCCAGTGGAATGATGGAATTTTATCAGTCATGCAGTGGGACTCAATGGCCCATTATTAACAGGAGATATCTCCTGGAGGAAGGATGGGTTGTGGAAAAGATAAAGAACACTGCCCCACCCGATTTTAACAGATGGCCCATTAGCAGACGGCATCTCCCATGGAGATAAGGATCACGGGCCCACTTGGTTTTTGCAGTTCATGAAGACGGTGATAGAACACGAACTTTTGGGCTTATCTTTACATTGTAACGTAGGACAGCCTGGGGCTAAGTTTCTGAACTTTTAACTAGATTGTAGGGCTTTTAACTCTCTTAAGGCACTTACAGTATATTCTTACTTAAAACTAAAACTTCTACTTCATGTCTGTGTGGCTTAATATATTTTAATTTCTCTAAAGACTTTAATTCAATCCCTGCATTCTTCTCTCTCTCTGAGGGACTCAGATAGGTTTCTATTTTACATGTCAGGAAAATTAATCCACAAATACCAGAGGTTTATGTCCAAAAAGGAGGCAGAGGAGCCCTTTTTGCTTTATTCGAATAAAGGGAGAGGCCATGGGACATTCCCCTGGGATCTCTCACATTTTTGGAGGACGCAGCCTCCTTTTTATCCTATTTTCCCAGCCGCATTTCTGTCTCTCTTTCCCCATTGGCTGAGGTACTTGAGAGGCACAAAATTCCCGGAACGCCTGATACCTGAAATTCCCCTCTAATGTATAACCCTCCCTTTAAATTTTTAATTATTACAGAATTCATAGTTTTCCCCCCGTTGCTTCTTTCATCTTTCAGTATCCAATTTCATTTATCAGCAGCCCTACAGTTTGTTTGTAAAGGCAAATATCTCTTCCCATTCATCAGTCAGTGGAATCCATTCCATTGTTTCTTTTATCTCTCAGTGCTCGCCTTATCTACAGGCTGATCCACAACTCATTTGTAAAGACAAAATCAACATTCCTCTCAGTCCCTCCTCTTTTATTTTTTTGATAATTGTCTTTACAAATTTTAGCTATCATTGACTTAATTTCTTGTTCCTGAGTCTTTTGTTTTGTTTTGTTTTGTTATTATTTGGAGTGACATTAATTTCTGTGTTTTTGTAACCATCTCTGGATCAGTAGGCGTGGCTATTATTTGCATCCTTTTGATCACATGTTGAATAAGTTGTACTAAGCAAGGGATCATGACTGGTAAAAATATTAGAGTTGCTACAGCACATAAGAGGAAAAAAGCAGTTGTTTAACCTATAGTTCACCAGGTAGCCAAGAAAACATGTCCCATTCCCATCCTTTTCATGTTTGGACTAGCACATGAGCTAATTTTTTATTCATTTTGCTATTTGTTTCACCACTTTTCCATTGTCATCTATTTGCCTATTTAGACAATAAGTGCCTTTTTCAGAAGAATGAAGCCTTCATGGACTTCCTTCTTCATCCCAAAATCCTGATCCATTATGGACCTCACTCAGGGTGCTAATCCACCATTTAGGTTCTACTGGGCTGGGCACCCATGGCCCCTTTTCAGATCCCCCTGGCCCTCCACAGACCCAACAATTGCTAAGGTTAAAGGTTTTTGCTACTTCTTCTCCTAAGGTCAAAAAATTATTTTCCCATTCTTGGCCCCAACCTAACTGATAACATAAAAGTAACATTATTAAGAGAAACATTCTGATTGTGTAATCTAATCTCCTAACTTAATTTTTACTTTCACGTTTTCTTCCACACCACCTGTGGCGAGTGAAGGCACAGAAACAGCTCAACATAAAGAAAACAATGACAGCAAGGGTTGGCCCCCAGTGCCTGGAGATCTGAGAGGAGGGATGCCCACACAGACTATTTCAGCAGGCACTCTGTGGGTGGGCACACGAGGCTTCCCCCGATGTCGACGCCCTGGCTGCTGCTCCAGTCCCCTCCTGCCGAGTGTCAGTCGGGGCTTCCCGTCCTTCTCCTGCAGCTGAGATGTCCAAATCTCTGGGGCTGCAGAGACCTTGGCCCGAGTGTGATGGGTCCAGCCGTGTTCAGCTGTCTTGACGGCTGTGTCTGTGCTCAGCAGCCCCTGGAAAGGTCCACGCCACTTGGCCACCAGTGGTGCTTCTTCCCACTCCTTAACCAGGACCCAGTGTCCCGGTTGGATGTTGTGAACAGCAAAGTCCAAAGGCAGGGTCTGTGCCAGCTGAGCTTCCTGTCCAAGAGATTTCACAAGAGACAGTATCCGAGCCACATATTGTTTCAAATACACATTACTTATCTTTATCACCCCACTAGGCTGAGAATTACAAGGGTAAGGAATTCCAAACATCAATTCAAAGGGAGATAATTGAATATCTCCCCTGGGTCTGGCTTTTATTCTTGCTAAAGCCAGGGGCAGGAGCCGTACCCACGGCATCTTAGTTTCTATCACCACCTTCAGGAGGTGTTTCTTTATTTCTTCATTCATCCTCTCAACCTGGCCCGAACTCTGTGGATGCCAGGGGGTATGGAGGTTCCACTGTATCCCTAAAGCAGTCATAACTCCTTGAAGAACTTTTCCTGTAAAATGAGTTTCCCTATCTGAATCTATTGCTTCCACCATCCCATATCTTGCAATTATTTGTTCCAAAAATACTTTAACAACTGATCCTGTAGTTGCTGAAACAGTTGGAAATGCTTCTGGCTACCCGGTTAATTGACATACTATTACCAGAAGATATTTAAATCTTGCCACTCGAGGCATTTCAGTAAAATCCACCTGGCATCTCTGGAAGGGAGTACTGCCCAACGCCTCCCTCCCCTGGCCAGTTTCTTTGTAACTTTGTTGTTGGTTTTAGCACAAGTCAAACAGCCTTCAATAGCTCGCTTTGCCAGGCTAAAGAGACCAACAGCAGTGTTCATTTTGAGGAAGGCTTCTGCCAGTCCTCGGGAGCCCCAGTGACTCCCTTCATGAAGTTCTTTTAACAATTGTAAGGCTAGAGCTTTTGGTATCCACTGCTTACCATCCCTTGTAAACCAATTATTTTCTCTTTCCTCTGCCCCACTCTTTTTAATTATTTCAAGTTCTTCTGGTGGAAAAGAGAGTTTCTCTGGCAGCGGTGCAGTTACTGGGAGCATAGGCAGGATCTTAGAGACTTCTGGCAACAATGCAGCTTTCCGAGCTTCTTCATCAGCTAGTCGGTTTCCTATTGCCTCCTCCGACCATCCTGCCTGATGCCCCTTAATGTGGATTATCGCCACCTTTTTTTGGTAAATTCACTGCCTCTAATAGGCGAGAGATTAAGTTCTCGTGAGCTAATGTCGTTCCTTTGCAGCTTAATAAACCTCTTTCTTCCCATAGTTTTCCAAATGCATGTATTACCCCATATGCATATTTAGAATCAGTAAAGATATTTACTGTCTTGTCCTGGTATAATTCACAGGCTCTCACAAGCGCGTACAGCTCTGCTGTCTGAGCTGACCAGGTGTGTGGTAACCTCCCCCCTTCCTTTAATTGCTTCCCATTCACGATAGAGTATCCTGTAAATCGTTTCCCTTTTACCGCCTTGGAGGACCCATCCATGAACACATTCTCTCCCTCAGGCCAGGGAATATCCCATAAATCTTCCCTAGCCCGTGTCTGGAGGTCTATAACCTGGATACAATCATGGATTTCTTCCTGGCCCCCCTTTTCTCCAGGGCCATTTAAATAAGAGGCTGGATTAAAAATTTCCCCACCTTTAAATTCTAAATCCTCCTGTTCCATTAAACAAGATTCATACTGTAATAATCGAGCACTCGTCATCCACTTAGAGGCTCTCTCAGTTAACAAAGCTTTAATCTGATGTGGGACTTTAACAATGAGATCCCCTCCCCTTGTCAGCTTTCGGGCCTCAGCCACCATCAGAGCTGTGGCTGCACAGTTCTGCAGACAATGGGGCCGCCTCTGGCCACCGGGTCTAACAACTTAGAAAAACAGGCAACAGGCCTCCGTGTTCCCCCATGCTCTTGCACCAAAATCCCTTTAGCATGACCCTGTTTGACATCCATATATAGCTGAAATTCTTTTTCTGCATCTGGAAGAGCTAAGACTGGGGCATTAACCAATTTGTCCCTAAGGCTGCCCATACTTCCTGATTCATTTCAGCATTAAGCCTTCTCAGACATTTTACACAAAGATATCACAGTTTCGGACTCTGTGTCTCTTTTTTACAATGCTAATTTGCATTCCCATTCTAGCCATCAAATCTCTTCACAGTGAATTACAATCACAATTAGGAACAAACAAGAATTCATGCAGTTCAAATCTGTCCCCCATATCTATTAGCAGCTGTTGAATAAAATGCACTCGCTCATCCTTCCTGCTTACTCCTTGAATAACCAAGGATCTTTTGACAATTTCCCCCCCTTAGGTATAAAATTTAAGATGGATGGAGAGGCCCCTGTGTCTACCAGAAAACACACCTCCTCGCCATCTGGACCCACCTTAAAAGTTATCAAGGGCTCCTGAGTGGTGGGTCCTTGGTATTATAGGAGCCCCTGACACCCCTAACAATCCATTTCCATTATCCTCTGGACTTCCTCCTCCTGAGGGTCCAGTTGTTTCTGCAGACACTCGTTTTTCCAATGCCCTTCTGCCCTGCAGACAGCACACTGGTTCTTCCCCAGCCGCTGTTTGGGTCGGCTGTCCCCTGCCGAGGAGGGAATCCCTCTGCCACTTCCTTGTGGCCGACCCCGTCCCCTCTGTCCCTGGGGACCCCTTGGACCCTGCGGTTTATTCCTCTGGGGCTGCAAAAACTCTGCCATCATCCTTGCTTTAGCTTTTGCTTTTTCCTCATCCCTTCTTACATATATCTGTTGTGTGTTTTTTTTTTTTTTAATCAATTCCTCTAGAGGCTTATTCTGCCACTCTTCATCCTTCTGTATTCTTTTCTGTATATCAGGCCAGGCCTTAGTAACAAATTGTACCTTAAGCAATGTGTTGAAGGCTGGCCCTTCAGGATCCATCCCCCCGTGCTTCCTCAAGGCATCCCTAATCCTCTCCAACCAATGAGAGGGGCTTTCCTGTTTCTCCTGTTCTAACGACAGAGCCTTAGCTCTGTTGTTAGTTCTGGGAGCCGCTGACTTGATCTCCCTGGTCAAATAAGCACGGCAATCACGGTGAGCCAGACTGGCCTGGTTATTTGGGTCCCACTGGGGGTCTGCCTGGGGGATGGCATCACCCACCGTAGGTGCATTGGGTCCAGCCCCCCCCTGCTGCTTGTGGATGTTCATCCTCCCACAGCTGCCGAGCTTTCTGCAAAATCATTCGTTTCTCTGATGACCCAAACAAAATTCCCAAAAGAAAATCTCAATCCTTTCACATATAATCCACATTTCCCAAATATTTCTCTGTCTTTCCGTCTTTTCCCCCACCCCTATGGGATCATCCAAATTTCTTCTTTTTTTTTTTCAACCCTCTTATATCCTGGGTAGTGAGTGGTACAATTACAAACCCAAATCCTCCCCCTTGACCCCCCAAAGGAACTTGACAGAGTTGCATCTGGTGTACCCCTGTCTACTGGGGGGCTTCTGATGCCCTAAATTGAGTTCCTCTTCTAGTTCTGGGGGGTGATACAACATGCTGCTCCCATCCCCCTACACCATCATCCTTCTCAGGTGGGGCTGTAGGAATAACATTTTCCTGATCCCTTTGCTCTGGAAGTTGAGGATACAGATAATCAGCAGCTGGCCCTGGGTCAGCTGGCAACACTGGAGGACAAGATGGGGGAAAGTGCTGAAAAACATTCCAATCCTCACCACTTTCCTCTTCCTCCTCTTTTTCCTCTTCTCCTTTTTTTCTTAACACATAAATTTCTCTTGTTTCTTGTCTGAGCCATATTAATCCACATTCCCTTTCAATCCATCCTTTCCAATTCTCCTCTAAATACCTCCACAAAATTCGACACAAATTAATTTTATCTGTTCCATAAGTAGCCATATAAGTCCCCTTGCCAGCTTATACTCTGGCCACACAAAATAACAATATTTTACCATCATTTCCATAGTTACTTCTGGGTGAATATACAATCTGTCCCAAGACCTCAGCATTCACCCCAAGGGACTCTCTGGGAGTATTATGGGATCGTCATCCCTTTTGCCAGGGCCCCTTCGCGGCTTCACCTTTCCAACCCTCTCTGGGTGCCCCGTTTTACCTGTGCTACCCTCCATGGGTGCCCTCTCAGGTTTACCTGTGCTACCCTCCATGGGTGCCCTCCCAGGTTTGCTCCCCGAAGATCCCATTTTACTCACCGGTGAGATTTTCAGTGGTCCTTCCCTGCGGACTCTTCACGGACCCCCCTGGTCCGCCACTCGTCTGTCTCCTGGACAGTCTCGGGAACCCAATGGATCGCCTGGTACCGGCCGGCACCAAGGGGAGCTGATCACCCAAACTGGGTGAGGCGCCTTCAGCTCCACTCGCCGCCCGCCGCCCCGGACGGTGGAAAGATCCCGGACGAGCCCCCAAAATAGTCAGGAAAATTAATCCACAAACACCAGAGGTTTATGTCCAAAAAGGAGACAGAGGAGTCCTTTTTGCTTTATTCGAATAAAGGGAGAGGCCATGGGACATTCCCCTGGGATCTCTCCAATTTTCGGAGGACGCAGCCTCCTTTTTATCCTATTTTCCCGGCTGCATTTCCCTCTCTCTTTCCCCATTGGCTGAGGTACTTGAGAGGCACAGAATTCCCGGAACGCCTGATACCTGAAATTCCCCTCTAATGTATAACCCTCCCTTTTAATTTTTAATTATTACAGAATTCATAGTTTTCCCCCCGTTGCTTCTTTCATCTTTCGATATCCAATTTCATTTATCAGCAGCCCTACAGTTTGTTTGTAAAGGCAAATATCTCTTCCCATTCATTAATCAGTGGAATCCATTCCATTGTTTCTTTTATCTCTCAGTGCTAGCCTTATCTATAGGCTGATCCACAGCTCATTTGTAAAGACAAATTCAATATTCCTCTCAATCAAAATCCAATTTTTACTGATCACTACATGTGCCTATATACCAATTACAGGAAGGCTGTAATATTTTACTGCAATCACATAGACAAACCTTACATAGACAAACTCTCACATAGACAAACTTTACATTTGGACTTAGTAAAATCTTATTTCCCATAACCCAGACTTGATCCAGTCCTCTTGCAGTCAGATCTCTGTTTGCTCTTGCCAGGCATCCTCGTTGTCAGGCTGCATTTGCTGATTAAATCTGCAGTACTATCAGTCTCATTTGCATTACCCATATCCACATCTCCCCCGTTTCTTTTAACTAAAAATACACTCTTAAACGATTTGTCGATTAAATTCTTAACACACTGTAAAATACAAGGAATAACTACTACAATGCATAATATGATGCCTAATACATACAAACCTATTTGAACTAAATTCCGAACCCAGCCAGTGAGTCCCCAGTGCCCTAAGAGCCAGTTCAGCCAGTCGTACCCATGATCTACCCGAAGTTTATTCACACCTTCTTTCAGGGCTTGAATGCTGGCATAGATGGGCTGGGAGTGGTCAGAAAGGTTAAGGCAACACATCCCATCGAATTCCTCACCCACAGGTCCCTGTGCTAAAAGCAAAAAGTCTATTGCTGCTCTATTTTGCAGAGTAGCATGTCTAACACAGTCAACCTCAGTTAAAAGTCCTGTTCCTGGGTGTCCTCCTTCCATGGTGGTATTACAGGTGGGTCTTCAGGTGCTGCAGTTAAAGGCAAATCCTCCAGTGCTGCATTCAGGGGCTCTCGAAATGGCTTCACATTATTTGCAGGGATCCACTTGGAACCATTCTCTGTAAGGACACATGAAAAACCTCGACCCCAGGTGATCAAAGGATAAGGCCCCAATATTTTACCGGATTCTGGATCTTTTATTAAAACAGGGGGCCTTTCCTTATGTTGCAATTGTGAATTACAATTAAAATGTGAATAGTTGGTGGATTGGGGTCCATAAAAGAACAATTCGAAAACTTAAAAATATAAAGAGCTTTCTACAGTCTCTCGGCAGGGGTGCCATCTCCAGCTCCCACTTTTTGTAGTATAAGAGAGAGCCATGAGCTCATTCAATGCGAGATTGGCCTGTTGGGGAATGAGGGATACCTGTTTTGTGACTAATTCCCCATAGAGCAAAAAAGGCAGCAGCTCGATGGGAAGTATAAGCTGGGCTGTTGTCGGTCTTCACCTCAGAAGGTGCACCAAGAGTTGCAAAAGCAGCAGTAAAGTGTCTGCAGACATCTTTAGCTGTTTCCCCTGAATGGACTGATGCAAAAAGAGCGCCAGAAAAGGCGTCAATAGAGGAATGAATGCATTTTAAACGGCCAAACTCAGCAAAATGGGTAACATCTCTTTGCCAGATTTGAAGGCTTTGAAGCCCTGGGGATTAACACCTCCTGCAATGGAAGGAAAATAACACCTTTGACAGTCAGGACAAACAGTGATAATTACTGAAGCTTGGGCTTTAGTAATGCCAAAGTTCTGAATCAAAGCAGCAGCGTTCTGGAGAAAAAAAGAATGACTCAATTTAGCTTGGTCCATCTTCTGTACAGAATTTAGTACATGCATTGCTAAAAGATCAGCCTGCGTGTTCCATTCAGCCAAAAATCCAGGAAGGTCTGTGTGTGATCGAATATGCATAACAAAATAAGGAGATGTTCTATTTTCTAAGGAAAAAACAAGAAGCTGTAACCAATAAAAGAGTTCTGAATATTCAACCTCTTTCAAAACTGATGCTTCAGCTGTCATCACAATTCCTGCAACATAAGCTGAATCTGCTACCAAATTAAAGGGATCAGAAAATTTTTTAAAAACTCTGACAACAGCAGCTAGTTCAACAATTTGGGGAGACCCCTCAACCGTGGACACATCTGATTTCCGAGCACCAGGTGAGGGATCTCTTCCATACCATCACTGATTTATGAGAGCGACCAGAACCATCTGTAAGTACTGTTAAAGCTTTAAGTGGGACTTCACTTCTGTTTGGTTTTTCTATCAATTGGAATAAAGGGGTTAAAAGCTTATGTTTTGGTGGGTGTATTGAAATTTGCCCTCTGAATTCAGCAAAGGCCATCTGAATAGCCACAGATTCCTGAAATATCCAATCCAAATAAAAGGTGGTAATAGTCATGTAAATAGTGGAAAAATCCACTCCTGCCAGGGAAGTTAGTCTCTGTCAGGCTTTAACAATCAGCTGTGCCATCATTCCATGCTGGGTACTGATGGCTTTGGTTGCTTGCTGTGGCAAAAAAATCCATTCCATGATAAACAAAGGGTCTGGTTCATCGGAGTCCCATTGAAGTATCAAAGCATGAAGCTGTTTAGCTGTGCCAAAATTATGTAAAGAAGTGCACATAGTGCACCTTGCCGTTTTGCTAAGCTCTGCCCTGCAGGGCTTGATGAGTTTGTGAATTGAGTCTTCTAGGTGATAAAAGGTCTGAGTCTCCTTTTAGCAGTTCAAACAAAGGACTCAGCTCTGCATTTGTGTAAGAGCCAGAAATGAGGGATGTGGAGCTCCAGGTGGCTCTTTCAAATGCTGTTTATTGTATCCAGATGAGACAGCAATTGACGGGTCATGGAGCCTTTCCAGGCACAGCTGTAGGTTCGTCTGAAGCATCTCTAGTTCTGGTTACAGTGCATTCTATACGTTTCATTACAGAGCATCTCAATACATGACACCCAATCGATACCTTTACTGTTACCTATAGCCTGTCCTTACTACTAACATAAACATATTCATGTTACTATTGTCCAATCACAAAAGATTACTATGTTACAGTTTAAGCTAGAAGTTCTTTTTCAGTTTTCTTGCAGTGGAAAATTCTGAGATCTTTTCTCTACTTGCAACATTGGCTTTCTTGTTTGTCTGTGAAAATCTTTTTGCTTGGTAAAAACTTTTTTCCAAAATCTTTTGTTTGAGGTGGCTTATCCTTTGCTCTAAATCATAAAAGCCCCTTCCAACTCACTTGCTCTTTGCCTTCTAGTCACCCAGTCAGCCTGGCTCAGCAATTCTTCTACATCAAAATTTGCTATGATTTGTATTCCTACTTCAGATTCTACATTCAAAGACCTTTCTGTTACACATACATATCTGTGAGACCTTCCTGTCAAATCCTTATCATTTCCAACACCTGTCGCTTCTCACAAGTCCACTATTATATTTTTTAAGACTTCATAAACCTTTAAAATTTTAAAATGAGCGTCGTTTCTCACACCCTGCACTGCCGGGGTAAGAGGTGCAGCTGGAAGGAGGGAGGGTTGAGGGAAAGCTGGTTTGAAGGGTCTCCATTTACTTCTCATTATCCTGCTCTGAGTTTTTGGAGTTTTCTGCCAGAAATCTTTTCCCTTCTCCACTCATCCACAGGGGTTTGCAGCAGTTTTCCCATTTTGGGGAAAATCAAAGCCATGCACTGATGCTCCTAATTAGGGGTAGGAGAAGTGAGGCTCCAGAGCTTCCCGCTGAGCCGGAGGCAGCGAACACGCGGGGCTGGGAAAGGCGTGCCGGGAGCTGCGGAGAACTTTGTTTGTGTTTCCAGGCCAATGGCGGCTCGGGCCCGGGCCCGTTCCAGGGCTGTTCCTCCTCTCCGCCTTTGCCCTCACACAGCCCGGGGGGCCCTGAGAGCGCGGGCCGAGGCTGGGCCGTGTGCAGAGCCCGGCCCTCGCTGCCATTGGCTGATTGTGCCAATGTCACTCCTGGTTGTCGCGCGCTGATTGGGCAGAGCAGCAAAGGCTCCATTGTGGCAGCGTCTGTGCGGGCCCGGCAGCGGCGGCAGCGGCCGGAGCCCGGGGAGGCGGCGGCGGAGCTCGGAGGCGGCCCCAGCGCAGGTGGGAGCCGCGCTCGGTTCTGCGGGGGCTCGGGGCTCGCTGCGGGCGGAGGGGGCGGCAGGGGGCTCTGGCGGGTTGGTTGTGCCGGTGCCGGCCCGTGTTGGCGCTGGGCTGAGGGCGCTGCGGGAGCGGCTGGCCGCGGTCTCCTTCCCGCTGGGGCCTCGGCAGGAGCCGGTGCCGGAGCAGCGCTGGCTCGTCCCGGTTGCTGTGGGTGGCACAGAGGTGTCTGCCCTGTGCCCGGGGCTGTGCGGGAAAATTCCCGTGGCCAGAGGTTTGTGTGCCCAAAGGAGACAGAGAAGTCCTGTAAAAGTGACTTTATTGATGAACAAAGAGAGAGGCCATGCGGCATTTGCCATGCGGTCGCTAAAACGCAGCCTCCTTTTTATCCTCATTTTCCCGTCTGCATCTCCCTTTCCCCACTGGCTGAGATACTTGGAAGGTTCAGACTTCCCGATCCGCCGACTGCATGTCCTCGTTAATATGCACCCCTCCTATGATATCCATCTTACCTCTTTGAATCCCTCCTTTTCTCATTTTCTCGAGAATTGCCTTTACAAACTTTTAATTTCCATTGACTCAATCTCTTTTCCTGCATCCTCTTTGGTGCAAGGTGTCTTGCATGGTAAAAATATGAGAGTTGCTGCAGCACGTCAGAGGAGGAGCAGCATTCGTTTAAGCCATGGTCTGCCAGGGAACCACGAAAACGTGTCCCATTCCCATCCTTTCCCTCTTTGGACTGGTACATGAACTACTTTCTTATTTCCTTTGTTATCTGTTTCACCACTTTTCAGTTATCATCTATTTGCAAACAGCAATTTGAATGATTTAATTTTCCACAAACTCCGCCTCTTTCTGTTAATAGATAATCTGATCCCATCCCATGGTGAAATGTCTCTTTTTATTTCAGTGGATTGGTCGTCAGGAAGGTCAGGAGCTGGAGCTGTCTGGTTGGTTATTATTTCAAGGACACTTTTAAATCTAATTATGCCACTCAAATTATGGATGGATTTTCTGTGTCCTGATATGAATTCGTTAGGGATCCCAGGGGTTGGTCCATGGTGTTGTAGGATTGGCTCTGGTGTCTGTTCATCTTTTTTGGGTGCTCCCTCCATCCAGGGCTGCATCAATTGACCACTTTTATCTTATTAAATCCTCAAATGTTTGGATTCCAAACTGATTTCTCTGGACTAGCACAAACACCCCAGTGCTCTAATACACTCTATATAACCTAGACAGTGGCAGCACATGTTGGAGTGAGGAGAGGGATGATTTCCCCCCCACTTTTTTAGTAAAGTTTTCCCAACATTCTGCGTTTGCTGTTTCCCTTTGCAGCTTAACCAATTTCTGTTGCAGTCAGATATCCTCACTATGGGCTCTGCCTTTATCTGTGCTAATTCCATCTGTGCAAGCAGGCAGAGCTTGGAGTGAGGGGCAGAGGGAATCAGCGAAATTCCTCCTCCAGGCATGAAGATCATCCTGGTTCATTGTGCACACATTGTCCTAGCAGTGTTAATTTGCATTTCTAAAGCTCCTCTCCTGGCTGCCTGGAGCCAATGCTTCTTTTCCAGAGCAGCCCTTAGGTGATTCACACGTGCACCCCTATAGTCTGCTTTTTTTTCTTTTCTTGTTTTTGTTAACAATTTTGTATTAACTGTTTATGTGTTTAAGCCCTCACAATCAATACTCCTGTAGTTTGGCAAAATGCATCCAAAAGGTGAGCATAGAGAAACCCATTCTGAAATTCTGCCATCATTAAGAGCCACTCACAAATATATACAAAAATATTCCAGTGCAATCAAGCTTTTTCTACTTCTTCTCCTAAGAGTAAAAATTGCTTGTCACACCCCTGGCCCAAACCTAACTGACAATATGAAAGTAAGATTATTATGAAAAATTTTTCTCATGGTGTAATCTTGTCACTGAAACTGCAGGGACAATAAAAATCTCTCCAACAATATCTTTAGTGTTAGAGAGTTAAGGCAGTAGTTGATTCTGGTCAGGATGTGCAACAGTAGTAATTTCATCCACACATAGCCCGGGTGTGCAGAGAAAATCATTCCATGACATGTGAGTTTTACTAGATTTTCCCTTAACTTTTTACAGTCTGAACCCATAGAATTCCATTGGTTTCATGTTCATTACTTCCAAGTTGTGTAGTTCTTAGTATTTGGTTTCCTACTGTACCCCGGTTTCTCCTCCTGTGATGTTAATTAGGTCCACATTCCTGGATATCCTTCTCAGTCTTTTCCAGGCCAGTGTCTCCAACTATGCCGGGTCAGTGTCTGGGGTGGGTGTTCCTTGATGTTTGCTGGTGTTTCCTTGATGTTTTGTTGAATGTCGTTCTCTTTGTTGGTATCTTTTGGGCTATTCCCAGTCTGTTGAGATGTTAAACTCATCTCTGTTGAGTGATGGAGTATCCCTCAAACAATCCCTTTAAAATTCGTTTCCCCAATGCAAAGGCACATGAAGGCTGAGTAGAGAAGTAGATTTTTAATATTACACTTGGTATATTTTCTGACCATGGAATCCCCGGCAGCCCAGTGTGTGAGTGTAACTGAGGGGCAGAGTGGAATTGTGCCGTTGTCTTCCCCAGCAGCTGTGGCAGTGCAGGCACAGAAAGCAGCGAAGCTCCAGCAGTGGCAGCAAGGATTGGCCCCAGTGTGTGGAGATGCCAAAGGAGGGTGCCCAGGCAGAGGATTTCAGCAGAGGATCTGTGGGCAGGCCCAGGGGCTTGGCCCGATGTGGAGCCCTGGCTGCTGCTGTGTTGCCTTCAGTGCAGGGTCAGTGGTGCCCTCCCATGCTGCTCCTGCAGCCGGGAATTCCAAATCTCCGGGGCTTGAGAGCCCCTGAGCCCAGGGTGAGGGGTCCCCCCGTGTTGAGCTGTGCTGGCGGCTGTTTCTGTGCTCAGGGACTCTTGGAATGGGCCACGACACTTGGCCACCAGTGCTGCTGCTTTGCACTCCTTAGGCAGGACCCGATGTCCTGGGTGGATGCTGTGAACAGCAAAGTGCCAAGGCAGGCTCTGTGCCAGCCCAGCTTCCTGTGGGAGAGATTTCACAAGAGACAGGATTCTGGCCACAGACTGCTTGAAATATACATCCCTTATCTCCAGCCCGCACTAGGTGGAGAATTAGCAGGGTAAGGAATTGCAAAGATCAATTCCAAGGGAGATAATTGAATATCTGCCCTGGGTCTGGCTCTTATTCTTGCCAAAGCCAATGGCAAAAGCCGTAGCCATTGCATCTTGGTTTCTATCACCAGCTTCCAAAGGTGTTTCTTTATTTCCCGTTTGTTCTTTCTACCTGCCCTGAGCTCTGGGGGTGCCAGGGCTTGTGGAGGTCCCATTGTATTCCTAAAGCAGCCATAACCCCCTGAAGGATCTTTGCTATAAAATGAGTTCCCCATATGAGAATCTATTTTTTCCACAATCCTTTATATTGGAATTATTTCTTTTAGAAATACATTAAGAAACGATCCAGTGGTTGCTGAGCAATGTCACAGTGTTAGCTGGCTTACACTGGGCAGTGAATTTGGCCACTGATAAGAGAAGTGGCCTGGCCTAATAGACAGGCCCCCAGGAAACAGAGATAGACAAGGATGTAACCCAGTGAGTTCCAGCCTATCTTCAATTCTGTCCTAAGCTGCAGGGGCTATTGGTCAGAGGGCTGAGCAGCCTAAACTTGGAACCAATCACAGGCGCTTACCTGGGAACATTAAGAAAGGTATTTAAGAAGAAATCAGAAAAATATAGAGGCCTTTTTCACATGGATCAGAGAGTGCTGTGTTTTCTATCTCAAGTACAGCACCAGTCGACTCAACAGAAGAAGTCAGAATTGCTTTTGCCACCCTGTTAGCTGCCATGCTGTCACCAGAAGATATTTGAGCCTTCCTGCTCAGGGCATTTCAGTCTCAGGCTCTTCCAAGCACAACCAGCTCTGCCGGTTGAGCTGACCATGCAGGCGGTAACCTGAGCTTGGTCTAATTCCCTTTCCTTCATCTGAGCGTGTCTTGGAACTCTTTTCTCTTCTCCTGCCCTTGAAGAGCCATCCATAAACACATTTTGTCTCTCACGCCAGGGAATGTCTCCTAAATCTCTCCTAGGCTGACTCTGGAGCTCTGTCACTTGAATGCAGTCATGGGTTTGTTCCCAGCCCCTTGTGCAGGCTGTTCAAACAGGAGCCTGGGTTAAACCCTTCCCCTGTCCTCAATTCTAAATCCTCCTGTGTCACTGAACAAGTTTCATTCTGTAATCACCGAGCACTGCTCATCCATGTAGAGGCTCCTTTGGTTATCAAAGCTTTGACTTGGTGCCAGACTTGAACAACAGGAGATCCTCCTGCCATCAGTTTTTGGGCCTCAGGTCTCATTAAAGCTGTGGCTGCACAATTCTGCAGACAATGAGGCCACTCTGGCCACTGGGCTAAACATTTTAGCATGAGAATTCCTTTGGCATGGCCCTGTTTAACATCCACATACAATTCAAATTTTTTTTCTCAGTCTAGTAGAGCCATGGCTGCAGCATCAATCATTTATTTAATTTTCTTAAGTTTTGTTCCATTTCTTGTATCCATACCACAGCATTGAGAATACCTGGTGTTAAAAAGTCACAAAGTGTTCTGGCTAGAACAGAGAATCCTCAATCCAGATCCTGCAATTTCCTATTAATCGTCATACTTCTTGCAACTCCTTTTTAATCCTGGATTATTTCTGAGATTCCCTGGTCTCTCTCTGGGTCAATACACCAGAAACCTTCAATCAAACTATGTCCCAAATATTTAACCTTTTTCTCCAGCATTTGCTTTTTTTTTCAAATACTCAAAGATGCTTTTTAGCCTGAACATTCAGTTATTTCACAGAGACTTCTTCTGCCCCTTCTTGTCCTCCTGATTGCAGCAAGTCATCCACATCCTGCATTAACCCAATCCCTGGGGGTGGGGTAAATTCTTGTGGTATTTTCTGCAAGGCTTGCCCCAATAAGGCTGGTGCTTCCGTGCATCCCTGCAGAAGGACCATCCATGTCTTTACCATTTTCCCTTCTACCTCGTGTTCGCACTCAAAGGCAAAATCCAGTTTGCCACCCTGTGTAAGTGGGCATCCCCAGAAAGCATCTTTGCCATCAAGGACTGAATGGTGTCAGTGTGAGGAGGGCACCTGGATCAAGATGGTGTAAGGATGTGAGAGCCCCTGGGTGCTTGGGCCTTAATATGCACACCACTTTTGTATAGCTAGTGATATTCGTGGCTCTGTTAAGTGTTTGTTGTTCTTCTGGGAGTTCATGAACTGAGAAGTACCTTGGCTGAGCAGCAGTCTGTGTGGTCAATGAATAACATTTTCTGACCCTGATGGCTTCTGCTGTCACTTCCTTATGCCCACGTCCCCGGCCCTGTGTCCAAGCGGATTCGCAGCATGTGTTTGTAAAGACACTTTGCTGTTGTTCCTTGCCTGGGGGTCCCCCGTTTTGGGGCCATCCCCCCTGGAGCAGGGTGTCCCGGCTTGGTGCAGCCCCGCCCCTCGGGCAGCGCTGAGCCAATGAGAGCGCGCGGCGGTGATGACGCAGCAGTGTCCGGGCAGAGCCGCAGCTCCCAGCGTTGCCCACCTGGAGCCACCTGCGCCCGGCCCGGGCCCCAGCGCCCCCCGCCAGGGGAATTTGGGGAGGTGGGAGGGGGGAGCGCCAAGGCCGGGCCCCCCCGCGCTGTGGTGGCGGCAGCGGCTGCAGTGGGGAGCGAGTGCGGGCGGGAGCGGCCGAGAGCCCAGCGCTGCCCCAGCCCGAGCTGCCCCAGCTCCATCGCTGCCCCTGCGCTGGGATGCTGTGGGTTTGGGGGGAAGAGGGAGCCGGCAGTGGAGGAGGAGAATGGAAGGAGAAGCAGGGTTGAAGAACAAGATGATCAAACGCTGCACGTGGGAGGAGAAGTTGGGATTGTGGAGGGGAAAGAGGAATAATGGGAGGAAGAGGAGTGTGAGGAAGAGCAAGGATACAGGAAGAGGAGGAACAGAAACAGGAAGCACCACAAGTTTCCACCCCTCCCTGTGTCTGGAGCCTCTCCCCCAGTCCCAGGAGCATTGCTCCCCCCACATTCAGCAGGTGACCGAAGAGGGGGATCCATGATTTTCAGAGGGGCGAATTTTGGTGTTTCTCAGCTTTAGTGGGCTAAATGTTGGTGCCTTGGTTTCTTTGCGGGGCCTGAATCTTTTTATTTTGGAGGTATTTTTGGCTAAATCTTGCTTTTGGGAGAGTTTTTGATTTGTGTCTTTATGCTTGGATAATTTTTGGACTGCATTGTTGTATTTTGGAGGTTCTTAGAGACAGAAGATGCTCAATGACTTCCTGAGTTGCACTTTGGAAGGAGGAACCGTCAGCCCAAGGTGCTCTCTTGTGTTTTCCCCCAAACCAGGATTTGTCATTCCCAAGGCGTGGGTGGATGGAGGAGGTAGAAAAGCCCCGGAGATCCCTCTCGAGGACGGGCTGCAAACCCAGCCCAGGGAGCTGCGAGGAGAAAAGACCCTCCCTGAGCCGGGAAGGCGGCCGGAGATCCAGGGAGAGCTCAGAGCTGGTGGAGAAGCCTCCTGGAGGGGAGAAGCCCCACAAGTGCTTGGAATGTGGGAAGGGTTTCAGGTGGAGCTCTGAGCTGATCCGACACCAGAGGATCCACACTAGGGAGAAGCCCTATGAGTGTGGGAAATGCAGGAAGAGCTTCAGCACTATTTCTTATCTGTTGAAGCACCAGGTGATCCACACTGGGGAACGGCCCTACACCTGCTTGGAATGTGGGAAGAGCTTTGGGTGGATGTTATACCTGAGAAACCACCAGCGCATCCACACTGGGGAGAGGCCCTACGAGTGTCCTGAGTGTGGGAAGAGCTTCTCAGACAGCTCTAACTTGACCAAACACCAACGGAGGCTCCACTAAGGGAAGCCCTGTGAGTGCCCCGAGTGTGGGAAGAGCTTCGTGCTCTGCTCCAGCTCCATCCCCCATGGGAGGATCGGTGTTGGATGATCCCCAGTAACCCCCGTTGGGCAGAGCCCTGGTGATCCGTGGTCCTGGTGATCCGTGTTGGGAAGACACCTGGCTGAGGGGACTCTGCCTCATCCTGTCTCCCTGTGGGTACCTGGATGAACACGGGGGCAGGAATGTCCATCAGGATCCAAATTGACATTGGGAATTTCTTGAGGAGAGTGAACTTGTTGACTTTCAACCCTAGGAAATCTTCTTTGTTCAATCCTATCTTCTGGTGGCATTCAGGAATACTGAATGGTCTTGAAGGTCCTTTCCAACCTCAATGATCTTGCAATTTTGATTTTTTATTACTAAAGCGTGTCTTCTGCAGCCAAATCATGATGAACTGGGGCAAAGACCAAGATTTTGGAGACAGTGCAGTGGAAACACCTCCAGAAAAGGTTCTTCCCTCCCACCCAAGCACATGGATCCTCAGCCAGCATGGACACAGAAATAATTTTCTTTTGGCCTTGATTTCCTTTTCATTTCTCTTCATCCCTTTAAAACATCCAACACTGGCTTGAAAATAAAGACACTGAACTGAGACATGGGTGGGGACAGGGGGACAATGACATGGTGGGGGGACAGACATGAAGAGTGACATGGGGACACATGGACATGGAGGGGGATGTGGCCATCCGTGGGGACATGGGGGGACACAGGCATGGATGGAGATGTGGGGGACAGTGACAGGGATGGAAACATGGTGGGGACACAGCCATGGGTGAGGACATGGTGGGACATGGCCAGTGACATGTGGGGACATGGCCACGGCCGGTGCCATGGGGGGAACTTGCAGGGGCTGTGGGGGATGCTGGCTTGGAGGGAGTTGAGGGTTCCTGGCAGGGACTTGGGGCTCGCTGAGGCCTTTGGGGACCCCAGGCCGAGCGGCTCCGGCTGCGCTGGGAGACCCTGGCGGAGGTTCTGGGGCAGCTGCTCAAGGACCCCCTGCCCTGGAGCCCCAGCCAGGCACTGGGCTCCTGGAAGGGAATGAACGTTCTTGTCCCCAGCAGGGAAATCCCAGCACCCCCAGGGTGTCGGGGGCAGCTGAGAGGCCACAACAGGGAGAGGAAAGCCAGACAGAGCTGTCCTCCTCCAAAACTGCACTATAAATCACAATACTTTGGGATTCCACCAAAAAGAAGATTTCAAGAGGTGCCTGAATTGAGGGAAAGGGGGATGGGACTCCCAGAAGTAGCAGGAGGGGCCTGGAAGCCTCAAAAAGAAGCATGAGGTCAGGGGTGGTTGACTGGGGGGCAGTGGAAAAGGGCTGGAAGAGCATGGGAAAAGAGGGGGCTGGTACCCCTAAAGAATTGGTCAAGGCCCTGGGACCGCCAAATTGCATTGAGAAATGTCCCACTCCTCCTCCTTTCTAGTCCTGCCTCCTCTCCAGTCCTTCTCCTGCTCCTTCCTCAGCCCTCCTCCTTCTCCATCCCTTTTCCTGCTCCCCCTGGGCCCAGCACCCACCCTTCACCCCCCTGTTTTCCCAACACCATCACATCCTCTGGTAGGAGCTGGGATGGAGCCAGGGCAGGTCGGGCTGGGGCAGCGCTGGGCTCTTGGGCCAGCCTGGGCACCCCCATGCACCCCCTCCCCAAATTCCCCTGTTTGTTTATTGGGGTCCTGGCACCTTTGGGGTTGGGGCGGTGCCATGCTGGGGTTCAGGGTCCCCCCAAGGTCCCCCAGAGTAGGGTGAGAATGGGGGGGACACGACCATTCCTTGGGGTCCCTATTCCTGATCCATGCTGGGGCCAGTTCTGCGACACCCCCCCCCCCATCATGGCTCCCCCTGCGGGGTCCCTCCAAGTCCTTCCCACTGGCCCCCAATAAACAGGACCAGGCAAACTGGGAAGCTTTATTGGGAATACTGGGAGCAGCTGTTCGGGGGCAGAGTGACACCGGGCTGGGGGTCCCCGGGGGGAGCACACACGTTCACCCGAGTCCCGCTGGCCCCCAGACAGGTGAGCTCCCAGCAGCACCAGTAGCACCAGTAGGGCCCCAGCTCCCCCGACACGCCCCATGCCCAGCGCCGGGCGGTGCCGCCAGCCCCAAAGCAGCCGCGCTGTGCCCTGGGGGGGTCCCCGCGGCCCCGCCCCACGCAGCACTGGGAGCACCAGTCCGGACCAGTTCGAAACGTGGGCGGGCGGCACCAGAACCCACGGAAGTGAGTCCACCACAAAGCGTTTAGAATCCCCGAAATTGGCGGAAAGCATCAGGATTCTCCCCAAAAAGGGGTCACATCTGTCCCTAAACTAACCGGGAAATCCCCCAAAGCGTTTATGACCCTCTAAAACTGGTGGAAAGCAGCAGGATCTTCCCTAGTTTCACCTGGGGAGAAGAAACTCGAGAGAGAAATTCTCTCTATGAGAGCTCCCTCTGGGAGTTGATGGGACCAATTGGAGGCTGGTTTGGTTATTGACAGCCTGAACAACCAATTGGAGAAAGTTAGTTCGCTCGGTGAGCGCACATTTTGAAGGCGGTAACGAGGGAAAAAACTCTCATTTATTTCCGGTGGCTGGGCAGGTAACAACAGCCCAGCCCGGGCTCCCTCCCATGTGGGGGGAGCTCGGGAGGCCGCTGGGCCCCGTTTGCAAACCAGGGAACCCGATGGCCGGGGGGAGGAAAGGCTCATTGATGAGACCTTAGCCCGGCTTCCTCCCCTACGAGCCCGCGGCTCTGGGGGGGCCCGGCTCCTGCTGCTGGCTCGGAGCAGCTTTGGAGGGGCCGAGCCCGCCCAGCCCCCCCACGGCCTGGGGGAGGCAGCCGGGCCCTGTCTGGAAGCAGGGGTGGCCATGGGCAGTGCGGGGCTGCAGCAAGCTCCAGAAAAGCTGATTAACATCTCAGCCGCCCCCACACCCAGCGCCGTGACTTCTGTGTGAAACTTTAACTCTTTAGTGCTCAGGTAAGATTTTGCAGACCTCCGGCTTTTCTTTGAATATGAGAGGGGAAAAAGGAGATGCTCCAAAGTCAGTGAAGCAAGAGCTAAGTTTCTTTAGATGAAAGGAGAATGAGGAGATGCTGTGAAGATGGCTGAAAAATCCTTTTGTAAGATTGTAGGGATGAACTGATGTACTGAATATTCCTATAAACCATGGAGAAAGACACTGGGAGGTTGGATATGTTCCATTTGATAGATTCTTAATCAAAGGTATCTGTGTTGAGAATCCTTTGCCCCGAGGAGAAAAGGGGATCTCTTTTTCTGGAGATGGAGCATGAACAGAGAGAAAGAGAGATGAAGAAAATGTTTGGTTTGGAACAGTTAATTCTTAAAAGTAAATACCCCATGAGTATGGCCCATAAGCACAGCTTTGGGAAAGCTGTGAAGATGGGAGGAACTTCACGACTTGGCAAGTTTTTTCCCGGGCAGATGCAAATCGTGAAAGTGAAGCCACGAGAGGACTGGTTTTTTCCCGTCTTGTGGTGAAGTCCCTATGGCCTGACAAGAGGAAACTTCTCTCTCCAAAGTGAACTGAAAAGGACTATTTAAGTTGGGAACTGACTGAAGTAGTTTTTTGTATGTTTGTTTTGTTGTTATGAAGGTTGGGAGAGGGAAGGAATGAGTGCTCTAGAGATCTTATTCTGAATTTGCTTTTCATTCTCTTTCTTTGTGTAGATAATAAAGTTTTTTATACCCTTTTTAAGTTCCAGTCCTGCCTTGCTCTTTTGCTCCTGGTTCTGTCTCACAACAGAAAAATGAGTATATTTAAATTGGCAAGTCAAAACTATAACAATGGAGGAGAGTGTCAACAACTGCAGCTAAGGGCTCGTGTCCCATCAGAGTCTCTAACGATGGCACCAACGCTGCTGCCTTGGGACAGCCCACTCTGGAAGGCGAGTGTGCCCTCGAGCAGAGCCGCTGAGGTCAGTCAGGGGGACAGGCTGCAGCTGAAGCTGCCAAGCGTTGCTGTGATTCTGGCAAGGCAAGAGAAAACCATGGTGACCACTTTCCCTTACACCCTTTGCCAAGCCACAAAAAATTGTGCACATAGCATCCCCTCTTTTGGCATCCTGTCTGGTGTGGATGTCTTCCTGAGGAGGTACAAGCCTTCTGGGTGCTGTTCCTGGGCACACTCTGGTGATTTTTCTCTGGTGTCCAGAACCACGTTGACAGCAGGAGCTCCACAGGCCAGCTCCAGGAGACATCGTTCTTGCCATGGTGGCAGCAGCTCTGTGGGTCCCGAGCTCAGTGTCAGGGGAGTCTTGGCCACACAGCACAGTGGCCTGGACAGCTCTGGGGACCCGGACTGATCACCAGCGCTGCCACTTCCCACTGCTCCTCGCCTGCAGCAGCCAGTGGCCGTGCTCGAGCAGGGACTCCTTGTCCCTCCTTGTCCCTGGCCAAAGCAGCCTGGCCACCTCGGGGCTGTCCCCACCGTCCTGCTGAGGCCAGGCCACAGGCACCAGAGACGCGTCGGGGAAGCGCCAGAGCAGCCGGCTGGCAGGAAGAAGGTGGCTGTCTGGGGGCTGCTTATGGCCTCTGCCACCCAGTTCCTCAGGGATTCCCACCAACCCATCCACACAAGTCCTCCTGGCCCATCACTGCCTCCCGCCACCCACCGCCACACGCATCCCCCTCACGCCTTCCCACTGCCTTCTCCGGGCAGGCCTTGGCAGCACCGCAGCCCTTCATGGCCTCCCACTGTCCCGTGCTCTCCATGCCTCCCCCAGGCCTGCCTGGCTGCTGAAGGAGCTCCAGAGGAGCCGCATCAAGAGGCACCTCAGAGCCCTCAGCAATCCAGCCAGCAACACACGGGCAGGACACAGATGGCGCTTCCAGGCTGGCAGAGGGGTGCTGGCCATCTCCAGGGACCGGTCTCTCAGGGATCCCCGCCGCAGCTCCGGCCTCTGCCCGCCCGCTCTGTCAGAAGCCTTAAGGCTTCCACAGAACCACCAAAGGCCAAGGGCCTTTTGGCCACTTTCCCTTCAACACCGCACGCTTGGCCCGCTTGCCGAGCACAAGCACCCTTTGTGCCCTCTTCCCCATTGGCCTGAAGACTCTGGGCACCAAAAGACAGCTCCTGGACCTCTGTGTATGACAACAGGAATTTACTAATCCTACAATGGGGTGAAACAAAGTGCTTGCAGAGCAGAGGTGTTCCCTGCAGGCTCAGGTGGCCCCAGCAGACGCAGCCTCCCGGATCAGTTCTCCACACTGCTCACGCAGGACAACCAGCCCCTGCGACACAGGGAAGGCCGTGACTTCCAGAGCCGGTGTAATCGATCTCTCATTTGCTGGAGTCGGGAGGAGGGAATGCTCTGTACAACTCTGTTGATGTACAGAGTCTGAAGAGCCAGGCACGAGATGGCAGGGCTGGTGTCATCCGTCATGTCCTGAAGGGCTGGAAGAGACAGGAACAGAGCCACAGTCAGAGCCTGCATCTGCAGGGACCTGGGGAGACCCTCCTGCCCCATCCATCCCACACGGCAGCTCTTGCCATAGCTTGGAGGAAGCAGGAGACAGCAAGGATCAGCTGGAAGGTGCTGGCCACGAATGTCCCTCCCGCAGGCCCCTGGAAGGTCTCTGTGCTCTGCCCACGCCGCCCCTCGTGCGCGCAGGGAGCAGAGCCCTCCCAGCCGGGGCAGGGAACGCAGCTGCCAGCGCCAGCCCCCGCTGACAGCCCGCTGGCCTCACTCACCCCTGCACATGAGCTGCAACTCTCGCTGCTGCTCTCTCAGGAACCGCCCGGCCATCCCTGCCAACACAGAGCCTGTCACGGCCCCAGCCGCACAGCTGCCCCGCAGCGGCGCTGCCAGCCCTGTGGCCACAGCAGCGCCTTCCCCTGCAGGGCTCAGGCCCGGCCCTCGCCGCATCCTGACGCCCAAGGACACGGCTGAGAGAGGGCGGCAGCGGCGCCGAGGGCAGGCGGGGCTCCAGAGCCCCGGCCCGGATGGCGCTGCCGGGGCAGCAGGCAGGGCTGGGGCCGAGCTGCGGCGGGGCGGGGAGGGAGCCGGGCTTGTGGCTCACCAAGAAACCTGACGGCCGCCTCTCGCAGGGGCTCCTGTGGGCTCCGCAGGTACGGCAGCGCCTGGCGCAGCAGCTCGGCCGCTCGGCTCCTGTCCTGTGCCAGCTGGAGAGAGCGGCAGGGCACGGAGGGAAGGGTTGGCGCGGGCTCTGTCCCTTGGCCCCGGCCTGCCCTGCTCGCACAGCACTGAGAGGGGCAGAGGACCCGACAAGCCGCGGTGCTGGCCCGCAGCAGAGCCCGGCTGGCTCGGGGCTCCATCAGCTCCTGGCCTGGGGCCAGAGGAGCCTGGAGAAGAGCCCGCGTGGGCAGCCCAGGGAAGGGAGCAGTGTGTGGGCCGCAGGCCAGTGCCCCTGGGTGCAGCACTGGGCAGGGGCCACAGCTGCCAGCCCCACAGACTGGGCACCGTGGGCAGGGGGCTTCTCCAGGCGGGGGCTGGGGTTTGCAGGCTGTCCTTACCAAGCACTCGCCAAACCTCCACATCTGATCTGCCCTCAGCAGGCGCTCAAGGTCCCTCCTCTTCAGGAAGGTTAGCGCAGAAAGCAGCGTTTCACAAGAGGCCTGCAGAGCAGCAGAGACCCAGAGATGGCACCGCAGCCCAGGGCACAGGACCTGCCTCCCTGTGCCAAGGCCAGGAGGAGGCTGGAGCCCATGAGGTGCCCGGGTGCAGGGAGACAGCTGAGCCCCCTGCCAGGAGGACAGCAGCGCCCAGGAGTCCTCACCTCTGCCACACGCATGTTCTCATCGTGGCAGTTGAAGAAGAGTGGCAGCAGGCTCTTGCTCACAAGCATCTTGAGGGGCTTTTTACCCTTGGCCGCTACCAACCTCATCACCTCTTGGAAGAGGCGAATGGAGAGCAGCTGCACATGGCAGTTGTCCTGTTGGAAAGGAAGCAAAAGCCCTCCACATCAGCTGCTCCAGGCCCCTCTGTGCACAGGCCCAAAAATCCACGGGGCCCCACACTTGGGGGCAGCACCCAGTGGCCGTGGCTGGGGGCACAGAGCCTTACGTTGTCCAGCAGTGGCCAGAGCGTGCCAGCCAGCCGCAGGGCGATGGGGCTGGGTATTGCGAGGTGTCTGTGCGAGAGCAGAAAGCTGAGCACCGCGACGGTCATCTCAACGATGTCTTCATCTGCATCCCGCAACAGGTCCACAAGGCTTTCTGTCAGGCTGTACATTCTAATGTTCTGCACGGAAGACAAGGCAGGGCAAGCCCACGCTGCTGCTGCTGCTGCCGTGGAGCCCAGGGGCCGAAGGCCTGTCCTGAAGCACTCGGGCAGCTGAACAGCAACGCAGGAGAGCTGGGAGCAGCTGCCACAGCTCCCAAAGCCCAGCCAAGCCCAAGGGGCTGCTTTCCCCAGCCCCACGCTGCCAGCACAGCTTCAGCCGCTGCTGTCTTCTCACCATCGAGGGGTCCTTGCTGAGCTGCACGAGGCCTCTGAGCACCAGGCGACGCATCTCCCTGGACGTGCTCTGCAGGCGCCTTGCCATGATCTCCAGGAGGCTGTCACCCCATTCTTTGATGTCCAGGAGGTCCAGGACCTGAAAGGCACAAAGCAGTGACCAGGGTGCCCAGCTGGCAGGAGCTCAGAACTGCACAGGCCTGAGCCAAGGCAGCAGCACAGGGCACGGGCACCGTCCCAGGCAGCTGCGGCTGTGAGAGGGCAGAGAGGTGGGAGGCAGCTCAGCTGTGCTGCCCATGGGGCTCACCTCCACAAGGAATGCCATGGCGGGCAGCTGCCAGTCTGAAATGTCTTGGCTGAGGAGCTCCAAGAGGCAGGAGATGAAGCTGCAACACCAGATCATGGAGACACAGCGCATCTCCCTGGTGGGGGGGAAAAGGCATCATTGCCCCTGAGCCGGGTGGGCAAAGCTCTCCCAGGAGTGACCCACGGAGCTCTGGTCTTTTCCCAAGCACCCCGTGGGCGCTTTGGGAGGCAGCTGTTCCCGGGCACCCTCCTCTGCCAGCCTTTTCCAGTCTGCTCGTCCGTCTCTTTGTGACAAGCCCTCTCACCCATGCCCATGGGAACTGTGGGGGGCACCCTGGGCACAAGTGCCGGGGGCAGCAGGGAGAAGGGGGTCTCACCTGGCCAGGAGTCCCACTGCATAGTGGTGGGTGTCAGTACAGAGCAGCGTGTCCCAGCCAGCCTTGCCTTCCATGGCGACCACAACACGCTCACACTGCACTCGGCAGAGCAGGACCTTCAGGGTCTGCACCGCAAACCTGTGTGCAGAGCAAAGCCCAGGTCATGCTGGCAGCCCTGGCTCCTGCCTTGGAAGGGATAGGGAGACTGGGAGGACTGGGATGGAGCACCTTTGGGGGTTGGTGGCAAGGCCCAGTTGCTCCTGGCACCCCTTCCAGAAGGTATCAACCTCCTCTGGCGTATCCAGTGCGCTGATGTAAACTTGGAAGAGCAGACACAGAAAGAGACGGGGAAAATACTCCAACACTATAGGTGGGCACCAGGTCAGGTTGAAGACCCTCCACAGTGTCACGGTTGCCTGCAAAAAATGAACCACCCAGAGACAACACTCAGTGCCAAGACATCCGTGTGGCAGGGCCCGAGCATGCCAGGGAGAGGCCGGGGGAGACACCGTGCGGGGTCACCCAGCCTGGTGCCCCTGAACCTTGCCCCTAAGGCAGGTTTCAGCCCAGTGCCTGAGGCAGAGAGATGCAGCTGGGGGGAGGACAGAGAGCTAGCTGCTGGAGAGGTGGCCTAGGGGCAAGCCAAGGTCAGTTGCAGGAACTCACAGCCAGGGCAAAGACTCCTGTGCTGTCCCCATCGGAGGTGTACACACTGTCCACTGGCCAGGCGTTCAGCACATTGAGGAGTATCTGCAGCGCCGGCTCCGCAGTCCCAGTGGAGGACATGATCACTCCCCACATGGCCGTAGCAGCTCTGTGGGGTCAGAGCTCTGTGTCAGGGGGGTCTCGACCACAGCACTGTGGCCTGGGCTGCTGCAGGGGCCCACGCTGGCCGTCAGCCCTGCCTCTGCCCACCGGCCCTCGCTGGCACCACCCAGCCAGCCCACGGGGGTGCAGGCATCTTGAGGGGCAGGGAGGGAGCGTGGCAGCACGCTCAGGGGCTGACATGGCAGCACTGGCAAACGGAGGAGCCAGAGGCTCCTGGAACTGTCCCCCTGTCTGGCAGTCACCAGGGACAGGCTCTACAGGGTAACGGGCCGGGGAACCCTAAACCCTCAAGGCAGGTGGGGCTGCCGTACCTGTCACCCGATGGGGCCCAGCGCAAGAGAGTCATCAGCACATCACAGGGATATTCCCTGGTCAGTTCCAGAAGGGCCTTGTCCAGCCTGTGCCCAGCAGACTCATTGGCCGTGAGCCACTTGTGGATGTACCTCACCATGGCTGGCACCTGCAGAAGGCCCGGGGAGACTTGGATACCTGCCCGAGCAGCAGGTTCCCCAGCTTCCCTTGAGAAGTGCTGCCCTTCCTACCCTATTGGTCTGGGCCTCAAAGACTGAAGGAACCCAGCAGAGCTGGCTTGAGGTGCCACACAATTCCTGGGGTGATCAAGCCCTGGCCACAGGCTGCTTACTTGCTTTGGATTGGAGACACCCTTCTCCACAAGCAAATCCAGCATGGCTGCCCCGGTCTCAGCAGTGAAGAGGTGAAAGTTTGCCCAGAGCCCAGTGCCCACACCGGTGGTCTCTTCCCGCCAAATGCACATGACGAATTCATAGATCATCTGCAGGAGAAGGGCAGGAAGAGAGGGAGAATCCATGGAGTGCTCCAAGCACGGTGCTGGGCTGAGCAGTGACAGCAGGCCCAGCCCAGGTGGGGATGGCTGCAGTACCTGCGCTGTTCTGCGGAAGCGGCCACGGGCAGGGTCCTGCTCTTGTGTCGGGTCCATGGTGGCACCTGGCAAAGAGCGAGCGCAGCCAGGGCTGAGGGGCTGTGGGAGAGGCCAGAGAACACAGCCCAGCCCTGCATTCCCAGGCAGGGACAGCCCTGGGATGCTCCAGGGATGGGGTGTGGCTGCCTGGGGGTTCAGCCCCAGCTCCTCTTCTGTCCTATCCATGGGCATGTTGGATGGGATGGAATGGGATGGGATGGGATGGGATGGGATGGGATGGGATGGGATGGGATGGGATGGGATGGGATGGGATGGGATGGGATGGGATGGGATGGGATGGGATGGGGCTAAGCTGGCTGCAGGCACCAGCCCTGTGACCCAGCTCTGCTACTCACCCTCCTGCAGCAGCTGGATCTGCTCCAGCTCTTCAGGCTGCTGTGCTGAGGGAGCTGCAGCCTCCTCCTCCTCCTTCACCCAGGCCAGCTTGGGCACTCTGGGTGGCGTCTGCTCCATGTCACTGTTTGGAGTTGGGACTGCTTGCAGGAGAGATGTCTCGGAAAAGCTCCAGATGAGCAAGTGCTGCAGTTGTGCCTTGTAGGCACCTGCAACAGAGAAGCCTTGGGAAGGCTACAGGACACGGTGTCCTGCAGTCTGTCCTCGAGGCCACCTGCAGAGGAAACGCTTTGGAAAAGCTCCGGGTCAGTAAGGAACAAGCTGGCTGTGTGGGGGCTCCTCACAGCACCGCTCTCTCCGTCCTGTCCCGACGAGTGCAACGAGCACTGTGGTGAGGCCGTGTCACCGCCAGCACCTATGTCACAATGTGTCACAAAGGGTCACCCTTGTACGCTCTGTCCCTTTCCTATTGCACGGTGACCACGGTGCACTGTGTCACAAAGAGCCCTAGGACACACCTCCACGTGCCCTGGGGGCACCCACACCCCCCCCAAAGTGGCCCAGCTTGCAAGGAAGACGTTCCCTCAAGGTTCGAGGACAGCCCAACAGGAATTTTAGGAATGGCTCAAACAACAAGCAGATGCTCCTCTGCTCTGCCTGCTCAGGGCAGCAGAAGGAGCCCCCACGGTTGCCGATGCAGCTGCAGCAGGAAGGGCATCGGGGCCTTCCACAGCAGCTGCCGGGGCCTCTTTGGGACAAGACCCGGTGCTGGGTGGCTGTCACACACACGGGAGTGTGACACAGACACGGGACCTATGGCCCAGGGCACGAATGCTGCTCTGAGTCCTGGGAACAGTGAAATCAGCAGGTGTGGCAGAGTCCCTGCCAAAGGAGACCTGCCGCCCCCAAGGCCTGCCAATGCTGGTGCCTGCTCCTGCCACAGAGACCTGTGTCCCCTGGGGACTTCTCTGCCAGAGGACAGCCAAAGCCCACGTGCGTTGGTGTGTGTGCTCCTTTCTGCAGGCGGCTGTTGGCAGGAGCACCTGGTGGCAACACTTGGTCTCTGTCAGAAGCTGTTACTCCTTCCTGGAATGATTTTAGCTTGGAAGGGATTATGTGCAGTGTCCACGCATCTCCCCAGCCCATCACTGCCTCACACACGAGGTGACCACCAAGCCACTCTCCGGCCATCTGACCCGCAGCTGAGCCCTTCCCAGAGTGCCCGCACCTGCAGGGAGCGCAGGGCTGGATTTGGCCGCCAGAGAGTTGGTGACCCTCGTGAGATCCTCGGTGCATTTAGTTCCTACAGGAGTGTGGGCACCACTGGGAAATGATCTGCATGCCTTGTTAATTGGATGTTCTTCCACTGCTAAGTTGGGGCAGGATCTCTCCTGGTCCTCCTGTCAACTCCCGGGCCTCTCCTCAGCCAATCAGAGAAGGCACCAAAATAATTGAGCCAATCAGAGCGCGCGGCGCTGATGACTCCTCAGGCAGTCCCAGAGCGCCCAGAGCTCCTCACCTGGACTCCACCCGCGCCCCGCCCTCAGCGCCCCCCGCCAGGAGAATTTGGGGTGGGGAGTATCACGTTTTATCTTTTATTCTTCCAGAGTCAGGATTAAATGCTCGAGAGACGGAATTTCATGTTTGGACTCAGATATTTATTAATTCTAATCTATATTACAGTGAGTTCTACAGCACTTCTAGCTAACAGGCTAAAAATGGAGACGTATCTCGCTCTCTCTCTACAAGGCCTTTTAAGGGCCAATCTGTCCAATTAAGAACAGACAGATAAATTCTTTTTACTATTAACCCAACAACCAATCACCCATGACCTGTAATGTGGAATATTCTATCCAATTACAGAAGTACCACCTAGACCCGTGAAGAAGGTGAAAAAGAAAGAAAACTCCACCCTAAAACATCCATCTTGTTTTATATACATTACTATATTCTAAAACCCCAAGCTCTAAATTGTCCACCATGGGACATTACACACTTCTATTCAAACTACACACCAGTGATCCCCGTTCTATCACTCAATTCTGGAAAGCTTCTTCACGGCCTCAGGTCAAAAGCAGTGTTTTCCTGGAGGTCAGTGCCTGTCAGCACAGAAAGCCCAAACCCCTCAGTTTCCAGGTTTCCAACGGGGGGGAGGTGTCAGACCCTGCCCAGCGCTGGCCATGGGGCGTGTGGGGCAGCTGGGGCCCTACTGGTGCCACTGGGAGCCCCCCGGGCTGGGGGCGTGGAGCTCTCGGGTGAGCGGGAGGGACGGGAAGTGGTGGGATGGTGGCTCTTCCAGTCCGTCCCAGTCTCTCCCAGTCCATCCCAGTCTCTCCTGGTACCTCCCCAGGCCCTGCCAGTATCCTCATAGTCCCTCCCAGTGTCACCAGAGTCCCTCCAAATTCCTCTCAGTCCACAGTCATTCCATTCCAAGTCCATTCCCTGTCCTTTCCAAATCCTTTTTCAGTCCAGTTCCAGACCACCACCCTATCACCCATTGCCCCAAACCGCTCCACTCTCTCTCCATGTTTCCCCATTCTCTCCAGTTTCAATCCCAGTCCCTCTCAGTGCCACACCAGCCCTCCCCCATCTCTCCCAGTTCCCCCAGCTGATCCCAGTGTGTCCTCACTCTCTCCCAGTGTCCCCCCGTGTATCCATATCACCATGGCCCTCGAGCTCCCAGCACAGCCACGGCTGCCTGCTCTGCTCCGTGATGGATTTCTACTCTGCTGACATCCAGCTGAGCTGGTCCAGGGCCAGCAGGAGCTCTTGGGGCACATGGTGGCCACCGACCTGGTCCCCAACGGGGACTGGATTTCTAACAGCTCCTGGTGCTGCTGGAAACACCCCCCGGCACGGGGTCAGCTCCAGCTCCCGGTGGAGCACGTCAGCCTGGAGCACCCCCTGAGCCGGCACTGGGGCACGGCCCGGACCCCACAGTGTAGGGGGAGTGAGGAAGGTATTGGGGGGGGTGGTAGGGGAATTGAGGTGTGCTGGGAGTAACAGGGAGAGAGTTTGAGATAGCCTGGTTTAACCTGGGAATAAGGCTGGGGGTTTTAGAATGGCTGAGAAGGAGTCTGAAGGATGTTGGGGAGGGTGGGATGGGGTTCCGGGGGGCTGGTGGGCACTGGGAGGGAGTCTGGGGATGCTGGGTGTAACTAGGAGGGATTTGAGTGAGCCTGAAGGGGATGGAAGATCAGGGATGGAAAAGCAGGGTTTGGAATGAGGTTGGTCGTGCTGGAAAGTGACTGGGAGGAGATTTTAAGGGGTCCTGCATGGGCTGAGGCAATTGGGAGGGTGCTTAGAGGGGTTTCGGGTATCTGTGACATGTTTTGGGGGGTTCTGACCCTTGTGAACCCCCAGAGATGTTGCCAGACACCATCGACACCAAGGTGCTGATGGGGATTGGGGGCTCTGTGCTGGGCTTCATCTTCCCGGCACTGGAGTTCGGCTTTTACCTGTGCAAGAACGTGAGAACGGGTCCTAACGAGTCGTGTGCCCCCTCCTCCAGAGCCTGTGTGCTCCCCCTGGGGACCCCTGGCTCAGTGTTACCCCCTCTTCTCTGCCCACAAAGCTCCTGTCCCAGCAGCCGCTGCAGACCCTGCCCAGGTGGGGAACACTGGGTGCTGCGGGTCTGCCCGGCAACCGGTGAGTCATCACAGCTGCTCTCGCTGATTTGCTAAATCTTCTCCATCGCATTCTCTGATTGGCTGAGGAGAGGCCCGGGAGTTGAGAGAAGGAACAGGAGAGATCCCGCCCCGAGCACCGGCACGGGAACAACAGACCGAGCCTGGGCACAGCGAGGGAATTTATTACCAACCAAATCACAGCAGCACAAGGAAAAGAGAGAGAAATCTCTTCAACTCCTTCCCCCCACGCAACAGGGATCACCGGGACCACGGATCACCAGGGCTCTGCCCAATGGGAGTCACTGGGGATCATCCAACACCGATCCTCCCATGGGAGATGGAGCTGGAGCAGAGCCCAGACCCACACTCGGGGCACTCACAGGGCTTCCCTTAGTGGTGACTCCGTTGGTGTTGGGTCAGGTGAGAGCTCCTGGAGAAGCTCTTCCTACACTCAGGACACTCGTAGGGCCTCTCCCCAGTGTGGATGCGCCGGTGCAGGATGAGATGGGAGTTTTGCTTGAATCCCTTCTCGCAGTGGGGGCAGCGGAAGGGCCTCTCCTCTGTGTGAATCCGCTTATGTCTGAGGAGATGGGAGCTGGTCTGAAACTTCTTCCCGCACTTGGGATACTCGTAGGGCCTCCCCCCAGTGTGGATGCGCGGGTGTCTTCTCAGGTCAGAGCTCCACCCAAAGCTCTCCTGACATTCCAAGCAGATGTAGGGCCGTTCCCCTGTGTGGATCACCTGGTGCTGCATCAGATAAGAAATAGTGCTGAAGCTCTTCCTGCATTCCCCACACTCATAGGGCTTTTCCCCAGTGTGGATCCTCTGGTGTAGGATCAGCTGGGACCTGTAGCTGAAACCCTTCCCACATTGTGAGCATTTGTGGGGCTTCTCCCCTCCAGGAGGCTTCTCCACCAGCTCTGAGCTCCATCTGGATCTCCAGCAGCCTTCCCGGCTCAGGGAGGGTCTCTTTTCCTCGCAGCTCCCTGGGCTGGGTTTGCAGCCCCACTTCCTGTGGGATCCCTGGGACTTTTCCTCCTCCTCCATCCATCCACTCCTTGGGAATGACAAATCCTGGGTTGGAGGGAAACACAAGAGAGCACCTTGGGCTGAGGGTTCCTCCTTCCAAAGTGCAGCTCAGGAAGTCATTGGGCATCTTGTGTCTATAAGAACCCCCAAAACACAATGATTCAGCACAAAAATTATTGAAACATCAAGACAGATCAAAAACTCCCCAAAAAGCAAGTTTCAGCCCAAATCCCTTCCAAAATATAAAGATTCAGCCCCTGCAAAAAATCAAAGCACCAACATTTAATCCAATAAAGCTCACAAACACCAAGATTCACCCCTGTGAAAATCATGCATGGTCCTCTTCAGTCACCTGCTGCATGTGGGGAGACAACGCTCCTGGGGCTGGGGGAGGCTGCAGATAAAGGAAGAGGTGGAACCTTGTGGTGTTTACTGATTCTGCTTCTCCTCCTCCTGTGTCCCTACTCCTTCTCACACTCCTCTTCCTCCTACTATTCGTCCTTCTCCCGCACAATGCCACCTTCTCCTCCCACGTACAGTATTTGACCACTTGGTTCTTCAACCCTGCTTCTCCTTCCCTTCTCCTGCTGCCCCCAGGCCCAGCACCCACTGCCGGCTCCCTCTTCCCCCCAAACCCACAGCATCCCAGCGCAGGGGCAGCGATGGAGCTGGGGCAGCTCGGGCTGGGGCAGCGCTGGGCTCTCGGCCGCTCCCGCCCGCACTCGCTCCCCACTGCAGCCGCTGCCGCCACCACAGCGCGGGGGGGCCCGGCCTTGGCGCTCCCCCCCTCTCACCTCCCCAAATTCCCCTGCCGGGGGGCGCTGGGGCCAGGAGATAGACGAGTGACAGATCAGGGGGGCTGGGAAGAGTCGGCAGCCAGAGAGCACTGAAAATCTCAGCAGTGACTCCAGTGGGATCTTCGAGGACTAAACATGGCAGGGCACCCATGGAGGGTAGAAAGGGAAAGCCGGGAAGGGATTCCAGCAAAAGGGATGATGATCCCAAAATATCTCTGAAGGGTCCCTTGGGAGCATGTTGAGAGCGTTTGGACATTCTCACAGAGGTAATCGAGGACATGGAAACCCAGGGAGGCAATAAGGGAAGTCCAGAAGGGATTTAGACAACTGTGGATGGATGGTGTTGGTGTGCTGGGAAGGGATTGGATGAAGAAGGGGAGTGTGCAGGAATATGGGTCAGGAGAGAAGAAACAGGAGCAATGTATGTGGGAAGAAATAATGAATGATGGTAAAGAGGAGGAAGAGAAAAATACTGAGGATGGGGATGTTTTTCAGCAGCCTCTTATCCTCAGAAGTTGCCAGCTGATGCAGATCCTTTGTATCCCCGGTTGCCAGGACAGGCACACAAGAAGGTCAGGATTGCAGGGGGTTTCTCTGTGCTGGGCAGCGGCAGGAGCGGGCGCAGAGGGGCGGCACCGGGAGCACGGGCTGGGGGCCTGTGGGGAGCTGCGGGGCCGGGCCGGGGCTGTGGGGCAGCCGGGGCTCAGCGCCGGGCGCTGCCTGAGCCCAGCACCCCCCGGCAATTGCAGGCCCGGCAGTGGCCCCCGGCCCCCAGGAGGCTGCGGGACGCCCCGGCCGCTGCCCGGCCCCGTGGAGCTGCCGGCCCTGCCCGCCGGGGGGGCCGCGTTTGGACACTGCGGCAGGACAGGCACCGGCTCTGGGATACGGGCTGGCCACGGCAGCGACAGCACAAGGAGCAGCAGGAAGGAACAGCTGGGAAATGGGGATTGGACGTGCAAGGATCGAGATTCGCTTTTAAGCATTTTCCTTGGGTCACTGCAGAAAGGAATGATTTAGCAGAAAGCTCAGCAGCTGTCAGAGGATGAGCACCCCCAGGCACTGAGGGGGCTGCAGGAGGGGCAGAAGAAGCCCCTGGAGCACTTGTTCACAAAGGCACGGCAGGGGAATGCAAGAAGGGATGAGGAAAAGGCCAAGGGGAAGGCAAAGGCCATGGCAGAGTTTCTACAGCCCCTGAGGGATGAACCCCAGGGCCCAAGGGGGCCCCAGCACCCAGGGGACTGGGTTTGAAATGCAGGAATTCCTATGTGTTCCTAATTGTGATTGTAATTTACTGGGAAGGTTTTTGATGTCTAAATTTGGAATGCAAATTAATATTGGAAAAGGTGATACAGAGGCTAGTTCCGTTGTGCCTTTGTGTCAAATGTCTGGCAAGGCCTATGCTGAAGTGAGCCCAGAAGTGTGGGCAGCTCCAGGAAAATAGGGAAATTAGATATGGAGCCTCTCCAAAGTACTTTGAAGCAACCAGGACAAGTGGCGTCTGAAAGCAATACCCTATTCCAAGGGAGGGAAGGAAGGGCTTACAGCCTCTTGTTGAGTCCCTGCTAAAGGCAGGGCTTTTGGAGCCAGGGATTTCTTCCTAAGACATTCCTATCTTGCCAGTCAAGAAACTGGAGGGATGGACACCAGGAGGAAAGCAGAATTTTCAAGTGTTAAAAAGCAGATTAACTGAGCCTCCTGCCCTGGCCCTACCACAAAGGGAAAAAGAATTTGAATTGTATGAGAATGCTAAACAGGGCCATGCCAAAGGAATTCTCATGCTAAAATATTTAACCCAGTGGCCAGAGTGGCCTCATTGTCTGAAGAATTGTGCAGCCACAGCTTTAATGGGACCTGAGGCCCAAAAACTGCTGGAAGGAGGATCTCCTGTTGGTCAAGTCTTGGATCAAATTAAAGCTTTGATAACCAAAAGAGTGCCTGCACTGCCACAGCTGCTGGGGAAGACAATGGCAGAATTCCACTCTGCCTCTCAGTTACACTCACACACTGGCCTGCCCGGGATTCCAGTGTTGGAAAATATACCTAGTTTAAATTTTTAAAAGTTATTTCTCAACTCAGGCTTGTTTTGCCTTTGCACTGGGGAAAGAAATTTTAAAGAACTTTTTAGTGGGTGTTACACCAGTCAATAGGGATGAGTTTAATATGTCAACAGACTGGGAAGAGCCCAAAAGATACCCACAGAGAGAATGGCCATCAACAAAACCTCAACGAAACATCAGCAAATATCAAAGAACACCCACCCCAGACTGCCCCCGGCATAGAGCATAGATGGAGACACCTGGTCTGGAAAAGGCTGAGAAGGAAATCCAGGAGTTCGGACCTCATTAACATCACAAGAGGAGAAATCCGGGTCTGCTACAAAACAAAATACTAAGAACCACACAACTTTGAAGCAGTGAGGAACAGACGAGTGGATTTCTATGGGTTCAGGCTGTAAAAACTTTATGAAAATCTAGTAAAACTCACGTGTCACGAAATGATTTTCTTTGCACATCCGGGCTATGTGTGGATGAAATGATTTCTGTTGCACACCCCGACCAGAATCAAGTAAAACCTTGACTCTCTAACACCAAAGATATTATTGGAGAGTTTTGTTTTTCCTGCAGTTTAACTGACAAGATTACACCTTTAGAAAAAAAATTCATAATAATCCTACATTTATATTATCAGTTAGGATTGGGCCAGGGTTGTGACAATTTTTACTCCCAGGAAAAGCAGAAAAAACTTGATTGCATTGGAATATTTTTCTACATATTTGCAGGAGGCTCTTAATGATGGCAGAATGTCGGAATGGATTTTTGGATGCGCATTTTAGGTTGCATTTGGCAAAACTAGAAGAGTATTAATGGTGAGACTTTAATGCATAACCAGTTAATACAAAATCGTTTAGAAAAAAAAGCAAAACAAAACAAAACAAGCAGGTTGTGGGGGTGCACATGTGAATCACCTAATGGCAGCTCTGGAAGAAAAGCATCGGTTCCAGGCAGCCAGGAGGGGAGCTTTAGAAATGCAAATTACCTGAAGCAAAGTGTGGACAATGCCCCAGGATCTTCCTGCCTGGGGGAGGAATTTGGCTGATTCTCTCTGCCCCTCACCCCAAGCTCTGCCTGCTTGCACAGATGGAATTTGCACAGATAAAGGCAGAGCCCATAGTGAGGATATCTGACTGCAACAGAAATTGGTTAAGCTGCAAAGGGAAACAGCAAATGGAGAATGTTGGGAAAACTTCATGAAAAAAAAGTGTGGGGGGGAATCATCCCTCTCCCCAGAGCACTGAGGTGTTTTTGCTAGTCCAGAGAAATCACTTGGGAATCCAAACATTTGATGATTTAATAAGATAAAAGTGGTCAATTGATGCAGCCCTGGCTGGAAGGAGCACCCAAAATTGGGAAAAAGATGAACGGCCACTAGAACAAATCCTACAACACCATGGACCAACCCCTGGGATCCCTAACGAATTCATATCAGAAGACAGAAAATCCATCCGTAATTTGAGTGGCATAATTAGGTTAAAAAGTGTCCTTGAAATAATAACCAACCAGACAGCTCCAGCTCCTGAACTTCCTGACGACCAATCCACTGAAATGAGGAACGAGACATTTCACCATGGGATGGGATCAGATTATCTATTAACAGAAAAAGGTGGAGTTTGTGGAAAATTAAACTATTGAAATTGCTGTTTGCAAGCAGATGATAACCGGAAAGTGGTGAAACAGATAACAAAGGAAATAAGAAATTAGCTCATGTACCAGTCCAAAGAGGGAAAGGATGGGAATGGGACACGTTTTCGTGGTTCCCTGGCAGACCATGGCTTAATCGAATGCTGCTCCTCCTCTGACGTGCTGCAGCAACTCTCATCTTTTTACCATGCAAGACACCTTGCGTCAAAGAGGATGCAGGAAAAGAGATTGAGTCAATGGAAATTAAAAGTTTGTAAAGGCAATTCTTGAGAAAACGAGAAAAGGAGGGATTGAAGGCAGTAAGATTAATATCGTAGTAGGAGTGCATATTAACGAGGACATGCAGTAGGCGGATCACGAAGTCTGAACCTTCCAAGTATCTCAGCCAGTGGGGAAAGAGAGAGGGAGATGCAGACGGGAAAATGAGGATAAAAAGGAGGCTGTGTTTTAGAGATCGCATGGCAAATGCCGCGTGGCCTCTCTCTTTGTTCATCAATAAAGTCACTTTTACAGGACTCCTCTGTCTCCTTTGGGCACACAAACCTCTGGCCACGGGAATTTTCCCGCACAGCCCTGGGCACAGGGCAGACACCTCTGTCCCACCCACAGCAACCGGGACGAGCCAGCGCTGCTCTGGCACCGGCTCCTGCCGAGGCCCCAGCGGGAAGGAGACCGCGGGCAGCCGCTCCCGCAGCGCCCTCAGCCCAGCGCCAACACGGGCCGGCACCGGCACAACCAACCCGCCAGAGCCCCCTGCCGCCCCCTCCGCCCGCAGCGAGCCCCGAGCCCCCGCACAACCGAGCGCGGCTCCCACCTGCGCTGGGGCCGCCTCCGAGCTCCGCCGCCGCCTCCCCGGGCTCCGGCCACTGCCGCCGCTGCCGGGCCCGCACAGACGCTGCCACAATGGCGCCTTTGCTGCTCTGCCCAATCAGCGCGCGACAACCAGGAGTGACATTCGCACAATCAGCCAATGGCAGCGAGGGCCGGGCTCTGCACACGGCCCAGCCTCGGCCCGCGCTCTCAGGGCCCCCCGGGCTGTGTGAGGGCAAAGGCGGAGATGAGGAACAGCCCTGGAACGGGCCCGGGCCCGAGCCGCCATTGGCCTGGAAACACAAACAAAGTTCTCCGCAGCTCCCGGCACGCCTTTCCCAGCCTCGCGTGTTCGCTGGCTCCGGCTCAGCGGGAAGCCCTGGAACCTCACTTCTCCTACCCCTAATTCGGAGCGTCTGTGCTTGGCTTTAATTTCCCCCAAACAGGGAAAACTGCTCCACATCCCCTGTGGATGAGTGGAAGAGGGGAGAGATTTCTGGTAGAAAACTCCAAAAACTCAGAGCAGGATAATGAGAAGTAAATGAAGACCCTTCAAACCAGCTTTCCACACGCCTCCCTCCTTCCAGCTGCACCTCCTACCCCGGCAGCGCAGGGTTGGAGAAACGACGCTCACTTTGTAAAATTTTAAAGGTTTATTAAATCTTAGCAAAAAAAATACACCAAAAGACTGAATAAAGAGAAAAATCAGCGCTGGGAGCACAGGACTAAAGCAGCAGACCCGGGTGTGATTTGGGGGCCCAGGGGCTCCACGGGCCGCCCCCGCGCCCCCCCCCCATCTCGGCCAACGGGTGCGAGCGGCGCGGCCCCGCTGCTGAGCACTGACCCCGCCCCGGGGGCCGCCGGGACCTCTCCGAAAAAAAACCCCCGCACCTGCACCCCCCCTTCAGTCCCTATGACCTTCCAAGTCCTGGGGGAAAAGGGGGAAAGGGGAGGACATGGGGCGGGATCACCCGGAGACCCCCGGGGTGAGGAGCAAGGGGTGGGGTTGGGCTCGCGCTGAGGGGGGCGGTTCCCGCGCGAGGATTTCGGGGGGGTTCGCTCAAGGAATTTTGGGGTTCTCGTGCTACGGATCCTCGTGCAAAGGGCTCCTCTCCTGCCACCGTCTCCTCGTGTCACCCAGACCAGTTTGGGGAGCTCTTTATGTCACCCAGAGGAATTTGGGGGCTCCTCGTGTCATCGAGAGGAATTTGGGGGCCCCTCGTATCATTAAGAGCCCTGCGAATGTCACCAAGAGCTCCTCGAGTGCCACCAGGAGGAACGGGGGGACTCCTCGTATCACCGAGAGCCCTGCGAGTGACACTGAGAGCCCTGTGTCACCAAGAGCCCCTCAAGTGCCCCCAGCTCCTCGTGTCACCAAGAGCCCCTCGTGCCACCAGGACCTCGTGCCAGAGAATTTGGGGAGAGTCTCTGTGCCACCAGGAGCCCCTAAGTGTCACCAGCCCCGTGCCAAGATCCCCAGTGTCACTGGGGTCTCTCTCTGTGTCACACACCAGGAACCGACCCCCTCTCCGAGCACCAGGACCCCCGAATTTAACCGTCCTCGTGCACCGGGACCCCCTCAGGACCCTCGAGTTTCCTCTCTCCCCTCCTCGTGCACCGGCATCACCGGACCGCCCCCCCTTTCCCGAGGAATCGCTGGAGACCCCCTCCATCAATCACCGGGCACCGGGACCACCAGAGACCTCCCCCATCAATCAGCACCGTCACCGTGCACTGGGACAAACCCCCCCCCCATCGAGCAGTGACACCCCCTCATCGTGCACCGGGACCGCCGGACCCCCCCTCAAACATCGCCAGCCTCGGGCACCGAGATCACCGGAGACCCCTCCATGAGTCACCGGGACTCCCCCGTCATGCACCAGGACCACCGGAGACCTCCCCAGGAATCACCGGACACCCCCTCACGAATCACCGGGCACCGGGACGCCCCCTCGGGCACCGGGACTGGACCCCCCCCTCGTGTACCGACCACCCTCCGGTGCACAGGGCCCGGACCCCCCTTTGTGCCCCCCCTGCCCATCCCGGGGATTCCGCCCCTCCCCTTTGACTTCCCCCGGGAACAGGAGCGGGAATGGCAGGGGGCTGTGAGCTGGGGGGGCACCGGGGTGTCCCCAGCACCGGGGGGAGTCCCTTGGGGCTCGCTCCTTTCCCCCCTCTCCTCCTCCAGTTATCACCAGGGACCCCCCTAATTTACCGGGACTCCCCCTATTCACTGCCCCCCCGTTCACCGACCCCCCCAAAGCGCTGGGACCCCCCCCCCCTCACTCACCGCCCCTCCCCCATCCATGGGACCCCCCCACTCACCGCTCCCCCCCGTCACCAGGACCCCAAAATCCATGGGACTCCCCCCACACTCATCAAGACTCCCCCCAAATCCATGGGACCCCTCCCAGTCCCCACTCACCACCCCCTTCTCAGCACTCCCCGGACCCTCCCCATTGATCGAACGCCCCCATGGCCCCCCCAGCCCCTCGCCCTCGCATTGGGCCCCCCCGGGGCCGAGGCAGAGCCCTCCCTGAGGGACACCCCTCATCCCCGGCCTGCAGCCGCCCATGGAGCCGCTGACCACAACTCCCTGCCTGCGTCCATCCGGCCAATTCCTCTGGCCCCGCACAGCCCAGCCTGCAAAGCCAGCACCTGCTGGGCACCTGCTCCATGCCACTTCCAGGGGCTTGGGCTGCTGAAGGGCTGCTGGGCTGGGCCCTTTGTGACACAGGGCCGTTCTGTCGGGTTCCTGGGTGCTGTTGGCCATTCTGTTGTCCTGGTGACATGGCACAGCCCCGCCCTGCAGGGGTATATACGGGGCACAGGGCCCTGCGCTGCCCAGTGCCAGGAGTGCCACTGGCTCAGGAGGAAGCAGCTCCTGGGACCTCTGTGCTCTAGACGACGTTACACATGGAGGAGGAAAAGGTGAACCTTGTTATAAATGAGAGACAAAAGTCTCAATATTCAGCAAAATTTAGATTGCTTTATTTGATAAAGAAAGAGCAAGCAGCGCGCTGAGGAACGTGAGGGGTCACCGCCCACTCCTCGCTCCACCGAACCTTGGTTTGCAGCCTCTTCTTATACTGTGGGTTCTCGTTGTACACAAATTCACAAAGCCTTTGGGTGATAATCAGTCACAGATAGCCATCCCGTCCTTCGAGATAAGCACCAGAGAAGTTCTGGGAGTCTCGTCCTTGAGATAGGCAGTATTGATTAGACAAAGGCAGGAAGGGCTTTTTGGGAAGTCCGATTTTGCAAGCTGGTAGTCAATACAACTTATTTGAAAAACATAACATAACATAATGTAAGATAATACAACATAATATAACATAACATGGTGATTTTAAACAGAATGATTTTATCATATAATTTCCTTTATCTAGTGTCCATGCTTCATTTCAGAGCTTAGTATTCTGGTTTATAGAAACCCCAATGCTTTTGTGATTAACACGAATCTTTTATCAATTGTCACAATTTCCCCACTTCTCTTTTTTTATCCCATTGATTCGTGTTCTGGTTTCAAATTTTGTCAGTACTTCTTGTACTAGATTTACTACATCTACTGCCATTAATTTTGTTGCCTTCTCAGGGTCTATTGGTATTGTAGCAACTTGCATTCCTTGAACCACCAACTGGATTAGTCGAATGAAGCATGGAACAAGACAAGGGATGAACAGTAGTCCTAATAATGCACATGTTAACATAAACCTTAATTTTTGCCACCAAGCTCCCCCCAACAGGTTATTCCACCAATTATCATTAATCATATTGTTTCAGGTTTGTACACTATATGGGCTAATCGTTTTATTTCTTCTGCAATTTTAGTAATTACTTCACTATTATAATAAATTTCTAATCAGTATTCAGAATTATTAAATTTCCCACACACTCCCCCTCGATATTTCTGTTTGATTTCACTGTAGCAACTGTTCTGGCCGTAATCCCTCCCCCCCTCCATGGCCATTGTTCAGTCATCTGCATTCCTCTACAGATCCAAGATTAAGATCAGTAGTAATTTCTTTCATTAATTCTACAAATAAATTCTTTCCCAAGGTGGATAAGTCCCATTCGCTGAGTTGTTGTTTTATTTTCTCATACAAGTTAAAACGTCCCCCAAAGTTTGTCCTTTTTCCTTTGAACATTTTAGTTATAATTTTTTTTTAATCAATTCCTCCTTGTAGTGATCTTGCACTCCTCCCTGATCTGAATATCCCCACATACCTTCTTTTGTGAAGCAGAGGTGTGTCTCTCCTACTGGGCAACTTTGGTATGCTGATGGAGCCCACCTTCCTTTTCCCGAATTGGTGGCCACTTCTGTCCATAATAGTGCATAATGTGTTTATTATAGCAGGCCGAATTGATGTGTGTGTGGAAGGCAAGGGTGGATACCGTGCATCCCCGTACCCAATTGTCTGGTGACACTTGGAACAAGCATCAGCATTATTTCCTTTTATCATCATTAGCAATAGGATGACTCCCATGACCATTTTCATCCCTCTGCCTCCCTCAAGTCCTACGGGGTTGCTGTCAGTACCCGAGGTTTGTTTCATCTTCTCGGCAGCAGGGAATATGTCCTGGGGTCTCCCACTTTGTCTTTCTCTTTTGGTAGTGTTTCTTATTTTTGTCCCAAATTTAGCTTTAACATTCCAGTACGAGGTACAGCAGTAACAGCTCGGTATACACAACCCTTCCGACACTCTTTTGCCAATACCTCTGCTCTGGCTTTCTTTTTTTCCTTGTTTCATTCTCAAATAACTCCCACCAGTTATGATCATCAGTTTCGATTTCTCCTTGTGCTGATAGGGTATTAAGTACCTTAATAGTTTCCTTACATTCATTTCTTCTACACTGAACACATAATGCGAGTGGGGGATACCCACCATAGGGATGACACCACCACAACTCAGTACAATATGGACACCTTTTTGGTTTTGGTTTTTTTTTAATGAACGGGCTACAATTACATCCTTTTTGGTGACTCAAAAGACTGCATTAATTCTTCTAGGGCTTGTCCAAAGAGACTGGGGGATTCTGTAAAGCCCTGAGGCAATACTGTCCAACGCAGTTGTTGTTTCCTGCCCTTATCAGGATCTTCCCATTCAAAGGCAAAGCAATCTCTGCTACTTTCCTCTAATGGGCATGCCCAGAAGGCATCTTTTAGATCTATTACACTATACCAAGTGTAGTCAGGGGACAACTCCTTTAAGAGTGTGTAAGGGTTTGCCACTACAGGAAATTTGGTAACAGTTTGCTGATTTATAGCTCTCAAATCCTGAACCAATCTGTAATTCCCGTCTGTCTTTTTGACAGGCAGAATAGGAGTATTATGTGGGGACATACATGGTTCCAAAGTCCCCTGTTGCAAAAGGTTTTCTATGAGAGGCTTAAGGCCCCGGCTCCCTTCCAGTGATATTGGATATTGGTGAACTTGGATAGGTAAATCGGGATCAGTGATTTTCACTTTGATAGGTTTCATTTTTAACTTCCCTATTTCTCCAGGGGTGTACCACACCTCAGGACATATTTGCTCCTCGTCCTTTTGGGTTAAAGCAAAAATTTTAAGCTACCCTTGGGATACTTCAGTTTTCAAATCCAATGCTATTATTAAATCTCTCCCCAATAAATTATTTTCTGCATCTGGCAGTAACAGCAGATCTTTTAATTCAATTTTGTTCTGGGTCTCAATTTGCACATTTTTAATAATAGGGACCCGAAATGGTTCACCTTTTGCTCCAGCCACGAGTGCTGTTTCTCTACTAGGTTTACACCTTTTTGGTAGGTGTTTAATTATGGATTTTTGGGTTTCTGTATCTACTAAAAATTCCACCTCCTCTCCCTGGGGACCAATCTTTAATATTATCAAGGGCTCTTTGGATGGTATGGTCCCCAGTACATACAGCCCCTGACACCCCTATTCGTCTTCCTGGAACTTTTTTTTTTTTCATCCTGTATCTGTTCTTTACAATTTTTCCTTATTTGACCTTTCTTGTTACAGTAAAAGCAGGTTCGCCTTGGTGAATAATTTCCTGCTTCATTTCCTTGTTTCGGTGGGGGTTTTTGTGGTTTCCTTCCCCCTTTCTGCTGGGTTTCTTTCTGTGTTTCACGAACTGCAGCTATAAAGATTCTAGCTTTTGCTTTCTGCTTCTCTTAGCAATTCTTGTAACCCCCGATCTTGCCAATCGTCTAACTTTTCTAATTTCTTTCTAATATCTCCCCGTGATCGAGCAACAAATTGGGTTTTGAGGAGTGCCTGAGCCACTTGTGTGTCAGGGTCTATCCCGGAGTACATTTGGAGATTTTTCCTCAGCCGATCCAGCCAGTCAGTCGGGGATTCGTCTTTTTTTTTTTTTTTTTTTTTTTTTTCTTTCTCACTAAAAGCTTTATTAATATTTTGTCCTTTAGGAACTGATTCTCGGATACCTTTAACGAGTATCCATCTTAAGTCCATCATATTCTGGCGATGGACATCATTCTGATTATCCCAGTTAGGATTATTTAATGGCCATTTCTGGTCTCCCCTAGGTCCAATCTGATGCTCCCGGTCCCATACCCTCATTCCAGCCTGTCTGATCATTTCCCGTTCTTCTGTGGTGAATAGGATACTTAATATAGATTGTAATTCCATCCAAGTATACATACTTGGTCCGAGGAATTGATCTAGTCTCTCTGATACCCCTATAGGATCTTCTAATAGTTTTCCCATTTCTTTTTTAAAGTTTCTCACTTCCCCTGTGTTCAAGGGAACATTTACAAATCCAATTAATCCAGCCTGTTGTCCTGCTAATGGCACTTCCCTCAGGGGGTAAAGGCGAGCCTTTGTGTCGTTATCTCCCTCCTCTCTGGTGATACCATCTCTCCTGGTATTCCTTTGACTGGAGAGAGTTCTTAGAGCTATGGGAGTACCAGGAGGAGAAGTGGGTGCGTGGGGGGGTCTCCTGTATTTTCTGTATTATACGGAGGTGGGAGATTATCAAGGGGTTCCCAGGTAACCTTTTTTTTATCCTCATCCTCTTTTTCTTTTAAAGTATATATCAAGGATGGCTTGGACTGTTTTGCCCACAGGGCAGCATACTCACATTCCTCTCTGTTAAATGGTTTTTTACGAGCCACATATGTGTTTAATGCCCGACAAATCCAACCCTCAAATGATCCGAACATGGGCCACTATAGGTTATCTTTACGGATCATTTCTCTGGTCCATTCCACCATGCAAAATTGAATCAATTTTTCTTTACTTTTTCCTCTGTATATCGCCCCTGTGTCCCAACATCTTAATATTACTCCCAATGGGCTGCCTGGTGGTATTTCTGGCAACCTACTTGTCTTGTCTTTATTTTCCCAGTCTCCTTGTGGACTAAATGAACTTGAACCTTTTCGTGGGTCCTTGGGACTCAGAATCTTACTCTCTCTTTGTCCCATTTTTACCTCAAGGGACTGTCTTGATGTGTTTGTACTCCCCGATGTGTTCCGCCCAAACCCCTGCCTCTCCTTGGGTCAGGATGGACTGGAACCCACCTCTACCTGGGCTGGGATGGGAAAAGCAGCTTTTCCCTTCTCCCTCCGTGACTCGTGTGTTGCAATCTGCTTTTCTTTTCCTCCCCCTCTCCCCCCGCCCCCTTCCCGGGTCCTGCCTTTGCCTGGACTAGGATGGGAAGGACCTAGCCTCTACCTGGGCTAGGACAAGAAAAGCAGTCTCTCCCTTTGTGCTCACTCGCTTCGTCCGGTCACCGGCCAGGTCCCTCGCGGGATGCTGGAAACGCGGATAGAAGGACTCCGCTCTCGCTTCGCAGCAAAGGCCACGTCTCATTCAGACAAACACACAGTCATCCCCACCAAACCACACAGATACTCACAGTCCGATGCTCCTGTCTGGCTCTTCGTGCACGAGAATTACAGGTGATTTTGCCGCGGTCTTCCGGGGAGATTTTCCTTGCTCAGTCTCTATGGTGCGGGACGTCGATGGGTCCCGAGAATCACTGACGAACCGGGGCCACAGCAGTGGGGCGCCTCCCCGAAATCGCAGTGCCTCTCAGGGCTCCAAGGACGTCCCGGGTATCGGCACCAAATTGTTATAAATGAGAGACAAAAGTCTCGATATTCAGTACAATTTAGGATTGCTTTATTTGATATAGAAAGAGCAAGCAGCGCTGGGGAACGTGAGGGGTCACCGCCCACTCCACGCTCCACCAAACCTTGGTTTGCAGCCTCTTCTTATACTGTGGGTTCTCATTGTAATCAATACTTTTGGGGTTTTTTTTTTCTTCTTTTTTTTTTTTTTTTTTTTTGCTGTCATAATTTTGCTAGGTAAGCAGTGGTGGTTGAATAAACATCCTTACACAAATTCACAAAGCCCTCGGGCGATAATCAGTCACAGATAGCCATCTGGTCCTTGTAGATGACCACCAGAGAAGTCCTGGAAGTCTGGTCCTTGAGATAGGCAGCATTGATCAGACAAAGGCAGGAAGGGTTTTTTTTTTGGAAGTTCGATTTTGCAAGCTGGTAGCCGATACAACTTGTTTGAAAAAAACATAACATAATGTAATGTAACATAATACAACATAATATAACATAACAAGGTGATTTTAAACAAAATTATTTAATCATATAATTTCCTTTATCTAGTGTCCATGCTTCACTTCAGAGCTTAGCATTCTGGTTTATGCAAATCCCAATGCTATTGTGATTAACACGAATCTTTTATCAATTGTCACACCCGCGAGCTCGCAGGACCTCATAATCCAGTCCCGCGCCGAAAACTCCTGCCCTGCCCAGCGCCCTAAAGAGCCCGGTTAGAGCTCCGGAGGCTCCCCCCAAGTTCTCTTGACCCGTATATGTTCCCCGCTGAGGACCTGAAGCCGCCACTCCGAGGGAAAACTGTCCCCTAAGTGCCTTCCTAGATCCCTAAACTCTCCGTAAGAACAACTTCCGGGACTACAGCTCCCATGATGCTCCGCTGTTCCAGGTAAACGCCATTCTAACCATGACTTCATCCCCCATAATGCCTTGCACTCCACTGAGAGACACTGCAGCTGCGCCTACAACTCCCGTGATGCTCCACGGCTCCATTAAACCTTACTATACCCGAGCCTACAACTCCCATCACCCCCCGCGCCCCAGAGAGCCCCGTTAGAGCCCCCGAGTGCCCGTCCGGACCCCGAATGGCCCCAGATTCCCCTCCCTGACCGCCAAGGGCCTCCCTGAAACAGCCAGGTAACATCCGAAGCCCAGACTTTCCCTCAGCATCTCTAAGTTCTCTGTTAGTGCCCACTTGACGCTCCCAAGTGTCCTCCCGTCCTCAACTTCCTTCTAAATTCGTTCCCCAGACCCAAAATTGCCGCAAATGTGCCCCAGAAATGTCTCCCTGGACCCGAAGTGCCCCCCTGGACGCTGTCGGAGAAAAAGATGATAATAAAGGTGACCAAATGACTACAAATATTACAAATTATCAAGTATTACAAATTATCATGAAGAGGGAGAAATAAATAACCAGGAGAGTTTATTTAATTAATGAAGGGAATTGTGTTACTTAGAACCATTGGCTAATAATTATTTTGGTTGCTAATAATGTGTAGAGCTTTATTACAAATACAAAAAATTTGTTATAAAAATATAGAATAGTACTATTATAAATAAAAAATATAGTTATATATTAATATTTAAGAACATTTTTAATTTCAAGAGAAATTTAATTTTTTTTCTATTTTGGGTTGTCAGTCAAAGGTGGGTGATATCATGACACAGTTATGATGGGGGTGAGGAGCAGGTTGTCCAAACAGGCCCAGCCAGCAAGGGGCTCATTCTTCTCTGTGCCCAGAGCTCCTCAGGAGACATTCAGCACCAAGATCACTCTGGAAATGCTTCTCTCTGTCATGAATGTCGTTCTATTTATACAATTTATCAGACAACAAGGTTAAATTTTGAGGCAATTTTTTTAATAGCAACAGTTGTATATAAATGAAATACAATCAAATATATTGGATACGTATATCTGAATATATACAAAATTTGGCAGTGAGTAATTTAGTATAATTGAGGCTCCTATAAAGCATAAGCAAAACCAGCCGGGGGTACGGGGAGGGGCTCGCCCTTCCTCACGTACTGAACAATCAAGCCAAAAATCCCACTTATATACTATATGCTAATACATATTAATACAGAAGTTTCTAGAAAATTCCTCCTAGTTTCTATTCCTAAAATCTACGTCACTATGTGTATGGCACATGCTCTACTAATGGGTTAGGGGGCCTCTCATCCTTTTGAGGGTCTTATTTCTGATGAAGGCTCATCGTCTTCATCAGTGACTGAGGTGTGACCTGCAGGTAGCACAGGTGCCCTGTGTGACTGAGCAAATGTTTTCCATAATAATGCTCTAATTAAATCCCATGCATGTAATAATCCCATTTTGGCCCATTCCAAGGTCGAGTCTTCTATTTCTAGATGCTGCTTATCAGACCTACGTCCTTCTACTATTCCCTTCCAACATCTGGAGGATTCCATCTGCTTTGCCTCACTCATTTCCTTTTTTTTGGCTTTGTAACAATTATTTTCTATTGGTATGAGTACAATTTTGCTAATATACTTACAATTTAGTTAGCACGAATCACATTTATCACATACATACATATCTGTGAGACTTTCCTGTCCAGTCGTTATCCATCCCAACCCTGTCACATCCCAAGTCCAGCAATTTGCATGCACAGAAAGCCAAAACTCGGCAATTCCCCGGTTCCAGCACCAGCCCTGCTCAGATCTGGTGATTTGTGGGTGCCAGCACTGCAGATCCAGCAGATTGTTGACGCTGGCAGTGCCCAGGTCTGGCGTTTGCCAGCATCGGTGCCGCCCAGAGCCGTCAGTTTCCTGCTGCTGGGGCACTCGGGGGTTGTGGCTGAGCAGGAAAGGTGAGCCTGTGCCGGGAGCTTTTCTTGGCTGGAGCAAAGGCTGGGCACACAGAGACCTTCCTGGCACTGTGCCCTGGGCCAGCAGGGATTGTGCTGCTGGAGCCCACCCTCAATTTCTTCTTTCAGGCAGCTTTAGGACATGGAGGAGCCAGAGCAGACCCTCAGCTTTCTGGATTCATCCAGAAGAATCCTGTGTGTGAAGCAGCCTGGGAACAGGGTTTCCATGCCAGGGCGGGCAATTCAGAGCCCTTTTCTCCCCCATGGGCTGAGGGTGTGGCACTTGCCATTGGCAAGGGCCCTGCAGGTGCCAAAGGGGCCGTTTTCAATCTGCTGAGAACAGTCGGAACTGAGAGCCTGTCTTAAACCTGCTTTTCCTGCAAATGTACTCAAGGAATTCTCTTTTTTTGCAGTCTCAGCCCCTGTGTGTGTGCAGGTGTACTGAGTGAAGGATGGAACGGGTCTATTGGGGGGGAATGTTCTCCTTCTCTAGTGGTTTTTGGTTTTGTTTTTGTTGTTGTTGTTCTTGTTGGATTGTTTTCTTGGATGGGTTTGATTATTGTGGTTTATAATTTTATATTTTGGTTTAGTTTTTTAATCATCTCCTCCTGGCAGCTGTGGGTAGAGCTCTGTAGCTGTGTGTGACACTTGTGTGTGGCACAGTGAAGGTGTCCAGGGGGGCCTTGCCCGAGCTGTGTGCAGAGGAATCCCCATCAGGCCAGGCTGGGGGTGCTCCGTGGCCGGTGCCTTGCGTTGACTGGAAGCTGCCATGGAGCGTCTCCAGGGATGGAAGGTTGGGGCTGCCAGGGCTGTGGTGTCACAGACAGGGGAACGCTGGGGCTGCCACAGCTGCCGTGTCCCAGAGAGGGGAATGTTGGGGTGCCCTGCTCCTGGCCCGGCCCCAACAGCTCTGCCAGCTCCTCTCAAGGACACAAAGGCTGAGCCAAAGGGTGAGAATTGCGGGAGGGGCTGAGCTGGGAGGGACCCGGTGGGATCATGGAGTCCAGGGCCCGGCCCTGCACAGAAAGCCCAACAAGGGGAGGCTGTGCATCCCTGGGAGAGGTGTCCAAAGGCTCCAGGAGCTGTGCCAGCCTTGCAGCTGGGAACATTTTTTGAGGATAATGGTCAGTGATGGAGGATCATTCGGTAGGGGTAAGGAAGGGTGGGTGGGTGGAAGGGAAGCAAGGGAGGAAGGGAGGGTGGAAGGGAGGGTGGAAGGGAGGGTGGAAGGAAGGGTGGAAGGAAGGGTGGAAGGAAGGAAGGAAGGAAGGAAGGAAGGAAGGAAGGAAGGAAGGAAGGAAGGAAGGAAGGAAGGAAGGAAGGAAGGAAGGAAGGAAGGAAGGAAGGAAGGAAGGAAGGAAGGAAGGAAGGAAGGAAGGAAGGAAGGAAGGGTTATGAATGTTGTTCTATTTATCCAATTTATCAAACAACAAGATTAAATTTAGCAGCAGATTTTTCATAGTAATTTTTATAAATTTATACAATCAAAGTATTTGATCTGAATACAATCAAAGTGTAGAATACATATATTTCAGGATATGTAAAATTAAAGAGTAAGTAATTTAGTATAATTGAGGTTTGTATAAAGCATAAGCAAAACCGACCAGGGGTACAGGGAGGGACTCGCCCTTCCTCTCGTACCAAAGCATCCAGGCTAACAATCCCACTTATATACTGTAGGCTACAGAAGTTTCTAGAAAACTCCTCCTAGTTTCTGTTCCTAAAAATGTACGTCACTGTTGTTTGATGCATGCTTTACTAATGGTTAGGGGGTCTCTCATCCTTTTGAGAGTCTTATTTTCGATGATGTCTCATCATCTTCATCAGTGTCTGCTGTGTAACCTTGCAGGTAGCACAGGCACTCTAAGCTTGGGTTATATAACTAAGCATAAGTTCCCACAATGAAATTAAGTTCCATGCCTGGAATCATCTCAATTTTGCCCATTTCAAGGTCGAAACTTTTATTTCTCGATGCTGCCTATCAGACCTACGTCCTTCTACTATTCCCTTCCAACCTCCTTCTTCAACTCCCAACATCTGGAAGATGTCCTTGGCCCTGTCTCACCCATCTCCCCCCTCACTCTGTAACAATTGTTTTCTATTGATCTAAATACAATTTTGATATTATACTTAGAATTTAATTAGCACAAATCACATTTATCACAATTCCCCCATTTCTCTTTTTGATCATATTGATTCGTGCTCTAAAAAGTTGTTGCTTGGTATTCTCTATGTTCCTTCATACTAGCCTCCAATTTTTCTCATATTTCTCATGCTGCATTCAGCTCTTCACACTCCTTCTCAAATTTTATTAACATTTCTCGTACCAGTGTATTGTCTTTGCATTAAGTCACCATTTTCTCGATCTCTCTCCCTCGAGTGCAAGTGGATTGTGTTTTCAGTACCATCAAAAAATTCAGTTTTCTTCTTGCTGTTGATTCTGGATCCATGGGCATGGCTGTAAGTTGCATTCCTTGAATTACTGAGTGGATTAGTCTAATTAGACAGGGTGTCATGCAAGGCAGAAACAATAGTCCTAAACCAGAACATAATAGCATGGATCCCAATTTTTTCCACCACACACCCCCAAAGAGTTTATCCCACCAATCAGCGTTCAGGATAGAATTCAGTTTTTGAACTGGTACATGTGCCACTCTTTTCATTTCATCAGCAAGTTTTGTGATGGCTTCCCCGTGATCATCTATTTGCACACAGCACTCAGATTCATTAAACCTCCCACAAACTCCTCCTTCTTCTGCCAGCAGATAATCTAGGGCAATTCTCTTTTGATGTACAAATGCTCACATTTGTGAATGCTGTTTGGCCAACAACTTTAAATCATCTGCCCTATGGTTTGAGATGACTTCCACCCCTGCCTGGAGCCTTATCAACCAATTTAACAGGTAAATTGGAGTTCTATATCCCCAAGACCCATCCTGAGCCCAAGCAGGAGGTTCATAATGTGCTATAATTCTTTCTGCAGGCCATTCTTCATCTTTCCATTTTTGGTTTCCTGCTGCCATTGGAAAGTCGAGGTTTGGTTCTCTTTTCTTTCTTTCTAAGGTTTCATAAAGTGGTGTTCCTAGTATATTGCCCTTAGACCTTGGTCTGACAAAGAAGGAGGGTCGTAGAACTCCTAAGGTACAAGTTCCTTCCCACTTTTGGGGTAGTTCACTGTATGCTCATTGCCCACAAATCCAATATATTCCATCAGGGGCTTTCCATCTGTTTTCTGTGTTTTCTGGTTGTTCCCAATAAGATTTTAAGTCTTTTATGGATTGGTAGGGGTTACCTCCAGGACTGTTATGCCAGCACTAATCAGTTTGGTTATTCCACTTGCAATTTATTTCTTTTGCTATTCCCCAATATCCAGTAGGACTCTTGGGTCCCCAGGTCTTTGTGTTATTGTCTGAATTTACTACTAAAGTAGATAGGCAAGGAGTATATCCCACCACTTCAGTGTATTTTCTCCCTTCCCGAGTTATACAAACTGTTCCAATTACTTGATGACTCAGAACCCAACCCTCAGGCTGCTTTAATGTCTTAGAAATTTGAGTATGATTCCATTTTAAAAATTGTTCTGGAGCTAAACCCTCACCTCTCCATGGCCATCTTTCAGCCATTCTAAGTCCTCCACAAACAAAACATTTAGATAATTCCAATTCTGTGGCAATTTCTTGCATCAGATCTACAAACAGATTTTTATTTGAAGCTGGCAAATCCCAGTTGCTATAGTGCTGTTTTAATTGCTTATGCAGCTCATCAAGCTCCTTTAAGTCTTTCCCTCTGATCGTTTTCTTATCCTTCATTGTTTCTTTTTGTTTTCCAATTAATTTTTTTTTCCTTTGGCTCTTTTCTATTCTTATCTTTTTCAAACACAAAAAATTTTCATATCTAGGACAAAGTTGATCATTGTTAGGATAAGGAGCTCGCCCACTGAATCCCAAATTCCTTCTTACCCAATACAATTTTGGACTTTTCACAAAAATTTCTAAGAAGCTGCTACGATCATAACAGGCAGCACTAACATGTGTCTGTGCCACAAAAACTGATTCCATCTTATCCTTGACCCACAGGGATCAGGAATAATTTTTTTCTTTACTGCTGGCTCTTGGGTTGCTTGTCTTGTAATTTGTTCCTGCATGGTCTGTTCTTTTTTGCTCCATGCTGTCTTATGGTTTGAACCAGTTGCCAGGGGTATTGTAAGCACCATGAAAAGAATCCTCAGGAATTTTAACTTTCTACCTGTCTCAAGGCCCCTTGGGTTGCAGCCAAGGGCCGAGATGTCAATCTTCTAGGTAGCAAAGTTCTTATCCTGGGATTTGTTTCTTTTTCTTACCCTTGGCCTCACAAAGTTTGTATGAGCCATTTCAACTTTTTCTGTTCCAGAGATGGCACAAAGTATTTGTAGTTCTACAGCACTGCGTTATCTCTCTCCCTAGATTGCTAAAGCTCCAGAGATATGCCAACTATAACAAAATTTATTTTCACACTGCTTCAGTTAAATAGTTCTTCCTACTGGTCTTCTAAACCTTCTCTTCCACCAATAGATATACTCACAATGCCAATTTGCTGGTGAGACATATTTACTACGTAGCACATAGACTTCCTCTCCACAGCAATTGTTGGTTATAATACACTGGTCTATAATATTATGGATTGTTTGTTCTTTAGCCTGCACAAAAGTTAATATGGCGAGGAGTAGTTGGTCTTGGTTTTCTGTTAGTTGCATTGCTCCATAAAAGATCCCATTTTCATGTCCCAATGGTTTTCCATAGAAGTCACTAAAAATTTTTCCTGTTGTTATCTGATCATGTATACAGCCTAAAAAACTGAAACAGAGCAATTGTCTCTCTTTTTTTTTTTTGCCCTAGTTACTCTCCACCACGAATTAAAACAATAAGTGCAAACAATACAAATGCAAGGGCGGCATTCTAAGCCATGATTATTACATTCCCAATGTGTTAATTGTTGTTGGGCCTCCTCAATAATAGGTGTTACCAGTCTCTTTTTCTGGAGTTGCAGCTCCTCAAATAAATCAGTTAATGCTGGCAGTCAGAAGCTCCTGAGAAGCTTTTCAATCCATCTGGGCTTTTCCCACTGATCAAGGAGGTGTCTGATTCTTTCCCATGGGCGCTGTTCAGCCTCCAAACTCAATGAGGTTGCAGTTGGCAGCCAATGCAGGATGTCTAAATGACAACCATGTACTTCTCAAAACAATTCAATAGATATTTCAAGCAGTAACACCATACAATAATATCTTTCCCGTTATATATTATATCTTCCCCTTTTGTCCCAAGGTACAATGATTTTATGTCAATTTCTTATAGACTGTAGCTTTTTGGCACCAAGCACTCCTTTCCACCTAATCATGAATTTATTTCAATTTCTCTATGTTTTTGAATCTGGATGGAAATTTAATCAACATTTAAATTCCCATTTTTAATCTGATTTTTAGATCTCCTAGTGCTGAAATAATTTTCCAATCTTTATTTTGTATCTGTTTTTTTACTCGTGAAGCATGAGTCCAGCATTTTTCTGCCGTTTGGACTGCTGCTTCTGTGGTTAAAAGAACCAGAAATGGTCCCTCCCATCGAGGTTCTAAACTTCCTCCTCTCCAGCATTTTGTCAACACATACTGTCCTGGTCGGATAGAATGTACTGGAAAATCGAGAGGAGTGGTTTGAGCTAAAATGCCTTTCTCTCTTAATTCCCCCAAATTGTTTGTGATGGTTGTAAGATACCCCTGAATGGTTTTGTCCCCAACTAGTGAAGGATCCATTGTCATGCCTTGGGGGTAAGGCAATCCATATAACATCTCATATGGTGAGATCCCAGTTTCAGAGTCGGGCTTAGTTTTTATATTTAACAGGGCTAAGGGAAGGCATCTAGTCCATGGTAATTTAGTTTCTATCATTAATTTAGTTAGTTGTTGTTTAATAGTTTGGTTCATCCTTTCAACTTGTCCCAAGCTTTTGGGATGCCATGGGGTATGATATTCCCAGGTAATTCCTAATGCTTGGTTTAAATTGTTAATTATTCTCAAGGTGAAATGAGTGCCCAGATCTGAATCAATAACTTGAACTAATCCAAATCTTGGAATAATATTCTCCATCAGAATTTTGGCTACCATTTGTGCTGTGGCCAGAGCCGCAGGAAATGCTTCTACCCACTGAGTCAACTGATCTACTATAACCAGCAGATATTTCCACCTGCCTATTTTAGGTAATTCAGTGAAATCAACTTGGATCTTTTTGAATGGCTGATAGGCTGTCTGAGGGCCTCCAGAGGGAGGACTCCTCAACATCTTTTTGTTCATCTTCTGACATGTGAGACATCCTTGAGTAATTTGTTTCCCAATTTCAAATATTCCTATACACCCATAAAATTTTAAAAAGTAGTCACAAAGTGTCCTTGTGCCCCAGTGAGTTCTTCAATGTAGGTTGTCCAGGATCTGTCGGGCTATGGGTTTTGGGACTACTTTTCTACCATCAGGTAGAATCCATTCTCCTGCATTCAGGGTTGCCCCTAGTTTCTTTATAGCTTCTACCTCTGTTAAAGAAAAGTATGGTGTTTCAGTTTGTATTTCTCTCTCTTCAAAAGTCATAATTACACTGGTGGTTTCCCTTAAGGCAGCCTTTTTTGCTTCATCATCAGCCAAATTGTTTCCTCTTGTTTTAATGTCTCTCCCCTCTGGTGTCCTTTTACGTGTACAACTGATATCTTTTTTGGACCTTTTAAAGCCTCAAGTATTTCACTAACTAATCTTTGGTGTATTAATCCTTTCCCTTGAGTGTTTACAAATCCCCTTTCTTTCCAGATTTTTCCAAAGGTATGCACAATCCCAAATGCATACTTCGAATCCATGTATATGGTTCCCTCTTGATCCTTTATTAACAACAATGCACGGAGTAATGCATAAAGTTCACAGGCTTGTGCTGACCAGGATGAGCTAAGGGGACCAGATTCTTTTACTTCTAATTTTTCTCCACTAATTATGGCATACTCATATTTTCTTTTCCCGTTTACACTCGAGATGATCCATCAATAAATAATTTTTCTCCTGTTCGCAGTTCCTCTTCCCTTAAATCTGGGCGTATTTTTGTTTGTAATTCTATGACTTCCATGCAATCATGTATTAATTTTTCCCCTGGGTCCTTGTACAGAAACTGGGCTGGGCTTTGTACATTTGTCACTCTTAATTCTAATTCTGGAGAGGTTATTAAGATACCCTCATACTTTAATGTCTGTTAACAATTTTTCTGCCTTTTGAGCAAGAATTCCTCTAATGTTATGGGGAGTGTATACTTCCAGTGGTGCCCCAAAAGTTATTTTTTGGGCTTCTTCTACTAACAATGCTGTTGCTACCAGAGCTTGTAAACATGTTGGCCAGCCCTTGGAACTGGATCAAGTAACTTGGAATAATATCCCAGTGGCTTTCTGCTTCCTGCCCAATCCTGAGTCAATACTCCATAAGCTGTTTGATAGGTTGTATTAACAAATAATTGAAATGGCCTGTCTAAATCAGGAAGCCTTAAAACAGGAGCTTGCAGCAGGGCCTCTTTAACTTGCTCAAAATTTTCCTGATCCTTTTTATTCCATTTCAAGTGATTTGTAGTCAATTTTTCGTATAAGAATTTTACTTTCCCACTAAATCCCTCTATCCACTGTCTGCAGTAACCCAGAAGAATCAAAAACTGTCTTATTTCTCTTTTAGTCTTTGGGGGTGGCATATTCAATATTCCTGAAACCCTTTCAGGGTCTAAATTTTTTCTTCCCTTACTGATCCAGTGACCTAAATAACGTACTTCTGACTACATGAATTGTATCTTTGACCTGGATATCTTTAACCCATTTTCTCCTAAAAAATTTAAAAGCTGGATAGTCCCTTTCCTAGTGTCTTCTTCACTTTCTCCTGCTAATAACAAATCTACATACTGTGACAACTTAATCCCTCTAGGTAACTCAAAGGACTTCAAGAGATCTTCTAATGCTCCCCAAAAAGGTTTGGTGACTCAGTGAAACCTTGGGGTATTACCGTCCACCTAAGCTGTTCTCTTCTGCCTGTGTCTGGGCCCTCCCACTCAAAGGCAAAACAGTCCCGGCTACTCTCATCCAGAGGGCAAGTCCAAAAAGCATCTTTTAAATCCACTGCACTATACCAAGTATAATGAGGGGCCAATTGGCTTAGTAAAGTCCATGGATTGGCCACCACAGGAAAACGAGTAATGGTGCTTTGATTGACTGCCCTGAGATCCTGAACTGGTCGGTAACTGCCATCAGGCTTCTTTACCGGCACAATGGGGCTGTTATGTGCTGACATGCAAGGAATACAGAGCCCAGCCAGAAATCCCCCCTGAGCCAGCAGCTCTGCAGTGGTGGCCACCAGGCCGGCTTGCCCAGGAGGCTTCTGGCCATGGCCTGCAGGGAGCTGCTGCTGCCAAGGTGCCTTTGGTGCCTCAGGCTCTGCCTGGCACAGCTCCCACCACGGCTCTCTGCTCTTGTGCCCGAGCCCTTCCCTGTGCTGGGGCTGGCCTGGGGCTTTTCCTGCAGCGGGACCTGGGCTGGCCATGGCACAGGAAAGGCAATTCCTGCTGGAGCAGGAGGCTCTGCCTGGAATGGGCTCAAACAACTCCAGCAAAGCCCTGTTTGCAAAGCCCCAGGGGGAAATGAAGAGGGAGAGTCACGCTGCTTTTGGGGTGAATAATGCTGAAACCAGCCTGCCTCCTCCATCCCAAAGTTCAATATCCTGAGAGGGAGCTGGAGCTGTGGCAGAGCTGGTAAAATTCCCAGAGAAAGGAACAACCAAGTGACACCACTGAGAACTTGTGCAGAGCTGCTGAGCTGGCACAGCCTGGGCACATCTGACTGCCAGGGCAGCACTTCAGACTGGAAAAGCCCCATCCCAAATTTTAGTGGCAGCATCTCCTGACATTTCCCTTCTTGGGTGGGTGCGGAGATTCCTCCCTGCAGTGGAGACACCCCTCAGGGTCACTGCTTGAGGCTGAGCTAAAGGACCCTGAGCCCAGGGTCGTTGGTCTGGGGGAGTGACACCCATCTCTACTTAGTTCTGCTTTGATACAATTGCTACAAGTGCTGCAATTTCTAGAGCACTACATTAAAATAGATGTTACAGCTCCTGTACTGTGGAGTAAATAATTCTGATTAAGATCTTTATGTCTAATCATGATCATAATCAATCATATCTCTATGTATATAAATACTTCTGGTTTTCCATTCTTAATGTTGAGGGACAAAGTTGTACAAGGGTTCAATTCCACCCGTATAATCCTTTACACATAAACCCTTGACAAAGTTTGGGGCTGGGATTGGATCCAGGCACTCCCAGGCTCCTCTCACAGAAGGAGTTTAGAAAGCCTGGGGGTCCTGGTTTGGGGGAGCTTGGGGGTGTAATTGGGGTGTTGGGGGTCCTTTCTGTACCCAACAGGAGCTTCTCTAATGAACTTTGTGTGAAGCTCCCACTGTGCCCATGACAGGAGCCCCTGTGAGTGTCTGTGACATCCCGGCTCTTTGGCAGCCTGGGCACTCCTGGGATGTCACCCTGGAACCCCTGTGAGTGTCTGTGCCCTCACTGTTCTTTAGGAGCACAGGGATGTCCCCACTGCACTCCTGCCACTGCCTGTGACAAATTGGCTCCTTGACGGGGCAGAGACACCTCTGTTGTCACTGTGGAGCCCTGTGACTGTCACCTCATGAGCCTTAGGAAGATTAAGGAGCCCTGGGATGTCCCCATGGAGCCCCTGTGACTGAGTGTGACCAAACAGATCTTCAGGAGCCCAGAGACCCCTCAGATGTCCCCATGGAGCCCCTGTGCCTGCACGTGAGCTCACAGCTCTTGAGCAGCCTGGAAATCCCTGGAATCTGTTCATTCCTGCTCTGCTGAGGATGGATCCTCAGCAATTTGGAGGTTCTCTAATGACTTTTAGTTCTCCAGAGACTTGTTCAGCTCTTCAGTTCAGGAATTCAGTGACAAAGGCTCCTTAATATTTCAAAACACCCTAACAAATCAAGCCCCTGGGAATAATTTCATTTTAAGTCTTTAATTCTTCTGAGGTTAATAATACACATTTCAGAAATGTATTCAAAGAGAATATAGCATGTTTTTTTAATACAGGGACTTTTTTTATCCTATTTAGTTTTGTTTTCCTTTTTATAGATTAATATCAGTAATCTCCAGTTGATATTGATCCTGAGAACCTCCTAATGCAGACTGAATAGATATGAAAATCAAGACCCTTTATGGCTGACAATCAATCAGACTTTGTCCCTACCCTCACCCCATCAATTCCCTCATCCTACCCCTGGCACTCAGAGCAGCCTTGTGCAAATCTGAGCTCCCTCCCCTCCAGGCTGTGTCTGCAGCTTTCAGCTCCTTGGCACCAACTCCCACCTGCTTTCCTTGGAGAAGGAGCTGCCTGAGACACAGAGGGATGTTCATTTATTGTCAGCAAACAAAACCAAAGGCAGGCACAGCTCCATAAAAAACAGAATTCCAGCCCAAGGAGTGCTGGGCAATGGAGCCACATCCAGGGGTGTCCCCAGGGCTCAGGACTGGGGCCAGGGCAGTGAAATCTCTTTCTTGCTGATCTGGACGAGGGCATGGAGGGCACCCTGAGTCAGTGTCCAGGTGAGGCCAAGCTGGGTGGGAGTGTGGCTGTGCTGCAGGGCAGGAAGCTCTGCAGAGGGATCTGGACAGGCTGGAGCCACGGGCCCAGGACAATTGGATGAGGTTCACCAAGGCCAAGGGCTGGCTCCTGCCCTGGGCTCACAGCCACCCCAAATCCCTGCCTGTGCCCTGCCCCTGATCCCCACAGCCTGTCCTGTTTCCTTCATCCCTGCATTGCCAGGGACTTTCTGGGACAAGGGAGCTCTGCTGTGGGGATGGAGGGAGGTGCAAGTGCCAGCACTGCAGTGGGAACCACAACTCATCAGGTTTGTGTCCTTTGGGGGTCAGCAACTGGTGAGACTCAGAGGCACAGAAGGTTTCTCTTCGTGGCCAACATAAAACAAAGTACCCATGATAAAATTCAATAAACTTCAAAATTCTTTCCTCAGCTCTGTGCAATGTCAAAGCAGTATCTGATGTATCCACCATGAACAAGGTATTTCCATACAGGAACAGTTTTAGACACAGACATTAGAGAGGGTGATTCTGTGATAGATGTAGACACAATTAAGATGTTGACTAATGTGGAATGACCAGAGAACAAGTGGAGGAGCAAATCTGGGAGCAATGGCAAGGCCATAGGAGCTGGTCTAGGGAAGAAATGTCCTTAGACATGGCCATTTAAACAGGAGACGTGGAAAGACCCAAATGAAGAGGGACATGAAATAATAGACAGTGTAGTGGTAACACAGGTACAGGGGAAGATCAGTATTTCTTGTCCTGCCATCAGTACACACCCAGGAAATTTCTATTCTCTTCTGGTGGGAAATTTTTGACATTTTGTAAAGTACTCAAATGCCCCAGCTAATGAGATGTGGTCATACACCTCACAAGCTGCAGGTCCCCTACAGCCCCAGAGGGCTCCTGTCCCATAAACATCTGCTCCAGCCCATTCCAAAATCGGGAGCAGCATCATCCCAAGATCATCCAGGAGCTGAGGTTGGAAGGGACCTCAGGGAGTCTGCAGCCCAGCCTGTCAGAAACTGGGTCAGACCAAGGGATTCAAGGCTTGATTTGATGTGGATTGGAAAATCCCAAAGGCCAGGGATGGGGCAGCATCTCAGAACCTGTCTGAGCCCATGGGAACAAAGGTTTTCCACATGTCCTGTCTGATCTCCCCTCATTCCCCTTCCACCCATTGTCTTTTGTCCCCTCCAGCCCCCCCAGTGCAGAGCCTGGCTCTGTGTTCTCCATCAGCTCCTGGCTGGCACTGCCAGGCTGGCATGAGGAGCCCCTCAGCCTTCCCTGCTCCAGGCTGGACAAGCCCAGCTCCCTCAGCCTCTCCTCACAGCCAAAGGGCTCCAGCCCCACCTTGGAGGCCCTTCCCTCACCCTGCTCCAGCTGCCAGACATCTTTCCTGCCCTGGGCAACCCAAACCAGGCCCCAGTGACCTGGATAATCCACGGCCTTGATGTCCTGGTCACACAGTCCTGGCCCCTTGTCCCCGTGTCAGGCTCTGGGGTTGATTTGTGGAACATCCTTGGGGGAGGCTGTGGCTCCAGGTGGAGCAGGGGGATCCCGGGGGACAGGGGACCCTGCTGGGCATGAACAGCTTTGGACTTGTCTGGGGAAACTGTGAGGGGGGGCTGGGGCAGAGTGACCAACGCAGTGACCTCACACAACCCTGCTGGGATGTCACACAGCCCCTCCTGTGATGTCACAGCCTGCCCTGTGATGTCACACCTCTGTCCTGTGATGTAACAGTCAGCTCTGTGATGTCACAGGGACAGCCTGTGATGCTCAATGGCCTCACATAACCCACTGTGTGATGTCACAGCCCACTCTGTGACCTCATGTTACCAGATGATAAACTGCCTACCCCAGGTGAGCTAACACCATTCTTGTTCTCCAAAACCACTGGCCTCTGGAACCTGCACAATGCCCGTTGTGGAAGAAGCAGGACTCAGTGTTCTGCCAGCTCAGCCAGGCCAACTGGAACATTGGGGTCCACGACCACCAGGGACCACCAGAGAGACCCCCAGGACAGAAGAACCCATGGGTAAAGGGGAGGGGAAATATGTTAATGATTTTGGGGAAATTATTATCATATGTGTGTTTAGTCCAGGACAGTCAATGAATAAGTTCGCAAAGCACAGAATATAAACAGAATCTTTCCTGTACTTGGCTTTGGGAGGAGCTGTCCCCTGTGTATCCAGCCAAATAAAGAATGCTTCTCTTTAATGCTATATTGGTGTAAAGGAGTTTTTTATTTTACTGAATGTTTGGTAACACTCGCACTGCCCAGGAAAGTTCTGTCTCCTGCTGTTCATAAACAGAGAAGGGTTGGTGGGAGATGTGGTGGTCAGAGGCTGTTTGGGGTAGAGTGACCATGAAATTATTGAGTTTTTAAATATTCTGTGAAAGAAGGAGGGGCCTCAACACAATTTCTACATTGCCCTTACAGAGAACAGAATTCAGCCTATTCAGGATACAGATTTGGGCATAACTGACTTTTTAAAGGGAAACAAGAAAAGTTTTAACAACTTAAAAACAAAGCATTCCAAGAAGGATGGAGAAACTTCAAGAAAGAAATCATGAATGAGAAGGAGGAGCCTGTCCCAGTGTGCCAGAAGTGAGCATATGAGGAAAATGACTGGCCTGGCTGGGTATGGAGCTTTTTCTAGGCAATCAGGGAGAAAAGAGGGTGCATCACCTTTGGACAGAGGTGCAGGCAACTCAGGAAACGTTTAAGGATGTTGTTAGGTCATGCAGAAAGAAAATGAGAGAAGTGAAAACTCAATTAGGACTTAACCTGGCCACTTCTGTGAAAAATAATAGAAAATATTTGTATAAATAAGTTATTAGCAAACCATGGGACAAGGAGAATCGCAGCTCTTAATTGGATGCTGTGGGGAATATAGTAACTAAAGATGAGAAAAAGGCTGAGACACTTAACCCATTCATTGCCACAGTTTCCAAATATTAGACAGGATGTCCTCAGTACCAGTGTTCTTCTGAGCTGGGAGATGGGGACAGGGAGCAGAACAGACCCCTGTAATCCAGGAGGAAGCAGCTGGGGACCTGCTGAGCCACTCAGATGCTCACAGGTGTCTCTGGCACCAGATGGGATCCATCCTAGGGGGATGAGGGAGCTGCTGGATGAGCTCCCCAAGCTGCTCTCCATCATTTCTCATCAGTGCTGGCTCAGCAGGGAGGTGCCAGAGGACTGGAGGTGCCAATGTGAGCCCATGCCCAAGAAGGGCTGGAAGGAGGATGAGGGGAACTGCAGGCCTGTCAGCCTGACCTGGGTGCCTGGTGAGGTGATGGAACAGATCACCTTGAGTGCCATCACAGGGCACCTACAGGATGGCTGAGGGATCAGAGCCAGCCAGCGTGGATTTCAATATCTGCACTGATGATCTGGATGAGGGCATTGAGTGCAGCATCAGCAAATGTGCAGATGGCACCAAGGTGGGTGTGAGTGTGGATGTGCTGGAGGGTAGGAGGGCTCTGCAGAGGGACCTGGACAGGCTGGATTCAGGGTCCAAATCCAACAAACTGAGGTTTAACAAGACCAAGTGCTGTGTCCTGCATTTTGGCCACAACAACACCTGCAGTGCTCCAGGCTGGGGACAGAGTGGCTGGACAGCAGCCAGGCAGAAAGGGACCTGGGGCCACTGATGGACAGCAGGCTGGACATGAGCCAGCAGTGTGCCCAGGTGGCCAAGAAGGCCAATGGCACCTGGCCTGGACCAGGAATGGTGTGGCCAGCAGGAGCAGGGCAGTGATTCTTCCCCTGTGCTCAGCACTGGTTGGGCAGCACCTCGAGTGCTGTGTCCAGTTCTGGGCCCCCAATTTAGGAAGGACATGGAGGGTCTGGAGCATGTCCAGAGAAGGGCAAGAAGGCTGGTGAGGGGTCTGGAACACAAGTCCTGTGAGCAGTGGCTGAGGAGCTGGGGTTGTTTCTTCTGGAGGGTGCTCAGGGGAGACCTCATCACTCTCTACAGCTCCCTGACGGGAGGGGGCACCCAGGCTGGGATGGGACTCTTCTCTCAGGGAACAGCAACAGGACAAGAGGACACAGCCTTAAAGCTGCACCAAGGGATGTTTAGGCTGGACATTAGGAAATATTCTTCATAAAACAGGTGATTGAGCATTGGAATGGGCTGCCAAGGGGAGTGAGTGTGTCATTGTCCCTGGAAGTGTTTAAGGAAAGACTAGATATGACAGTGAGTGCCATAGTCTGGGTGACAAGGTGGTGCTGGGTCACAGGTTGGACCTGCTGCTCTAAAGGTCTTTTCCAGCCTGGGTGATTCTGTGATGATTGTGACACTGCAGGGCCCTGGGCAGAAAGGGGCCAGTGTGACACTGCGGGGCCTCGTGGGACTGAGAGGACCATAGTGACACTGTGTATGACATGGCACCACAGAGCCAAGGGGCCACTGTGACACTGTGGGGCTACATGGAAGCAAGGAGTCCATTGTGACAGTCTGGGTCCTGGTGGAACCACAGAGGCCACTGTGACACTGCAGGGCCTTGTGGAACCAATGGGCCATTGTGCCACTGCAGAGCCAAGGAGAGCCTTGTGAGAGCCTGGGGCCCAATTGAATCAAGGGGCCATTGTTCCATTGCAAGGACTCTGGGAACTAAGGGAACAATTGTGACACTGTGGAGCCCCATGGAACCAAGGGTCCCTGGTGACACTGCAGGATCTTGTGTAAACAGGGCTCCATTGTGACACTGCAGCACCAAGGAATTCATGGTGGCACTCGGAGCCCTCATGGAACCAAGAGGTCACTGTGACACTGCAGGGCCTCGTGGAACCATGCAGAGCATTGTGACAGAGCGGGACCTCGTGTAATGATGGGGCCATTGTGACACTGCAGGGCCCATGGAACCAAGGGGCCAGTGCTGCTCCTCAGGGACCCCTGGAATGAAGGAAACATATTTGGCACTGTGGTGCCCCTTGGGACCAAGAGACCATTGTGACACTGTGGAAGAAGGAGAGCATTGCTGCATTGAGAGACCTCATGGAACCAAGGATCCACTGTGACACTACAGGGACTTGGGGGATCAAGGTGCCATTGTGAAACTCTGAGGCCCAAGGATCCAAGAGCCTTTGTGACACCAAGGGCTCCCATGGAACCAGAAGGACACTGTGACACTGGGAGGCCTCATGGAATCATGGAGACCATTGTGACACTCTAGGTCCTCATGGAACGGTGGTGACACCAAGTAGGCTGGGAGTGTTGATCTGCTGGAGGGTAGAAGGGATCTGCACAAGGACCTGGACAGGCTGGATCCAAAGCCCAAATCCAACAAGGTGAGGTTTTACAAGATGAAATGTTGGGACCTGCACTTTGGCCACAAGAACCCCTACAGGGTTACAGGCTGGGGACAGAATGGGTGGACAGCAGCCAGGCAGAAAGGGACCTAGGGACACTGATGAACAGCAGGCTGGACATGAGGCAGCAGTGTGCCCAGGTGGCCAAGAAGGCCAATGGCACCTGGCTTGGATCAGGAATGGTGTGGCCAGCAGAAGCAGGGCAGTGATTCTTCATCTGTACTCAGCACTGCTGACACTGGACCTTGAGTCCTGTGTCCAGTTCCTGGCCTCCCCAGTTTAGGAAGGACATGGAGGGGGTGGAGTGTGTCCAGAGAAGGGCAAAAATCCTGGTGAGGGGTGTAGAAGAGAAGTGCTGTGAGGAGTGGTTTAGGGAGCTGTGGTTGTTTATCCTGGAGAAGAAAGGGCTCAGGGGAGACAAGGTGGTGTCAGGGCACAGGAGAGACGTGATGATCTCCAGGGTCTTATCCAACCTTGCTGATTCTGTGATTCTCTGAAATCACCCCTGGAGCAGTTGCAGGATGAGCCCTGGGCCTCCTCTTCACAAGGTCCAGCAGCCCAGGTCCCTCAGCTTCTCCACACAGGCCCCAAAGCCCATCCTGTCAGTCCTGCAGAGCCTCTCCAGCCCCTCCTCATTGCCCACAACAGGGAGCCCCACACCCAGACAGAAGCAGCCCAGATGTGCCCCCCTGGCCTGTGGTGCCTGTGGCAAGGGAGCAGCAGGAGGCACTGCAGGACCCTGCAGACAATTCCTGAAGCACTTGGAGGATGATCCTACTCCCCAAGGGATGTTCCCATGGTGCCAACTCAGGAATTGAAATGGGGAGTGAGGCCAGAGAGGAAAGGGCAAACAGGGATGGGCTGTTTGCAAGGGAGGGGACAGGGCTGGGCAATAGGAAAAAATTTGGATCAGGAAAGAGTAAAGAAAGCAGAGGTGAAGCAAAGGAAATGCTCAGGGCAGATTGGGGGTGGGTGCCAGGCAGTCCTGGCTCTGAGCAACAACATCTGCAGTGGGACAGGAAACTCACAGCTCATGGGAACAAATTTTCTGGCTGACTTCAGAGGCCACGACAAAACTAAGTGGTTTCCCTGCCGTCCCCCAGCCCTTGCTGGCCCCAGGGGCTGATGGCATTTGTGCTCACTCAGCTCCATGTCCCCACAGCAGCACCATGGGGGTGCTGAGCCTGCTGTGTGCAATGCAAACAGGGGCTCCTGAGCCAGTGCTGCCGTGTGTGTGCCTGCAAGGATGCGGCTCCTGTGTGAGCTGGGGGAGAGGCCAGGGCTGCAGAGGGGGGATGTTGTTGGCAGGTGCATGAGGACGCTCTGGGACGCTGCCCTGGGGTGTCCAGCACAGTGGGGATGGATCAGCCCCTGCTCTGCTGCTCCTTGCCAGGGTGTCCCCCTTGCAGGAAGCTTGCAGAGCACCAGCCATGCTGTTTGCCCCCAGCCATGCCCAAGGCCAGCCTGGGGCTGCTCCCGGGGCTTTTCTGTGCTCAGCATTGGGCTGGCCAAGTGTTGTGGAGAGAGCCTGGCCAAGGAGCCTGGAGCCCCCAGGCCCTGGCCTGAGGCGTCTGCGCTACCCCAGCAGTGCCCATGGCCTGTCCCTGCTGCAGCCCCGGCACTGCCACCCCCAGGGCCGTGCCCGGTCCCGAGAGTACAAGGGTCCTGCAGCAACACAAGGGCCAGGAGGGCAGCGGGGCAGTGGCACGGGAGCAGCACTGGCAACACCAAGCACTGCTGCTGCTGCTGGGCACAGCTGCTGTGCCAGCACTGATCTGCCCCCAGCTCTGCTCAGGACATTGCTGCTGCAGCTCCAGAGAAGGGAAAAAAGGAACATATCTCGAGAAAACTTTGCTGGGTAGAGATTCTTTAGTTCATCTAAAGCCACCAAGAGCATAGCACCTTATTTACAATCTGTGGCCACAGGGAAGGTGGAGAGCAAGAAAATGAGAAACAGCATGAACAATGAAATTTCTTTATGGATTATAGTAAAAAACAAAAAAAGACAATAACCTCCAAAATGAAGCCAACAAGAATTTTCAAGGGTGGCTTTTATTACAAATCATTTGCAGAATTTGACCAGCAGTTTACCGTTTCTTAAATCTTCCAATCATCAGTCTCCGTACTGCAGCCTTGAGGTCCTGGTTCCTCAGGCTGTAGATGAGGGGATTCAGGGTTGGAGGCACCACCGAGTACAGAACTGACACTGCCAGATCCAGGGATGGGGAGGAGATGGACGGGGGCTTCAGGTAGGCAAAAAACCCAGTGGTAACAAACAGAGAGAACACGGCCAGGTGAGGAAGGCAGGTGGAAAAGGCTTTGTGCCGTCCCTGCTCAGAGGGGATCCTCAGTACAGCCCTGAAGATCTGCACATAGGAGAAAATCATGAACACGAAACAACCAAATAACAAACAGGCACCAGCAGCAATGATCCCAAGTTCCCTGAGATAGGAGTGTGAGCAGGAGAGTTTGAGGATCTGGGGGATTTCACAGAAGAACTGACCCAGGGCAGTGCCATGGCACAGGGGCAGGGAAAATGTATTGGCCGTGTGCAGCAGAGCACTGAGAAACGCACTGGCCCAGGCAGCTGCTGCCATGTGGGCACAAGCTCTGCTGCCCAGGAGGGTCCCGTAGTGCAGGGGTTTGCAGATGGACACGTAGCGGTCGTAGCACATGATGGTCAGGAGGAAATACTCTGCTGAGATGAAGAACACAAAGAAAAAGAGCTGAGCAGCACATCCAGCGTAGGAGATGTGTCTGGTGTCCCAGAGGGAATTGTGCATGGCTTTGGGGACAGTGGTGCAGATGGAGCCCATGTCAGTGAGGGCCAGGTTGAGCAGGAAGAAGAACATGGGGGTGTGCAGGTGGTGGCCGCAGGCTACGGCACTGATGATGAGGCCGTTGGCCAGGAGGGCAGCCAGGGAGATGGCCAGGAAGAGGCAGAAGTGCAGGAGCTGCAGCTGCCGCGTGTCTGCCAATGGCAGCAGGAGGAAGTGGCTGATGGAGCTGCTGTTGGACATTTCCTGTGTCTTGCCATAGGGATCTGTAAGAAAAGTAATCATGGAATAGTTCAGTTTGGAGAGGATTTTAAATATCCCAGCCCAGCTTGGTGGCACTTTCCCCCGACTGCCTGCCCAGGGCTCTGCTGCCTGGAGCTGTCCCTGCCAGCAGCTGCTTCCCTGTGCCCAGGGCTGGGCCCTGCCAGTGCTGCCAGAGCCCAGCCCAGCCCTGGGGGCTCAGCTCTGCCCTGCACACACCTCCCAGCACAGGGCACTGCCCAGGACCAGCTCTGCCTCTGCAGGCTCTGATGGCAATGTCATAGCTATCCTGAGGAGTCTGGAAAAGTGACACTGATGCTGCCTGTGAGGGACCCTGTGCTGATTTCTGTCAGTGCCTGCTTTATTAAAATCCAAGAAAAAATATTTTTTCCAAACTGAATTTAGAGATTAATATCTATATGCAATTTCCCTTCTATGCAATGCAGAGCAGTAGATTATAAAATCAGGATTTTCCTTTTTATGCAGGCCCTGCCTCACTGTGCTCCCTGTGTAATCTACCTAGAAACATTCTGGAGTTAAATGTTATGCTGGAGCAGTTCTGAACTATGAAGCATCCTCACCACACAAGGAGAACACTTCCAAGCCTTACCAGCTGTCTCCTTCCACCCAGACCTTGTCCCCCAGTGCTGGGAGCAGCTCCCAGGGCTGGCTGAGAGCTGTCCCTGGCAGGCAGCAGAGTCCCTGCCCCAGCACAGCACCCTGGGCTGCAGGACCCTGTTCTGCACCACAGCCCTGGGCACCCCTGGCTGCTCTACACAAGAGATCATCAGAGAATGTACTCACACAGTCTGCAGGCATTGGGATGTTGCAGCTTTAGGAGATCACTGCAGGAGCTGCAGCTGCATTGTCCTGCAGCCAGAGGTTTCCTGTGTCAAGGGTTGGGAGTGATTTTGCCCCAGGCACTTCTGAGCATCTTCCCAGCCCTGACTGATTGAAGCTCTCTGTGCCTCTGTGCTGTGCCTGGGGTGGCTGCAGGCAGTGCCCCAGCCCTGCTGGGCTGGGAGAAGAGCTGCTCATCAAGGGAAATGTGTTTTTGAAGCTCTTCTTGGTTACCAGGATCACCTTCTTTGCCAGGAGCCCAGCCCAGCTCATCAGCACAGACACAGCACAAGGACCTTAATGACCCTCTTGGGGATTGGGGCTGAGTCTCTGAGCATCAGTCCCTGAGTGGGAGCTGAAGGAACCTCTCAAGAACTCCAAGTCACAATCAAACTCCAAAGTTTCATAAAGTTTTAATGGGTCCCTCTGAGGGACACGACTGAGAAAATGTCCCCAGCTTCCAGTTAGAGCAGGAAATTGGAGTCAGTGATGACAGGTGGGGACAAAGAGAAGCCAAGTCTTGGTGCCCTGGGGTACAGCAGGGTCTGTGCCACCAAGGGCTGGGAGGAGACACCTTGTCCTGAGCCACTGGGGCCTCCTGGCACAGCCCCAGCAAGGCTGGCCACTGGCACCCCTTGTCCTGCCCTCAGCATCCCCCCACATCCCAGTGGCCTCAGGGATCTGCTGGGATGAGTCCCTGGGGAGCCTTGGTCAGGAATGGCCCTGGGGGATCCTTCATGCTCCCAGGGACTGCAGGTTTTTCCAAGGACTTTGGGTTTTGCTTTTTCCTTGGATTCTCTGAGAGCTTTCTGCAATCATGGCCTCCAATTATCTGCTTTAATTAGTCTCTTGAGAGGCTTTGTCAGTAACAACACTCATTGGGGCTGATCAATGCTTCAAGATACTTCCGTTTTTTAAGGTACTTTCCTTTTTCCTTTCCTCTCTGAGAAGTTTTTGGGCAATCATTACGTAGAGAATTCTCTCCTCCAAGGAGTCCATGAGGAGCCTGTGTTGGGGATGGTCCTCAGTGGGACCCATTAATGCTTTGAGACACTTTGGGTTTTCTTCTGCCTTGGACTCCTGGAAAGGTTTGTGCAATCTCCTCTCAGGCCCCAGGTTCAAGGGCTCAGCACCAAATGCACCATGGAGCTGTCAAGCTCGTCCTGACAAACCATGGCTCTGCCTTGATTTCCCTCTGGGCTGGTGCCATTCATTAGGAAGATTTTCAAATCCAGTTATGGAGAAATATTTCCAATATTGTAAGAAATATACATTCCTATTTTGAAGACTGTATTTCATTGCTATTCTCTTTAGAGCAGAGGTGATTCCAGCATTCTGTGGTTGATATTGATGCAGGGTCTCTCCTCAGGTCTGGCCTGCTCACAGAAGCTGTGCCTTGGGGTCTGACCCTGTGTGGACAACCTTGCTGCACATTCCCCAACCCCATCCTGTCTGTCCTCACTCGCCTGGGACCTGCTTTACTTGAAGAACTGGCTACACACAGGCCAAAAGGAGTGTTCCCCCCACCTTTTATTTTTCTGTTTTGAAGCAATCTACAACTCCTTTATGTCCCCATTGAAAACAGACACCTTCTATTAGTGTGTGCTAAAGCCAAAGTGCCACCAAGCAGCTTCCCCTTCCCCAAGGCAGAACCCTGCAAAAAATATTTCACTCCTTTGGACTCCTTGGTTCCCTGCGGCCTTGCAGTGTCACAAAGGCCCCTTGGTTCTGCACTGTCACAATGGAGATTTGGGTCCATGGTGTCCCACAGTGTCACAATGCTCTTTTGGGTTCCATGAGGCCATGTTCTATCACAATGGACTTTTGGCTCCTCGAGGTTCCATACTCTCAACAATGGTCTCTGTAGTTCCACAGTGTCACAATGGACTCTTGGTTCCAGGTGGCCCCACAGTGTCACTGTGGTCTCCTTGGTTCCACAAGGCCGTGCAGTGTCACAATGGCTCACAGGTTCCATGAGGCCCCACAATGTCACAGTGGCCCCTTGGTCCCATGAGTTTCCCCAGTGTCACAATGGTTCCTTGGCTCCACGTAGCCCAGGTGTCTCACAATGGACTCTTGGTTCCGTGGGGCCCCGCAGTGTCACAGGGGTTTCCTTGGTTCTGTCGGGTCACAATGGACACTGCAGCGCCCCCTGCTGGCCGGGAGGACCTGGCCCTGTGCGAGCACCTCCTGGTGGCCGACCCCTGCAACTGTGAGTGGCTTGTACTGGTTTGTATTGGTTTGTGCTGGGATGGGGTGCTGGGGTGTTACTGGTTTGTACTGGGTTCCACTGGGAAAGGGAGCAGGGGCGTATGAGTGCCCCCTGCTGGCTGGGAGGACCTACTGGCCAACTGTGCGTTATACTGGGTTATACTGGTTTGTACTGGGATGGGGTGCTGGGGGTGACTGGATTGTAGTGGTTTGTACCGGGTTATACAGGGATATTCTTGATTTTACAGGTTAAACTGGGGTGTACTGGATTATACTGGGAGGGGTCTTGGGGATGCTTGGCACTCCACTGGGAGCAAATTCTGGGGATGCTGGCTTTGCTGATTTATACTGGGATGGAACTTGGGACCTACTGGGAGTGACTTCAGGTTGTGCTTACTGGTTTCCACTGGGAGCTGCTGCAATGGGCTCAGGGACTCAGGGGTGGCTCCCAGTGCTTACTGGGTTATACTGGTGCCCTCCCAGTATAAACCTGGGAGCCCCAGGACCACACTGAGAATGGGTTTGGGTGCATGAGGCCTTACTGATTTATACTGGGAGCTGCTGCTACAGGTCTCAGGAGCTCAGGAGTGGCTCCAAGTGCTTACTGGTTTATACTGGTGCCTTCCCAGTCCACACCTGGGAACACTGGTAGGCACTTGTGGCCAGGCAGGACCTCAATGCCGAGCTGGCCTTCACCAGGGCCTTGCTGAGCTGCAGCTTCTCCAACTCCTCGGCCTGGCAACACTGCCTGTGGCTGCTGATGCCCACCAGGAACTACGGCAAGGGCATTGCCCCCTGGAAGGCTGAAGGAATGTGAGGGATTCCCCAAAAAAATCTCCCCCCAATTTTGCAGGATCTCCAAAATTTTCCAGCCCCTCCCTCACCTAAAATGTGAGCTGGTGGGTTCTGTTGGGTTGAATGGGTAGAACTGGTGTTCCTAAATGCCCAGTGACTTCAATGGGTAGACCTGAACTCCTGGATACCTGGGTGCCCCCACTGAGATACTGGGGTTCCCCCACTGCTCCCCTGAGATTTTGGGGTGCCCCCTTTGCCCACCCCAGAGCAGCAGCTGTTGCAGAACACTGTCTTCAGCAACCCCATGCACCAAAGCACCTGACTGTACCTGCACTGCATCCTCTCCTGAGGTAACTCAGGGCTCCCTCTCACCCCTGATGTCCTCACCTGGAGTTTTGGGTACCCCCTGAATGTTGGGGTACTCCCCTACAGCCCCTCGGCTGCCAAGGGTCATCTGTGTCCACGTTGACTGAGAGGACGGTGGCCATCATTTTCTCCTGGCCTGTCAGAGTAAGTCAGGCCACTTGGGTGCCCCAAAAATCACCTGGGTACCCCCAGAAATCACCTGGATACACCTGGGTACCCCTTGCACACCTGGATTACCAAAAACCCCTGGGCCCCCCAAAACCAGTGTCTCAAGCATCCTCATTGCTTTGACTGGGTAGACCTGGTGGCCCTAAACCTTATTGCCTTTAAAGGGTAGACCTGCTGTCCCTAAAATCTTACTGATTCAATGGGTTAACTCTGGAGGCCTGTTTATCTCCATTTATCTCTATGAATCCCTCCCAGTGGTCCGACTTTTTTCAGTGCTCTTAGTAACCCCAGTGTCCCCCCTCAGCCCTTCCCAGTGCTCCCAGTTTAAACAGTAACTCTTCCCAATCAAGCCCTCTAAATGGGTAGATCTGGTGTCCCTAAAACCCCTAGTGACTTCACTGGGGTAGACCTGGTGTCCTTCAATCCCCTTTGACTTCAGTGGGCAGAGCTGATGTCTCAGCTCCAGCATAGACAGCAGATGAAGGATCAGGAATTCGGTATTGGCCTCCAGGAATTCATCCAGGACGTCCAGAGCATTGGCACTGCAATCCTGGAGTGGAAATTCCCAGAATTCAACCTAAGATTTTCCCCAAATTTACCTAAATTTCCCCATTTTAGGGCCAAATTTCACCAAAATCCCCATTGACTGCAATGGATAAACCTGCTGTCCTGAAATCCATATTGACTTTAATGGGATACACCTGGTGTCCATAAGTCCCTATTGATTTCATTAGTCATGTCTGATGTCAAAAAATGTGTATTGGGAGATTGATATTGCAAGAGATGGGGCAACTGAGAGATGTTGTAAAAGATGGTTTATGGCCTCATGGTGTCAGTCTCATAGAAGGGTGAGACATTAAAGATGTTACATCCAACACCATAATATCAGAACCTGCCTCATTCTTAGTTACAATGCTTTATGTTCATTTTTTAGCCAATCAAATACTTCTGTGAAGTTTGCCAGCATCCTTTTACACCAATCATTAATTGCTTTCCTTCGCATGGCTTTGCAGTAATGTGTCATTTTTCAACCAATCCTAGAACACTGCACCAACCTACATTGATACATCTTAAACTTCTAATTAACTTTATAACAGGTTCTATGGCTAAACTTTGCAATCTTTTACTATCTTACTTAACATACTGCTTTGCTTACGTAATGCATATTTCTATTTGCTTAAAACATAGATCTAGTTATACTAAAACTTATATTCTTGTTTTAGATCAATTTTACTTTTAATGTTCTGATTGTCCAAGACTTCTCCAAGGTCTTAGGTCAAGCCTTGTATCCATCTCAATCTCTGAGCCTGTATGCACAAGGCCCTGAGAGCTCTCTGTGCCTGCATTTTCCACACCACCTGTCATCTCTGCCTCCAATTTCCTGCTCACACTGGAACCTGGGGACACTTTCTCAGTCGTGTCCCTCAGTGGGACCCATGAACAGCATCAGACACTTTGGATTTTAATTATAAGTTACTTTTTGTGATATTTCTTAGCAAACAATGGTCCTGCCTAGATTTCCCTCTGGTCGAGTCCAGTTAATTCAGAAGTTTTTCAACTCCAGTTATGGAGAAATAAGACAAAGAGCTTCTAAGAAATATCCATTCCAATTTTCAAGACTGCATTTTATTACTGTTCTGTTTAGAGCAGAGGTGATTGCAGCATTCTGTGATTGATATTTGTGAGAGATGGATTTGTAAAGGATTCTCAAAGCCTGACTGAAAGCTCACACAGTCTTGTACATCTGGATGCAAACTCTGAGATAAGGTGTGCTGACTCAGAATGGCCCTGGAATAGAGAAGACATTGTAGAGAGAGATTGAACTAGAAACAAGTTTCAAACAATGGCCTTGCAAAAAGACCAGATATTTTTGAGAATTAGAACTGTGAAAGATGAATTTTGGCAAGACTATGTGGAATAAAATACAAGGTGATTGGTGTTAGAATTATTAGCAGTATTGTGTGGCAAATGCTAATAGGCTGAAAACCATTTATAAAATATTGTAACCAGGAAATAACTTGGCTTCTGATGGAATGGCATTGAGTTTTGCATCTCTTATTTTTCACCATTCAATGAGACTGATAATGGAATAAAATCTTTAAAAAAATGCGCCTCTCTGTTGCCCCTTTTCTGTAAAGCTGGGATTTCCCAACAGTGCTGAGTCCCTGGACATCACTCCCTGAGAGGGAGCTGAAGCAAAACTTCTCAAGAACTCAAAATTAAATTGAAATTCCAAAGTTTATAGAAGTTTTAATGGTTCCCACTGAGGGATAGGACTCAGAAAGTGTCCCCAGATTCCAGTAAAAGGAAAACACTGGAGGCACTGATGACAGGTGTGGACAAAGAAGGGAAAGGTGTCTCTGATGCTGAGCAAACCTGGATGTGTTTCAGGAATGCAAAGGGCCAAGGGCTGAGCCCCAGCCCCTGGCAAGGCAGATCCTGTCCCTCCCTCATTGCTCAGGGCTCTTCCCGCGCCACTGGGCTCTGGCCATGTGCAATGCCAAGGGCAGCACCATGGGGCGGCCCCTGCCAGGCTGCTGAGCAGGGACAAGGAGGCAATGAGGCCCCAGCACAGCAAGGCTCACTTGTCCCCTGCTGGCCTCAGGCCCAGGGCCAGCCTGCATGGTCCAAGTGCTGCAGGAGTTGGCTGTGTCAGGGCCTTTCAGCTGCTGCCCATCCCTGTGGCCTCTGCAGCCCAGGCTGTCCTACGGTGTCCATGCCCTGCGCCTCTGTCCCTGCAGGCTGTTGTCATCCCCCGGCTGCCCCACCTCGCTGGCCCCTTCCTTTGCTGACAGCTCTGCCTCCTGCCTGCCTCTGCCTGCACACACAAAGCCTTGGGCTGCTCCAGACTCCTTCTGGGGGATGTGTTGCACCTCAGCCCTGCCCTGGGAGGGAAATTCCTTTCTCCTTGGGTCCATTCTGAATCTCTCCACCTACACTTGGTGTCATTATTTCTATCTCAGGCAAATTTCCACTCTGAAAAAGAGATCCAATATATTTGAATCCACATTTGTAATCCTAACAGTCTATTCTTGTTCTGTCCTCAGTCTCCATTCAAGTGAGCCAAAGACTTCCTAGCTCCTATAGAGTGATCCTTTTCTTGGGGCCTCTAAACCATGTCCTGGGAGATCTCTGCGTCCTCCCAAAGTTCTTCAGCCTTGACGATTTTGTGATTTAAGTCCAGGCATGGTTGAGTAACCTTTTTCCTTAAGGTTTTATTGCCAGAATAATAGAGAATATCTTTAAAATTAATGAGGGCAGATTTAGATTTTCCATACAGATTAAATATTTATGATGAGGGTGGCTGGACACTGGCACAGGTTGTTGCCCTCTGAATAGAAACCCCATCCCTGGAAGTGTCCATGGTCAGGAGCTTTGTATTACCTGAATGAGTGAAAGTGTCCCTGGGTAATGGACAGGGAGTTGGACCAGAGACTCTTTTTGGTCTCTTCTCACTCAAACCATTTGACAATTTTTTTATTCTTATATCCCCCCACTGCTTCTCCACAGGGTACAGCCACGGGGCGGCTGGTCCCTTCTTCCCAGGGAGCAGTGACAGAACAACAGGATACAGCCCTAAGCTGTTCCAAGGGAGGTTTAGGCTGGACGTTAGGAAATATTCTTCACAAAAAGGGTGATTGAGCATTGGAATGGGCTGCCCATGGAGGCGGGTGAGTCACTATCCTTGGAAGTGTTTCAGGAATGACTGGATGTGACACTGAGTGCCACGGTCTGGGTGACACGATGGTGCTGGGTCACAGGTTGGGCTTGATGCTCTCCAAGGTCTTTTCCAGTCTGGGTGATTCTGTGATGATTGTGACACTGCAGGGCTCTGAGGCAGCAAGGTCCCATTGTGACACTGTGGGGCTAAATGGAACCAAGGTCCATTGATGACTCTGGGTCATTGTGGAACCAAGGAGGCCACAGTGACACAGTGGGCTTTGTTGAACCAAGGGGCCATTGTTACACTTTGGGGACTTGTGGAACTAAGGGAACAATTTTGAAACCTAGCTGTCCTGTGAAATGAAGGGCCCACTGTGATACTGCAGGGCCTCATGTACTTAGACATCACTGTGACACTGACACTGCAGGGTGTCATGGAACCAAGAATCCATTGTGACACTGCAGGATCTTGTGTCACCAGGGCTCCATTGTGGCACTGTAAAGAGTCCGTTGTGGTCTTCTGGAGCCTTTTGGAATTCGAGGGCACCTGTGACTCTGTGAGGCCTCATGAAATCAAGAAGACAGTTGTGACACTTTTTGGCCTCGTGGAAACATGAAGTCCATTGTGACACTGTGGAACCTGATGGAACAATGGGGCCATGGTGACACTGCAGGGCCCCATGGAACCAAAAGGCCAGTGTTACTCTTTGGGGCCTTGTGGAACCACGGAGACCACTGTGACACTGCTGGACCTCACAACAGAGCCCCAGTTTTTCAAAGGCACTTGAGTGCCAGCCCTCAGGAAGCCACGGCCAGCCAGATCTGTCTCTCCTGGCTGATTTCGTCTGGGAATTATCTTTGCATATATGGAAATTCGGAGGACGAATAACAATTTTGGCACTGGACACCTGGAGGAGTTCTTTCCCATAGGAAGGAAAGCACAGACCCCCAGTGGTTAAGAGGCAGATGAGAAGTGGCCCTGGACAAACCAAGATCAGCTGGACTTGCCAGGTGGCCCCCAGGAGGCCCAGTCAGCCAGACCTGTTCCATGTTCCCTTGGTTCCATGGGGCCCTGCAGTGTGACAATGTTCTCTTTGCTTCTGAAGGGTCACAATGGCCCCATGCTGCCACGAAACCTTGCAATGTCACTGTGGGTTCTTGGTTCCACAAAGCCTTGAAGTGTCACAATGGCCCCTTGGCTTCATGTGCACTCGCTGTGTCACAATGGCTCCTCTGTTACACTACAGGCTCCACAAGGTCACCATAAACCCTTGGTTCCATGGGGCCCTCAGGTGTCACAATGGTCTCCTTAGTTCCATGAGAAACCACAGTGTCACCATGGTGTTCTTGGACTCACATTGTCACAACTGACCCATGGTTCCATGAGGTTCCACAGTGTCACCATGGTGGCTGCCAGAGGCTGGATGAGATCGATGTCCCAGACACCTCGGGGTGCTCGGAATGCCCGTGTGGGGCCAGGGCCGGGTCAGGCCTGGGATTGTGGTGGGACAGAGCCCCGCCCCCAGCCATGGCCTGGCACAGCTGCCAATCACAGAGCAGGGGCAATGCTAACCCAGCTCTGATTGGCCGAGCTGTCAATCAATCACACAGTAGAGGTGATTTTATCCCAGCCCAGATTCTCTTTCTATCGACCTTCTCTCCTGCTGTTCTTCTCTATTTCTTCTCCTTCTAATCTGCTTACCTGGAACATTTTTGGATACCTTAGAATCTTAATGGTTAAAGGTTTCTAGGTTAAATGACATGAATGATGTTAATGATATGATAAAACACTTATTTTGAATTTGATCTTCTATTAAACCATTTGCCAATGTTCCTTGATTGTCTATATTTTGCCAGTAAAATTTTGTGTCATTTGGACCTCTTAGGTCAGTTGGTTGGAGCATGGTGCTGGTATCACTGAGCTTGAGGGTTCATTCCCTGTGTGGGCCATTCACTCAAGAGCTGGACTTAATGATCCTTGTGGGTCCCTTCCTACCAAGAATCTTCTGTGCATCTGGCCATGTTGAGAATATCTGTCTTGGGTATCTCCTGTGCATCAAAGTCGAGTAAAGGAACCTTTGGTCACCCCCAGCATTTCAGTGTTCTGGGGTGTTCCAGCCCTGCAGGCTCACCATGGCCACTTGTTTCCATCAGGCCCTGCTGTGTCACACTGGCCCTTGGTTCCATGAGCATCTGGAGTGTCACACAGCTTGATGACATTTGTCCTTGCTGCCCCTGCCATCCCACTGCCCCAGCAACAGCCCCGAGCCACCCGTGAGGGACAGGCCTTGCTGGGCCAGGCCTGGGCTCAGGCCTTGGCCTTTCTGCTTCCTCCAGCCAGCCCAGGCCTTGCTCAGCATTGCAGTTCCCTGCTCACAGCCTCGGGCTCCTGCAATCCTGCCCTCAAGGATCTGCTCTCACCAGTCCCTGGGCAGCCTTTGGCACTCCCTGCCCTCAGTGGGGCCACTGATGCTCCAAGGGACTTGGAGTTTTGCTTCTGCCTCCTTGAGCAGCTTCTTCAACCTTCTCTCAGTGCCTGAGGGTCCTGGACTCAGCTCCAAATCCACCCTGGGACTGATTAAAATACAGAAAGCCTTGAGGAGCTCTTTGTCTTACTTCAGGGCTTGTGCAGTTGATTGTAGTCAGTTTGGAGTTCTGTTAAACAGGAAGTTTTCAAAGTGAGCCTCATCAGTTTTTTTTCTTTAATCAAGTGAGTATTTTGTTTTAAATTACAGTTCAGAGAAGAGCTGATAGAAGAATTTCCCAAGTGCTCTTGATGCTGAATGTCTCCTTAGGAGGTCTGGGCATGCAGAAGAATGAGCCCCTTGCAGGCTGACCCTGTTTGGACAACCTGCTCCTCACCCCCAGCCTCACCATGTCTGACATCGCCCACCTGGGACTGACATCCCTGTGCCCTGCAGCAGAACCTTGTCCCCTGAGCTCTGCAGCTGGCTGTCCCAGCCCATTGCACCATGTCCCACCTGCTCTCCTCAGGGCTCTGCCTGCACACAGGCCCAGGAGAAATTTTCCTGTTTGTGAGGAAAGAATGGAAAAACCTGAGCAGTTTTCCTAAACAACAAACCCCACTGAGGAACCACATGCTCAGTCCAGGCTGTCTGGAATGATGTCACCTTCCTACGAGGGACAGTGTGACCAGCAATGATCTCTGTAAGCAGAATTCTGAGTCTTTCAGCTGAGTTCTCTGTCCCTGTCCTTCCCCTGGGTCTTTGGTGTAGATGGAAGCTGCTGGTGCCACCCTCACCTTTAATCTCACTTTTGAATGCAGACAGATGTTCCCAGGTGTGTTAAGCAGGATTTGCTCAATATTTGTGCAAAACCTTTGTGTTCTGTTGGAGCGAAGGGGCCATTTTGACCCTGAGGAGGTGACATGGAAGCAAGGAGTCAGTTGTGACACTGGGGTCCCATGGAACCAGGGGCCATTTTTGCTCTGCAGAACCAACACAGCTGCTGGACCTTTCCTGATTTCAGGAATCAGGACTTGACACTGAAATTGTAGAGAGTGTTTCATTGCCAGCTGGGACACCTGGGGGGATATTTCCTCCAAACCACGTGTACCTGGTCAAGACAGGTTCCAGGTATAAATACACATTGATCCCACAAGCCCACACCTCCCTGCCCACCCATGTCCACCTTCTCCTGCTTTTATTAAAATTAGTTTCCAGCCCTCCTGGTGGTTGTGTTTGGTGGTTTTTGCGATGAAGGCCGGATGTCTTCCTCAGTAATCGCTGTTTGACCTCTGCTTCTGGGCAGGTGCAGTGGAGGTTGGGCTCTCCCTCAGGTCAGTTTGTGCCACTCAAAACCACCTGGCTGGTCCTGGTTGGTTTCTGCCACCACAGGTTTCTGTTTTGTTGGGATTGTACAATAGCCAGGTCTTACTTTGCTGAGTTTTTGCAATATACCTTAATGTTTTTTTCCTGGTACCTAAGTTCCTATGTGGTTTGTTACAAACGGTTAAGCTATGTGTTCTATTTCTCCTCTATTTCCTTAAGCATATTATACGCTTTTAAAATTCTGAATTTTCAAAACCATAGATGTTCCCCATCTCATTTCCCCCCTTTTCTTCTAAATGATGCAAATTCTTTTGCTTTCTAAGATACCTATCATACTCTCTATGACTGTCTTTACCTTGTTGATTCGATAACAGGATAGGCATTGTAGCCATTCTTTGTGAATGTTTCAAATTCCAGAAAATCATAACCAAGAACAAAACTTAAACTTATCAGAATTAACAAAACTACTATCAGATGACACACACAATCAGTGTAGAAACCCTGCTGCAATAGGAGACCACCCAAAAAATACATCCCACCAGTGGTGAGATGTGTCTCCCTCCAACCTTCTATGGTCTCCTTATAGTCTGTCTCATGGTGTGTTGTGATCAAGATCTTCTTTCCCATACTTCTCATTTCTTTAAGAATTTCCTGAAGATCTCTGTGTTTTAGTAGCTCTATACCTAGAGTGAGATTCATTCTTATGGGCACAGACAATACATCCTGCACAGTTGTCATGTTTGCCTTTATATACTGATGTGATACAACAGGTGCCCAATAGGAGAAATTGCACCCCTCAATTTTGACCAAGTTACAAATGCACAAATCAGATTGTGTTTCCTTTATAATGAGCTCGTCCACTCTTATGGTGGGGCATGCTGTTCTGAGGCATACACAACCCTGATCTATATATACCAGCAAGGTTGTCTGGTTGACTGAATGGATTCTGAAGAGACAGATGCTTTGTTGTGTATCCAGGCAGATATCTCGGTCATTGTTGACATTTCCTTCACATACAAACCTCAGTTGTTTTCTTGTGGCACGTAGCTCTATGTTAATAATCTGCCACTTCCCTTTAACCTCTTGTGCCCATGTTCTGTGTTCAGATAGATGTAGCACAGTTCCCTCGTGGTTTAATTCTAAAAGCCTTGGTTTCACATCCCTCTATTTTAAGCCTGAATTCAGAACAGTTAGTGAAGCATGTGTCACAACATTCAGTACCAATTTGAATGGGTTTTATAAGTCCCTGATGGAATCCGTCCTGAACAAATGCAAATTTGCATCCCCAGACATCTTTCCCTGGCCAGACAGTTGTGTTTGATATTTGTAACACCTGCCACAGAGACTTAGGAGAGTCAAAGTCAGAAGCTTTCCCCTGACACACATAAATGCCAGTCCCATTGTATATAGGAGGTCTTGCACACATGTCTGCCATAGCCATGGCTATGATCATCAGAGCCACAGCTTTCCAGGCTGCACCTGCCTGATTCTCCATGGTGACTGTGAAGCCTTTTTAATTCCAGTGTGATGTCTCTATGCTGCTTGTTCTCTGATCTTGATGGCAGTGAAGGAGGTGAGGAGCCCCTGGTATGGTCCTTCCTACTGTGGTTCCAAAGTCTTTTCTGTGAGAGACTTCACATACACACAATCTCCAGGTTGTACATTATGTACTGGTCCATCCAATCCCCTACACCAGCTTCTTTCTACATGTTTCCTGATATTACTGAGTTGTTTCCCCAGGGCCACCATGTATTCTGTTATAGTTTCTTCCCCTATTTGTGCTGATGTTCCCTTCTGTATTGCATAAGGTCGCCCATACAGGATCTCAAAAGGACTCAGCCTTTCCTTTGCCCTTGGTTTAGTTGGGATGTGTAAAAGGGCTAAAGGAAGGGATTGAGGCCAAGGCAGATTGACCTCCTGTCCTAATTTAACAATTTGCTGTTTGATTAAATGATTCATCTTCTGCACTTGTCCACTTGACTGGGGATGATATGGGGTATGTAATTGCCAATCTATACCTAAGGTATTACTAACCTGATGTACCACCTTTGCAATAAAATGGAGCCCTCTATCTGAAGAAATGGCAGCTGGACCCCCAAATCATGATTCTATCTCTTTGACTAATGCCTTGACCACTTTTCTGGCCTTAGCAGTTGTAGCAGGGAAAGCCTTAGGCCATCCTGAAAGGGTATCAGTTAATACCAGTAAATAACAAAACCCCCCTTTTCTTGGGAGTTCTGTGAAGTCTTATTTGCCATAATTGGTCAGGTACATTTCCCTTCTCAATTTCACCCATTTCTGGCTTTGTTTTTAGGATTAGTCTGGAGGCAGAGATCACATTGTTGAGTTACCTGCTTCACTGTAGTGTATCAATTTCTAGCCATGATGTTCTGATTTAAGTGTTCACACACAGTCTCTGGTCCCCAGTGTCTTTTCCTATGCTCCTCCCTTATTACAAACCATATTAGATGGCCAGGTATGATTACCCTTCCTTCTGGGGTAGGGGCCCAACCCTCTTTACTGTATGTCTCATCCAAATTTGTAATTAGCTTCAGATCCTCTTTGGCATAATTTGGTTTACCCTCAAGGGAGATTTTCCTGTCTGGGATTAGAGCTCCTTCCAATTGTACCTCTCTTTTTGCTGCTTCTTTTGCCTCCCTGTCTGCCAGCTCATTTCCTTTTCCTGATTCCAAGTATGCCTTTTGATGTGCTCTGATGTGCATAATTGCTATTTTCTTTGGGAGCTGTGCTGCCTCCAGCAATTCCAGAATTTCTTCTGCATGTTCAGTGTTTTTCTTTTGAGAGTTCAATAGCCCCCTTTCCTTTCACATTGCTCCATAAGCATGCACAGCCCCAAAAGTGTTCTTTGGATCCATGTCTATGTTCACATTCTCACATTGGGTCAATTCCAAGGCTCGGGTCAAGGCGATTTTCACATTTTGTGCAGAGGTATTGACAGGCAATGGTTCTGACTCTGTTACCTCATGGCTGATGGAGATGCCATATCCTGCATGCCTTTTGCCATTCAGGACATTGCTGCTTCTGTCCATGAACCAGTCCTCTGCATCTTCCACAGGAACATCCTTCAAATCCAGGCAGCTTGAGGATGTTGTTTCAATGGTTTCCAAGCAGTCCTGGTGTACTCGTTCTCCTGAGTTTCCACTGAGGAAAGAATCTGGATTGACAATGTTAGTGATCACAATCTCCACATCATCCTGTTCTACCAGTATGGATTGGTATTTCAGGAACCTCTGTGGAGAAAGCCACTCCCTGCCCTTCATTTCTAATACTGCAGACACTGTATGGGACACCAACACTGTCATTTTTTGTCCCAAAGTGAATTTTCAGGCTTCCTGGATATTAAGCACTACTGCTGCTACCACATCCAGGCATCCTGGCTATCCTTTTGTGGTCACATCCAATTGCTTGGAGATGTAGGTGACTGCTCTGTGATATCTAAATCGAAATCTTGTGCCAATACTCCCAGGGCGATTCCCTGTTTCTCATGAGAAAACAAAAAGAAAGGCTTCCCCAGTTCAGGGAGTCCCAGAGCTGGAGCTGACATCAGGGCCTTTTTCAGTTGTTCCAAGGCTCGTGTGGCCTGTTTGTCCCATTGCAGATGCTTCTGTTCAGAGTTGATCAGTGCATACAGGGGTTGAACAAGCAACTCGTAATTATAGATCCAAAGGCGACACCGCTCAGTCATTGTGAGGAAAGTTCTCAATTCTTTCACAGTCTGTGGTTTTGGTATTTGGCATAGAGCCTCTTGTCAGGCTTGCCCCACAATTCTTTGCCCCACATTAATTTCATACCCCAAGTAAGTGACTTCCTGCTGCATTACCTGGGCTTCCTTCTTAGACACTCGGTGCCCTTGGAGCCCCAAAGAGTTTCAGAGACTCACCGTCCAAGGCATGCAAGTGTCTTCTGTCTCAGTGGTGATCAGGATGTCATCTCTGTATTGTAGCAGTCTCCCCTTCCCGGGTGGGGTTTCCCAAGACTCGAGATCCTTGGCGAGTTGGTTGCCAAATATGGTGGGGAAATTCTTGAATCCTTGAGGCAGTACAGTCCAAGTGAGCTGGGTCCTTTGTCCACTTTTCCATTCCAAGGCAAATATCTTTTGGCTGGCTTCATGGAGAGGGAGGCAAAAGAAAGCATCTTTCAAATCTAAACCAGTAAACCAGGTTAGTTAAGGTGTCAATACTGTTAACAAAGTGTGTGGGTTTGCTACTACAGGACATAAATCCTCTGCTATTCTATTGACTGCTCTTAAATCCTGGACTACTCTGTACGTTCCATCAGGTTTGTGAACTGGTAATATGGGAGTGTTCAAATCAGATTCACATTCCCTTAACACACCCCATTGTAAGAATTTTTCTGTTACCAGCTGGAATCCTTCCCTACCCTCTCTTTTTAAGGGATATTGTTTTATCCTTACTGGTTATTGTCCCTCTTTAACCTTTACCTCTACTGGTGATGTATTCTTAGCTCTTCCTGGCTTCTCAGTGGCCCACACACCAGGGTACACCTGGCTGATGATATCTTCACTGATTTGTCCTTCTATGGGAATCTCATTATTTGAATATATTCTTGAGTATCCACCTCCAGAGTAATCTCCCCTTTTCCAAATCTGATTGTTGCATTCAATTGTTCAAGCAAATCTCTTCCAAGAAGTGCATGTGGTGAATTAGGCATGTATAAGAATTTATGCAAGCCTACTAGTAGTTTTCCTGATTTACATTTTAATGGTCCACAAAAATAAACCTTTTCATCTTGGCCAGTGGCTCCCTTAACCCTAATATAATCTTCTCCCACCTGAGTTAAAGCTGTGTTTAAAATCGAACACATTGCCCCTGTATCAATTAAAAATTTTATTTGCTTTTGATCTTTTCTTTCCCCGAGCTTCATTATAACCAAGGGATCAGCCAGGGACGATCCCCCTTGTTCCTGTCAGTCTTCATTTATATTTGTCACTACCCGAGCCCCTTTGTTTCCCTTTCCTCAGCGTTCTGGGCATTCATTTTTTCAGTGGCCTAATTGCTCACATAGAGCACATTCTTTTCATCCTAGGCCCGGAGGGGGAAGCCCCTTTTTAAAATTTTCGTCTTCCTTTTTAACTACTGCCATCACCCTTCCTTCTTTCCCCTTATTCCCTTCTTCTCGATTGCTAAACACCCTCCAGGCTTCATCCAATAATATTTCTAAGTTTCTTCCTTCAGTGGGTCTGAATTTCTGAAGTTTACGTCTTCTATCACCGCTGGATTGACCTAAAAATAATGACACAAACTGCTGTATCCCGATATCTGATCTGGGTCCAAAGGTGTGCTACGACGCATTGTGTCTCAGCCTGTCCGAGAACTCAGGTGGTGACTCAAAGGGACCTTGTTTAATAGCATATAAAGCTGAGCAGTTCATAGATTTGGGGATGGCTTTCTCTATTCCCTTTGCAATCCACTCCTGATATTCTTGTACCTTCTGTCTCCCTGCCATTTTATTCACATCCCACTTTGGGTCCTGGGGGGGAAAGAATTCCTTTACATCCTCCCCCATGTCTTACAGTGCTCCTGGGCCAAATCCCAGGGTACCTTTGGGATCAGCTGTTTCTCTGGTTCTGTCATTGCATGGAACAGTAACTGTATAGCATTCCAATCCGGGTTATGTGATTTCACTATTAACCAAAAGTGTTCAGCTCTACTTAGAGGGTCCTTTCTGTAATCCTTTACATTCCTTTTCCAAATTTCCAAATCATTGGTATTGAAGGGAACCTTTAGTAGCATCACTGTTCCATCTGGTCCCACTTCTTCTCTAAGAGGTGCCTGCAAAGGTGCTGGTTGTTCCCTAGCTTTGCCCTTGTATGGGAGGATGCTGGACTACCCAGAGGTGTTGGAGTTTGATCTGGTGCCCTTCCTGGGCTCCCACCCAACTCTAGTGATGGAGGAGGAGAGATCATCCAGATCAGAGTCTTCTTCCTTATATACCTTGTCATTTTTAGTGCACTTCTGACCAAGACTACAGGCTGAGCAGCACCATTTTAATATAGGTGAGACCCTTCTGTTTTCTCTTTCCATTGCTAGGATCAGTGCGTCTTGTGGAGGGTTAATACCACAATCCCTTTGCCATTCTGGGTGGTTCTGTAAGGTGAAAAATATCTGCATATGGTGTCTCATCCCATTTTCCTTCCCACCTTAAAAACAACATTAACTTCAACATGGTGTTACAGTCCCATGTTCCATTTAATGGCCACTTTACCCCATCTTCTGATTTCTAGAGAGGCCACCATTGATTCGAGTATTTGATGAAAACCCTTTTGCTCTCCGTTCCTCTTGTCCCCACAACTTCCTTCCAGTGGGTTAGTATACATCCTAAAGGGCTCCTCCTAGGCACCTCTTTATTTTGCTGGGTCCCCATGATTTCTCTCCTTATTTCTCTTATCTCCTCTCCCAAACCTCTGCTGGCAATATTCTTTCACTTCCTCCCAGTGGTCGTCGAAAACGTGCCAGTCCTTGGGAACTGAAAGACTCTTTGCACAGATCAAATTCACAATCTCACAATCAACCTGTATTAATTCCTGAATATGATGCCATGGGTCCGGGGTACACCTGGGGCATGTAGGCGTCCACCTCCTAGATCTGCAGTGCCACTTCCTTTTGCACCAATGCCACTGTAGGAGGTCCCAGGCTGGATGCCACCTTGGTGTCCAAATTGCTGGTCCACACGCAAAGCAAGGAATTGGTCTAACCCTTCTAGGTTCCCTTTCGATTAGAGGTTGCTCCCAATCCAAACCCAGATAACTATCTATGGAATCTGAGAATATTCCTCCCAAGTGTACCTGCTCTACTCCCCTGTCCTCTCGTACCAAATGTACAAGTTTCCCTTGATCCCTCAAGAAATCCGGGGGCTCAATCTGGAGCCACCTAGAAAGGGCTTCCTCCTTGCTTGGTCGAGCCCTCCGCACTCACTCCCAGCTTCCACCACCTTTTTAACTCTGACAGTTTCCAAAAAAAATCACTGACCTGTCATTGACAGTTACAGACACAAGAGGGCAGCATCACATCAGAAACAATAGAATCTCACGCCCCAGAAAAGAAATCTTAACTTGTTGCAATGACAGTTAATAACACAAGAGGGCAGGGTTACACCAGATATTGCACAGGTCCACTACAGAAAACGGAGAAGACATTCCCCAAAATCCAAAATCTCCACCACCAAAATGAGAGTGATGCAAACACAAAACACCAACCACCACATAAAATACTTCCTTCCACTACCCCACAACAAACAACAAGCACAATTTATGGCAGTTAGTGTTATAGCAGTGAGTTATGCTGTTAATAATATTCATAACACTGTAGGTCCTGTTCAAGTTACCCCCAAACTTGCTAGTGGCCACCCTAAGTGGTCAACAGAAACCCCTTTGCCAGCTTCCAAATACCTTCCCCAAACCTGTCAGCTCTATGTGTCGGATGTCTCTGACACACTGTTAGCCATGTGCAGGCATCCCTCGTGTCTTACAGGCTCACCTTAACTTGGGCCTCCCCCAAAACATTTTGGTCAAACGTTCCTCTAGGCCATATGGGAGGTTGGTTGCTAGTCCTTGCAGAGAGTAACCGGGGAGCAGAGGTCAGCTCCAGAAAAAGTCCGGGGTGCACTGGGATGTCGATGTCCCCTGTGCTCCAGCAGACAGACGAAGACCTTCTGGCTGGCTGAACAACTGATTTCGAGAATCAGCACTTGACACTGCAATTGTAGAGAGTGTTTCATTGGCAGCACATGGGGGGACACATGGGGGGATATTTCTTCCAAACCACGTGTACCTGGTCCAGACAGGTTCCAGGTATAAATACACATTGATCCGACAAGTCCACACCTCCCTGCCCGCCCATCTCCTCCTTCTCTCCCTTTGTATTGTAATTAGCTGCCACCCCTCCTGGTGGTTTTGTTTCGTGGTTTTTGGGATGAAGGCTGTATGTCTTCCTCAGTAATCGCTGTTTGACCTCTGCTTTTGGGCAGGTGCAGTGGAGGTTTGGCTCTTCCTCAGGTCAGCTTGTCCCACTCAAAACCACCTGGCTGGTCCTGGCTGGTTTCTGGAGCCACAGGTTTCTGCTTTTTTGCGTTTGTACAATAGCCAGGTCTTGCTTTGCTGAGTTTTTACAATATTTGTTATCTTAAAGATTTTTCCTGGAAATAAGTTCCTATATGGTTTGTTACATACCGTTTCTGCCATGTGTTCCATTTCCCCTCTACCTGCTTAAGCATATCATAGACTTCTAAGGTTCTGAATTTTCAAAACCATTTTTGTTCCCCATCTCACTAGATCACACTGGGAGCCTCTAGACCACACTGGGAGCAGTTTTGGGCGCATCAACCCTTACTGGTTTATACTGGGAGTTGCTGCCACAGGTCCCAGGGGCTCAGGAGTGGCTCCCAGTGCTTACTGGTTTATACTGGTGCCCTCCCAGTATAAACCTGGGAGCCCTTAGACTACACTGAGGATGGGTTTGGGTGCATGAGGCCTTACTGGTTTATAATGGGAGCTGCCATCATGGGCTTCCGAAGCTCGGGAGTGGCTCCCAGTGCTTACTGGTTTATACTGGTGCCCTCTCAGTCTATGCCTAGGAACACCAGTGGGTGCTGGCGGGCAGGCAGGACTTTGAGGCCAAGCTATCCTTTGCTGGGGCATTGCTGAGCTGTGACTTCTCCAACTTCTCAGCCTGGCACCACTGCCTGCAGCTGCCAGGGACTCCAGAAAGGGCGAGGCTAGGGCACTGCCCCACGAAAGGCTGAAGAAAAGTGAGCAATTCCCCAGTAAAATTCCCACAATTTCACAGGATCCCCAAAATTTTCAAGCCCCTCCCTCACATAAAGTGTGACGTGATGCATCCTGTTGGGTTGAATGAGTAGAACTGGTGTCTCTAAATCCCCTTTGACTTTAATGGGTTCACCTGAACTCTGGTACACTTGAGTATTCAGATATTGGGGTGTTCCCCACTGTCCCCTAGAGATTTTGGGGTGCCCCCATTGCCCCCTCCCAGAGCTTGAGCTGGTGCATAACACTGTCTTCAGCAACCCCACGGATCAAAGCACCTGGGTGTACCTGCACTGCATCCTCTCCTGAGGTAACTCACGGCTCCCTCCCACCCTTGAGGCCCTCACCTGGAGTTTTGGGGTACCCCCTGAAAGTTGGGGTGCCCCCCAACAGCCCCTCGGCTGCCAAGGGTCATCTGTGTCCCCGTTGACTGGGAGGACAGTGGCCATCATCTTCTCCTGGCCCATCAAGGTGAGTCGGGACACTTGGGTGCCCCAAAATAACCTGGACATCCCCCAAAATTATCTGTGTACAACTGTGTACTCCCCCAAATCACCCAGATCTCCCCAAAAATCACCTGGATACTGCTGGGTACCTCTGGAACACCTAAATCACCCAAATCCCCTGAGGGCCCTCAAAACTCGTGTCCCAAAAATCTTCATTGCTTTGACTGGGTGGACCTGGTGTCCCTGAATCCCCACTGACTTTAAAGGGTACATGTTGAGTCCTGTTTATACCCATTTATCTCTCTAAATCCCTCCCACTGGTCCCTCTTATGCCCCAGTGCTCCCAGTAACCCCAGTGTCCCCCCTTAGCCCTTCCCAGTGCTCCCAGTAGAACCACTAACCCTTCCCAATCAAACCCTATTAATGGGTAGACCTGGTATTCCTCAATCCCCTTTGACTTCAATGGGTAGACCCAATGTTTAAAAATTTTTGGTGCCAAAAATCCCAACTTTGGGCTCGGAATTCCCAGATTTGGGGCTGAAAACGAAGATTTTGGGCTTAAGTGGAGGCACAGCTCCAGCACAGGCTGAAGGTGTGGGATCAAGAATTTGTGATTAGTTCCCAGGAATTATGCCAGGACTTCCAGAGTGTCAGCACCATGATCCTGAAATGGAAAATTCCTGGAATTAAACCAAATATTTCCCCCAAATTTCCCCATTTTAGCATAAAATTTCTGAAAAATCCTCACTGACTTTAATGGGCAGACCTGGTTTCCCTAAATCCATATTTATTTCAAAAGGTAGACCTGATGTTCCTAAATCCCCTTTGATTTTTTACAATAGGTTGACTTGCTGTTCCTACATTGCCTTTGATTTCAAAGGGTAGACCTGATGTCCATAAGATCTCTATTGGGAGATGAATATTACAAGAGATGGAACAACTGAGAGACATTGTCAAAGATGGTTTATTGCTTTATTTCATCAGTCTCATAGAAGGGTGAGACATTCATGGTGTTACATCCAGTGCCATAATATCAGAAGCTTCCTCATTCTTAGTTACAAATGCCTTATATTAGCTTTTTAGCCAATCAAAAAATTTCTATGAACTTTGCTGGTGTCTTTTTAATTAATTAATTAATTAATTAATTCCTTTGCTTCCTATGGCTTTGTTGCAATGCATAATTTTTCAGTATATCATATAACACTGCACAAACCTACATTGATACATCTTAATATCTAATTAACTTTATAACAAGTTATTTTTGCTAAACTTTAAAATATTTTACTATCTTACTTAACATACTGCTTTGCTTACATAATCCATATTTCTGTTTGCTTGAAACATATTTTTACTTAAACTAAAAATTTATATTCTTGTTTTATGTCTGTTTCACTTTGATGCTCTAATTCTCTAAGCCTTCTCCAAGGTCTCAGGTCAAACCTTGTATCCATCTCAATCTCTGAGCCTGTATGCCCAAGGCCCTGAGAGCTCTCTGTGCCTGCATTTCCCACACTGCAGTATCCCAATGGACCCTTGGTTCCATGGGGACTCACAATGGCAGAAGGGTCTCCTTGGTTCCACAAGGTCCTGCAGAGCCCCTTGGTTCAACGAGGCCTCAAAGTGTCATCATGGCCTCCAGGATTCCATGAGGCCCCACAGTGTCACAATGGACCTTTGGTTCCATGGGGTCCAGCACTGTTCCATGAATCCTCAGTTCCATGGGGCCCTGTAGTGTCACAATGGACTCCTTGGTTCAATGGTGCCACACAGTGACACAATCACCCCTTGGCCCAACAAGACCCCAGAGTGTCACAATGGTTCCTTGCTTCCAGGAGGCCTTGCAGTGTCACAATGGACTCCTTGGTTCAGTGAGGCCTGTGATGCATTAAGATTTTAGATTCTATATTTTTGAATTCCTGTACTGCATTTGGGCATAACTCTGAACTCTATATGAAGTGTTTGTTAACTGTCTTAAAATTTTGGTCAGACAAAACAATTCCTCTGAAACTCAAGGACATTCTACAACCTCAGGCTCCAAAATTTATAAAGAAAAGTGAATTGTGGGGGGAGTGAACTGGGGGAATATGACTTCATTACATGAAGCTGTAACTGGAGCTTCATGGAATTGCCTGATATGCAAACGGACTAAACTTATATCTGTCTGAAAACTCATCACCATCGTCCACCTTGGGTGTAGCTTCTGGGAGGCTTTTGACTGCCCAAGGTGAATCTATTGAAGGCCTTTAATAAACACCCACTTTATTCCCTTAACCTTGTCTAGCCTCTGTTCCAAGTAGCCACTCCAAGGCATCACCTGTAGTGTCACAATAGTCTCCATGATTCCATAAGACCCTGCAGTGTCAAAATCATTGATTCCATGAGACCCCACAGTGTCACAACAGACCATTAGTTTGACTGAGCCCTACAGAGTCACTATGGTCCCCTTGGCTCCACAAGACTCTGAAGTGCCACAATGGCTCTTTGGTTTCACAAGGCCTCAAATTGTAAAAATGGTCTCCACGGTTCCATGACACCCTGTA